>NC_064616.1:362643093-363268093 GCF_023898315.1 Schistocerca nitens
TAAAATCTTCAATTGCACCCTCCTCTAAAGAAATTTCATTACCAACAATGACACGTCTATTAACAGCATCTTGCAATGCAAACTGATTTGTTTTACTATTACAACGTCCAATGTGGCCAACATTTAAACCAAGTGAAATTATACAATCAAAAAACCAATTTTTGCCACTATTTGGTGGACCGACAATACATAATGTGTTTAATTTTTTATTTGGTACATATACACTTTTACCTTCAAATTCTTGCCATTGATACAATCCTTTTTTATTAATCCAAGATACAAGATTTGTTAAAAATTTTGTAGCCTCGTCAGTATCATCTTCACATTGAAACAATAAAATTTTATTTAGCCAAAAAAGGGAATCTTGTAGAGTATAATAGTATTCCCAAACATTTGTTGAATGAGAATAAAAATATTATCTTCAGAACCAGAACACAATAAATTTTCTATACTATGGAAGTCCAATTCATTTACTGTTTTTTTATACAATTCTAATCCCATATCGAAAAATCGTTTGAATTTAGGATCTATCAAATTGATGAAATATGGATGAGCAGATGGTATTACATTGACTATATTTCCGGAGGGATACAATTATAACTTAATAAAAGGGATAATACCTTTTTCGCTGTTTTTTCAGCATTGCACCCTTTCCCTGTAACGATTGGCTGGCGCTTGCTATGAGGCCATTTACATGCTGCATCACTGGCGACTTCGCTTCCACATTGAGTAACATTTCCAGTGTCTTGCCCCTCCAATACTGTGAGGGATTGCTCGATGAAACTGCTCCATTGTATAATTTCAAGCTCACCAGGCAATCGCTTATGGGTTCCTCCAAGCTAAACTTGTCCCCTACTTGCCCGTTTTTGCAAGTAGAAATATAAAAGAACATTGAGCCAGTCGATGTCTGACATGGCTGCGATTGCTCTAGTGCGTCTGGTTGTTTTCTTAATTCGACTGGCAATAAATCCGTCAGTTCGAAATTTACAGCGGCATCGTCTTGATGAGTAGATACAGTCGTGTATGAGGTGGATGTGGTCCCCATCATGTTTCCACATGATAATTTGGCCAGGGTAGGTTTGTGCAATGATATTAATTCGTCTACAGAATTCATCAACGTCGTTCTCTCCTCTGATGATAATAACGTCAGTGTAATACCATCGTTCAGAGATCTCAGATATTCGGAGAAGCTCTGGAAACCAAAGGACGAGACTAATGAAGAACTTTCGAATTGAGTCAAATAGTTCAAAATTGTAAACATGTATTTGCCTAAGAGTCCATCCCCCTGTGCCAGCTTGCAATGTAATCTCGTCATTAAATATATCATCGCCTTCACGGACGGTGTCGGGATTTCTGCCTCCAAAAGAATGAAGATGGTCTGCACTGCTTCCAGCAAATTCTCCATTACCATTCTGCAAGAAAGATATCATTCAAATCAGGATCGTCTTCATCTGAATCGGATACTGCACTTAACGCGCCACCACAACGTACACTTCTGAATAATGGACTGTTAGCGCAAATCATGCACCAATGGCTGTATTGTTTAAGAAGAGGCGGACAAGTTACACCATATGAAAAATATGGTGCCTTCGTAAACATAGTAATTTTCATTCCATTTATAAGTGGTTGTAGTAGCGGGTTTTGCCATGAATCAGTTAATTTGTATAGGCAATTTTCACAGATAGTATATACAAATTCTTTATACGTAATTTCATAAAAATAAACTTTAATTTTAAATCTACTTTGCCAGAATGTAGTAGTATCAAAGAAAGACATTGTAACTAAACACAGTGTTTGCCACGAGAGTGGAATACCCGCTCTAATTTTTGAACAAGCTTCTATTGCATCAGTAACTATTTCATTGATCATCGGAACATTTTCACTTTTATCAAATATGTAATTTTCTGGCAATCTATATGAATTTAGCATGTAATTAAATTTTGAATAACGAAACTGCAATAAAATGTCTTCGCGTATAGTTTGTGGTAGCTCCAATTCATAGACATCTAAGGCATTTTGGAGTCTTCCACAAACGGCAATTCTTGCAAGTTTGTATAAAGTGTCCATTATACAGAAATGTACTTACTGTTTCTGGCAGCTCGTCAGAGATAATAGACGTTGTCACGGTGGATTCAGATGACATACTGTGAAGACGACAATTTCATGCCCCTTATATACTGTATTGGTTGCTAAGCAATGTCAGTTATCAATACTGACTTGTCTGTCACTCCAAAAAGACAAGTTTACACGCGCCAACCTTTTGCTGGCGTGGGTGCTTGCCCAGATAATTGTCCTAAAAGGACAAATTATCTCAGCGGGACATGGACAGCCGCCATCTCGACCTTGGGACCCGGGGGGCACCTTTTTTTTATCATTTGCTGACCCTCATGAATCGAAACATAACAATAAAAATAACTGATTTTCAGTTGAAGAATTTTAAGCAAGGATTACGAGGAAAAAAAAACACTCATACAGCCTGTACGAATAGAGCAGGCGTTTTGTCCTGTATTTTTGTACAGTTCGACTCAGTAGGCTTCGTGAGTATGATGTTTGTTTTCCACTGCTGACAACATCAGCGAGCTAGCAGTTCCAGAATTGTAGATGTCTGTTCAGTGTGATAAGTTTTTGGAGTGATTACCCGTCCATAGCTCTTCTCCTGCCTTTTCTCATTGCTGTCAATACTTGTGTTATAACGATCTATGGCCCAGAGTAGATACACTACTACAGTACGTGAACTCTGCTCGTATCTACGTTGTTAGCACTGCACGAAATGATGTAAAATGCATTGCCCCTTTCCCCTCAACCCACTGTGAGATGATCTCTTAAAAAAGTTGTAGCACTGTCAGTATAGCTCATTGAGTTGTATCACGTCAAACTTAATTTCACATTCATTACTACTACTAAATAGACTAATTCATTTGAACATGATTATACTTATTTACATAAAAAAGGGCGATTTTAGGGTGTTGTCGCCCACCCTGAATAAATTTCGTGGGGCGCCCACGATACCAGTTCTCAAGTGTAACGCAGTCTCCTACTTCATTTACGTTATCGTGCAAGTTTCTCTAACACTTTACCGATGTATAAAAGTACATCACCCACTGTTAACAACAATTGATACATTATTTACAAGATGTGATGTGTATCTGAAGCAACACTTATGAATCTGACCAGCCACAGGTTCCCTGACACTGGCATCTCACCACTCTGTCGCACACACAGCCTGCTCACTGTTGTTTATAAAACTACTCAGTTTCAATATGTTTCCGGTAGTGGTGCTAATTAAATTGTTGCTATTGTGCAGAAACACAAAATCTTGATTAAGTTTGGGAACTTCCCATTGCCTTCACGGGACACGTCGAGCATATCCTGAGGAATTTTTCCCTAACAAACATATGATAGCCTCTAGAACATCCAAACAATACACTCGATGCACCTAGCCTACGCTCATTTCCAAGGACCACAAATACAGCCAGATATGTCGTACGTGTTTGTTGAAAATGAGGCATTCGTCCTGGAAAAGAGTGTTCAGTTACTGTCAGTCTAGAGAAGGGCGTCTTGTTGAATGTACATCAGGATTATTATTCAATAATAGAAGAATGTTTCATCGACTTTTCGCTATCTTCCTCGAGTTTGCGGAAATGTCACGTTCTTCTTCGCAATTTTGTCCACATTTGAGGCGTAGTAAAATTTGGAGATACGTCTACGTGTGATGTTATTAACCCATTAACTACCCAATTTTCTGATATATTTTTTCCCTTTATTATTATTCATTTAAATCCAAGTACCGGTACTAACAAAAAGATGTATTTTCAAGTAATGTAGCAACATTTTTTTTGAGCAAATTCGAATTTTAGTCCGATCTAGAAATGGGGATCAAGACACACACATTTATGTTTGATGGCACTGTTCACATAATTCCATATGTAGTCCCACACAGCATTTACAGCATTGTTTTCTTGCATTTTTCTTACTTACTGCACATTTCCTCTAATTGTCCAGTTCCGTGTGTTCGAGGATGCTTTTTCCTAATGTCAAGAGGAACACGATTGTTTGAGGGCTTAGCAAAAAATTTCCGACCAGCCCGTTTTGGATCGGATATTGGTAAACACAGAGCAAGATACCATCTGGCAACCATCTTTCTGCAAACCCGCAGGAAAATGTTACCGTTTACAAGACAAAACTGTGCGTCAGAGTTCACCAGTGTTACTTCAGTTTCGTTGGTGGGGAAAGATAAGTACCACTTCTTATCCCCTATTTCGATTCTATATTTTTGGATGTTCCAACCCATCTTGTCAACTAACCCTTTATGCTCGTTACACTTGTAAGGTGTCAAGCAAATCCAACACCTTCCATAAAAACCCTGACATGATAGCAAATCCGTCAGTATGTCACATAGCTCCGAATAAATCCTGATATTAAATTAACCAAAGTAATACGATCAACGAGTGAGCAAATGGAATACCACAGGCTAACACAAGGACGCCTAAATGCATGTCATACCTTCCTACCGTGAAACAGACGCAGTTCCGAGGGGAGAAACGAGAATAGAAGCCGAGAGCAGAATCGTGTAGGCTAGGAGGCCCTACAATAAGGGACGGACACCGACGTCGCCAGCCGACCGCTAAGACCACCCCCAGCCCATGTTAAAAGATATAGCCCTCCAGAAGAACAGGATCGATCTTACGATAACACTAAAAGGGCCACACCAGCTGCAAGTTTTAGCGTGAGACTATACGCGTCTCTGTTACATTGCAAACGTTAAAAACATTGCCCCACCACGAAAAGTATAACGTTTCTCATTGGATAGACAGAATTTTTGTAGGCGGAGCTTAAGGTTAACATTGAGACACTGATGGGTCAGTTGAAAACACAGCCAGATAGCTTTTCTTAAACCAACTTCGGTAAATTGTAGTAAGGAGAAGTTAGAGAAGAGTTGCTTCCAAGACGGCAAGGTGTGTGGAGCTGCGCCGCCCGCCGCCCCCTGATGCTGCCTATCCACCGACAAGGTAATGATCTCACGTGATGCCGCATAAGGCTTCACTCAGAACTGCAGAAGTCTCATCTGTTACATCCAATTTATAAACAATGTTTTGTGAGTAGAATAAAAATTCCAGTGGTAAACTTAACTGCTTTTTCGACCTTATTTCACCAGCTAACTAAAAATAGGAAAGCCTTGAACCCCTTCCACTAAATTTAGTTAGTATTAAGATTCTTTTTACAGGGAGTGCAGTGGAGCTGACGCTGAAATCATTAAGTATTTGATTATATCATCGCTAGTCTCATTGAACTCTTCTGATCTCTACATGTCATGTGTGGTCTGGCGTCTCCTTACCAGCAACAGGTCCCAGGTTCAAACTAGTCAATTCCCTTAAAAACACGCACAGAGCGTCGTTGCGCGGAAGTGGTAGGGAGACACGACTCAGAACAAACAGACACCACGCAGAATGTTAGACACTCTGTGATCCGTTTCGGTGGGGGAATGTAAAAATATTTCTTTTTGCTTCACTTGCGAGATAGGCACCATAGTTTCATGATTGGATAACAGCTTCACGTAGCTTTCGTCGTTCAAAGTGAAAGCCCAAATTTCATTTTGTGAGTCAAATCTGGAGTCAAAACTTCCACTTTCTTTTTTCTTCATCTCCTTGTCCACCAAAATGAAGCACTTGTTCATTCTGTTGAACCGCACAGTTCCTATTAATATTTTACAAGTCTTTCATCAGAGAAAACTCTATGGAAAGCCATGTATGTCTTTCTCCAGGGAAACAAAAATATGGGAAATTGACGGGGGCAGATCGGGACTTATGGAAGAACTGTAAGGGCTTTGCAGCTAAACTTCTGCAGTTTAATCTAAACAACCTTGGCAACATGTGGTCCAGCCTGGGTGCAATCATGGTTCCGTAGGCAACCGCAAACATTTTTCCATGAAGAAATTGAGCGTCTTGTCTCACAGAGGAGTAAAATGCATTAACAGTTATGGCGCTCACATTTGAAATAATGATTTGCTTCCTTTTCTCCATGTGTCTCCTTTTCATTTGATTGTCCCTTATACCTAGGTGGCAAATTGTAATTCTAGTGCAGCAAAAACTGCACACAGTACTTTAGTGCACTATTTCGTCAGTAGCACTGCAGAACGTGAATCGCAGTATTCTCTAATTTACGAATTAAAAGTTACAAAGATCAGAGGAGATAATTTATGACTTGTAATCGTCACTTAGCACGAAACTAGGTGTAGTACAATATATCAGTTATAAATTTTTGCAGAGTGGAGGGTCTGAATCAGAAGCTCAGACGGTTCTGTGACCGTGTAGGCTGCTGATCCCTTGACTTGCGCCATCGGATGGTGGGTTTCAAGTTTCCGCGTAATAGGTAAGGAGTCCACTACACACAGGAAGCAGCTACACTGGTAGCAGGGGCTGTGTGGAAGGGACTGGGAGGTTTTTTAGATTAGGGGGTCTCAGGAAACCACAGAAAGGGCGTCCGTCTAAAAGGGGGCAGGTAAAACACAGTATGGTACTTGTTGCAACAGTCAGTATTGTAGTTGTAAATTGTCGTAGCTGTGTTGGAAAAGAACCAGAGCTCCAAACCCTAATAGAAAGCACTGAAGCTCAAATATTTATAGGTACAAAATCAAATTGCTCTGAGCACTATGGGACTTAATTTCTGAGGTCATCAGTTCCCTAGAACTTAGAACTACTTAAACCCAACTAACCTAAGGACATCACACACATCCATGCCCGAGGCAGGATTCGAACCTGCGACCGTAGCGGTCGCGCGGTTCCAGACTGAAGCGCCTAGAACCGCTCGGCCACACAGGCCGGCAGTTATAGGCACGGAAAACTGGCTAAAGCCGGAAATAAGTAAAGCCGAAATTTTTATCAAACGAACTAACTGTGTTCAGAAAGGATTGATTAAATACAGTTGGTGCTGGAGTATGTATTGCTGTCAGAAGTAGTTTACCTTGTAGTTAAATTGAAGTAGATAGGTAATGTGAAATATATGAGTAAAGGTTATACTTGACAATCGGTCTAAATTATTAATTGGGTCGTTTTACGGACCCTCCGACTCAGAAGATATAGTTGCTGAACAGTTCAAAGAAAGCTTGAGTCTCATTTCAAATAGGTACCCCATTCATACAATTATAATTGGTGGTGACTTCAATCTACCCTCGATATTCTGGAAAAATTTAACGTTTAAAGCCGGCAGCAGGCATAAAATGTTATCCGAAATTGTACTGAATGCCTTCTCAGAAAATTGTTTTGAACAATTAGTTCATGAGCCCACTCTAAGCGTAAATGGTTGCGAAAGCATACTTGATCTCTTAGCAACAAATAATCATGGACAAATGTGGAGTATCATGACGGATACAGGGATTAGCGACCACAAGGCAGTTGCTGCTAGGCTGAATACCGTAACACCCACAACCATCAAAAAGAAATGCAAAGCATTTAAAAAAGCTTATAAAAAAGCTCATAACGCCTTTTTAATAGATCCACCCCTTCCGATCTGATCACGTAAGTGTTGATAAGATGTGGAATGATTTCAAAGAGATAGTACCGACGGCAATTGAGAGATATATACCACATTAATTAATAAGTGATGGTACTGATCCCCCATGGTACACAAAACGGGTCAGATCGCTGTGGCAGAGGCAACTAAAACAGCATGCCAAATTTAAAAGAACGCAAAATCTTCAAAATTCGGAACGTTCTGCAGAAGTGCGAAATATAGAGCGTACTACAATGCGATATGCTTTTAATAATTTCCACAATAAAAGTTTGCCTTGGAATCTGGCAGAAAACCCAAAGAGATTCTGGTCTACATAAAGCACACCAGTAGCAAAATGCAATCAATACCTGCATTGCGCGATAACAACGGTGAAGTCACTGACGACAGTGCTACTAAAGCAGAGTTATTAAACACGGTTTTCCGAAACTCCTCCACCAAAGAAGACGAAGTAAATATTCCTAAATTCCAATCAAGAACAACTGCCAAGATGAGAAACATAGAAGTAGAAACCCTCGGTGTAGCAAAGCAGCTTAAATCACTTAATAAAGGCAAGGCCTCTCGTCCAGATTGTATGCCAGTCAGGTTCCTTTCAGAGTATGCTGATACAATATCTCCATATTTAGCTATTATATACAACCGCACTCTCATAGAAATATCCATACCTAAAGACTGGTTCAAATGGCTCTGAGCACTATGGGACTCAACTGCTGAGGTCATTACTCCCCTAGAACTTAGAACTAGTTAAACCTAACTAACCTAAGGACATCACAAACATCCATGCCCGAGGCAGGATTCGAACCTGCGACCGTAGCGGTCTTGCGGTTCCAGACTGCAGCGCCTTTAACCGCACGGCCACTTCGGCCGGCCCTAAAGACTGGAAAATTGCTCAAGTCACACCAATACCCTAAAAGGGAAATGGGAGTAATCCGCTGAATTACCGTCCCATATCACTAACGTCGATTTGCAGTAGGGTTTTGGAACATGTACTGTGTTCGAACGTTATGAATTACCTCTAAGAAAACGATTTATTGTCACATAGCCTGCATGGTTTCAGAAAATGTCATTACTGTGAAACACAACTAGCTCTTTATACTCACGAAGTAATGAGTGCTATCGATGGGGGATGTCAAATTGATTCCATGTTTGTTGTTTGTAAATTTCCAGAAGGCATTCGACACCGTTCCTCACAAGTGTCTTCTAACCAAACTGCGTGCCTATGAAATATCGCCTCAGTTCTGCGACTGGATTCGTGATTTCCTGTTAGAAAGGTCACAGTTCGCAGTAATAGACGGAAAGCCATCGAGTAAAACAGAAGTAATATCCGGCGTTCACCAGGGAAGTGTTATAGGCCCTCCATTGCTCCTGATCTATATTAACGACATACACTTTCGTGGCGCCCTTCATCGGTAATGTTGGAATTCAATATGGTGTTGGCCCACCCTTAGCCTTGATGACAGCCTCTACTCTCGTAGGTATACGTTCAATCAGGTGGTGGAAGGTTTCTTGGGGAATGGCAGCCCATTCTTCACGGAATGCTGCACTGAGAGAGGTATCGATGTCGGTTGGTGTAGCCTGGCACGAAGTCGGCGTTCCAAAACATCCCAGAGGTGTTCTATAGGATTCAGGTCAAGACTCAGCGCAGGTCAGTCGTGTAACCACTCTGTCACAGGCCGTGCATTATGAACAGGTGCTCGATCGTGTTGAAAGATGCAATCGCCATCCCCGAATTGCTCTTCAGCCGTGGGAAGCAAGAAGGTACTTAAAACATCAATGTAGGTCTGTGCTAAGATAGTGCCACGCAAAACAACAAGGGGTGCAAGCCTCTTCTATGAAAAACACGACCACACTATAACACCACGGCCTCCGTATTTTACTGATCTCACTACACTCGCTGGCAAATGACGTTCACGGGGCATTCGCCATATCCTGCCGTCGGATCGCCACATTGTGTACCGTGATTCGTTACCCCACACAACGTTTTTCCACTGTTCAATCGTCCAATGTTTACACTCCTTACACCAAGCGAGGCGTCGATTGGCTTATGAGCAGCCGTTCGACCATGAAATCGAGGTTTTCTCACCTCCCGCCTAACTGTCATAGTACTTGCAGTGGCTCCTGATGCAGTTTGGAATTCCTTTGTGATGGTCTGAATAGATGTCTGTCTATTACGTATTACGACCCTCTTCAAATGTCGGCGGTCTCTGTCAGACAACAGACGAGGTCGGCCTTTACGCTTTTGTGCTGTAGTGTGCCTCCACGTTTATACTTGACTATCACATCGGAATCAATGGACCTAGGGATGTTAAGGAATGTGGAAATCTCGCTTACAGACGTATGACACAAGTGACACCCAACCACCTGACCACGTTCGAAGTTCGTGAGTTCCGCGGAGCGACCCATTCTGCTCTCTCACGATACCTAATGACTATTGAGGTCGCTGATACGGAGTACCTGGCAGTAGGTGGCAGCACAACGCACCTAATATGAAAAACGTATGTTTTTGGGGGTGTCCGGATACTTTTCATCACATAGTGTAGGAGACAATCTGAGTAATCCGCTTAGATTGTTTGCAAATGATGCTGTCATTTAGCGTCTTGTAAAGTCGTCATATAATCAAAACGTATTGAAAAATTATTTAGATAAGATGTCTTTGTGGTGCTAAAAGTGGCAATTGACCCTGAATAAAGAAAAGTGTGAAGTTATTCGTGCGAGTACTAAAAGAAACCCGCTAAATTTCGATTACGCGGTAATTCACACAAATCTGAAGGCTGTAAATTCACCTAAATACTTAGGGATTACAGTTGCAAATAACTTAAATTAGAGCGATCACATAGATAATGTTGTGGGTAGAGCAAACCAAAGACTGTGATTCATTGGCAGAACACTTAGAAGGTGCAACAGGTCTACTAAAGAGACTGCTTACACCACGCTTATCCGCCCTATTCTGGAGAATTGCTGTGCGGTGTGGGATCCGCATCAGGTGAGACTGACGGATGACATCAAAAAAGTTTAAAGAAGGGCAGCTAGTTTTGTATTATGGCGAAATAGGGGAGATAGCGCCACAGACAAGCTACGTTAATTGCAGTGGCAATCACTAAAACAAAGGCGTTTTTCGTTGTGACGGGATCTTCTCATGAAATTTCAATCACCAGTTTTCTCCTACGATTGCGAAAACATTCTGTTGGCACCCACCTACATAGGGAGAAATGATCATCACGATAAAATAAGAGAAATCAGGGCTCGCACAGAAAATTTTAAGTGCTCTTTTTTCCCGCGCGCCGTTCGAGAGTGGAACGGTAGGGAGACAGCTTGAATATGGTTCATTGAATCCTCTGCCAGGCACTTTATTGTAAATAGCAAAGTACTCATGTAGATGTAGATGGATATACTTTTTTTTTAAAAAAAATGTACTTAGCTACCATTTTCTTCTTCTGTGGTGGCAATGATGTAAAAATTTAATATATTTTAGGAATTTAGTTAAAGACGAGATTCGTAGTCTTTTCTAGGAAGCTGATTCTTCACTCGTTTCTAGGAGAACTGCAATTTACTTCCTGCTAGGAGACTCTCAGTGCAAATGTTCGTTCTTTAACTTCTGCGATAAAGCTCCCGTCATCACAGTAGAAGTAAATATACCGTTTCTTTGGCAGAAAAAGCAGTGGTAACACAGTCATTTGTCTTTTACTTCTCCCTGGATGTGTAGCTACAGCGCGAGAAGCAGTAGTAATACCTCATTGTAATATATCTGACTACTCCTTGGAATGAGGCTGGTACAACAATTTACTCGTTATCGTTGTTGTTCTGATCATTCGCTTCTCTCATTTAGCCTGATGAAATGCACATCGATATATGCTTGTAAAATATTCCAGATGAATTTCCATATTCCTTCAGGCCCACAGCTAAAACCAAAAGAGACAAGCTAGCTGGACCAAGTATACGTTTATGGGCGTGTGAACTAGTATGCCCAGCATGCCAGTAAAATATTGACAGAGGATACCCGAGTTGTATTTGCTTTCCATGATAAAAAAGCTACAGTTGAAGTAACGGGTGTTCTAGCACAGTAATGACAAAGAGACGTAGAACGAATGCGTTGAATTAAAATCGTCCATTGTATCTATGCATCTGTAGCAGATATTAAAAAGATTTCCGACGGTTCATGGACATCCAATATAAATGGCAGCTGAGCTATATCATGCATGATGCGCACACTCGCTTTCAAAATTCATGGTACAACAGAAAATCGAAAAATCTTGTCCACGGTAGTTAGAGCAGTGGAGCAGCTTGAAATAGAACTGAAATGTGACGCAGACTCTGTTTGTATTTACTAACTGGATTAATGAGAAGCGGTTGGCCTTAATGTGGATCTGGGAACTTAAATGCACACAGGACGTCACAGCAATAAAGAAGAAATCAGACACTCATGAGATATTTACTGGAACCATGCAACCGACTTGCCGTTCGCAGAAACAGCCTTTAAGTTATTATAAACCCAATTAGGATTCTTTAAATGATCTCATAAACATGTTTGGTTGCAATAAAAATCATAAATTTACATTCGTAATAGGCAATAGGCGACTTTTTACTATCTTTAAATGCGAACATTTTGGGTTAGGCTTTACCGTGACTGTTATCGACATTAAATGAAACAACTATTTACTATCACAAACTACCTGATATAAACACGTTGCATACATACAGTATGTTGCTTTCCAACGCTACAGTTCTCGTTACTACCTGTCAACGATAATTCTGTTTTGTATTTTGTTAATTAAGGGAACAAATTCAAGATAAAAATCTGCGGCACTAAGTACTTCAAATGAATAATTTTAGCCCATGTCATTTGTGAACTTTTTATTCAATGTGATGTGTGCACCAACTGTCACCATCGCATCCTGTAAACAAAAGAGAAACTAAATTCGATGATGGCCATGTGACTTCACTGCCAACAGAGATGTAATTTGAGCCACTGGCCACTACAATTGCAACACCATGAAGATGGCATCCAACAAGTATCAGACTGGCATGAAGTGTAGCACATGCTTGGATTTGCAAATGATTAGCATTTCAGTGTAATAGTACTAAGTAGATATGACTGATGGCATTTTCATTCACCATATAAGTAGAGATTACGCAGCAGATATCTCATTCAGAAATTGAATTTGAATGTTTATTATTTGCTAGAAGATTGTGTTACTCCTCGAAACAGTTCAAACAAGGGCGGCTCATTTTGTGTTGTCGCGAAAAAGAGGAGAAAGTACGATGCATGTGATATATGAGCTGTGACGGCAGTCATCAAAACAAAGTTTTTTTCGTTGCGACGACTAGATTTTCGCAACATTTCAGTCACTATCTTTTTCCTCTGAATACGAAAATATTTTTTTTTATTTCCACCTACATAGCGAGAAACGACCATCGCAAGAGAAATCACTATTCGAGAGTGGAACAGTGGGAAAATAGCCTAAAAGTAGTTCGTTGAACCCTCTGCCAAGAACAGGGATGTGACAAAGTGGATCTCCCAGCTCCTATGCAGCTCGGAACATCTTTTGAAAATCCAGCGGATGCTTGCTCTTGTCTGGTCTCTCGCATCGCTCTTAAAACACGTAAAATTGTTTTTCTGGGTCTAATAGTTACTCCTCTCACACCACGTCCCTTTCGGTTTGGTGAAGATAGGTTTCCAATCCCACACATACTCAACAGAAAGCAAATCTGGAGTATAAAAAAATGGTTCAAATGGCTGTAAGCACTATGGGAATTAACATCTGAGGTCATCAGTCCCATAGAACTTAGAACTACTAAAACCTAACTAACCTAAGGAAATCACACACACCCATGCCCGAGGCAGGATTCGAACCTGCGACCGTAGCGGTCGCACGGTTCCAGACTGAAGCCCCTAGAACCGCTCGGCCACAGCTGCCGGCGCCCTTGAATACAATCTGGCCGCACAGTGTACAGGATAACTTCACTTTCTAGCTCTATGAGAATAAGCAGTAACGCCTAGGAAAAGGAAAGAATCTCCAGTGACACAAGTATATGGCAGATACCTTTGTCCATATTCCTTCAATCCGTCAAAGGACCCTTTCGACGGCTGCTGTGACCGAGCGATTCTAGGCGCTTCAGTCTGGAACCGCGCTGCTGCTACGGTCGCAGATTCAAATCTTGCCTCGGGCATGGATGTGTGCGATGTGCTTAGGTTTAAGTAGTTCTAAGTCCAGGGGACTTAGTCCCATAGTGCTTAGAGCCATTTGAACCATTTTCAAAGGACCCACCTTCAAGGATAATGGAATAAATTGAGTGGAAATGTTTGGATGTCTCACGTTCTGGTCCATACCCATACCTAAACGTGTTGGGTATTCGGCTCTGCACAAGACTGCACTTGAAGGAAAAACAAAACATGTCTCCATTTGAAGTTCCATCATCCACGTTATTCTTCAGCCCAACGTTTTCCATCACTACTGTACTGTAACATGTTGTTAACGTAGCACACACTATAACATTCGTGCATGCGGTTGTATATAAAGACGATTGATAATGTGTAACAATGCATTGTGCCTAAGGGCTTTGGCATAGGGGGAACGATAGGTTCTGGCACTTGGTCTTCGTGGACAGATTTGCTATGACATTGGCATTTTATGTTGTGACTAATCCCTTTATATCCTACTAATTACTCTACACACCACAAAATTCACCACATATTTCACTCTTTACTTGAATCCAAGTGACCACCATTACTGAAAAGCAAAGATTTCTGAACATTCTGTGTTTGAGAAATGCGCTCCTTACCATCACGTATCCAGTTGGTAGTTTAGGAGGATTGCACGTTCCTTTTTTTAATTTATAAATATTTACTGACTCACCCTTGATCATTCTGATAGATATTTCTAAAGAGAAGTTCTACAGTGGCTATATAATCTTTTGTTTAAATATAAAAACCAAACATAAAGTTACCTTTCCTGTGTGCCTGTACCGTGGCGTAAAAAAAGTAAGTTCTCGGTTTAACGTTCCGACGAATAGTAAATAGTTAATGTCAGAGAACAATTTCTAATTCTACAAGGATAAGGAAGAAAATCGGCAGTGTCTTTTCAAAGAAAGGATGACGACAGTGATTTAGAGAAACCGCAGATATTTTACATCTGAATGTCTAGACTATTTACCGGAAATCAAGTCCAGAATCTCATATTTTACTTAATTTTCACATACTGTAGTAAATGAAACTAACAATCAATTTCTTGAGGAGATATTTCCCGCGTATCTTTTTGTCGTGCATTTTAGAGTCTTAAATTCCATTTGCTCCATCAGGGTCAACAACGATATACAGTGTATTTAGACAATGACGACATTAAGACGCTATCAGTAAATTTTACATGTGCATTGGAATTGTGCCACATAAAATACAAAGGAGGCTGTGTTTTGACCTCACACAAGGAATTCCCCTTACAGTCACAAAAACATTGATAAGTAGTTGTTTGGAGTAGCTTTATCCCTGCATAATGTTCCTGCGCCTACAATGGTCATCGCACTAACATAAATTATCGACAACGTAAAACGTAAATTTGATTATAAGGACATTATTGTTCTATTTTAAGGCATTTCTCAAGAAATCAGCATTTTATCTCCAGTTCATTGAATCTCCCTGTCTGGCCCCCTGAGTTCGTATATAGTTACGTATCAAGAAAGAGCTTGTGATCTTGTGAGCCTACGTCTTAATACTTAAGCTTCTCTCGTATCCTTTAATGGAGAAATAAAACCATTCAGTACACACCCACGACGAATTTTACATTTTCAGTGACGTAGCATTTACTGACAGCCATGCAGACCTTCTGGGATTCAAGTAAAAAGAACATGAATTCCGGAAATAAACATAAAAATTTGGAAATAAATTATATTTTCAATATCTTAGAGATAGTGCCAGAATACACTTCAAGTCATGAACTATTGATTTATGGACATTAATTTAGTAAAATGAAGCATCGGCTTTCGCTATGATGACAGCCGTGACATCAGATGTGGAGACACCAAATGTGTTCTGGAACTGAATCACAACTAATAATTCATGCAGATTGAGACCAAGGAGCGCAGATCTCTCCAGATTGCGTCGAAGATGCGCTCAATAGAATTGAGGTGACGTGACTTAGGTGGACACAGAAGTAACCTCTATATAATTCAGATGCATTGACCTTGCTGACAGTTCATGGGATGGACGTCATCATTTGCGAGAAATTAATATACCACAGCACTTGGATGCAGATTGTCATAATCGGCTATGGAAAGGTAATCCGAATCTTTGGCATCTACTCGAGGTTGCGGTACCTCATTTTCGTACTTCCGGACATTACTAACATTTCTCTAACAGCACCTAACATGTGAAGTTTTGCCTCTCATGTTTCCTCGCACAAACACTACTACCAAACGAGACCATTTCACAGTCTTCCTACAGCAGTCTCAGGTACCAGAGAAATACGAGACGAGTATCATTCTGAAAAGAAAGGGAGGGATTTACCTGTAAAAAGCATATTCAGTACATCATTCACGGTCTAATCTCAACGTTGCTGTCTCTCTCCTGCCACGAGTGAAATACACGTTCTGGGACGAGACAAATTACTCTGAGTGGTAGTAGAGTGCAGACCAGATGGCAAAATGGTGCATCGCCTACTTACCACCGAAATACACCTATCATACCGTGATTTTTATAGCAAACTAGACAATCAAGCAAAAACGATGTGGACAAAGCCAGTGGACGTGGATCGTAACATAAAAGGCACATGGTCTGTGTGCTTCGGCAGTAGATTTCTCGCCATCATTGGTTTCTCAGCTTGACGCTCAAGAGAAAATAAATTCTTGCTATTAACAGTCTAAGAGCATGTCACATAAATACTGCTATAACGAAGCATCTGTTAAAATTAATACCCGCTCCAAGCTGTGATTCCTACCGTATTGAAGAGGACGCTGTACATATATAAGGAAGGGGCTGTCAAATAAAACGACGAATATGGAAAAAGTAAGTAAACTGTTTATTATTTCAAAAATAATCAACATAACTCTTATTACATTTATCTCACTGTGAGCCAAGACGCTCCGTGCCTTCATGGAAAAATGTTTGCCGTTGCCTACAGAACCATGATTGCACCCAGGCGGGCTCACGTATTGCCAAGATTGTTTCGAGTACGTCGCAGAAGATTCGTTGGGAAGATCTCATAAGTCGTCCATACAGTCCCGATCTCTACTCATGCAATTTCCATATCTTTGGTGCTCTGAACAAAGACAGACTGGCCGTCGATTTGCTTCGGACGAAAAGGTGCACTCCAGGGTGCAATCATGGTTCCGTATACAACCGCAAATATTTTCCCCTGAAGTTATTGACCGTCTTGTCTTATAGTGGGGTAAATTTATTATCTGTTATGGCGATTTCTTTTGAAATAATAAACAGTTTAGATATTTTTTCCACCTGTCTCTGTTTCATTTGACTGCTCCTAGTACTAATAGAATGTGATAAATACAACCACCCAATAACAATTAAACTGCAAAATATTTTAAAAAGCAAGGATTATTTTTCACCCAGACTACTTCTTAGTGCCAAGAATAGGTCTGTTGTTACACATATTTGCCATTCCATCAGTCCTTGTAACAGGGTTTTCTGGAATTATGTTTTCATTCGCTTGCCTTTATGCAAGTTGGTTACATACTACATCCTGGCTTGTACGACAAGGTCAAACAACTGCATCATTATATGACATAATTGTATCTGGTGGAATGGCCTTTGCCTGAAACCTATAAAAACAATTATTCTGAGCCACCGACACGCTGTGCGTCGGTAAGCTACAGTTGCTGTAACGGCTCTAAGGTCTGGAAATAATTGTCCTGTAAACATAAAAGGTTTCGTCACGCAGTTGAAGCCAGATATTGATCCTGTTGCGGAGTGTTCTCAAAGTCTTGACACGACACTTCGTAGAACAGTTCAAAATGGCTCTGAGCACTATGGGACTTAACATCTGTGGTCATCAGTCCACTAGAACTTAGAACTACTTAAACCTAACTAACCTAAGGCCATCACACACATCCATGCCCGAGGCAGGATTCGAACCTGCTACCGTAGCAGTCGCGCGGTTCCGGACTGAGCGCCTAGAACCGCAAGACCACCGCGGCCGGCTCGTAGAACAGTCATCGCAGACATGCTTCGAGGCTTTCAGGAATCTATCTTACAGACCGTGGTCAAAGGTAGACTCTGTACTACCTGTTAAAGTGGAAACACGACAGAAGCATGGCGGATCTAATCCATCGCTTTACATTATGTTAGAAACACGAAACTATTCGAAGCAGGGGCCCAGTAGATAAAACGCTGGACTCGCATTCGGGAGGAAATGGGTTCAAATCCCCGTCCGACCATCTAGATTTACCTTTTCCTCTAAATTTATTAAGATGAATGCCTCTGAACACGGCCGATGCCCTCCCAATCATTGTCCCGTCCGAGCTTGTGCTGCAGCTCTAACGACACCGTCAGCGACTAGATGTTAAACCCCGTCCTCGTTTCTCTAAACTTTCTCAAGAGTACATCGTCAAAAAAAGTCTTATCGCCTCTAGGTACACCCAAATGAGTTACTGTAACATTTCCTCGATACTCGCGTGTTGATCGGACCTGCCAGTAACAACTCTAGCAGCACGCCTGTGAATTACTTCATTGTCTTCCTTTTACCCGACCCGGAAGGGTGCTCAAGCATTCGTGCAGTACTCAAGAATGCGTCGTATCAGTGTTCTATACATGGCTTTCTTTACGGAAGGGCTATACTTTACTAGGATTCTCCCTATAACCCGAAGTGGACCACTCACCCTCCCTACAACCGATCTTACGTGTTCGTTCCATTTCACGTCGCTTTGTAGCGTTACGTCTAGGTTTTTAATCGACGTGATTGTACCAAGTAAAACGCCACTAATACTGTCCTCGAACATTACAGAATTATTTTTCCTACTCATCTGCATTAATTTACATTTGTGTAGAGCTAATTGCCATTCATCACACCAAATAGAAATTCCTTCCAAGTCATCCCATATTCTCTTACAGTCACTTAAAGACAGTACTGCCCCGTGAATTACAGCGTCATCAGCAAACAGCCTCGGTTTGCTAGTCACCGTAACCCTCAGATATTTTATGTATAAAGAAAACAGGAACGGCTCTAACACAGTTCCTTCGTGTATTCCTAACGATACTTTTGTGTCCGGTAAATATTCGCCTTCCAGGACAGGGTACTTGGTCCTCTTACTTAAAAAGTCTTCGGGCCATTCACATACCACATATCAGAATTCCGTCCTGTGTTGATATAATTGACTAATATTTTCTCTTTCAATATTTATCTTAAAATTTTGGAATCTTCTTTCCTACATCTACATCTGCATCTATATGGATACTCTGATCACACTTAATTGCCTGGCAGAACGTTCATCGAATCATCTTCAAAATAGTTCTCCATTATTACACTCTCGCACAGCACGCAGAAAAAAACAAACACCTATATCTTTCCTTGCGAGCTCTGATTTCCCTTATTTTACTATGATGATCGTTTCGCACTATGTAGGTCGGCGTCATCAAAATATTTTCGCATTCGGCGGAGAAAGTTGGTGACTGAAATTTCGTGAGAAGATTCTGCCGCATAGAAAAACGCCTTTGTTTTAATGGTGTCCATCCCAAATCCTGTATCATGTCCATGACACTCACTCCCCTATTTTGCGATAATACGAAACGTGCTGCTCTTCGTTGAACTTTCTCGATATACTCCGTTAATACTATCTGGTAATGATCCCAGACCGCGCAGCAGTACTCCAAAAGAGGACGGACAAGCGTAGTTTAGGCAGTCTCTTTAGTATCTCTGTTACATTTCCAAAGTGTTGTGCCCATAAAACGCAGTTCTTGGTTCGCCTTCCCCACAACATTTTCTATGTGTTCTTTCCAATTTCATTTGTTCGTAATTGTAATCCCTAGGTAGTTAGCCCAATATACGGACTTCAGATTACACTTATTTATTGTGTAACCGAATTTTAACTAATTCCTTGTAGCACTCATGTGGATGACATTACACTTTTCATTATTTAGGTTCAATTGCCAATTTTTGCACATTCAGAAGCCTGTTCTAAATCGTTTTGCAATTTTTTTTGATCTTCTGATGACTTTACTAGACGATAAATGACAGGATTATCTGCAAAAACAACCTGAGACAACTGTTCAGATTGTCTACAAAATCGTTTATATAGATAAAGAATAAACACTACCTTGTGGAACGCCAGAAATAAATTCTGTTTTACTCGGTGGCTTCCCGTCAGTTACTACGAACTGTGACCTGTCTGACAGTAAATCACGAATCCAGTCACATAACTTAGACGATTTTCTGTATGCAAGCAATTTCACTGCAAGCCACTTATGTGGTTTTGTACGGTTTGTGAAAGGTTGTTTTCGGACAATGAATGTCGCAGCAGTAGCATACTGCATACTCTGTGATGTGAGATTTAAGATAAACATAACAGTCGTATATTATAGAAATATATATCAAGGGCTAAGAGACACGTACGTGGCAGCAGATGGTTGCTCTACGGCCGTCTGTGAGTCGCTTTATCACTTCGCGGTAGCAGCATCGCTGTGACCCCGACGCCCACCACGGCTCTCGCCTTATCTCCAGATGCTCCGTGCCGACAGCTGCTCATTCTCATGTGTCATTTACGGTAGATTTTTCCTTTCAAACATAAAAGAATTCTGAACTTATTCGCCATTCTGTTGTTATAGTTGGACCGTCAGTAGTATACCTATTGCAACTCTAGCCCACGTTAACTTTAAAATGCCTGCTGAAGGTCTTGAAGGACATCACATGCTCTTCACGTGACCCCTCAAGTGATGTCACATGAAACGCCTCCCTCATCTATGACGTTATCATCATTTTTATGTGTCAATCCACACACCCTTATCTGTGATGCCATGCACTAACCAAAATGCTACATCTCTTCTCTTGAAACTATGACGGACATAAAAACAAAACAGCAAATCGCTTCCCAACACCTTACCAGCCAGTAAAGTGAAACAGAAAATCACAAACTAACCACAGAGCCGCCACCTTGGCCATGATCAAAAGTATACTAACGATCTGAATTCTGCACCAGTTTGAGTGTCCATTGTGCTAGCGAAGTGTGGTACAAATATTGATCTTCGATCATCAACAGTGATGTTTAACCTGTAAGTTTTATCAGTAGTGCCAATATGTAAGCCATGTATAATTTTTTATGATACAGAACAATTACTTTCGACAGTAGTACATACGTGTTTTGTACTCAAACTCTTACATATTTAGAGCAATACTTTTATTTTGGTGCAAAGTTCGAATTTTAGTTCACACTTAGAGGTCTGTAGTTGTACTTGTAATAAGCAGCCTGTGTGTTTGTTATTCTATTCGAAATCCTTACATATTTTGAGAAATAATTTTATTTTGCTACAGACATTGTATTTTTTATGTAATGCTCTTTCATTTCCATCTTTTTCCACCATTGTCTACGGCCATGATGTAAGTAAACATTTCGTATTAAGAGCAATATGAGCTTATATTTGCCTTTTACGGAAATAAGTAGTTTAAATGACACATTACAATAAAGATCTTGTCAAGGCGTGTTCTTTCTCTCCCAAAATGACACTTGCTCAGTTCGTTTACCTTAGGCTACGTCGTGTGATTTTACATCACTTATTTTGGATAATTGTGAATAGGTATTTGTGTTACTTAGTAGTTGATTATGAAAAATACTGTCTCTAGACTTTTCGATAGCCTTGGAAACATAGTTGCAATCGCCATGTTGCAGTCTTCCTCAAAATTTGTTTCTGAGTATAACCCCAAGTGGTTCACGATAAAAAATAATATAAAGAAACAGTATTGGCTAAAATTGTTGATTATATGTTTCTAGTGTTGAACTTGATGCAATATCATCTTCCTCCCTAAAATGAAGCTTGTTCACTTTTGTTTTTGTTCATACACTCATTCTAGGATCATTTAATTATATTCTTCCAGTAGCTACCAGTAATTCACACACTATTTCTTTGTGTGCTTGTCTTCTTAGCGTAATTCTAGCCAACGTGTTTTGTGCAGTTGCTGACTTGATCACATTCGTTTTGGCACACTGCCTGATTTGGGCCTAAAATTGAAATACCAGCTACCTGCCTAGGATGTTATCTTCAGCTGCATCTACTTGTAGCAATTTAGACACGAAATAGCATTCAGGCATATACGAGAAGTTAGATTCTGCTATAATGGCAAATTATCAAGATTTAAGTGACTTTGAATGTGGGTTACAGTCGGCGCACGAGCGATGGGACACAGTATCTCCAAGTTGGCGATGAAGTGGGGAGTTTCCCATGCAACCATTTCATGAGTGTACAGTGAATATCAAGAATCCGGTAAAACATCAAATCTCCGACAGCGCTGAGGCCGGGAAAAGATCCTGCAAGAATGGGACCAATGAAGACCTAAGAAAATCGTTCAATGTGACAGAAGTGCAACCCTTCTGCAAATTGCTGCAGATTTCAATGCTGGGCCATTTAGAGGACATGCTCGTGAAAATGACAAAAAATTAGAAAAAACTTTCTCAGTCTATAGAAAAGAGCATCTTATGCTGATTTCAAAAATGTATAGTTTATGGGCATTATCATTTTCTGTTCATTCGAAAATTGAGGTTGAACGTAATGTTGCACGGGGGCCACACCCATCTGTCAGTTTGAAGTGGGTCAGAATACGTGATGCTTCATTTTGTTCTTCCATTTTTTTCCGTCGTTAGTTACGGATCGTTAACGCAAGTGTATTCTAGAAGGCACTGACTCCCAGAACCAAAGTACAGGTATGTCTAGAAGGCTATGGTTCGGATGTGAACAAAGATATGAGACTATATAATTTCAGAATTTCATACACGTGTGTCTTTGTAGTTATTGTGTGTTGTTTTGTTCCTGTGTGTGTGTTTCCTGTCTTACAAATATCGAGACTAAAGAAATTTAGCCCCAAACTAAGGTTTCGCGACAACCAGTTCCAAACACAACCGAATAATGCACATCAGTTGCTTCAAAAGTCACCAGTGGAAACTGTGTCTACAGGCAGTGCTTCTAGACTTAAACTTTCGCTTTCTGAATGTAATGAGAACCATCCTACTAGTATTGTGAGCAGCAATAACGACGGAAATGTTACTGTGAACCTAAATATCTTGTCAAGACTTTAGAAGAGTGCTGTGAAATGTACGCACTGCAATTGTGAAGATAGTATTGACGTTTCAGAGGACATTTCAGCAAGGAATGGTCTTTCAAGTCGGTTAGTGATTGCCTGTAACTCGTGTCAGATGCATTCGGGCACATACGAGTTGTTAGATCGGTTACTGCTGCTACAATGGCAGGTTATCAAGATTTAAGTGAGTTTTAACGTGGTGTTATAGTCGGCGCACGAGCGATGAGATACAGTACCTCTGAGGTCGCAATGAAGTGGGGAGTTTCCCATATGACCATTTCACGAGTGTACCCGAATATCATGAATCCGGTAAAACATCAGATATCCGACAGCACTGACACCGAAAAAAGATTCTGCAAGAACGGGACCAACGACGACTGCAGTGAATCGTTCAACACGACAGAAGCGCAACCCTTTCGCAGATTGCTGCAGATTTCAATGTTGGGTCATTAACAAGTGTCAGCGTGCGAACTATTCAACGAAACGTCAACGATATGTGCTTTCAGTGCAAAAGGCCCACTCGTGTACCCTCGATGACTGCACAACACAAACCTTAACGCCTCGCCTTGGCCCATCAACACTGACACTGGACTGTTGATGATTGGAAACATGTTGTTCAAATGGTTCAAATGGCTCTGAGCATTATGGGAGTTAACATCTTTGGTCATCAGTCACCTAGAACTTAGGACTACTTAAACCTAACTAACGTAAGGACATCACACACATCCTTGCCCGAGACAGGATTCGAACCTGCGACCGTAGCGGTCATGCGGTTCCAGACTGAAGCGCCTAGAACCGCACGGCCACACCGGCCGGCGAAACATGTTGTCTGGTCGGACGACTGTCGTTTCAAATTTTATCAAGCGGATGGTCGTGTACAGTGTATAGATATGGAGACAACCTCATAAATCCATGGACCGTGCATGTCAGCAGGGGAATGGTCAAGCTGGTGGAGGCTGTGTAATGGTGCGGGTCGTGTGCAGTTGGAGTTATATGGGACCCCTGATACGTCTAGATACGACTCTGACAGGTGACAAGTACGTAAGCATCCTGTTTGTTCACTTGCATCCATTCATGTCCATTGTGCATTCCGACGGACTTGGGCAGTTCCAGCGGGATAATGCGACACCCTAAACGTCCAAAATCGCTACAGAGTGGTTCCAGGAACACTATTCGCAGTTTAAACACTTCCGCTGGCCACCAAACTCAGTTCCTTCCAGCATTACTTTAAACATTAGTCGAGTCCATGTCACGTCGTGTTGTGGCACTTCTGCGTGCTCGCGG
This sequence comes from Schistocerca nitens, assembly GCF_023898315.1. Classification (NCBI taxonomy): domain Eukaryota; kingdom Metazoa; phylum Arthropoda; class Insecta; order Orthoptera; family Acrididae; genus Schistocerca; species Schistocerca nitens. The sequence continues at coordinate 362,667,108 of NC_064616.1, forward strand.
GGGCCCTACACGATGTTAGGCAGTTGTATCAGTTTCTTTGGCTCAAAAATGGTTCAAATGGCTCTGAGCACTATGGGACTTAACATATATAGTCATCAGTCCCCTAGAACTTAGAACTACTTAAACCTAACTAACCTAAGGACATCACACAACACCCAGTCATCACGAGGCAGAGAAAATCCCTGACCCCGCCGGGAATCTTTGGCTCTTCAGTGTATTTAATATGAGGGTGTATAGCACATTACAACAAATATGGTACAGAGATCGAAATAAGGACATTTAAAGATGCTATACGATGAATATTACGTATTTTAAACTTGGAAATACTGCAAGATACATCTTTTATATAATCTTTCATGATTAATATCTTTGAACATTGTGCAAAATTCAGGGCGTCTTGATACTTTTGACCATGGCCAAGACTGTATCTCTGGGACAGCATTGTGGTTGGCTATCTTATTTTAATGGCTGGTTATGTACTGCGATATGATTGGCTGTTTCATATTAATGGCTGCCACTGTTCTAAGATATGAGGTGAGGACCCTTGGATTGTTAATAACGTTACGGATTGAGGAGGTGGTGGCTTCTCTTGTGATAATGGTAAGGTCAAAGATAACGGAGGCATTGCTTGTGACATCATGGGTGCTGGCACGTGATGAGCATGGCATTACTTTCATGACCTTCAGCAGACTCTTGAAGTTCCAAATGGCCTGGAGTCACCATACACTACTATTGTCATAGCTTAAATACGATATTAATTCTTTCTGCCTTCACCATAATGTCATCCGTGTCTATTAGAACCGGTAGAATGAGAGATATTGCAAACTGGTTAAAATGTGGTTCAAATCTCTGTCTAGTCCTCTGTATTCCATAGTTCCCTAAACCATTGTAACGTATCTCCACAAGCACGTAACTCTCCCATCCATTTCTACGTATTCATCCACAACTAACTCCATATTTTGAAACCATCGTGAATTGAACGGCAGAGGATTCTTCCCTTTGTACAAGTTAATAGGGCTTTTTCCTTTTCCGTTACATTATTGAACGCAGTTTTCCGAAATTCCTTCACCAGGGAAGACGAATGGAATATTCCAGAATTTGAAACACGAACAGCTGCTAGCATGAGTTTCTTAGAAGTAGATACCTTAGGGGTTGCGAAGCAACTCAAATCGCTTGATACGGGCAAGTCTTCAGGTCCAGATTGTATACCGATTAGGTTCCTTTCAGATTACGCTGATACAATAGCTCCCTACTTAGCAATCATATACAACCGCTTGCTCACCGATAGATCTGTACCTACAGATTGGAAAATTGCGCAGGTCGCACCAGTGTTTAAGAAGGGTAGTAGGAGTAATCCATCGAACTACAGACCTATATAATTGACGTCGGTTTGCAGTAGAGTTTTGGAGCACATACTGTATTCAAATATTATGAATCACCTCGAAGGGAACGATCTATTGATACGTAATCAGCATGGTTTCAGAAAACATCGTTCTTGTGCAACGCAGCTAGCTCTCTATTCGCACGAAGTAATGGCCGCTATCGACAGGGGATCTCAAGTTGATTCCGTATTTCTAGATTTCCGGAAAGCTTTTGACATCGTTCCTCACAAGCGACTTCTAATCAAGCTGCGGGCCTATGGGGTATCGTCTCAGTTGTGCGACTGGATTCGTGATTTCCTGTCAGGAAGGTCGCAGTTCGTAGTAATAGACGGCAAATCATCGAGTAAAACTGAAGTGATATCAGGTGTTCCCCAGGGAAGCGTCCTGGGACCTCTGCTGTTCCTGGTCTATATAAATGACCCGGGTGACAATCTGAGCAGTTCTCTTAGGTTGTTCGCAGATGATGCTGTAATTTACCGTCTAGTAAGGTCATCCGAAGACCAGTACCAGTTGCAAAGCGATTTAGAAAAGATTGCTGTATGGTGTGGCAGGTGGCAGTTGACGCTAAATAATGAAAAGTGTGAGGTGATCCACATGAGTTCCAAAAGAAATCCGTTGGAATTCGATTACTCAATAAATAGTACAATTCTCAAGGCTGTCAATTCAACTAAGTACCTGGGTGTTAAAATTACGAACAACTTCAGTTGGAAAGACCACATAGATAATATTGTGGGGAGGGCGAGCCAAAGGTTGCGTTTCATTGGCAGGACACTTAGAAGATGCAACAAGTCCACTAAAGAGCCCGCTTGCACTACACTCGTTCGTCCTCTGTTAGAATACTGCTGCGCGGTGTGGAATCCTTACCAGGTGGGATTGACGGAGGACATCGAAAGGGTGCAAAAAAAGGGCAGCTCGTTTTGTATTATCACGTAATAGGGGAGAGAGTGTGGCAGATATGATACGCGAGTAGGGGTGGAAGTCATTAAAGCAAAGACGTTTTTCGTCGCGGCGAGATCTATTTACGAAATTGCAGTCACCAACTTTCTCTTCCGAATGCGAAAATATTTTGTTGAGCACAACCTACATAGGGAGGAATGATCATCAAAATAAAATAAGAGAAATCAGAGCTCGAACAGAAAGGTGTAGGTGTTCGTTTTTCCCGCGCGCTGTTCGGTAGTGGAATGGTAGAGAGATAGTATGATTGTGGTTCGATGAGCCCTCTGCCAAGCACTTAAATGTGAATTGCAGAGTAGTCATGTAGATGTAGATGTACTATACGGAGCGCGGGAACAATGACTAATTAAATATCTCTGTGCGCACTGTAATCAATCTAATCCGCTCTCTGTGATTCCTACAGGAGCGAAAGGTAAAAGTGTAGTACACAGTCTATTAGCATCAATGTCAATAGTCCTACGTTCGACGCCAACCTACAATAATCACTCACAGACGGCAAGTCGCAGCAGCAGCAGTGCAGGATACATAAAACGTATTGGAGAGATGCGGAAAACAGTGGAGTCGTTGTAATGCAGAAACGGACCAATTTATCTGACGTCCAAAAGAGCATGATCACTGACTTTCTGGCCAAGGGTGGAAGCATTTCCGAAAGTGCTAAGTTTGCAAAATGTTTGCTTGCCGCGGTGATTACCGTAGACTGCAAAATGGCGCTATCCAAAACCGGCGCCGAGTCCACTGTGGTGCACCATAGGCCATAAATGACTGTATGAACGACGGCTGCAGAGACGTGTACGAGCGAATAGACTTGCAGCTACTGAGCAACGGACAGCCCATATGAACCAAGGGTCTACCAACAGTGTCTCTTCAACGACTGTCCAGCGATCGTTGCTACGTATGGCCCTCCGCAGCAGGCACCTGGTTATGCAACCATGCTGACTACAGTTCATTGGCGGCGAAGGCTGGAATCTGCACACCAGTACCGCAACTGGACGTCACTGTGTGGCGACAGGTGGCCTTTTCAGTGAAACGGACTTTAATGCTCCATCGGACAGATGACCGTTGTGTACGGGCCTACAACACTCGACAGAAGGGCGCAGGCCCTAGGAAGGAGCATTATGGGATGGGAAACGTTTTCGTGCCATTCTGTGAGTGATCTCGTCATTGTGGAAGGCACAATGGATTAACACAACTATGCATCTATCCGTGGGGACCATGTTCAGCTGTCCACCTCTACATGCAGTTTGTTTCTCCTCGGCACGATGCTATCTACCAGCAGGAGAATTCAATGTGTCACATAGCTCGCAGTGTATGTGCTTGGTTTGAAGAGCACCAGGATTACCGTACTCACCTGTCTCCAAACTCTCTGGTTGTTGACACAGTCGAGAATCTGTGGGACGACCTCGATCGAGTTTTAGCGCCATGGATCCTCAACCAAGAAACCCAGTGCAGCTGGCTATGGCACTGGAGTCTTAGACTAAATTAACCTAGAACAGTTTTGTTCATTTTTTCTGCTACTGGAGTGACTATTGGGGTATTTATGGAGATTGGGGGGTCAGTCTGGAGCCAGAAATCCGATCTGTAATTTTGCGGGTCCGTCCTTCTGACCTCCTCTTATACGGGAATCATCAACTTTTTTTTGTCGTGGCTTAAAATTTCACGCTGGGTGACAGATTCGCGATAAATGCTTGCTGTGATTGATATGATTGATAGCACAGCCTGTGCAGAATGCAGACAGCCTTATAACAGTTGTTGTGGCGTCATAATCGCGTGATATACGGATACATTTGTGTCGCTGGTGAATGGACTTGGAATTCCAGCTCGCCCTGAAATTGCCTGCTTATGGAGCTCCCTTCGGTGCTGACAGTGGTCACGAGTGCGACAGTCAGTTCTGCAGTGATTTTTGCAGCTGTCGTCCTCTTATTTTTCGTCAGAATCCTCTTCAACGGCCATCTGTTACGATCACTCAACACACTACTTCGTCCATGTTGTGACCTAGCGGATTATGTTTTTCCCATTTTCCCTGTTTGCGGTGTAACTCTTCTATACGATGCCGCTTGAAACTCCAAACACTTTAGCTCCCTTGGTTACAGGAGCGCCCGCCATACGAGCACCAACAATTTTCCTACGTTCGAAATCACTTAGCTCTGACATAATGCACTCATACTACACAGAACAATGTTGTGACCACGACTGACATTTCACAGTATTGAGGACATTTCACTCGTGCCGTTGGTGGTCAGACACAAAGCGAAACCTGCAGACTCGGCTAGCATCTGCTTTTATGTTCATCCATGCAGTTCTCGCTGTGTTCATGCATTTTTGTCCAACCCCTTTATTTCAGCAAATGATCGACCCATTTGTCCCTTCTGTGTTGGATAAGTTTTCAAAGAAACGGCTTCTCTTCCTCTGCTCTGTAGAGCATCTCTTAATATGATACTTAGTCTACCCAAGCAATCAATAGCACTTTGCGGTAATACCACATCTCGAAGACTATTATTTGGTGTTTTTCTGTGTCTCGAGTGTCAATGTTTCATATACGGAGAAGCAAAAAGACACAGGATAATGGCCATCGAAACATGGTGCTATCACAGAATGCTAAAAATTGCTTAAGTAGACAAGGTATCATATATTCTTCTTACTTTTGCCGCAATATTTTAATAGTTGACTACTCCAAAGGATCAATCTCGTGTTTACCATCTGTCCGTGAGTCGTGTAAACATTCTACGTGTATTCGATTTTAACGAGGTACGTTCCTTATTTACAGTGGAGATTGGGAACCAACCTGATAATTGCCTAGGCGAATGTAAGAGACCTACCTGACGCTGGCCGCTACATAAGCGAAGCAGTCGTGAAGACCGCTCACGGATTCGACCCCAGGCTGGCCCTGCCCCCAGGGGGCTGCTCATCACCGACAACTATCCAGCTTGATTTTCAGGCGAAAACATGCACTATGCAGTGGCTCCCCTGTTGCATTGAACACTAAGGATTTTGGATCGCAAAAAGAAATGTTTACTGACCATCGACCGGAAGAGCACACAAGAGGAAAATTTATTCTCGTGGTAAAGCAGTAGTCTGTGGCGCAGGTAGGGTGGTGGAGGAATGTGGTGTACACCAGGTACCAGCTTCATCGGGGTGACGAAACTTGCTACGTTCTGTGGTATTATTTGTAAAAATTTTTTAATACGTGATGGACTGGATATAACAATGTGCCGATGACAAGTATACCACAATGCAACAGGAATGCATTCAGGAGTGCAATCAAGAGTTTGTGAACTCAATCCTGAGGCATTATTTACACCCTGTAAAAACCACTCTCTCAGTTTGCGCCGATTACACACTGTTTCAACGGTTCTATTACTTGTGACTTTTTTGCAACCTTAGAAAGTTTTTATGTGTCTCATCAGCTTCTACCCACAGATGGACGAACCTTCTGAGAAACGTTGGAGTTACGGTTAAAAGATTTTTAGATACACGTTAGAGTGTTCACTAGGAAGCTTCCGATCCTGTGTTTCAGTACTTTAAAAAGATTATCAATGCCACTGAGGAGCTAACAAGTTCTTTGGAAACCAGAAGAGGTGCTAACACTTTGTTGATTGAATTGTTTTCGCTTGTTTTGTGTTGTTTGTGTTTATGCAGTTCTGTCTTCGGAAGAAGTCCAACCATGCTCACAAGTATTTACAGATTCTTGGAGTGATTTCTGAAACGTGTTTCACAAATATGAAAACTACAAAGCTCTTTTTGAAAGACAAGAGAGAACATCTTATTGACAAAGGTCTTAGATTTGCGGAATACACATGTGAGGAGATGTTTATTTATGCTGAAAAAAGTAGAAACATCAAGAAGAAGTTAATTGTGGCTGGAGAGCAGGCTGCAGACGAGGGGCTTACTTTGCGCCAGGAACTGAGAAGGTTAATGCTAGATTGCACCAACACGTTTCTACAAGAAATTGATTCACGTTGCAAAACCATGGAACGTATATTAGATCGTTTTGCTATTTTAGACCCCATCAAGCTGATTAGATTGACAGAAATGGAACATACCACAATTGTAAAAAGTTTAGTTAAAAATGTGATGAGGTGTCTGAAAATGGTATACCTGCAGAAATTCCATGCCTAAGAAAATTTCTCTAAGCTGTAAATGCTCCAAAAGAAGAGTATCTTGGCTGGACATCTTTAACATTCTTACAATTCGTGCCTGAATATGAATTTTCTGTATCTTTTTCCAATCTCACCTAAGAGTTAAGATTTTTCTTAACTTGTTGTGTTTCTGTAGCGCTATGTCAGAGGAGTTTTTCAAATTAATTAAGAATTATCATAGGTCCACTATGAGTCAAGCACGACCCTTTAGTTTGGTAATTTCCTCAATCGAAAATAGTATGGCTAAAGGTATCGATTCTGATGACACCTTTTCTAAATGTACAGAAGAAAAAGTTAGAAGAAAGAGATTCCAAGATACATCTCAAAGTCACCTGTCACTAAAACGATATTTGTTTATTTGTGATACTTCATTATTAACATTCAGTTAAATTCTGTTATTCATAAAAATGTGTTTTCCTTCTTTTTCCTATTCATAAAACTGCACTTTGTTTACTTAACCACATGTATCGAAACATTAATCCCTAAAAGAAATCGTTTTAAGTTTGTGTGTATGTGTGTGTGTGTGTGTGTGTGTGTGTGTGTGTCTATTGCGCAATAGTATTATGTCAATATATTGCACTAAAGAGAGAAGGCAAGAGAGGCACAATTTTACTGCGATATACTTATTCCCGGGACGCGTCAGTTAGAACTCTGCCTTCGAAGCGAACAGGTAGACTCTCGGTGACGTAAAACTCGAATGTACCGCGATTTCAATCGCTACGTGCTGCAAAAAGAAAAGCAAGAGGAAGCGGCGATGGGCGAAAAAGTGGCTTGGAAGGCGTTCTACATATGTCCATAATAACATGTTACATCCTTGCAGCCGCGCGGTTAAGGGGCGCGACCCATCCCGCCGGAGGTTCGAGTCTTCCCTCGGGCTCGGGTGTGTGTGTGTGTTGTTCTTAGCATAAGTTAAAGTAGTGTGTAAGTCTATGGACCGATGACTTCAGCAGTTTGGTTTTTTAGGAATTCACACATTTTTTAGATCCTTGCACAGAAACACTTTTGTTGATTGTTTCTACTGTGCTTACCGAATAGTTATTGGTTCAAATGGCTCTGAGCACTATGGGACTTATCTTCTGAGGTCATCAGTCCCCTAGAACTTAGAACTACTTAAACCTAACTAACCTAAGGACACCACACCCATCCATGCCCGAGGCAGGATTCGTACCTGCGACCGCAGCGGTCTCGCGGTTCCAGACTGTAGCGCCTAGAACCGCACGGCCATTCAGGCCGGCCGAATAGGTATTAAATACGTTAACAGACTACTCCTCTGAACGCACTTCAACAGACGATTCTTTTAATTTTTCTTTTCTATGTACTCATATTCATACGGCGTCGCTGTATCAGTTGATTGCATGTTTCCAAATGACGAAATCTCGGCAGGAACTGCCGTGTACTGCACAAGATGACCCTTACACGATATAAGATACTGTCCAATGTTTCGAGTGAGCGTCAATATTTTTAAAACTCTGCAGTCTGCTTCAATACATTACGCAGGTCGTCACTACCGCTCTCACTTAGAGCACTATCTACCTGCGATCATTAACAGTAAACCTCTCCAAACCACAGTCATCAGAGGACTTCCAACTCACGTGTGATGAATCATGTCCATCGATGTGAAACCTATTTCGGTACCCTCCTCCAGATGAACGAAGATGTATGCGAGGTAGCCCATTTCTCTGCCTCATCTTGGATGTAAATCGAGTCTTCCGTTTCATATAGGTACGAAACGACTGTTACAATAATTTCATGTTCGTCCTATCCTAAATGCATGCATGTGGATCATCGGGGAAAGGGCAAGTCATGCACCTCTGGAAACCTATGTAGTGTTTGTGTTACAAAGAATCGATGTTTTCTTTGGTGTGCAAGGTAGTAGTTTTATCTCTTTACTGTTTGTTGCCATAGTTTATCGTCGAGAAAAATTGAAGGAGAAGGTATATCATGAGCTGCGGATATATTTCTTTCATTCGAGTATTAACTGCATTGCATTCCACACGACTAATAGGTCGGAAGACGCACCGCTCTAGCTTTATGGAGTATTTTAAGTGCAGAACCATGTAGCCTTAGGAACGCATGTGTTTATGTTCTCTCTTAGCAATACCTTCCTGGTACTGACCTCAGGCACTAGAACAATACTTCTGAATTGATAGCGCTGTAGATTTATGTAAAATGCTTCAAACTACGTCCATCCGTAGCTCCATCGTGCGTAAAAACTGCACGTTTCTTCTTCTTAACCGTCTGTAATATCATCACAACACTTTCACATCTACTGTACGCCGGTAAGGGATGCTAACCTCCCCGGCATGCACGCATCTGGAGAGATCTTGTGCACTTGGGTGAATGCTGTGAGTAAGTTTGGTTTGGAACAGCAGTTACAGCCTAGGCTCGCTCTGCTCCTTCATGAGACGTGGAATGTAGCGGTCTACTTGTGGTCAGTTGCAAATTAAATCAGCGATCATCCCAAGAATGCGAGAATGCTCTGTGAGTCCCATCCATATAGGGAAAAATGTGCAATCGTCATCGGTAATTACGCACTACGATCGAAGTGCTAGAAAATAGGTAGATCGTTGCCTGGTATACTTTGGTGTATATTTTCGAGAATTAACAATGGTTGGGCATACTGGACAGTCATCTATCTACTCGCAAAGTAGTGGAGGGGCAGTTTAGCGATGATACGGAAATTGGGAAGCATGCTGCCGTGCCACTGGTCGGTGTTGAAATTATGGATAAACTGGAAAAACTGCAGAAACTGGTTGCGATATCAACTATGACGCTTATTACAGTACATCGACGATGTCTTTTCCATCCCATCTGTCGACTGGTATGCTGTTGATTATCACATAATGATTGACTGACATCGCTTGTTTCAGATGGAGAAAGAGTTTTGGCAAAGGAGCAACACATTAAGGGGATGACTAGCAACAAAACAGTGTTCGGGCACATGACTGCAATAAGAGGAATCAATCGAAATGGAACACAAAGTAATCTGCAATCCTATCATCGTGAAAGATGTGTGTGTGGAAACGCACCACAGTGCTGCAAAACTTTTCCAGTTTCCGTATGTTGTAAATGTCTTTTACTTAAAATCGTTCTGTGTGTGTGCATGTGTGTGCGTGTTTGTGAGTGTGTGTGTGTGTGTGTGTGTTGTGGGAGCAGCAGCATAAATTATACTATGTGATTTCCAGCTTTCAGTCAGAGCCAATGGATCAATTACTGTATATTTAATGGGGGTCAATGCATATCATCGATACCAGCACACATATAGTATTTGTGCAGCAATATCTTATCGAGTTCTCTACCAGATGACGTTAGTGGAGTTTTTATAGTTTGTAGTTTTTTATTCTCTGTTCGATTGTACAAAATAACGGTGACAGAATGTTTGGGTGACAGACGTGAATGCACCCTAAGGGACGCAGATCTCCTTCGGACTCCAGCACCTGTATGTAGCTTGGAGACGCACAGCAATGCGGTAGCAAAAACCTTCTTCTTCTTCCAGTTCCAGTACTGTCTTCTACTATTACCTCGTGTCGCTCGAGGAAGCTTCATTTGCCGTTGGCCTTACACATCGCACACTGTTGGCAGAGCTATGACAACATGTTCCCATTTCCGCCGAATGTTCAAAACATTGTCCTGTCGCATTAACCCAGCTCAACCTGTATCTACACGAGGTGCAGAAGGTGGTAGATATAGCGCTCTCTGACTACTGCGCAGTTCCAGCTTAAATTGGAACGATCACATGCACAAAGCTGCAGGGAGAGTGGGGCAGAGACTAAGGAACAGTTAAAAGATGCATTATTATTTATATATTAAAGTCCCATACTCCGTGACGGGGCGTAGGGGAACGATGCGGGAGACCCGCACCGCCGTACTAGGCAAGGTACTAGTAAAGGTGGTTTGCCATTGCCTTCCTCCACAAGATGCATAGGTGCTGCCTAAAAAACCACATTGGAGTTTTACTGTAACAGATAGGTTCCAAAAAGCTGACTCGTTTCGAGGTATGAGAGTGCCAAGAAAATGATTCATCAAGACCACTTTTTGTGCAGGGTAACGGCAACAGAGTCGTTGTGATCAATTTCAAATGTCAGTTCTCAAAAGTGTTCCTCGAAAAGAACATCATCTTCTATCCAGGGATTCCCATTTCAACCACCTGGTGAGTGTAATCTGACTACTGTAAAAGAAAAATTTATCACCATGAGAAGTGACTCTCATGATCAGTTTAGATAACTAGCCTATCAATTTGATATCAGTGACATTCCGCCTGATAGGTGGAGGCGATGGCTAGGGCACCACAGATATGATTCTGGACTTGACGTTTCTTCCGTGGGGACGATACCTCTTAACGATATTTGGATCACTCGCCTACATAGGGAGAGACGACCATCGTAATAAAATCAGATGTATCACCGAACTTATAAAGTGATACGTACCATAAATCTTATGTTTACAGCTTCTCTGTGCTGTCACCATAAGAGAGAGTCTGAAACTGAGGAGGCGTCCTGTGACAGTGGTAGATCTTAGCACTCTAGCACAGAGTCAAAAATGAGTTTAATATTCTAGTCCTGTGTTGTAGGACATGACAGATGTGAGAAAATTTAGAGGGAATATAGCCTATGCCATAGTTATGTACAGGATTTTCACAACAAGTAACGACACTTTAGCGACGTAAAAACACATGTATGGTCCAGTTTCTTCTGTTTTCTAAAATAACTGGTATAAATGGGAGAATTCTACATTTTGCGCGAGAAATTCGAGGTGTATGGTTAACAACATCACTACCTCAGATTGGGTAAATTAGATTTTTTAAACTGGTGGGCCTGGATCGGGGCAGAATTGTTTAGAACTACTGTATACGTCCAAGCTGCAGCTGCTTGTTTCGCAGCGCACGGTGGGTGGCTGCAGCAGCGATCATGAGGAGTCGGGAACTGGAAGAACGGATTAGCTCAACCTGGGCCGGGTACAAAGAATGCTCCGACCTGTCGAATCTTGCCCATGGCAGCTAGGCCTGGCAGAATGACTAGTGTGCTGGACGAGCGCAGCAGAGGGGGACGTGAGTGTGTTGTGTGAGAGAAGATTCAAAATGATGGACTTTTGCGCTGAGCATATTAATAACATCCGAATTCCTACCACGCCAATCATCACCGGATGCCGTCCATGGCCAGAGGTGGTGCACTCTGGCATACACGCGCGTCCACGACTGCGGCTGTGACAATGGCTGTAGCTTGCTGCGGACCCTGAATGTTGGCACTAGCGGTGTATGAGTGGACGGGCGCGCTGTGTGTAGATGTCTGCGAGGTGAGTGCGCCGGATGTGCGATTGTTTCAGCAATCTCCGACATCTACCCATGGCAACTACTGCTACGGACTGAGTCATCGTTTAAGTGTGTTGTGTTTAGCGCTTCTCAATACATCGCAGTGGACTCTGTCTCGCGGTGGTATTTACTTTTGTCTCTACCCTATTACGCAGTAGAACTTTCTTTATTTTGAATGTTGGAGAGACAACCAATTTAGGAATTATATAGTCCTTTAAAAAAGTAGTCGCGACGCCATATTTCCGACTGATAGTGATCTCTGACATCCAGCCACGACAACTAATACTACGGATTGGATTGTGGTTTGAATGTGTCGTGTTTAGTGCTTCTCAATAAATCTCAGTGGACTCTGTCTTGCAGTGGTATTAGCTGTTGCCTCTACTCTATCATGCAGTAGAACCCTCCTCCCTCCTTCTGAAAGTAGCGCAGAGAACCAATCAGAAGTGTATCGTACTTTTAAAAACCCAACCGCGAAGTCAAATTGCCGAATGATCAATGTATTGCTTCCGCCAGCTGTACAGCGTGTACGAATGCGTTGATGTGGGTCGGCATGGCTGACGCGGGTTTGGGTCTCTCCCATCCGACGCGGATGGGACTACCCGGCAGTAGGCGGACTGCGCGCTTCGTGATCGCGAGATTGTGTGATGGTCAGGATTTTTCTTTTCACCAGATATGTTTAGTGGAAACGCTGTGGTAGAGGAGGGCGTTTATGCTCTGAAATGTTGGTGTGTACATGAATTCGGATATATTTAGCGTTACGATCTATCTGTGACGGACATTTCATTACTTCATTTACATAGTGTTTACGTGCGACACTCAAACGTTGAAAATATGCCTTATTATGAAGAAGGATCATCGTAAGGTGGAAGTGACTGTTTTAAGCGATCTATTTGACTCCTATGAATTCTTAAAAAAGTAATTTGACATGGTAGTGCAGATGGATTATTTGACCCCATTTTTGATATCGAAATTGCATCAACTTTCCCTTTGTTCAAAATGGCTCTGAGCACTATGGGACTTAACTTCTGAGGTCATGAGTCGCCTAGAACTTAGAACTAATTAAACCTAAATAACCTAAGGACATCACATACATCCAGGCCCGAGGCAGGATTCGAACCAGCGACCGTAGCGGTAGCTCGGTTCCAGACTATAGCGCCCAGAACCGCACGATCACTACGGCCGGCTTTCCCTTTGTCTCCAGTGTTAGCCAATAAGAATACAGTATTCTGAGGAGAGATAAAAACCTCCATCATCGTGTGTGGAGACGGTAGCTCACACAGACAAACAGGAAGTGGCCTCTTGACACAGACAGAGACGGGAAGCCAAACTGAAATTTGCCTGTCAACAGAATGTTGCCACTTCATGCTTTGTTTGGGGACCGTGAGATTAGAGGAAGCTGATATCCTGTCTATGATCGGTGTTATTTAGCAACGTGATCTGCAGTTATGCCATTGGCTGTTTTCACCTTCGTGGCGGCGCCCTGACGATAGACACACACGTGGGAGACTCCAGACGGTGGCTGCTATACCACACTTCGTTCCATTCCCTAGTGATTACGGTTATTATGTCATGGGGACCAAGGGTGAGGGTGCAGTCATGATGTCTATCCGAGTGGGGAACCCTGTCTCGCGTGAACTGTTTGCATAATGAATATGTATCAATATATTATTGACTTTGATTTGAATTTCGTGTCAGTAGGTCCTTCCTCTCCAGCACATAGTGAGTCTTTTTCCTACCAATTTTTCTGGGATGGTTGGGGAGGGAGGGGACGAGGGGCAGATGGGTGGGGCATCCACTGGTGGTGGCACTGTTCACTAGCTCAGTCGATACCCGCATGTCAACGTCAGTGCTTGGCAATGGGATGCAACAGGAAGAGAAAGAGAGAGAGAGCATGTGTTTCGACAGGAATTTCTAGAGTGTCAAGCATCACAGGTTTGCTGCCACCTGATGCTTTTGTTGGGGGATTAGCGTGACGACTGGTCCGTCAGTCATGGGGCTCATGTGGACACCTCTTGGCCACCGGCGCATGGCGCGATCACTGACGGACACGTCGCTTTGCTCGACCTGCGGTGCAGCCCAACTCCGGGAGCCTGCACGAGTGGTGTGAACTGGCACTGGGTGCGGGCCAGCTGATGGTGCATGCTTTACGATCGGAAGATTCTTAACGGTGTAATTACGTGTTATGACTGTTTCAAGACAGTATTCCTTGCACGATCAGATTAAAAAAAAGCGATCGACTTAATTAATTCCTTTCTATGTAGTTTACAAGTCCTGTATGTTCGCGAACAGCAGATAATGATGAGCAAGAGAGAGTCAACCTATGCAAACTGAATTTTCTTATAATAAACAATATACCTTTTGCGATGTAATTGAATTTCCTGTCGTGAAATCCTTCCTCTCCAGCAGAGAGCCGCCAATTTCCAGGTAGGGGGGAGACGGGTGGGGAAGGTTGGGGGTTCACCAGAGGGGGAGAGATTAGTTAAGTGATCAATTTAATTAAGTAGTCAATCAAACTGATAGAGTGAGAGGTGGATATATGAATAACTCAGGCCAGAAACTGTACTTGTATCAGCGAGTGGGAGGGGGGAGGGTTTCCTGAGGGGAGGGGGAGGGGTGGGGGAACAATAGGTTAAGGACCTCTCAATCAAAAGGAAGGACTATCCCCATGGGGTCATAATCCTCTTAGCAGAACAATGGGTTAAGGACCTCACAATCAAAAGAGAACAATATTTTAGCCCCTAGAAGTATACTTGCCCTTGAATGTAGGCAACTCACACTAACAAAACGCCCTGATGCCACCCATGTCCCCCTACTAATGTACATCATACGTTACACAAAAATCAAGTTATATCAGTCAGTACCTCTGTTATGTGGATATTTACACGTTATTGAATGTTGGAAACTTATCAAAAGTTATGACTATTTAATTTGTCTCTATTCCATCACAAGCATCATTTTCCACTGATTTATTTTCTATTCCATTGGGCATGTTGTCTACCACTGGAATTTTATATTATGTAACATACGTTTAATTTTTTCGCTATTAGAAGGCTACTACTCAATAATGATAGTACTGAAAGTAGACATCTGAGTGTTATTTGTAACAAACGCTTGGTCATTTCCTAACTTGTTCATTACTTTTTCGTTCCTCGACTCTCCACAATCACAACTGCTGTTCGAATTTGACTGCTATGGTCAGCGGAAGTCACCTTACTGTGTATCTTATCATGTTTTATTTTCTTGTCTACCACTTACACAATATTATAACTTTGTACTTGGGAGTGATCTAAATTATTGGTAGTATTATCTGTGAAATATCCCCAGTATCCAAAAATTTGCGTTTGTGACTTTTACTCATAATCGTGATTCAGATTTTGTTGAAGCTGAAGAGAGGCTTTGGAAATTAAAGCTGTCAATTCTTTCTACCTACTGTTGTGCCATCTCCTGACATTCCCTGTTGTTATCCTCCTGCTGTTGCTTCAGTGCTCTGATTTCTCCTCTTAATTCCTGTTCAAACTGCCTTGTACGCTGCCCCCTTAATCCTTTCATCATCTGTTTTATACATTCAGACATATGTACTAGCACAGGATCCCTTCTGTAAGACCCAAGGGCTGAACTGTCAACTTCATTACTCCACTGAGCAGAAACGGGACCTGTATACATTGAAACAGTCATTGACAATTTACCTGAATACCCACTAGTAACCAAAGAGGATGGTTGTTGGTATTTGGTACCCATACATATGGCAGGAGAAAAAGCAACTTGGATATGACAATATAAATACGAGAGAGCCACCCCACAAAGCAAACAAATTTATTAAAATATTACTAATATTATTGTCAAACAATTAGTAGTAGAGCAGCCTAGTAATATATAAACAAGATCTCTGGGTATTTTTGTTCTGTCATTTCAACTACAAAAATGCGTAATTTTTTATTTTTTCACCAGACGCGTTTCGCTTTATTGAGATAAAGTATCACCAGTGGTCTGTAACTGATTTGCTTTTAGATCGAAAAACAGTTCGTTAAGAATATGTTGATATATACTCACGGTGATTTCTCGCTTGGATCGGGAAACGCCGTCTGCTAGCACATCGTTTTTCTGTCTTAGACACTGATACTTTTGGTCTAATTTTTTTGTTGTTTTGCAGCACAATGCATTTCTTACGCCACTTTTATGCACACTACTGTATTTTGTTTGTTTTTGTATTCTAAGTACGTGTTTTGTAGTGTTGCCAACATAACCTTTCCACTACTTTGTCTTTGAACTGCAACCTTTTCTTTATTATTAGATTATTGTCTTTCCAAGCATTATGTGCACGGGTGCAGTATTCATCATCACACATAATGCCAGACGCCTGTCCTTCATAACACTTGTTTGAATGAATTTTGGCAGGATGCAGCAGCTTCAAAAAGCACTGATTCGAAGACTTTGTCAGATAATTTCCTAGGACTGAGGAGAATCAAGACATATAGCTGGTGTGAGTGTAGGTATACCATAATTTTTTCGGGCGCTGTTCAGATATAAAAGATAACTGCACTGTTTGTGTAAAATGTGTATTTATTACAGTGTAAAGTTACTTTTGCTTATGTTGCGGCACGACCAGAGAATATGAGTGTGTGTACTATCGTGAGGGACGTATAGTTTCAGCACAACAATAACTGTGAGGGCATGAGAGAGATATTTTACATGGAAAATTATGTGCGCTATAGATACTGAGATTCATTCCAGAACCACAGCCGTCAAGAGGATACATTACCTGTACATCGATCGGTGTCAGATTGCAGCAGCAATTGTGATATTTTATTGTAGTTACACTGATCAATATGTTCCTGACTCCCAATATCCTTGTGAGTCTTGTATATATTTGATGGTCTGTAGACAACACTTGAGGGGTTTAACTGTCAGTGCAATGTAGCAATCTGTGCAAAATAATTTTGCCACTGAAAGTCTCGTCTGCAGAAAAAAATGGTAGACGGTGCTCCCACACTAGCAGCAGCAGCAATTTGATAGGTAAATTCAGTGACGAATGGGATGTCCTGTTAGGATCGCTAGGAACAATGCACCCAGTGCTATTCTGGGAAGCACTGGAACATCTCTCTCAGTGCTGGACCCGCACCGCAGCTATGCGTCATCGCTCCAGCAACGGTGCGTAGGGGAACACGTATTTCGACAGGAATTTCTCAGGTGTCAAATATGAAAGAGATGCCGCCACCTCATCCTTATGGGACCCAAACTGACACCAACGCGTTGCTTCGCAGATAACGACCGCATTGTCACTTCATGGGGATTGCCAGTGCATCCCGACTCCTGGGGACGTGTGCAGAGTCGGCGGAGTCGGTGTTGGGCGTCGAGTGGCGGGATGTATTTTTTATTACTGATCATTTTTTAAACTATATTCCATCGATTTGACCGACCAATAGGATGCCGTGAATTAAAAAAGAAGTACTCCATACATGTGAAGAATTTCGATTTAATTAATTTGCATAATTTTTTATATAAATGTGGTGTTAGCGGTACAGTAGTTAATGGGAGGGTGTGCGTGAGTGGGTGACATTGAGCAGAACAGCAGGTTAAGTGCACAACACTACATTAATTTGCATAATTTTTTATGTAAAACTCAGTACAATAGTCTAAGGGGGTGGGTGTCAAAGAAGAATCCGCCAGAAATGGCGTTCAAAAGCATGCGAAACGTGTACCAGAAAATGGCGAAGGATATAACTGATTACTTAATTTGGTATCAAAGACGGTACAATAGTTTAAGGAACTAGGGGTGAGACGGAAAACCACTTAACAGAACAATAGGTTAAGTGCCGACAAAGGCCCAAACATTAGGTTAAGACACCCAGAGTACAGTAACGAACATTAGGTTATGCATCATGTTTGCCCCATGTAATTGCTTCTTGCTAGACCTACATGTTTCCAAACAGCAGAGAATGATGAGCAAGAGAAATCCAACCCCACAAACTGAATTTTTTATAAATAAACAATATACCCTTGAATTTCCTGTTATGAGATCCTTCCTCTCCACCAATTTCCATATATTCCACACATTGTCTAAATTGTTTAACAATATTCCATGCACAGCAATCGATTTCCCTCCAAATGACCAATCAACTGAGTCTTTTTCCCACCAATTTCAGGGAGGGAGGATGGGAGGGGAGGGGGGTTTACCAGATGGGGAGAGGTTAATTAATTGATCTATTTAATTAAATAATCAACCAAATTGATAAGAGTGAGAGGGGTCTATTCCAATAACTCAGACCTGAATGTGTACCTGTACCAGCAAGGGGGGAGGGGGTTGTGGGGAGGGGGATGGGGTGACGGAACAATAGGTTAAATGCCTGTCAATCAAAAGGAAGCATCCTTTTAGCAGAACAGTAGGTTAAATATCTGTCAATCAAAGGAGAACAATAGGTTAAGTACCTGTCAATCAAAGGAGAACAACAGGTTTGCAACCTGCCTATGATGTAGGCAAGCTGTACTAACAAAATGCACTAATGCCACCATTGTCCCCCTTACTCTCGTGATCCTATCGTTTGGACTCTACATCTACATCTACATGGATACTACGCAAACAACACTTAAGTGACTAGCACAGGGTTCATCGAGCCACCTTCACTATAATTCTCTATTATTTCTATCTCGAAAAGCGCGCAGAAAGAACGAAAGCATATATTTTTCCTTGCGAGCTCTGATTGCCCTTATTTTACTATAATGAACATTTCTCCCTATGTAGGTAGGCACCAACAAAATATTATCGCATTCGGAGGAGAAAGTTGGTGATCGAAATTTCATGAGAAGATTCTGCCGCAACGAAAAACGACTTTGTTTTAGTGGCGTCCACCCCAAATCCTGCATCATATCAGTGACTCTCTCTCCACTATTTCAAAATAAAACAAAATGTGTTGCTCTTCTAAAAACTTTCTCGATGTATTCAGTTAATCCTATATCGTAAGGATCCCACACCGTGCAGCAGTACTCCAGAAGACGATGGACAAGCGTAGTGTAGGCAGTCTCTTTAGTAGATCTGTTAGATTTTCTAAGAGTTCTTCCAATAAAACGCAGTCTTTCGTGTGCCTTCCGCACATTTTCTATCTGTTCTTCCCAATTTAAATTGTTCGTAATTGTAATTCCTAAGTATTTAGCCAAAATCACGGCCATTAGATTTGACTGATTTATCGTGTAACCGAGCACTAATGTGGATGACCTCACTATTTTCGCAATTTAGGATTAATTTCCAATTTACGCATCATTCAAATATCTTTTCTAAATCGTTTTGCAATTTGTTTTGATCTTCTGATGAGTTTACTAATCGATAAATGACAGTGTCATCTGCAAACAACCCAAGACGGCTGCTCAGATTGTCTCCTAAATCGTTTATATAGGTAAGGAACTGCAGAGGGACTATAATACTACCTTGAGGAATACCAGAAATCACTTATTTTTTGCCCGATGACATTTTGACAATTACTACGAACTGTGACCTTTCTGACAGGAGCCGGCCGGTGTAGCCGAGCGGTTCTAGGCGCTTCAGTATGGAACCGCGCGACCGCTACGGCCGCAGGTTCGAATCCTGCCTCGGGCATGGATGTGTGTGATGTCCTTAGGTTAGTTAGATTTAAGTAGTTCTAAGTTCTAGGGGACTTATGACCCCAGATGTAAAGTCCCATAGTGCTCAGAGCCATTTTCTGACAGGAAATCACGAATCCAGTCACATAACTGAGACGACATTCCATAAGCACTCAATTTCACTACAAGCCGCTTGTGAGGTACATTGTCAAAGGCCTTTCGGAAATCTAGAAATGCGGAATCCGTTTGAAATCCCTTTTCATTAGCATTCAACACCTCCTGTGTGTAAAGAGCTGTTGTGTCTCACAAGAATGATGTTTTCTAAATCCATGTTCACCGTGTGTCAATAGACCGTTCTCTTCGGGGTGATTCCTAATTTTCGAACACAATACATGTTCCAAAATCCAGCTGTATATCGACGTTAATCATATGGGCCTTTAATTTAGTGGATTACTAATACTACTTTTCTTGAATATTGCTGTGACCGCCGGCCGAAGTGGCCGTGCGGTTAAAGGCGCTGCAGTCTGGAACCGCAAGACCGCTACGGTCGCAGGTTCGAGTCCTGCCTCGGGCATGGATGTTTGTGATGTCCTTAGGTTAGTTAGGTTTAACTAGTTCTAAGTTCTAGGGGACTAATGACCTCAGCAGTTGAGTCCCATAGTTCTCAGAGCCATTTGAGCCATTGCTGTGACCTGTGCAACTTTCTAGTATTTGGGTACGAATCTTTCGTCAAGCGAGCACTTATATATGATTGTTAAGTATGGAGTTACTGCATAAGCATACTCTGAAAGGAACCTATAAGGTATACAGTCTGGACCAGAAGCCTTGCTTTTATTAAGAGATTTAAGTTGCTCTCCGAGAATATCTACTTCTAAGTCACTCATGTTTGCAGCTGTTCTTGATTCAAATTCCGGGATATTTACATCGTCTTCTTTGGTGAAGAAATTTGGGAAGGTTGTGTTCAGTAACTCTGCTTTGGCAGCTCTGTCTTCGATAGTATATTCATTGCTGTAGCGCAGAGAAGGCATTGTTTGTGTCTTGCCGCTACCATACTTCACGTACGACCATAATCTCCTTGGTCTTTCTGCCAGGTTTCGAGACAAAGTTTCGTTGTGGAAACTATTACAATCACTGATGCCCGCACTAAAATTCGAGTTTCTGTGAACATCGCCAATTTTGGAGATTTTGCGTTCGTTTAAATCTGGAATGCTTTTTTCGTTGTTTCTGCAACAGTGTTCTGACACGTTTTGTGTACCAAGGAGGATCAGCTCCATTGTTTGTTATTTTATTTGGTATAAATCTGTCAACTCGATACTATTTCTTGGAATTCAAGCCACATCTGGTCTACACTAACACTGTTAATTTGGAAAGAGTGCAGATTGTCTCTCAGGAAGAAGTCCAGTGAATTTTTATCTGCTTTTTCTAGTAGATATATTTTTCCTTTAGTTTTGGAGGCTTTAGGGGTTACAATATACAATCTCGTTACGACAACACTGTGTTAACTACTCCCTGTATTCGTTTTGATGCTCTTTATTAGCTCAGGATTATTTTTTTGCTAAGAGGTCAAGGTTGTTTTCACAACCGTTAGCTATTCGCGTGGGCTCATGAACTAACAGCTCGAAATAATTTTCAGAGAATGCGTTTAGTACAATTTCGGATGATATTTTATGCGTTCCTCCAGATTTAAACATGTATTTTTGCCAACATGGCGAGGGTAAATTAAAGCCACTACCAATTATAATTGTATGAGTCGGGTATGTATTTGTAATTAAACTCACGTTTTCTTCGAACCTTTCAGCAACTGTATCATCTGAATTGCGATCTCGATAAAAGGATCCAATTACTATTTTATTCCGATCACCAAGATTGACCGCTGACCATACTAACTCACAGGAACTATCTGCTTGAATTTCGCTACAAGATAAACGACTTCTAATTGCAACAAACACAGCACCGCCAAACGGGTTTAGCCTATCCTTTCGGAACACCGTTAGGTCCTTCGCAGAAATTTCGGCTGAACTTATCTCCGGCTTTTGCCAGCTTTCAGTGCCTGTAACGATATATGAGCTACAGTGCTTTCTTTTAGCGTTTGGAGCTCGAGATACGATAATTTACAACTTTTATACCAATGGTTTCTGTGTCTACGTTCTTCCTAAGTTCGACCTGCACTCTTTGAGACTGTAGTCCTTTTTGTGTTTCCCCGAGGCCCTCTAACCTAAAAAACTGCTCAGTCCACGCCACACAGACCCTGCTTCCCGTGTAGCCACTTCCTGCATGTAGTGGACTCCTGACCTATTCAGTGGAACCCGAAACCCAACCACCCTACGGCTCAAGTCGAGGAATCTGCAGCGTACAGGGTCGCAGAACCGTCTCAACCTGTGATTCAGACTCTCCACGCGGCTCTCTACCAAAGGTCTGCCATTAGTGCTGTTGACTACGCTGCGCCGGCGGCGTGGCCGAGCGGTTCTAGGCGCTTCAGTCGGGAACCGCGCGACCGCAACGGTCGCAGGTTCGAATCCTGCCTCGGGCATGGATGTGTGTGATGTCCTCAGTTAGGTTCAAGTAGTTCTACGTTTCTAGGGGACTGATGACCTCAGAAGTTGAATCCCATAGTGCTCAGAGCCATTAGACTATGCTGTAAATGGTGAACTCTGCTTTCGTCTCGCAAGCAAGACTGGCAGCCTTTACCACTTCTTTTAGCTGCTCAAAACCAGATAGAATCTCTTCTGATCCAAAGCGACACACATCATTGGTACCGGTGTGAGGCACCACCTGCAGTTGGCTGCACCCTGTGGTCGTCATGGCATCCAGGAGAATCCTTTCCACTTCTGGAATGACCCCACCCAGCACATGGAGTGAACTTTGGCTTTCTTCCACTCCTTTGCAGCCATGCCCGTAAGGGGCCCCATAACGCGCCTATTATTTGAGCTCCCAACTACCAATAATCCCGGTATCAGCCACAGACAGCACCTGGAATCTCTTTGTCATACTAACCGGAGAGGCCTTATGTTCGGCCCCCTGGGTGTCTTTCCCCACCTGCCACGCCACGAGGCGACCTCCCGCTCGATCAAGGGTGAGTAGTCAACCTCAGTGCGACCAGTAACTGGGCTGGTCACCGGGTCGGACCGATCGGCGGGTTCAGACATCCTGGACGTCCGTTGGATCCGCACGGCAGGCCCGTAACTGTGATGCCATCCACTGCATACACTACACAGACAAACAAGGACAATTGACACGCTCTACGGAACTCTACTGTAGACACGAAGGAAAAACGAGAACTGTATCTAATCAATTAGACTAATAAGCAGAGATTCAAAAACTGAATTACCAAAACATCCAGGTGAGACGAAATAATTCGTCCCGATTATGTGTCACAAAATCGGTTTACTTTCCGACGCAAACGAACAAACGAGAACTGTGTTTATTCAATACTAAATTAACAAGTAGAGACTCAAGAAACTAAACTATTAAAGCACGCAGATGAAACTATACAATTCTACCTCGGTTAGGAACTTGTAAAATGTCACAAAATCTAATCTGTGACTGCTGGTGTTTCGACCGGTTGCTGCTGCTGACGACTAGAAAACCATGCCCTGGTCAGATGAGTCCCGATTTCAGTTGGCACGAGCTGATGGTAGGGTTCGAGTTTGACGCAGTCCCCGCGAAAACTTGAATCCAATTTGTCAAAACGGCATTGTGCATGCTGGTGGTGGCTCCATAGTGATTTGGGCTGTGTTTACATGGGATGAATTGGGTCCTACGATCCAACTGACGTGGTCATTGACTGGAAAAGGTCATGTTCGGCTACTTGGAGACCATTTGCAGCCATTTTCAATGGAATTTTTATAGATGACAATGCGCCGTATCACGCGGCCACAACTGTTCACAATTGGTTTGAAGAACATTCTGAACAGTTCGAACGAATTATTTGGCCACCCACATCGCCCGACATGAATCCCATTGAAAATTTATAGGACATAATTGAGAGGTCACTTCGTGAACAAAATCTTGCCCGGAAACATTTTTGTAATTATGGACGGCTATTGAGGTTGCATGGCTCAATATTTCTGCAGGGGATTTCCAACGACTTGCTGCATTACGCCGAGTAAAAGTAGGTCCAACACGATATTAGAAGGTATTTCATGACTTTCGTCACTTCAGTGTATAAAATAAATGTAACTTTGTTTTGAGAAAATGTGCATATTCTGAGTTTTATCCCAGTAGTGACCCTCCAAAGAACTTAAAAAGCGTATTTTGACTGTTGTAGCTTCACTTCCTACAGTCGCACCCCACAGTTATATCAGGGTAAGATACGAGGTGAATTTTCTCACGGTGTAATTGACTGGTAAGGCGCATCGTTACCAGAATGGAGTCCAGCAGTTGTATTCGTCTATTTTTATCTATGGTTGTTACTCGTCAATTACAACTGTGATTTGATGAGCTTTTGGATACGTCTAGTTATTCATAACGAGAAAGTGGAGCAATTTTAGAACATTTCAGGCTGAGTTAGAACTGAAACTGGTTTAACTAAATCACCACGAGTGGCTGTAGTCGTCGTGTTCCGGCCGCTTGCTAAAGTATGGCCAACTGTATAGCATAAAGAACGCGAGGCACGCAGTGGTGGGGCAGCAGAAAGGTGTCAGGGTACCGCTGCGTCGCGCTGTGGGTAGCCGGCATCCGCCTGCCGTCTGCCGCACTCACTACGTCCGCTTATGCTGCTGCCGCCCGATGCCACTTCGTACTTGCTGCTTCATGTATACCTCCTGATTTAAACATGTATTTTTGCAAACATGGCGAGGGTAAATTAAAGACACTGGTCTTAACTTGTCGAGAGGTTCTTTTACATTTCGTATCTATCAATATCAACATTCTACAGTACGGAATACCAAACAGCTGCTTCACACCGACTGAACCCAAGTATATCTGTTGAATATCATTCATCTGCATTTTTAGCACACTTCTACAACATACTAAGAGCTCAAACGTAATGACCTACCTGATAAAAATGCTTTCCCTTGGCAACTAGCAAATGTTCCGAAAATGTACACCAGGTGGAGCCCAACTTCTAACCTTCACACATATTTCCAGTGCGGTGGATAGAGGTAACAATGAGCAGCTGTCGTTTCGTGACTTCTGTTCAGTACCGTCTGCATTGACACGACTAGTTTGCAACTCACAATTAAGTTCCTGACAGTGGGTTCGTCGAACTACCTTCAAACTATTTCTCTGCCATTCCACTCTCGAACACTGGACTCGCATTCGGGAGGACGACGGTTCAATCCCGCGTCCGGCCATCCTGATTAAGGTTTTCCGTGATTTCCCTAAATCGTTCCAGGCAAATTCCGGGATGGTTCCTTTGAAAAGGCACGGCCGACTTCCTTCCCCGTCCTTCCCTAATCCGATGAGACCGATGACCTCGCTGTTTGGTCTCTTCCCCCAAACAATTCAATCCAAATCCACTCTCGAACAGCGCACGGCGAAAACGAACCCTTAAATCTTTCAGTAAGAGCTCTGATTTCTCTTATTTTGCCAGCCGCTGTGGCGGAGCGGCTCTAGGCGCTTCAGTCCGGAACCGCGCTGCTGCTACGGTGGCAGGTTCGAATACTGCCTCGGCCATGGATGTGTGTGATGTCCTTACGTTAGTTAGGTTCAAGTAGTTCAAAGTCTAGGGGACTGATGACCTCATATGTTAACTCCCATAGTGCTTAGAGCCATTTTTTCTCTCATTTTACAATCATGTTTTCCTATATAGCTGGGTGCCAACAAGATATTTTCACATTCTGAGGAAAAAGTTGGTGATTGAATCTTCATGAGAAGATCCATTAGAACGAAAAATACCTTTGTTTTAATTATTGGCACTCGAATTCGCGTATAATATCCGTGGCACTCTCTCCCCTGTTTCGCGATAAAGCAAAACGAACTGTCCTTTGAACTTTTTCGATATCCTCCGTCGATCCTATCTGATGCGGATCCCACACCGCACAGTAGTACTCCAGAACAGGGCGGACAAGTTTAGTGAAAGCAGTGTCTTTAGTAGAACTATTGCATTTTCTAAGAGTTCTGTCAATAAACTGCAGTCTTTGGCTTGCTTTCCCCACAACATGATCTACGTGATCGTTAGAGTTCAGGTTATTCGTAGTTGTAATCCTTAACTATTTACTTGACCTTAAAGCCTTTAGATTTGTGTGATTTATCATGTAAACTAAATTTTGAGGATTTCTTGCAGTACACATGCTGGAGTATCTCATACTTCTCATTATTTAGAGTCAACTGACACTTTTCACTTGTAATTGGTTCTGGCCTTCTGGTGACTTTATAAGACAGTAAATATCAGCATTTCTGCAAAAAATCTGCCCAGAGTATTTCCTAAATTATTTTTGTGTATCAGGAACCGTAGAGGGCCTATATCACTTTCCTGTGGGACGCCAGATGTTACTTCTGTTTTGTTTCATGACTTTCCATCAGCTACTACGAACTGTGGCGTTTCTGACAAGAAATCACGAATGGAATCGCACAAGTGAGACGATACTCCACAGGCAAGCAATTTCATTGGAAGTCGCTTGTGGGGAACGTGTTGTGACAGCTGTAGGTTCTTTGATCGCTCTGGTAGAAGATTCATCAAACTAGAACACATGAAATATTAGTTCACTTTATTACGTTAATGAGGAAAAGATATACTTAACTTTGACACACTTTCTTTGCCTCAGGAATGCTGCATAATTTACAACTAACATTTACTATGAAAGCATCACTTGATGCACTAAGTAACATTTACAACAGTACAAGTTCTTCTGCAACTTTGACTGTCACTGTCCTACGCGATGATCTTGACTGCTGTAGCTGAGCTCACGAACTGGCCGACACTTTGTTGACCTAAGTGTAAGAGCGCTACAGTGTTGGTGGAGAGGCGAGGTCTTCAAGTGCGACTCCTTACGTGGTTGCGGATTGCAGGGAGTCATCGATAACGTCTGTGGTATCGATACGCGTTGCATTCTTTGGTGTGGCACCGCGATCTCTGGACGATACCACAGAAATGTTTCGAAATTTTTCTGCAAATCTAAAAAATTTAATCAGTTTCACATTCCCTGTCGATAGCACTCATTACTCCGTGAGAAAAAGAGCCAGTTGTGTTTCACAAGAATGATATTTTCTGAATCGTTATTGGCTGTTCGTCAACGCCTGCTGAAAATACGCTCGTATAGCATATCGAGCTATATTTGGGATTGGACTCAAAACGTTCTTGACAGGCTAACCGCAGCACGTTTTTTTAGATGGTGCGTTTCCCCTAACTCAAGAAAATCACGGTATGGTCAAGGAATTGAGATGTAACCATTGTTGTTTATGTTACATATACGTTGTTCCTAACTTTTAAGAGAAATGTATTACAGAGGCTAAAGAACTCTAACCCACATTTTGTCATTACGGGGAGAGTACAATCTCACGAGAGGACTGCATCTACTCAGCATCTGTGTTTTCGTCCAGAGTTGTGGTATATACAGGGATTTGTCAGAAATGAAAGTGGCAAAGTGAGAACTCCAGATGACCGATCGATTTGAAAAAAAAAAATAACATTTTTAGTGCGGGTGAAGCGGGGCCATGAGCAACTTACGTGAGCGCAACTTTCGGGCAGCGGTTGTCGCAGTGGCAAGAGTCTCGAACGATAATGTACAGTGCTGGTTCGAGCTCCTCTGGGGAAACTAACTTTCCTTTTCTTTTTTTACGTTACTTTCGCTGCAGATAAACTTTAATAATGCTCAGTACATTGTATTTATTAATATTTTCATAAAAGGCATGAAATGTAAAGGCATATAAAAATGTGGCATCGCAAATAAATTTCCAGGAATGGATTGTAAGGCGTTCACGAGAAATTCGTGTATAAAATTACTTTAATTAGTTTACAGCTGATGATTTACACGTGCTGGGGTCATATATGCAGTAAAAACAGGGTAAGCAGTAATTTTCTCGGCATCTTGCACACATTGTAAACGCAGCATTGCTCACAATTACCTGGTTGTTTTAAAGTTTCTATACAAAACGAAACTTGGTTTACATCCTTAAAAGGTTCTCCCTCAGCCAGTAATCTGGCAGTAAACCACGCCGTTTATTGCCGACAATAGTTGGTGATGTACAATGGAATGCATTTTGATGCAGTCTTCTTGGGATGTGATTTCTTCAAATCAGACAAAATGTTTTTGTAAAAGGGAGTTGTAAGTTTCCCAGATTTTGATGGAGTAATGACGATTTCCCTACGTTTTGCAGCGTACTCACCCACCATTATTCAGAATTGTTTCCAGGCTTTTGTTTCATCTACAGGATGAGTCATGTAAGATGTAACATTCCTTTTATTTCTTAAACGGTTGAATGTATCAATACGAGATTTTCGGCGAATGATAGTACAGTAAGGGGCATATACTACAGTTTGTGGTCAAGTGTCTTAACACCTGTATCGATCAAAATATTGAAGCAATACGATGTTTTAAAATAGAATGATATAGAATCAGATTCTCACTCTGCAGCGGAGTGTACGCTGATATGAAACTTCCTGGCAGATTAAAGCTGTGTGCCGAAGCGAAACTCGAACTCTGGACATCTGCCTTTCGCGAGCAAGTTCTCTATCAACTGAGATATCCAAGCACGACTCACGACCCGTCCACACATCTTCAATTCTGCCAGTACGTCGTCTCCTACCTTCCAAACTTCACAGAAGCCCTTCCGCAAACCTTGCAGAACTAGCACTCCTGCAGGAAAGGATATTGCGGAGATATGGCTTAGCCACAGCCTGGGGGATGTTTCCAGAATGAGATTTTCACTCTGCAGCGGAGTGTGCGCTGATATGAAACTTCCTGGCAGATTAAAACTCTGTACCGGACCTAGACCCGAACTCGCGACCTTTGCCTTTCGTGGGCAAGTGCTCTACCTTCTGTGAAGTTTGGAAGGTAGGAGACGAAGTACCGGCAGAATTGAAGTTGTGAGGACCGGCCGTGAGTCATACTTGGATAGCTCAATTGATGCCGACACGGTAGCTCAGCGTGTTCGGTCAGAGGGCTGTTCGCCCTCCGTAATAAAAAACTGAGTAAAGGAATCAACGATCAACTTGAACGGATGTCTTGTGACGTCCGTCCAGACCAAACGCAACGAACAATACCGAACAAAAATGAAAAAAAAATATTGATGAGCACTTGCTCGCGAAAGGCAAAGGTCCGGCACACAGTTTTAATCTGCCAGGGAGTTTTAGACTGATACACTTTTTTAACGGCACCCGAAAGAGCTTGAAAGGACAAGTATAGATATATATAATATTTGTTAATGTTGTGATTGAAACTCTTCGCAAAAGAATCTGAGAAATGTTCTAAAATAGGAAAGCAGTATGGCTAGAATCAGCTACTGCACTTTAAGTACTTTCGAAATCACGTCCTCCGAGTGCCTGATGTAGTGACAGATAAAATTGGTATTTATGTCGATGCAAGATGCAAATGACACTCTTCTGGGTGATCCTAAATTCCTTTGAATGCGTCTAGTGTCACAGTTCTCCGCATAAAAGTAGCATGTCTAACTTCTCCTCACTGGTGTAGGCGAACGTGTCTTCATGCAAGGAATGCTGAAGCAGAAATGACATGCCTATAGACGACACAGTTCGAGCTAGTTTTTCAGCAAAGACAAGTAAACAGTCGGAGGGCTTGATTCGACGACGTGGTTTGGCATGAGTATGTTTACAACGCAATAGCCGATTCCGGCCGACTTGCCTTTCAGCTTTAGAATATTTCTCGGATTCTTATGCGAAGAGTTCTAATCTCAACGTTAACAAGCCTTACAACATTGTACTCGTCTTTTCAAGCACATTCAGATGCTGTTAGAAAAAGTATATCGTTCTATTTTTTAAAAAAAGCATACTTGCTTCAATACCAGAGTTAAGACATTTTATCAAGTACCAAAGTGCATGCCCTTAGCGTACTATCATTTGCCGAAAACCTCGTTTCGACATCTGGAACTGTTCACGAGATAAAAGGGGTGTTACATCTTACGTGACTCACCCTGTGTATCAGTATCTGCATCGTTCAGCGAAACACCAGCGTCCCATAGCGCACCTGATACATTGCAGCAAAAATGAAGTCAACATGAAGACTTGTTTTCAGACTTTCAGTTTTCACCGCAGCGCTCATGGAACCGCTAGCATTACAGAGTGCTCCTTTGAATGTGCTCTCTGAAACATACAAGTTGCATGCAAGTCACAGTAAATCTGTTGTTATCGGCTCAGCATCTATTGAGAAGTCAGTGTAGTACTAACCCAGTCATCCAGTATGCTATGGGCATGTGTCTTGGGTTGCAGCATTACATGTAGGGATTTTACAAGCCTGCTTGGCATGCACATGCAGTGCTTACCTACCAGAACACTTCATAAGAATTCTTTCCTAAGAGTTTCGATGCATATTATGCCTCAATGTGCGACTATATGGAGAGAATATTATGTAATACAATGTTCTCTTTGCCCTTGGATTTGACGGATAAATAATGGACGAGTGCTGAATGGAGAGGCTAAAATCTGTTGCTTCCACCAAATAATTGTTCATTCAATAGCTCGTGAACCCCCACATGAATTAGCAGTGCTAATAAAATGTAAATCAAGAAAAGCACTGTTTACAAGGCCTCTGTAATGTGTGACTGAATTTAGTAAGTGTTGTCTACGTTACAGCCCGCGTGCCAACTAACGCACATGTCGCATTAACGCTAAGGAAATTCAGTCACAAGTTCAATACATGCAGGCAGGAATTTGTGGTGAAACCATGTTCACTATAGCGTTTTTAAATTTTTACCAACTGAGTTTATTTCAGAAAATAAAATAGCGCTTTCCACAGTCAGTAATTGTTCATTACTGCACTAATATCCATCTGAACGAGGGTTTAAATAAACTGAAGAGTATCACTTGTTCGCGTAAAGTTCTGAAAGCTCACGAAAAACAATTAATTTTCGTACATCCATAGTTGAAATGGAGCACAGTGGGACGTCAGCTGGTATAAATTTATATAAAAAATGAAGAAATTCCTCCAGCTGTGTTTAAGGTGTCGATTTTATTTTGGCAACTAGTTTCAACGTTGTAACAACGTCATCATCAGGTTCATACACTTGTTGACGTCAACTGCGTGCGGCTGATACTAGAAGTCAGTGTTGAGATATGGACGTGTTCCGTGTGGAAGGTGGGTAGTTTCTTCCCTATAAAAGAGTACTTGTAAAATTTTGTCACATAATATTCTCATAAATTACTGTAATAATAAGTTCCATAGGTTCTTGACTGGATAGTTGACTTCAAAACATCGCTGCATGCGAAATGTGACAAAATGTAATAGTAACCTGAAATGAAAAATTTAATGGCAAAGACTAAGTCAGAAAGCAAATTGTTTCTCAATATTCGGCTTTACACGAGAAATATGGTATAATCTTTTGTTAATGTTTACCTTTTTTTGTCTAATAACCAGTTAGGAGGAAAGAAATAAGAAAATTGATGAAACCAAGCCTGTGGATATATATCATTACTAGAATTCTTGAGTGTTCTGAATTTACGCATTGTGATGAAAAAAGAGCTTATAGTGAAAGTCGTCATGACGCCGAGTCGCAAATCTGTCATTCTTACGTCGTGTCGGCGGTTCCTTCTCAAGGCTCGCTGCACCTTTCCGACTCCTTTCAAGATCTCCAAAATACCCAGTCTTATTACTTTGTGACTGCTCCGTATTTCTAAATCCCTCTTTCCGTGTCGGAACGCGAATATCCTCTGAAATGTGTAATTCTTGTATCACATGTGCCAACTGATCTTCTACGGTCGCAGGTTCGAATCCTGCCTCGGGCATGGATGTGTGTGATGTCCTTAGGTTAGTTAGGTTTAATTAGTTCTAAGCTCTAGGCGACTGATGACCTCAGAAGTTAAGTCGCATAGTGCTCAGAGCCATTTGAACCAACTGATGTTGTACTTTTGAAAGGTCTCTGTTGGATTCCTTTCATGTTTAATTTCTCAAATTTGTTGTCTTTTAAGGAATAAATTCCTCTTCTAAATTTACTGTGGCGTTTCTGACTATCTGGGAGGAGACTGAGTAGTGGAACGTGTTACTTTTACACGTAAACAAGAACGATCTCTCACACTACTACACTTTAAAGCACAGTTTATATGTAATTCTTATATGTAATTCATGTCACACAGTCTCATACGGAACCTACATCCGCTTTCTTTTATATACTGTGTATGATAAGATACTGTCATCCCCCTTCCCTTCTGTGTGAGAGGATGAATGATCAAATGTGTTTGTAGCTGCATGCTTGAGGGTAGCAGACAAGGCTGTCTGCTAGAGTACAGTAGGACCAACGTTGAAACAGGTAGCTACGGTTCCTAAAAGCAGAGAGGTTTCCATTCTTAGTATGGTCCGGTCCGTCCCCTGTCATGTTGGTATAGGAAGCTGCCCCTCTGGCGCCTTCCGTTGGTCTTTGTGAGCGACTCTCGGGAGCACGCTGGGAGTTCAGTGGGAGTCTGGCAGTTGGAGGGTTGCAGCCGAGCAGTAGGCAGTTGGAGTCCAGTGGTAGCGCAGGGCAGTCCAGCAGTAGCAGTCTGGCGGTAGCGAGCGTCTGAAGTGGTAAGATCTCCGGCTAAGCGCGTGTCTGTTAAGTCCATAGGACAATGGATTTGTTAAGTTCAGCTTAACTGAGAATTTAATCATTTTATTTCGGGTTAGCTTTAAAATAGCTAAGGTTATCTTTAATTGCAGCGGAGTGTGATTCTCGTGTCCAGTTCAGATTATTTGGCGGTAGTTGCTTTGTTATTACTTTGTGAGTAAAGTGGAACCACGTGTTGGTCAGTAACTCTAAGTAAGATCAATCTTAAAGGCAAATGCTTGTGTGATCATAACGTATCGTCTTGAAAAGATTTTGAATATACCAACTTTTCTTTATGTTCAACCCACGTGGCGTGTACTTAGTGAGACCAGTACCACGTGCTTATATAACTGTTTGACCCATCAGGTTAGTAGTAAGACGTTAGTAACCAGTTCGAGGTTTTTCTTTTGTAATTTGCTTTTCGATCGAATGTATTTTTATTATCTAAATTATTGCGGAGTTATACGCTTTCTGTAAACCAAGTTGACCACGTGAAGGGTAATTACAAGACGGACAGGATTGTGCTACGAAAGTAATTTCTTTAACTGAAAATTTGAATCTATTGGTTGTGGTTAACTTTCTGTTGCATGTGTTTCAATGTTCTTTGTGTGTTGTTTTATGAATGCAGTGTTGTACCCAGTCTCCCAATCTTGGCTCCATATTTTATGTGTTCCGTAATATTCCAATCTCACAGTCTCACAATCGTAAATAAGGCACCAGCTCAGTTATAACTCACGTATAATATGCTGAAATTTCAATGAACAATCTTTAAAATAAATTTGCAAATATAAACTGATTTCTTTCTTTTTATTTAAATTCTCCTTTTATATAGATATATTACCGGTTGTTGTATGACTGTAAAAGATTATAATCAATGTTAGTCTGATTGGTAAGGTGGTAAACCTAGACTAGTTACCCAGTCGTGAAACAGTGGCCCAGTAAACGCACGGTTAACTTCTCCCCAGACAGCTCAACGGCTTGTAACCAGCTTTCACTTTTATTGATTAGCAGTAACGATCCCAGCATTTCACAATGCATGTTATAACGTTACACATGGCGACCCTGTTCCGTGATTCCGCTAGACTCTGGAATCTCTGAGACGTTAGATTGCAAGCGTTGTATAATCTTAATTTTTTTTCCCTACAGCGCTCAAACAACTTTTGCATTGTTTCTGAGCAGACGTTCAAAAGATTCACGGCGTTGTTGAGCGGCGTTGTGTTGTTTGTCTTGTTTTGTTTTCTATATTTGTTTGTTCTATATATGTGTGTTTTTTTTTCTCTCGCTTGTAAATTCCACTGTTTCGAACAAAGATAAAAATTTGTTTTGCGTATGAAAAAGTGCATACTAGGTTGGGTATCTTTCGTGTGACTGTCGTAATTTTTGGGGGACACATTTATTGTGATTAGTGTGTTGCGTACTGGGTGTGAATTGCACTAATGCTGACACGTAACCAAGCTAAAAGTAAGCGGTCCGACAACTTAAGCAACATGGACCAAGGGGATAATTTGATTTCCAATATTAACGCGTCGGGCGGTTCCGAAAATGCAATGGGGAATACTTCAGACGAAATGCAAAACAGCACGAACGGCCTCGCATCAGAGCCACAAATTAATGTGCCTCCAACTAACCAAATTGATTTGGCAGAACTCGTGAAAGCCTTATTACAACAAAATAAAAAATCGTTCCGAGAACAAAAAGAAGCATCAGAAAAATCGTTCCGAGAACAAAAAGAATTATCAGAAAAATTGTTCCGAGAACAAAAATTATCCGAAAAATCGATCCGCGAGCTAGGCGAACAAATGACGCAAAAATCTGAGAAATCGATCCGAGAGCTAGGCGAACAAATAGACGAAAAACTAATCCAGCAGACAAATAAAGTCGACAAGTCGATGCAGAGAGTGTCCGACGATATCTCACAAAGAATAAACAATCTGGCAAGTGAAATAAAAAGTGACATTATGAAAGAATTAGGCCGTACATTTGAACAAATCGATGACCGTCTGCAAGTACTAGAACAGAGCAAGCGCAGTGGCGAGGCCGAATCTAAAGAAAGCGAAGAACGGCTACTTAGGAATTTCCAAGAGCTGAGAGAACAATGCCAAAGAGATCGTCAGCAGGTACTCTCGAGGGTCCAAGAGGCTGAAACGCATTGTCCCACGGCCGTTAGCAACACAATAGCGGACAACAGTTTAGCGATCCACGCGTTGGAACTGCAGGTCGAACAATTGAAGCAGACTGGGGCGGAGGACAAGAGACAAATAGATGAGAAGATCGCGGCATTAGCGGACATTGTAGGCACGATGAAGCTGACGGAAAGCGAGAACAATATCACACAGGTAGCGGCCGCAGAGACCGAAGAAGTGCGTTCGCTTCTTAAATTCCAGAAGGGACAGTTTGAAGTGAACAGACAGCACAAAGCTGTAACAGGCGATTTACAAGAACGCGTGGCGCATCTGGAAAACCGCATGGCGTGTGATTCCGAACTCGCCAATAGCAATAAAAATAGCCGTACGAACAGTGCAGAGAGGGACTCCGGCCACGAGGGAGATTTTGACGACAGGGAAGAATGTAATTTAAGGGGCAGACATGAGACAAATAGAAACATTCAAGGGCCTCGCCAGGAGGAAATGCGGGGATTTGATTTCAAACATTTCCTTACGGTAAGAAAATTTGAGATATTCCGAAATTCTCAAAAAGGCATACATCCACGAGCATGGCTCGAGCAATTTGAGTTCTGTCTTCCTCCCGACTGGGCAAGTTCACATAAGATAGAGTATATGTGTGGCTATTTGCAAGGCGAACCGGCGAGTCGCATGACGTCGGCAGCGCGTCACTGCAACTCCACTCGGGAGTTTCGACAAGCCTTTCTCTCCGCCTATTGGTCGGAAGCGGCACAAGATAGGGTCAAACATGGCATAATTATGCTGCCAAATTTGAACCAGTCTGGTTTCGGCAGCCCTGCACGCCTATTCGACCACATGCTGCAGGCAAATCAATTTGTATACGACCCATACGGACCTGCGGAACTAATTAGGATATGCATCACCAAATTGCCGATGCACTTGCGGCACGTCATTCTTGCGGGACGATGCAAAGAGGACGTGGAAACGTTTAAAACGCTTCTCCAAGAGATGGAATACAATACAGCAGAATGTCCGCCTAATCAGACACAAAGTTATTACGGGGCACAGCAGCGCGATCGCAGTCGTGGCCGTCGTATTAATCAACGGCGTGACTGGTCGTCGCGACGCGAACGGAACAGTAATCGGGACAGGCCGTATAGAAACTGGGGTGACAGTCGCGAACACAGGTGGAACAACAGAAATGATAGAGGACGTAGACAAGATCGTGAACGCAACAGGTACGGCAACCAGAGTCGTTATTACGATGAACACGGTGGAAATAGGATTGTAGGCGGAGCACCACATGATGTCGAAATTCGGCCGGCCAACCCTAGACATAATCCAACAAATGGGAATGAACGAAACCGGAAATGACAAATGATCAGCCCAGAAGGCGCCAATCGGAACAAATGAGCGACAGGGCAAATGAGTACATAGGATTTATAGAGAGGAGAATGAATTGATTAGTTTAAATTTGTGGCGTATGAATTTTGAATAATATGTTAGTAAAAATAATGATAAAGATATTTCTATGCGATTGATTGAAGTGATGTTTTAATTGTTTTCTTTCCTTGTGCAATTAGGATTTAGTTTAATTCAAACGTAAAGATAAAAGGTTTCCTTGTGAACAAGTGAAATGCTTTTTTTGTGTCAAGTGAAAAGAGTCGCTCCTGAGAGAAGCAAGATCGTTGCTGAAATTGCAAGAACTCAGGGGAATATCCGATCTGTGGGTATTATGGGTCTGGCAAACCCAGGTCCCCAGCTGTTAGTAGCCTTGTTTCCGATTTTCTGTTTTCAGTGCTACTATCTATCTATTACTATTCTATATCTGTCAGTATAAATGAGGATCTCTTACTATAGTATGCGTGCTGTATGAATATTTTAAGATAGGAGAACTCTGAGAAAGGAATGAGGAAGTTTGGAATCTTGAAAACAGGATGCAATAATACGATTGTTTAACCATTGGCTTCCCAATATGCGATGATATGTTAATATTGATGATATATGTCTTTTTTGTTCTTTATAGCTGAGTACGTAAAGTGCTGTCTGTGGATTTCGTAAGTATATTGATTCCCTTCAAGGTGAAAGAAGAGTTGTGGTTTGTATAATTTACGTGGCTCTGAAATATTATTGTGGTACTCAAATACGAGCAGTTTTTCAGCAAATGGAGAATGGAACGGAAATATGGATCCTTTTTTTTTTTTTTTTGTCTTGATTGATGTTAAGCCGAAGCCTGAAAAATTATTCTGCGTTAATACTTGTCCTAGAAAAGCGACGTTTATGTGTTTTGCTGATGCTGTGAGCATTACAGCTTACTGTTTTCGCTGGTGCGGGATGCACTGCAGCTTATATGGTTTGTACTGAGGAAATTTCCCTCTTGAAGGTAGAGGATGATTAAATAATTTTGATTATGGGACGAAGGAAAGCTTGGTTTAAGGTAATAAGGATGAAGCAAAACATTTGTCATTTAAACTACAGGAGGATTCGGATCTTTTGTGTCTGTTGCAAGTCAAATATGTAAAGATGAAACTGTTTTACAGAATAGAGGTCACCACAATTTTGCCATTCATGAGAAATGAATCCAGAATAACCACCACAGGCGAAATAACTGATTTGAAGGCGAAAGGTAACGTAAAGAAGGAACGAAATCGAAGCAAAATGGGTAAGAAAATGTAATATAACCTGTATAATTAAAATATTTTACCTTCTCAGAGCCATCTGTGTGATTAATTCTTGTAATAACGTAATTTTAGATGAAATTTTCTTACTGTGTTATGTGTGAATATATGAGTATGATAAATGTATAATTGCGAGTCTCTTTTCAGGTGTGTGAACTGGTATAAATGTTTTTGCGTGTAAATAACCATTGTTCTTTTTACTGTGTATGTTTAAGGAAAGTTCTCCATTTATCATGTGACAAGACGTATGCCGCGAGCGTCAAGAAGAGGGCGAATTAGAACATTTCTGTAGTGGTGTAAACACTTTGTTGAAGTAGCATTGAAGTGGCTTGTGGGATTAATTAGTAGTGGATAGAAGTAGAATTTTGAGTAATGCATGTTTATGGGTAGTTAGTTTGTAGAATAGACAACAGGTGTGCATGTGTGTGTGTAAATAACATGTGAACCCCATGCTCTCCTAACCTATACTTGCGCAAGGCATAACCCTATTCATTTTAGTGAATTAATAAGTGGCATTTGATTTATTAAAACACAAGTGAACCACATTAGTGATGTGGATTTAAATATTGTATTGTCAGTTCATTTAATTTTTATTTTTACATTGTAAAGTCATTTCACTTTTATTTTTTATATTGTCAAGTCATTTAACTTTTAATTTTATATTGTCGATTCATCTAACTTTGTTCTTAAAAATTGTGAAAGACAATACTAAGTGATATTATGTATGACATTGTGTAATCACATAAGGATGATGAAAAATTTCTGTGAATGCAGATGAGAACGTGAAAGCGAACCGGCAAAACTCTTAAGAGACAGCGGGAGCAGCCAGGTAGTTGTAAACTGGCGGGTTTCCCAGCGGGACACGCTGTCAGCCAGGCCACTTCGGGAGCGCGGCCGACAACAAAAGGACGCGGGAAACACTTTCCCTTGCACCTGTAGCTAATGGGCGGCCGCCCCGCGCGACCCCAGCTGAAGGGAATGACCTGAGATGGGCGAGCGGTCCACCGCGCGGAAATCCATCTCCTGGCCACGCACGTGACCGTGACGAGACGGCCGCGGTGAAACAAAACAAGGGGCGTGGAGCCTTTTTACAGGTACTGTCCAAAGAAACTTGCAGACGTCAACGACGCCTATCGACATTTCCTGACGGATGCCTACTGTCAAGCGACAGTGAATCATGGTTCGATGTTCTCTGGTCGCTAAGGGTGACACAAAGAAGAGCCATTAAGTGTCATCCTTGCCCAAGAATATCAACCTGGCATGTCAATAGAGGATACCACACGAATTTGACAATACAAACATGGAACAAAATCGAGATGTACGTGACACAAGAGAAACTTCATGAGAGGGCAGAGACGGCGGGATCGCACGCAACAGATGGACAAAAATCCCTACTGACAGCTGCGGCGACGAACCCCCTCCCGTTATATTGTGCCACGGAACAGTGGAACTAGTGAGTGTATAAGTGAACAGTGATTATACAGTTCTTAGTTCAATGCATATACGTGTGTTTCTGTCACAGAAACTTTGACTCGTGTATTTTGCAGGGACTCGATTTATTGGTGTTTATTAAACTCTGACTCTTGTATTTTGCAGGTGTTCTATATTTTTTTAAACTTTGACTATTGTATTTTGCAGGTGTTTTATTTATTGGTGTTTTGTTTTAGATGTTGACTATCGTACTGTTTTATTGATCAATGTTTGTTCTTGTGTTAGGTATTAGATTTGTGATATTTTGTTTCATAAATTCATTACTGTGGCACTGCTTCCTTTATCAGTCAGATTGCTATTCATTCTCATTGGGCTGTGATCGATTAGCCTTTGCATGGGGCATATTTATTGTGAGGAACCCCTTAAGGGTAACAATTACACAATTATTGTAGTTTCAGTATAATGACACAGTGCTCATTGTTTGCTAACTAACTGAAATATTGTAGAGTGATTAAATTAGTGCCACATAGTTAGGTTAATTCTACAGATTATTAGTTTTGTAAGATATAGAATTTTTTTTGCGATAACCGCTTTGTAAAACATGTTTTTTCTCTTATCAATTTTTTTTGCTTTTGCGAATTGTGCATTGTAAAGTTCTGCTTTATAATACTGATGTTATTTCATGTTCTTTTTTTTAATTGCTGTGGCACCTTTGCTATTTTCATAAATTTTGCTTGTTAATAAACAGTCGTAAATTTGCCTGTGATCAGTTGGCTCTTGCAAGGAGCAAATACTGGTGAACTCCATAAGGGTAACAACCAGAAATTGTTTTCATATCAATGACACAGGAACCATTGTTTTTACTTGCTGACCGATTTAGGTCTACACGACCTTTTAAATAGGTGTCACAGATTGTGTGTTTTTTTTTTTTCTCTCTTTGAAATTGGTAGATTGTAAAGATGTTTGAAATTATTGTGTTTTAGCAAGTAGCTGGTGACCTTTTGCCTTTTTCTTTACACTTTTGGTTTAAGTAGGGTGTGAGAAGCCTGCTTGGGAATGTCCTAGCATGGCCAGAAAATTCCCTGCACAGTCTTTTCCCGGAGCGTTGGGGTTATGAAAGGTCTCTGTTGGATTCCTTTCATGTTTAATTTCTCAAATTTGTTGTCTTTTAAGGAATAAATTCCTCTTCTAAATTTACTGTGGCGTTTCTGACTATCTGGGAGGAGACTGAGTAGTGGAACGTGTTACTTTTACACGTAAACAAGAACGATCTCTCACACTACTACACTTTAAAGCACAGTTTATATGTAATTCTTATATGTAATTCATGTCACACAGTCTCATACGGAACCTACATCCGCTTTCTTTTATATACTGTGTATGATAAGATACTGTCATCCCCCTTCCCTTCTGTGTGAGAGGATGAATGATCAAATGTGTTTGTAGCTGCATGCTTGAGGGTAGCAGACAAGGCTGTCTGCTAGAGTACAGTAGGACCAACGTTGAAACAGGTAGCTACGGTTCCTAAAAGCAGAGAGGTTTCCATTCTTAGTATGGTCCGGTCCGTCCCCTGTCA
This sequence comes from Schistocerca nitens, assembly GCF_023898315.1. Classification (NCBI taxonomy): domain Eukaryota; kingdom Metazoa; phylum Arthropoda; class Insecta; order Orthoptera; family Acrididae; genus Schistocerca; species Schistocerca nitens. The sequence continues at coordinate 362,706,901 of NC_064616.1, forward strand.
TGTTGGTATAGGAAGCTGCCCCTCTGGCGCCTTCCGTTGGTCTTTGTGAGCGACTCTCGGGAGCACGCTGGGAGTTCAGTGGGAGTCTGGCAGTTGGAGGGTTGCAGCCGAGCAGTAGGCAGTTGGAGTCCAGTGGTAGCGCAGGGCAGTCCAGCAGTAGCAGTCTGGCGGTAGCGAGCGTCTGAAGTGGTAAGATCTCCGGCTAAGCGCGTGTCTGTTAAGTCCATAGGACAATGGATTTGTTAAGTTCAGCTTAACTGAGAATTTAATCATTTTATTTCGGGTTAGCTTTAAAATAGCTAAGGTTATCTTTAATTGCAGCGGAGTGTGATTCTCGTGTCCAGTTCAGATTATTTGGCGGTAGTTGCTTTGTTATTACTTTGTGAGTAAAGTGGAACCACGTGTTGGTCAGTAACTCTAAGTAAGATCAATCTTAAAGGCAAATGCTTGTGTGATCATAACGTATCGTCTTGAAAAGATTTTGAATATACCAACTTTTCTTTATGTTCAACCCACGTGACGTGTACTTTGTGAGACCAGTACCACGTGCTTATATAACTGTTTGACCCATCAGGTTAGTAGTAAGACGTTAGTAACCAGTTCGAGGTTTTTCTTTTGTAATTTGCTTTTCGATCGAATGTATTTTTATTATCTAAATTATTGCGGAGTTATACGCTTTCTGTAAACCAAGTTGACCACGTGAAGGGTAATTACAAGACGGACAGGATTGTGCTACGAAAGTAATTTCTTTAACTGAAAATTTGAATCTATTGGTTGTGGTTAACTTTCTGTTGCATGTGTTTCAATGTTCTTTGTGTGTTGTTTTATGAATGCAGTGTTGTACCCAGTCTCCCAATCTTGGCTCCATATTTTATGTGTTCCGTAATATTCCAATCTCACAGTCTCACAATCGTAAATAAGGCACCAGCTCAGTTATAACTCACGTATAATATGCTGAAATTTCAATGAACAATCTTTAAAATAAATTTGCAAATATAAACTGATTTCTTTCTTTTTATTTAAATTCTCCTTTTATATAGATATATTACCGGTTGTTGTATGACTGTAAAAGATTATAATCAATGTTAGTCTGATTGGTAAGGTGGTAAACCTAGACTAGTTACCCAGTCGTGAAACAGTGGCCCAGTAAACGCACGGTTAACTTCTCCCCAGACAGCTCAACGGCTTGTAACCAGCTTTCACTTTTATTGATTAGCAGTAACGATCCCAGCATTTCACAATGCATGTTATAACGTTACACTTTCTCTTTTGTGTTGCGTATTAATTTGATTCAGATTTTGTTTGAATTTTCTAATTTCCTCGTACTCTTCTGTGTCAGTAAAGGCTACCGGTCTTGTATCATTCAAATCATCATCTACCTTCGTAGATAAATTTGTTAACTGGTCCGAAAGTTCGGCTACTTTTTCCGATAATGAACTAATTTCCTCCTTGTGTTCTTCTGAACCAAATTTTGGAGTGTCAATTTGTGTCGAAATTGTATCTACTGAGTCCTTTAAGTTTTCCTGTTTTTTTTGCAAGTTTTGTAACCGTATCGGTAGATGCAACTGAGTCAGTCTTTGCCTGAAAGGTGTCGTGGTTTTCGTGAACAATAATCTGCATTTCTTTCATGGCTGCTTCATGATTCTGTAATGTGTCTTCATGTCGCGTAAAGATAGGCTGAAAATGTTCACAAATTTCTGTTCTTACATCTTCAGAAGCTTTTTGATATTTCGATTCGATTTCGGGTGTCTCAGCGGTTAAATCTTCACGTGTTTGTTCAATCGTGTCCAACTTTTGAAGTTGTTGCAGTGTTTGTTTCTGATTTTCTTCCATTTGTTGCTGCACTTGTTTCTGATTTTGATCAAGTTTTTGAATCCAATACAATAACAATGCATGAATGACTGAAACATGCCCCAATGCGCTTTTCGGCAGTACATTCACACCGGCAATACTTATTTATCGAAAAACAGAAAGTGTGTCTTGAGTAAATTGAGAAACGGGTAATGACTCAAAACCTAAATCTATGGAATTTGCAAGATTTCGTTCTGTAGTTTCGCATTCCTGAAGCGAATAGTTACTGATCGATCGATCGACAATACTTCTCTGTTGACTGATTGTTTTCATTTCTACACCGTCATTTACTGCCTGATCCATGTCCCTATACACAATTACCAAATTATTGTCTTGAATGTTATCACTTCGTTACAAGGTGATGCTAATACGCTATACTCGTCTTCACTGTCATTTCTCAATCTGCTTTCAGCCTAGTGTTACGCTTGTCACACGCCATGATTGTCACACTGTTTCACATGATAACACACAAAAAATTCAATTTGAAAAGCAAAAATAAGAAGACACACTAAAATAGCACTAAAAATAATCAATATCTAATTAAATGCAAAGGCGACTGCGAGATACTTTAGTGCAAATCCACATGCATGTCACAACTGCTTTGCTCATTACAATACAGTACAACAATGAGAAACTACAACTACAAAGGAAATTCTCTATACAATTACGCGCTAGCAATAACAATAACTAATTTCTGATCAAGCACCAATTATTCAAACTACAAGAAAATCAGAAGATTCCAGTGAAGTATCCTCGGCTAAGGGTCGACAGATGAAACTTCTTAATTTAATAAATTTTTTACTTAAATTGCAATAACTGAGAAGGTGAAACTTCTACGTTGTTTAATTCTGAAACTGCTGAGTGAAATTGAACGTACTGGGCCTACTTTCTCTTTACTTATTCTTATCATTTCAACACTGACCCACAATATCTTAGCACAACGCAATCTGACTGCACAAAAATGATAACCTGGCTTCAAATAATTAATAGAAAAGAATGGGCCTGAATTAGAAGAAATCCTAACAATAACCCATACATATCATAAGTCACTTACATCACAGAAAATCTTCATGACACGAACTACAGCGATACAAGCGCCAGAACTGCCAGCTAAATAAGAGACACTAACTACTGAAGGCTCTAACTACTAACAGGCATGTGGTTAGCAAAGGAAAGATTTCATTGTAGAGCAAACAATATATTTAGCAGATTTTACCTTAATCAAGTGACTACCAGTTCAAAACAATTATATAATCATCAGTAATAAAGCTCCATGATGGATTCATATTCAGACCGTCCGCTCCCGCTAATACTGCAAACATCCAACTCTGCTAATTATTAACCTCTAACCTCCATCACTGCTGACTACTCACTCCCAACTTCCATCACTGCTGGCTGTTAACCTCCAACTGCTATCGCTGCTGACCATCCACCTCTAACAGCGCGTCTGACCAGCTACAGAGTCTGTTACAGAGTGCACACAGCACTGACAGAGTTATTAATGCAGAGCACTACATGCTAACATACAAACACATAAACAGCCTACTTGTGTATGCAATTGGACAAGTGTGTAATTTGGTGGATCTCTTTTGTGTTACGTTGTGTAAAGACTTAGTAGCTTCACGTAGACGTTAGTAAATCTGTTCCTGTAGGCCGTCCATGTTGCTTCCAAGACACATTAGCTCCTTCAACAGTTCTCTGCGCTTCAACTTTTGTCCACTCATGCTAGAGGAAGTGTATCTACACTCGACTTGGACGCAACTATTACAGGAGCTTATTAAATACATGAAATCGCTTTCAGTTTTTTTATTGATAAAGCATGCAGTCTGAAATTTCTGGCACGTCAAATATAGTTCCTCTTAACGCTAAAACACGCCTATACTTTTAATGTATAGTACTGTATTGTTTGTATAATCACAACACACCCATTTTTCCTATGATATCACTGGGCATAGCACTTTTAAATCCAGCTGAATTTTACTGTCTTAATCATTTTATGCTGCTTCACAACAGTATACTATAGGGGTAAATGTACAGATATTGTGATCATTGGCAGCTTAATATGTACCCACTTCAGTGAGTTAGTTGTTTTTCCTCTGCGTCTAACAAAAAATGGTTCAAATGGCTCCGAGCACTATGCGACTCAACTTCTGAGGTCATCAGTCGCCTAGAACTTAGAACTAATTAAACCTAACTAACCTAAGGACATCACACACATCCATGCCCGAGGCAGGATTCGAACCTGCGACCGTAGCGGTCACGCGGTCCCAGACTGAAGCGCCTTTAACCGCACGGCCACACCGGCCGGCTCTGCGTCTAACAGTCTTCCCTCAAACACATCACACAATTTAACACTTGATATTTTCTGCACGGTCGTAACTGTTCAGCGGACTACGCCCATCAGATATTAGTTTTAGGTCCATGTGTCCACACTTTAATATATGACCAGTTGCCCAGGGGAAACTAAATAGTGACATTCGTATCAAAAAACTTACTACTCTTAATAGCTATGATAATTAGCCTACAAATGAAGTAAATACTGATGTATTGTTGTCGAGCACACTGTCCTGAGTCATCAGTAGATATATCTGCCCTTATACCCCTAACAACCCATATACTTTTTCTATGCTTATACTACACAAGCGTAAGCTTAGTTTCTCTTGTCCTATTACGTAACATATTTATATATTCGTTATATTATGCATCGTGAAATATTTATATATTCATTATATTATGCATTAACGATGGCAGTCCCATATCGACTTGAAAATGGCTTGGATGTGACGGCTGAGACCGGTCGTGGACTTAAATCAACAACTGGAGTGGCCTTTCAGTATTGTAATATACAATTGCAGAACGAAAGCATTCTCCGAACTTGAAGAAACTAATAAATAAATCGTATTATTTCGTTGAAACTGTTATGTTATTTCGTCGTGAATTTCTCACTTTCATATGAGACTGCCAAAAACGTTGCAGAGAGGTGGTTCGAGATCAGACGGAGATAGTTAGCACTGTGTGTTGAAAATCTAGCTGTCAAATCTTGGAATTCATTTTAAGATAATCCGATTGTTATTAACAGTGACATGCATTTTCAGCCTTCTCGCACAGGAAAAATACCAGCACGTTTAGAGCAGACGCTGGTTATCATATGTACGATGTTATGTAGCATCCTTAGGGAAGGATTTCAGTCAATAATGGTGTCCTGCTCTCAGTCTGTTTCCATAAGTCACTCTGCAATTGCTTGAACATGGTCCATATCATTTGGATGTACCCCATTTATGCATTAGAGAATATACTGCAAGGGATATGTTACGTTATACCTGCTGCAAAAACTGACATTTTTGTTAGTCGCACCAATTTATTGGCTGTCATTTAACTTTGTTTCTTCGTGAAATCTTATTTGAATATAGGGCCAGTGGTTTTGAAAATTAATCCACTGGTGACGGAAGATGCATCGAAAGGCAGGACGGTGGGAACTTTTACACAGGTAGTCAAGGTCATCAGAAAAACGCTTCTCACAAAAACGTTTCAGAGTCTTTATGTAGGGTAATTTAAATACAGACGAACTTAGACCGTTTCTTAGGAATACTTTGAGTGTCATTCTCGTTAGGTGGAGATGATCCGAAGATTTTACTAATGGAAATTTGCTAACATTCTGATGTGATGGATTTCCGGAGCTGCCGTAGTGTATTGTTACGGGACACAATCCTCTGTCTTCATTAAGGTCACTTCCTTACTTATATGGCTGCATTTGACCCTGATATGTGGGCAAAGGAAGGCAAGACATGGCGGTCTTTTATGGTGCTGCGGAAGTGCTATAGTTCCGTTGCAGCAGTAGTGGCTGCCTCTAATTGACTCACTTTTCCCGGAGCACCACTACCCGCACTTCCGTTCTTAACTATGGTGCATTTCCTTGCGGAGTGCTAAGGAGATCTGTTACTTAACCGCTGGCAGCTAGTTAGGTTCTGCTCTATTTACAGATCCAGTTCTGCTCAGAAATGCCTCTGAAGCGAAAAGAAGTATTATTTGTGCTAGTTCTGTATCAGTGAGTCACAAGGACACTGACATTTTACGGCAGTTGTTTCGTTTGGACATCTTCAGTTGCGATACAGATGCTTATATGACTCTTTTTTAGTTTTTGTTTATCTATTATCCGCCCTCTGTAACTCTAATTTTTTGTTTTTATATTCCAAACTTTCTTTTAGCTTGGGCACGTCGCGCAAAGTGAATGGATTTCCATAATGAACAGAAACCTGTATTCTATATTTCGGAGAAATATGATTACACTTCAGTCTTTCACGGACTTTGAGAATTTTTTGACTTAATTTCACCAAATTTTGTACCAACGCCTCTTGAGAAATAAGACGTTGTTTAAACCTGTAGTATTATACAGAATAAAACATACAGACATGCTTCAGCTTCCATTGGACGTCATATGAGTTGAGGGATATTCAGAACTGAAAGAGAAGTCAGGAGAAAATATTTTATATTACCAATACTATGATCATGAGTCCAGAGAAAGTTTTCAAGTCCCAGAAACTGGGAAAAGAAGAAAGAATACGAGTTCATTGGACATATACGTACCATCTTCGTTTTGCAGACGACATTGTGCTGTTTTGTCCTAGCGCATATAAACTTCAACGCCTAATGGAAGAACGTAACAGAAAAATTCTGAAAATCGTCCTGCAAATTTAATTATAATAAGTTTAAAGTAACGTACAATCAACTCTCCGAAAAGAAATTGGAGTAAATTAATAACGAAGTCACAGAAGCAGTTGCTGAGATGCAGTACTTAGGGCTGCTGAAGACAAGAAATAAACAGAAGAACAAAACATGAACTCCCGTGCCCTTGGTAAACCAAAACTAAGCTTCCAATATATCTGAGACGGAGAGCTTGCATTCAGTGCATGTCAGTTTTCCTTCTTTAGACTTATGACAGTGAGACGTACTTTAAATGCTAAGACAATTCCAGACCTGAGGGAGGTTCTGCGAAAAATGAAAAGGAACGTTATAGGAATTGCTGGGAGAAAGCCGGCCAGGGTGGCCGAGCTGTTCTAGGCGCTACAGTCTGGAACCGTGTGACTGCTACGGTCGCAAGTTCGAATCCTGCCTCAGGCATGGATGTGTGTGGTGTCCTTATGTTAGTTAAGTTTACGTAGTTCTAAGTTCTAGGGTTCAGCAGTTAAGTCCCATAGTGCTCAGAGCCGTGAGTAGAGAGAGCTGGGAGAAACAGGAAAACAAACGCGTCAGGGAAAAGACTGGAGAGGGAGACATAACTCTAATGAAAACGATTTCGAGAGGCTAAGAGATGTAGCCACGCAAATGAGTGAGAGACAAACGAACGACGCACGCTGATGCATTCCGAGAGATAGCACTGAAAGCTCAGTACCATAATGTATGATAATGTCTAGAAGAGGCTGATGACGTCACTACTACAGTTTTAACTGTCTCTACCAGCTAATTCTTTAGTAGGTACTACTACTATTATCACTGGTATTTTCTCTATTTCTTCACGGCTTTTTTCGTCCGTGGGTGTTTCTGTGGAAGAAATGAAATGAAATGAAATGTCGTGTGACGAGGGCCTCCCGTCGGGTAGACCGTTCGCCTGGTGCAAGTCTTTCGATTTGACGCCACTTCGGCGACTTGCGCGTCGATGGGGATGAAATGATGATGATTAGGACAACACAACACCCAGTCCCTGAGCGGAGAAAATCTCCGACCCAGCCGGGAATCGAACCTTTTTTTTAACGTATATAGACTTTTATTTACAAAATAACAATTTCGTTTTACAAATACATTTTACATTTTACTTGTAAAGACGAGACAATCCATTTTTTTGCTTCTAATCCGGACCCTTTGGATTGACAGTCTGTCGCGCTGACCACTCAGCTACCGGGGGCGGACTCTGTGGAAGAAATCATGAATGTATGCAATTCGTCTGTTTTGGTGTTTCAGGAATGTTGGTATCAGGTTTTTAGCGCCTCACATTGTTTGGCTATTGTTTTTTAAATCGGAAGGCAACTGTGGGAAACAAAACGAATGGCCTAGTTGACTGCAGCCGTCGTTTTCATCACCAACACTCCAGTAGCCGTACTGATGCCAGTCGCAGCAATCATGCGTTATTAGCAGTAATGCTTACTTAACAATTTAATAGTCTGCAGTTTAATCTGTCCGATGTTAATAACTGTTAAGGATGAAGTGATGCATAGATATTTCTTCAAGATTAAAATCTCCCTTTTTATTAACTGTAGGTACCCACTAAATGTACCTGACATGACCAGGTCAAACACGGTTTTGTAGTAAAAGATGTTCGTAGAACTCCACTGATTCACCTATAGCTGCACTGCTGTCAACAGTAGCTGCACTGCTGTATAACACAACTGCAATGAACTGACGACAATTACATTCAAGCTGATGCCTAGTATACTGTTGGATGCACCGTTAATAATCTGCTGCTGTACCCTTCCAGTAAACTGGGCCTTCATTAATGGATACGATTTTTTTTGTTTCTATTTAAGCTTTCACTGATCATTTTAGTAATGGTGTATATGCGCTAGGGAAGGTTTATCTTCCATAACCACCCACTACCACCATAGCGTATATAAATGACGTAAGGCAGTGAAACTGAGCATCGCGGATCCCAGGAACGTCGCGGCCTTACTGTAGGGGTGTCGCTGTGATTTAACACAAATAATAACGTGGTTTATTTGCTTTATGAGGAAAGGAACCAACGTGTGCTCTAGTAGTGATATCTAGCACGCTACCAAGTAAATGTTGTTACTAGGTAGGGTGATAAATGGCAGTCGCATCGTACTACGTGACTCATTTGCTTTTATTCAGTAACAATCAGTTTGTAGATTAGTTTTGTAGAATGCTGATCGTTTTCAGTATTGTTGTATGTCTTCCGTGGTTTGTATTTCTCTCTTAATATGAGCAAATTTTTAAACATAAGTACAATATGTGGTATTTGAAATGTATCATGCAGTTCTAAAGACATGAATACCTGGAAATGAAAGAGGTATGACAACAGCTACTTGAATTTCGTACTTGCTTGTACTACTGTTGGAAATGAATGACTAAAGACTGTAATTTAGTTCAAAGACCTTGCTAGCGGAAGCATGCTTCCAAAAAAATGAAAACATATGGAGTCAAATCATGGCAGTTTGCTAAACTATCCACGAGAAAACATTACCCACAAGTTAAAATAAGAGATGGAACAATAAATTTTCGCTAAACAATCTGCACTTCTTAAACGTGTGGTTTCTGAAGAGAGGCAGCAGCCTATTCAGGGGCAACAGTGTGGATGATTGACTGACCTGGCCTTGTAACATTAACCATAAGGACCTTACTGTGCTGGTACTGCGACGGCTGAAAGCAAGGGGAAACTACAGCCGTAATTGTTCCCGAGGGCATGCAGCTTTACTGTATGGTTAAATGATGATGGTGTCCACTTGGGTAAAATATTCCAAAGATAAAATAGTCCCCCGTTCGGATCTCCGGGCGGACTCTATTCAGGAGGATGTCGTTATCAAGAGAAAGAAAACTGGCGTGGAATGTCAGATCCCTCAATAGGGCAGGTAGGTTAGAAAATTTAAAAAAGGGAAATGGATAGGTTAAAGTAAGATATAGTGGGAATTAGTGAAGTTCGGTGGCAGGAGGAACAAGACTTCTGGCCAGGTGAATACAGGGTTATAAATGCAAGATCAAATAGGGGTAATGTAGGAGTAGGTTTAATAATGAATAAAAAAAATAGGAGCACGGGCAGATACTACGAGCAGCGTGGTGAACGCATTATTGTAGCCAAATAGACACCAAGCCCTCACCTACCACAATAGTGCAAATTTATATGCCAACTACACTCCTGGAAATTGAAATAAGAACACCGTGAATTCATTGTCCCAGGAAGGGGAAACTTTATTGACACATTCCTGGGGTCAGATACATCACATGATCACACTGACAGAACCACAGGCACATAGACACAGGCAACAGAGCATGCACAATGTCGGCACTAGTACAGTGTATATCCACCTTTCGCAGCAACGCAGGCTGCTATTCTCCCATGGAGACGATCGTAGAGATGCTGGATGTAGTCCTGTGGAACGGCTTGCCATGCCATTTCCACCTGGCGCCTCAGTTGGACCAGCGTTCGTGCTGGACGTGCAGACCGCGTGAGACGACGCTTCATCCAGTCCCAAACATGCTCAATGGGGGACAGATCCGGAGATCTTGCTGGCCAGGGTAGTTGACTTACACCTTCTAGAGCACGTTGGGTGGCACGGGATACATGCGGACGTGCATTGTCCTGTTGGAACAGCAAGTTCCCTTGCCGGTCTAGGAATGGTAGAACGATGGGTTCGATGACGGTTTGGATGTACCGTGCACTATTCAGTGTCCCCTCGACGATCACCAGTGGTGTACGGCCAGTGTAGGAGATCGCTCCCCACACCATGATGCCGGGTGTTGGCCCTGTGTGCCTCGGTCGTATGCAGTCCTGATTGTGGCGCTCACCTGCACGGCGCCAAACACGCATACGACCATCATTGGCACCAAGGCAGAAGCGACTCTCATCGCTGAAGACGACACGTCTCCATTCGTCCCTCCATTCACGCCTGTCGCGACACCACTGGAGGCGGGCTGCACGATGTTGGGGCGTGAGCGGAAGACGGCCTAACGGTGTGCGGGACCGTAGCCCAGCTTCATGGAGACGGTTGTGAATGGTCCTCGCCGATACCTCAGGAGCAACAGTGTCCCTAATTTGCTGGGAAGTGGCGGTGCGGTCCCCTACGGCACTGCGTAGGATCCTACGGTCTTGGCGTGCATCCGTGCGTCGCTGCGGTCCGGTCCCAGGCCGACGGGCACGTGCACCTTCCGCCGACCACTGGCGACAACATCGATGTACTGTGGAGACCTCACGCCCCACGTGTTGAGCAATTCGGCGGTACGTCCACCCGGCCTCCCGCATGCCCACTATACGCCATCGCTCAAAGTCCGTCAACTGCACATACGGTTCACGTCCACGCTGTCGCGGCATGCTACCAGTGTTAAAGACTGCGATGGAGCTCCGTATGCCACGGCAAACTGGCTGACACTGACGACGGCGGTGCACAAATGCTGCGCAGCTAGCGCCATTCGACGGCCAACACCGCGGTTCCTGGTGTGTCCGCTGTGCCGTGCGTGTGATCATTACTTGTACAGCCCACTCGCAGTGTCCGGAGCAAGTATGGTGGGTCTGACACACCGGTGTCAATGTGTTCTTTCTTCCATTTCCAGGAGTGTAGTTTCGCAGATGATGAAGAGATTAAAGAAATATATGATGAGATAAAAGACATTATTCAGACAGTGAAGGGAGACGAAAATTTAATAGTCATGGGTGACTGGAATTCGATAGTAGGAAAAGGAAGAGAAGGATAAGTAGTAGGTGAATATGGAATTCGCGCGCCCGGGTTCCCGGGTTCGATTCCCGGCGGGGTCAGGGATTTTCTCTGCCTCGTGATGACTGGGTGTTGTGTGATGTCCTTAGGTTAGTTAGGTTTCAGTAGCTTTAAGTCCTAGGGGACTGATGACCATAGATGTTAAGTCCCATAGTGCTCAGAGACATTTGAACATTGAATATGGAATGGTGATAAGAAATGAAAGAGGAAGCCGCCTGGTAAAATTTTGCACAGAGCACAACTTGATCATAGCTAACACTTGGTTTAAGAATCATGAAAGAAGGTTGTATACATGGAAGAGGCCTGGGGACACTGGAAGGTTTCAGATAGTTTATACACTCCTGGAAATGGAAAAAAGAACACATTGACACCGGTGTGTCAGACCCACCATACTTGCTCCGGACACTGCGAGAGGGCTGTACAAGCAATGATCACACGCACGGCACAGCGGACACACCAGGAACCGCGGTGTTGGCCGTCGAATGGCGCTAGCTGCGCAGCATTTGTGCACCGCCGCCGTCAGTGTCAGCCAGTTTGCCGTGGCATACGGAGCTCCATCGCAGTCTTTAACACTGGTAGCATGCCGCGACAGCGTGGACGTGAACCGTATGTGCAGTTGACGGACTTTGAGCGAGGGCGTATAGTGGGCATGCGGGAGGCCGGGTGGACGTACCGCCGAATTGCTCAACACGTGGGGCGTGAGGTCTCCACAGTACATCGATGTTGTCGCCAGTGGTCGGCGGAAGGTGCACGTGCCCGTCGACCTGGGACCGGACCGCAGCGACGCACGGATGCACGCCAAGACCGTAGGATCCTACGCAGTGCCGTAGGGGACCGCACCGCCACTTCCCAGCAAATTAGGGACACTGTTGCTCCTGGGGTATCGGCGAGGACCATTCGCAACCGTCTCCATGAAGCTGGGCTACGGTCCCGCACACCGTTAGGCCGTCTTCCGCTCACGCCCCAACATCGTGCAGCCCGCCTCCAGTGGTGTCGCGACAGGCGTGAATGGAGGGACGAATGGAGACGTGTCGTCTTCAGCGATGAGAGTCGCTTCTGCCTTGGTGCCAATGATGGTCGTATGCGTGTTTGGCGCCGTGCAGGTGAGCGCCACAATCAGGACTGCATACGACCGAGGCACACAGGGCCAACACCCGGCATCATGGTGTGGGGAGCGATCTCCTACACTGGCCGTACACCACTGGTGATCGTCGAGGGGACACTGAATAGTGCACGGTACATCCAAACCGTCATAGAACCCATCGTTCTACCATTCCTAGACCGGCAAGGGAACTTGCTGTTCCAACAGGACAATGCACGTCCGCATGTATCCCGTGCCACCCAACGTGCTCTAGAAGGTGTAAGTCAACTACCCTGGCCAGCAAGATCTCCGGATCTGTCCCCTATTGAGCATGTTTGGGACGGGTGAAACGTCGTCTCACGCGGTCTGCACGTCCAGCACGAACGCTGGTCCAACTGAGGCGCCAGGTGGAAATGTCATGGCAAGCCGTTCCACAGGACTACATCCAGCATCTCTACGATCGTCTCCATGGGAGAATAGCAGCCTGCATTGCTGCGAAAGGTGGATATACACTGTACTAGTGCCGACATTGTGCATGCTCTGTTGCCTGTGTCTATGTGCCTGTGGTTCTGTCAGTGTGATCATGTGATGTATCTGACCCCAGGAATGTGTCAATAAAGTTTCCCCTTCCTGGGACAATGAATTCACGGTGTTCTTATTTCAATTTCCAGGAGTGTATAATGATAAGACAGAGATTTAGGAACCAGGTTTTAAATTGTAAGACATTTCCAGGGGCAGATGTGGACTCTGACCACAATCTGTTGGTTATGAGCTGCAGAGTAAAACTAAAGAAACTGCGAAAAGGTGGGAATTTTAGAAGATGGGACCTGGATAAACTGAAAGAACCAGAGGTTGTAGAGAGTATCAGAGAGGGCATTAGGGTACGATTGAATGGAACAGGGGAAAGAAATACGGTAGAAGAAGAATGGGTAGCTTTGGAAGACCAAATAGTGAAGGCAGCAGAGGATCAGGTAGGTAAAAAGACGAGGGCTAGTAGAAATCCTTGAGTAACGGAACAGTTATTGAATTTAATTGATGAAAGGAGAAAATATAAAAATGCGGTAAATGAGGAAGCCAAAAAGGAATACAAACGTCTCAGAAATGAGATCGACAGGAAGGGCAAATGTCTAAGCAGGGATGGCTAGAGGAAAATGTAAGGATGTAGAGGCATATATCACTAGGGGTAAGATAGATACTGCTTACAGGAAAATTAAAGAGACCTTTGGAGAAAGGAGTACCACTTGTATGAATATCAGGAGCCCAGATTGTAAACCAGTTCTAAGCAAAGAAGGGAAAGCAGAAAGGTGGAAAGAGTATGAAGAGGGTCTATACAAGGACGATGTACTTGAGGGTTATGCTATGGAAATGGAAGAGGACCTAAGTGAAGATTAAATCGAAGATGTGATACTACGTGAATAATTTCACAGAGCACTGAAAGACCTAAGTCGAAACAAGGCCCCGGGAGTAGACAACATTCCATTAGAATTACTGATAGCCTTGGGAGAGCCAGCTATGACAAAACTCTACCATCTGGTGAGCAAGATGTATGAGACAGGCGAAATACCCTCAGACTTCAAGAATAACATAATAATTCCAATCGCAAAGAAAGCAAGTGTTCACATATGTGAAAATTACCGAACTATCAGTTTTTAAGTCACGGCTGCAAAATACTTACACGAATTCTTTATTGATGAATGGAAAAACTGGTGGAAGATGACCTTGGTGAAGATCAGTTCGGATTCTGTAGAAATGTTGGATCACATGAGACAATACTGACCCTACGACTTACCTTAGAAGATAGGTAATGGAAAGGCAAACCTACGTTACTAGCATTTGTAGAGTTAGAGAAAGCTTTTGAAAAAGTTGTCTCGAATCCTCTCTTTCATATTCTGAAGGTGACAGGGGTAAAATACAGGGAGCGAAAGGCTATTTACAATTTGTACAGAAACCAGATGGCAGTAATAAGAATCGAGGGGCACGAAAGGAAAGCAGTGGATGGGAAGGGAGTGAGACAGGGTTGTAGCCTTTCCCCGATGTTATTCAATATGTTTACTGAGCAAGCCTGGAAGGAAACAATAAAGAAATTTGGAGTAGGAATTAAAATCCATGGAGAAGAAGAAGAAATAAAATCTTTGAGGTCTGCCGATGACAATGTAATTCTGTCATAGACAGCAAAGGACCAGGAAGAGCAGTTGAACGGAATGGACAGTGTCTTGAAAGGCGGATATAAGATGAACATCAACAAAAGCAAAACGAGGGTAATGGAATATAGTCGAATTAAATCGGATGATGCTGAGGGAATTAGATTAGGAAATGAGACAATTGAAGTAGTAAATGATTGGCTGGTTGTTTGTTTGGGGAAGGAGACCAGCCGGCCGCGGTGGTCTAGCGGTTCTAGGCGCTCAGTCCGGACGGTCGCAGGTTCGAATCCTGCCTCGGGCATGGATGTGTGTGATGTCCTTAGGTTAGTTAGGTTTAAGTAGTTCTAAGTTCTAGGGGACTGATGACCACAGCAGTTAAGTCCCATAGTGCTCAGAGCCATTTGAACCATTTTTTTTAAGGAGACCAGACAGCGTGGTCATCGGTCTCATCGGATTAGGGAAGGATGGGGAAGGACGTCGGCCGTGCCCTTTCAGAGGAACCATCCCGGCATTTGCCTGGAGTGATTTAGCGAAATCACGGAAAACCCAAATCAGGATGGCCGGACGCGGGATTGAACCGTCGTCCTCCCGAATGCGAGTCCAGTGTCTAACCACTGCGCCACCTCGCTCGGTAGTAGTAAATGAGTTTTGCTATTTGGGGAGCAAAATAACTGATGATGGTCGAAGTAGAGAGGATGTAAAATGTAGACTGGCAATGGCAAGGAACGCGTTTCTGAAGAAGAGAAATTTGGTAACATCGAATATAGATTTAAATGTCAGGAACTCGTTTCTGAAAGTATTTGTGTGATATGTAGCCATCAATGGAAGTGAAACATGGACGATAAACAGTTTAGACAAGAAGAGAATAGAAGCTTTCGAAATGTGGTGCTACAGAAGAATGCTGAAGATTATATGCGTAGATCACGTAACTAACGAGGGGGTACTGAATAGAATTGCGGAGAAGAGAAGTTTGTGGCACAACTTGACCAGAAGAAGGGATCGGTTGGTAGGACACGTTCTGAGGCATCAAGGGATCACCATTAAGTGATGCAGAGAAGCGTGGAGAGTAAAATTCGTTGTGGGAGACCAAGAGATGAATACACTAAGCAGATTCAGAAGGATGTAGGTTGCAGTAGTTACTTAGAGATGAAGAAGCTTGCACAAGATAGAGTAGCATGGAGAACTGCATCAAACCAGTCTCTGGACTGAAGACCACAACAACATAATTTTCTTAATTTAATAAAAGTCATTTCTACGACTTGTTTGATCGTTTGTCAAGCGAACAGACTATTCAGCGTTCCTAGACACTACAAGCTGAGCTTAACCGTTTCAGCAGATCATCAGTGGTTTTCATCCAATTCAGTTTCTCATCAACATAAACTCCCAAAAAATTTTAAATATTCTGCCTTAGCAACAGAGTTCTGATGAAAGTCTATATTTATCAATGGTGTTATGCCATTTACTGTACAGAATTGTATATGCTGTGTTTTTTCAAAGTTTACTGAGAGTCCATTTTCAGAGAATCACTTAATAATTTTCTGAAAGACATTATGTACGATTTCCTCAACTGATTCTTGTTCTTTGGCTGTGATTCCTATACTAGTAACATCGGCCAGAAAAAACTAGGTTAGCAAAAAAAATGGCTCTGAGCACTATGGGACTCAACTGCTGAGGTCATTAGTCCCCTAGAACTCAGAACTAGTTAAACCTAACTAACCTAAGGACAACACAAACATCCATGCCCGAGGCAGGATTCGAACCTGCGACCGTAGCGCTAGGTTAGCATCTTCATGAATATAATAAAGTGGCAAGTCATTAATATATATTAAGAACCATAAGGACTCCATGACTGAACCCTGTGGAACATTAGTTTTGGTACCTCCCACTTGAAAGACTCTGCTGATTTTTGCAGACTATCTGTAACTGTTAACTTCAACCTTCTGCATTCTTCCAGTCAAATATAAATTAAACCACTTGTGTACCGCCCTCCGGAGTGGCCGAGCGGTTCTAGGCGCTTCAGTCTGGAACCGTGCGACCACTATGGTCGCAGGTTCGAATCCTGCCTCGGGCATGGATGTGTGTGATGTCGTTAGGTTTAAGTAGTTCTACGTTCTAGGGGACTGATGACCTCAGAAGTTAACTCCCTTGGTGCTCAGAGCCAACCTTATGCCGCAATACTTAAGCTTATCTAGAAGAATTTCATGATTTACACAGTCAAAATGATTTGAGAGAGCACAAAATATCCCAGTGAGAGATGTTCAGTTACTCAAAGCATTTAATATTTGGTCTTTGAAACGATATATAGCATTGTCTGTTGAAAACCCTTTCTGCTAACCAAACTGACATTTTGCTAGTACTTCATTTTTACAAATATGTGATGCAACTTTTGAATACATTTTTTTCTGAAGAATTTTGGATGTTGTTGTTGTTGTTGTGGTCTTCAGTCCTGAGACTGGTTTGATGCAGCTCTCCACGCTACTCTATCCTGTGCAAGCTTCTTCATCTCCCAGTACCTACTGCAACCTACATCCTTCTGAATCTCCCTAATGTATTCATCTCTAGGTCTCCCTCTACGAATTTTACCCTCCACGCTGCCCTCCAATACTAAATTGGTGATCCCTTGATGCCTCAGAACATGTCCTACCAACCGATCTCTTCTTCTAGTCAAGTTGTGCCACAAACATCTCTTCTCCCCAATCTTATTCAACACCTCCTCATTAGTTATGTGATCTACCCATCTAATCTTCAGCATTCTTCTGTAGCACCACATTTCGAAAGCTTCTATTCTCTTCTTGTCCAAACTATTTATCGTCCATGTTTCACTTACATACATGGCTACACTCCATACAAATACTTTCAGAAACGACTTCCTGTCACTTAAATCTACACTCGATGTTAACAAATTTCTCGTCTTCAGAAACGCTTTCCTTGCCATTGCCACTCTACATTTTATATCCTCTCTACATCGACCATCATCAGTTACTTTGCTCCCCAAATAGCAAAACTCCTTTACTACTTTAAGTGTGTCATTTCCTAATCTAATTCCCTCAGCATCACCTGACTTAATTCGACTTCACTCCATTTTCCTCGTTTTGCTTTTGTTGATGTTCGTCTTACATCCTCCTTTCAAGACACTATCCATTCCGTTCAACTGATCTTCCAAGTCCTTTGCTGTCTCTGACAGAATTACAATGTCATCGGCGAACCTCAGAGTTTTTATTTCCTCTCCATGGATTTTAATACCTACTCCGAAATTTCTTTTGTTTCCTTCACTGCTTGCTCAATATACAGATTGAATAACATCGGGGAAAGGCTACAACCCTGTCCCACTCCCTTCTCAACCACTGCTTCCCTTTCATGTCCCTCGACTGTTATAACTGCCATCTGGTTTCTGTACAAATTGTAAATAGCCTTTCGCTCCTTGTATTTTACCCCTGCCACATTCAGGATTTTAAAGAGAGTATTCCAGTCATCATTGTCAAAAGCTTTCTCTAAGTCTACAAATGCTAGAAACGTAGGTTTGCCTTTCCTTAATCTTTCTTCTAAGGTAAGTCGTAAGGTCAGTATTGCCTCACGTGATGCAACATTTCTACGGAATCCAAACTGATCTTCTCCGCGGCCAGCTTCTACTACTTTTTCCATTCGTCTGTAAAGAATTCGCGTTAGTATTTTGCAGCTGTGGCTTATTAAACTGATAGTTCGGTAATTTTCACATCTGTCAACACCTCCTTTTTTGGGATTGGAATTATTATATTCTTCTTGAAGTCTGAGGGTATTTCTCCTGTCTCATACATCTTGCTCACCAGATGGTAGAGTTTTGTCATAGCTGGCTCTCCCAAGGCTATCAGTAATTCTAATGGAATGTTATCTACTCCCGGGGCCTTGTTCCGACTTAGGTCTTTCAGTGCTCTGTCAAATTATTCACGTAGTATCACATCTTCCATTTAATCTTCACTTAGGTCCTCTTGCATTTCCATAGCATAACCCTCAAGTACATCGCCCTTGTATAGAACCTCTATATACTCCTTCCACCTTTCTGCTTTCCCTTCTTTGCTTAGAACTGGTTTACAATCTGAGCTCCTGATATTCATACAAGTGGTTCTCCTTTCTCCAAAGGTCTCTTTAATTTTCCTGTAGGCAATATTTATCTTACCCCTAGTGAGATAAGCCTCTACATCCTAACATTTTCCTCTAGCCATCCCTGCTTAGCCATTTTACACTTCCTGTCGATTTCATTTTTGAGACGTTTGTATTCCTTTTTGCCTGCTTCATTTACTGCATTTTTATATTTTCTCCTTTCATCAATTAAATTCAATACTTCTTCTGTTACCCAAGGAGTTCTACTAGCCGTCGTCTTTTTACCTACTTGATCCTTTGCTGCCTTCACTTCATCCCTCAAAGCTACCCATTCGTCTTCTACTGTATTTCTTTCCCCCATTCCTGTCAATTGTTCCCTTATGCTCTCCCTGAAACTCTGTACA
This sequence comes from Schistocerca nitens, assembly GCF_023898315.1. NCBI lineage: Eukaryota > Metazoa > Arthropoda > Insecta > Orthoptera > Acrididae > Schistocerca > Schistocerca nitens. The sequence continues at coordinate 362,725,889 of NC_064616.1, forward strand.
ATCTCTGGTTTAGTCAGTTTATCCAGGTCCCATCTCCTTAAATTCCCACCTTTTTGCAGTTTTTTGTGTTTTAATCTACAGTTCATAACCAATAGATTGTGGTCAGAGTCCACATCTGCCCCTGGAACTGTCTTACAATTTAAAACCTGGTTCCTAAATCTCTGTCTTACCATTATATAATCTATCTGAAACCTGTCAGTATCTCCAGGCTTCTTCCATGTATACAGCCTTCTTTTATGATTCTTTAACCAAGTGTTAGCTATGATTAAGTTGTGCTCTGTGCAAAATTCTATCAGGCCGCTTCCTCTTTCATTTCTTAGCCCAATCCATATTCACCTACTATGTTTCCTTCTCTCCCTTTTCCTACTACCGAATTCCAGTCATCCATGACTATTAAATTTTCGTCTCGCTTCACTATCTGAATAATTTCTTTGATTTCATCATACATTTCTTCAATTTCTTCGTCATTTGGATAAAGCTGCCAAAAGTGACATTCAGCGGTAGTCTTTAGCATTACACCTATCCCCTTTTTTATGCAATGGTTTAGCAATAGTGTATTTCAGTCTATCTGGAAGAATGCCCTGTTTGAATGAGCTACTGCATATGTGACTGAGAATTCCACTTATCTGTTGGGTACAAGCTTGTAGTAGTCTGTTGGAAATGCCATCAACTCCATGAGAGCTTTTACTTTTGAGTGGATTTATTACTTTTCTAACTTCTGTAGGAGAGGTGGGCTGAATTTGAATTTTATCAAATTGCATTGGTATTGCCACTTCCATACACCGTCTTGCTTTTTCTAATGAATAGCTGAATCTTATTTTCTCTACAACACTTAAAAGATGATTATTAAAAATGTTTTCTACTTCTGACTTTTTGCTACCAAACTTATCATTGAGCTTGACAGAAATACAGTCTTCCTTTGCTCTTGGTTACCCTGTTTCTCTTTTAACAATATTTCAAATTGTTTAAATTGTATTATCAGATGTGCTAATCTCAGACATAATGCACATATGTCTGGAATTTTTAATAACTTTTCTTAATACAGTGAGGTAATTTGTATAATGTTTGGCTGTTTCTGGATCATAACTTCTTCTAGCTATAAGACACATTTTCCTTTTCTGTTTGGAAGCTATTTTTATCCCTTTAGTAAGCCACAGTTTTTTATATGGTTTCTTCCAATTATATTTCACTGTTTTCTTAGGGAAACAGTTTTCAAATTATTCAAAAAGGCATCATGAAATAGGTTAAATTTTAAATTAGCATCAGGTTCCCTATACACCTCATCCCAATCTAACTGTTGTAAGATTTGCCTAAAATTTTCAATTGTTAAATCTTTAATTGAATGCACTGTTTTGGAAGACTGTTGTACATTATTGTATGGAGCTATATCATACACTGAAACTGGCTGTGCATCATGATCAGACATACCATTCTTAACAGGAAAAGTTTTTATTTGATTAAATTTATCTTGGTCTATAAAAACACTATCTACCAGTGTGCTGCTTTCCATTACCACCCGAGTAGGAAAATCAATAACTGACATCAAATTGAAAGAACCAAGTAATATTTTAAGGTTAAGCTTTATTTCGGACTCTTTCAGAAAATCTACATTGAAATCCTTGCAAACAATAATTTGATTCCCTCTGTCTGACAGATAGCACAACAAATAAATCAAGTTTTTCAAAAATAGCTGAAAATTTGCCAATTGGGATCTATCCATGGCTAAAATTATAAAGCAGCATAATTTAGTTTAAGCTCACATGCGTATACTTCTACATACTGCCCCGCACAATTTTTTTTAAAGTTTCTAAATTTTTCACATTATGACAGATTTTAGCATATATGGCAACTCCTCCTCTCTCCATAGTGTCTCTACTTACATATACTGAAAGCTTATATCCACCTACATTATCTTTTCCATATCTGTGACTATATGATGATCAGGCAGGCATAGTACATCTATTCCACCCTCAGTTTCTAAATCTTCTAAACAAACAAGGAGCTCGTCCACTTTTCTTTTAATCCACTGATATTCTGATGCAATATAGTAACATTATTTTGCAATGTGCTCTTATGAGAATCTTCTGACATTTTACTGTTATTTTTCACTGTACTTCTATGAGAATCGTGTGAAACATCTCTAGTAACTGCCTGTCTGAGTTTCTCATTAAGCTTCATTTCATTCAATGTTGAATCATTGGACACTGATCTTAGCCTAAAGAAGAGGTACTCTCATGAGTTTCAGTGCCCCCCCCCCCTTAAATATTTTGCTATAATCCCAGCCAATTTACCTTCTCTTTCCTACTGAGTTGCAGGCCATATCTTCTAAAGTCCCACCTACCGATATCATTAACAAGAACCAAACATATTCCTGACAAAGTATCTGCCCGAAGCAGCTGATCTAGCTCCATATTGACCCTCCTGCCAGAGATGTTCAATTGGAGCCAATTATAACGCACGAAAGCAGGACCCAAGCCAATATTTGTATGGTTCGTTGCATATGCTATATTTACCAAGTCACGCTAAATATTGTAGCCCTGATCTCTACCTATAATGTTTCCCACTCCACCCATGACCACAACATGATCCTGCTTTGTAAAACCCTTGCACAATGATCCCACATCCTCTATCACTTGGCTATGACATGCACTGGGCTTGAAGAAACTTGTGACCTGGTGCCTGTAACCTAATTTTTCCTGCGAGGTCTGGCCCACACCTCTTCCATGGCTGCTACCTAACAACAGAACTTTCCTCCTACTTTCTATTTTTTTAATAGTTGGTTTTCTGGTGAAAGTATGTGACTACACTTACTTCTACTTGAGCCTCTTCCTTAGTTAACTGAGGTAGCAAGGCAAATCTGTTGTTTGTGCCAATGATGAAACTGTCAGATACTGTTCTCTTTCTGCGACCCCTTGTTCTTGCTAACACTTCGCACCTGTCTTCGCCCTTCTCCCCCCTTAACGTCACCAATTCCTCCATAGCACTATCCAGTTCATCCTTGACCGCTCTAATCTTCCCTTCCTGTTCAGCTATTTTCCTATTTCTTGAACACACTCTGCAATACCATGGAAAAGACCCATTCGCTTCCCTAATTTCCATGCCACTGCATTCCCTCCAATGTAATCAACTCTCACAACAACTGCATATAACCGCAGAAATAACTTTTCTACGGCAAGTCAAACACTTCTCGCTCATGGCTGTTTACAATATTTTTACAAAATTTATCTAGGCCATAACAGTAATATTCTGTTAACTACGGATCACAAGAGTTAATAAAGTTATGTGGAACACTAGTGTACGTGTATACCATTAATATGGTAACGCAGTGCACTTAAACTAACGTAAAACTCAAAACTTGCATACACGAAAATTAGGCCTAAGATCGCGTATACGTGATATGGACGTTACGCGTTTTGAAAGGAAATAAAAGATAGAACTTAAAACCTTTAATTCCCCGAGTAGGTACGGCACTACTAAATATATGTATAATGAAAACAACCTAAATTCGTCCTTAATACTTACGCAAACGTCTTAAATTTGTATGTAAACCTACGTCTAAAGTACCTGGAAACCGGCCCTTAGGTTATGGTTTTTTTTCTTTTGTTCTAGAAATACTTTGAAATGAGTGAAACCTTCAAGAGATAATATGAAACATACTCTAATTAACTCCCTTGCGGTGTAATAATAACTTAATTGACAGTTATTATAGAATTAAGTACTTATCTTCACGAGCTCAATATTAAAACGTGAGCGTTCTGCACCAGATCGGTAAGTCACCTTCCAAACAACTGGCAGGTGTGTCTGTCAAAAAAAAATGGTTCAAATGGCTCTGAGCACTATGGGACTCAACTGCTGTGGTCATAAGTCCCCTAGAACTTAGAACTACTTAAACCTAACTAACCTAAGGACAGCACACAACACCCAGCCATCACGAGGCAGAGAAAATCCCTGACCCCGCCGGGAATCGAACCCGGGAACCCGGGCGTGGGAAGCGAGAACGCTACCGCACGACCACGAGATGCGGGCATGTGTCTGTCATTCAACACTATCAGTCGTCGAATACTGTATATGGCTGACGACATCAATGCTGAATATGTTTAAAATCTCAAAGGTAATGATGATATCGCTATACAGTTGGATGAAGCTACAGACAGCCACAACAATGCGCATCCAATTTGTTATGTGCGAGTTATACATGACAGCAAATTTTATGAACCTCTTCTTTTCTGCAGTAAAATAACTCTTGGAACAAAAGCAACAGACCTTTTTCAAATACTACACACTTTTCTGGAAGAAAAGACGTAAACTGTGAAAATTATGTACGCGTGTGTACAGATGGAGGTCGTTGTATGACTGCTTGTTGCGCTGGATTGCAGGCTCTGATCCGTAAAGAGGCTCCTCACGCTACTTGAACAAACGTTTTTTATTCACCGAGAAGCACTGGCACCAAAAATCATGAGCCTTGACCTTCGTTATGTTCTTCAATCAGTGATGGAGATGATAAACTTCTTCAAAAGCTGGCCACTTAACATATTTCCAACAAACATGCGTTGATGTGAGGGTTCAGCGCATTTACCTACTTTATTACGGGAACTCTCGCTGTTTTTCACGCGGGACTCTCTTCAAAATGATGTATGAATTCAGGAACGAACTTTACTCTTATCTTGTTCAAGAGAAACATTTGGGTTCAGAAGTTCGTAGACAGTGACTATGTTTTGAAGCTGGCGTATCATTGCGACATCTTTGAAAAACACAGTTCATTGAATGCATCCCTCTGTGTAGTAAGATGAATATACTGCAACCGTCAGACAAAATTTCCCCCTTCAGAAAGTAACTGCTATTGTGGAAGAAAAATGTTAATGACGAAATGTCAGCCTGCAGAAAGAAACAACTGTTATAGAAGAAAAAGTTGGACGATAGATATATATTTTCCCTGCTCTTCACGACAACGGTTTTAAAACACAATGACTTCCACTTGAGTGAAAAACTAAGGTATGTATTTCTGCATCATTTAACTGAACTCAGCGATTACTTTCAGCAGTACTTTAGAGAACAAGTTGATCAAAACAACTGTATCAACAATTCTTTCAGTACAGAACATCATCAACACTAAGAACAGTTTATTATGATTTCTTCAGACTCTACACTGATATTGGAGTTCGTTTTTTCACAGCTGCTTGAATTTTGAACGGTTAGCGTTAGAACGTTCAAACTGCACGGTTGGCCGCGGGACATGATGGGAATTAGTATGCGCTGTACGGTTTGGTTTAGCGACGAAACCCACTTTCATTTGGATGGGTTCGTCAATAAGCAAAATTGGCGCATTTGGGGGACTGAGATTCCGCATTTCGCGATCAAGAAGTCTCTTCACCCTCAACGGGTGACTGTGTGGTGTCCAGTATCCAGTCACGGAATAATCGGTGCGATATTCCTTGATGGCACGGTGACTACCGAACAGTACGTGAAGGTTTTTCAAGATGATTTCATCCCCATTATCCAAAGTGACCCTGATTTCGATTATATGTGGCTCATGCAAGACGAAGCTCGACCCTATCGAAGCAGGAGAGTGTTTGATGTCCTGGAGGAGCACTTTGGGGACCGCAATCTGGCTTAGGGGTACCCAGAGGCCACTGGCGTGGGCCTCAATTGGCCGCCATATTCTCCGTACCTAAACATAAGCGACTCCTTTTTGTAGGGCTATATTAGGGACAAGACGCACAGCAATAACCCCAAAACCATTGCTGAGCTGAAAACACCCATTCAGGATGTCATCGACAGCATCGCTCATCCGTCACTTCAGCAGGTCACGCAGAATTTTGCTATTCGTCTCCGCCACATCGTCGCCAGTGATGGTATGGTTCAAATGGTTCAAATGGCTCTGAGCACTATGGGACTCAACATCTTAGGTCATAAGTCCCCTAGAACTTAGAACTACTTAAACCTAACTAACCTAAAGACATCACACACACCCATGCCCGAGGCAGGATTCGAACCTGCGACCGTAGCAGTCCCGCGGTTCCAGACTGCAGCGCCAGAACCGCACGGCCACCGCGGCCGGCCGCTGGTATGTATATCGAACATGTCATAACCTAAATCCGAATATCTTTAGTGACGTTTACAAGTTGAATAAAGTGTGTTCACGCCGTAATTTGTAAATAATTTACTTTCTTTTCATATCGTTCAATAATTGTCACCCTGCACTTACGACATGTAGGCTTCGCATTGTTGGCAGTCACCAACACGAAATACAAATCGCCAATGCTTGTGGAGAATGGGATGCTAGTCGTAATTTCGAATCTTGTGCCTAGACTTGAAGAGACAAGCTCACCCTTTCCACTGATTTCGTTGTAACAGTAAGGTGTAATAACATTAAAAGGTGATTAAAATGTGATAGGTCAACAGTTAGTAAAGAAATAAGTACTTTTTTCACTTAAGCTTATTTACGTCGCATTTAGAGTAGGATGACATGTGCGAAAGGAGCCTTAGGTGTTTATCTTCAGGACAATGGAGCCGTGGACCCAAAAAGTTTTAAAAACCCTGACCTAGTGCATAAAGTCATGAATTGCATGAGGATTTTCTCGGATGGTGTTGTTGTATACAGGAACGTCACAACGCTAGAAAATTGTAACGATATGCGGGAAAACCTGCATAAGATCAGGGACTGACAAGTAACTCGGAACATAAAACAAAGTAACGTACTGCGCATAAATGACAGAGAAAACCATTATTGTATGATCAACCGATCGCAGAACAATCACAGGAGGCAGTCACAGCCATAAAAATCTATTAGTGTGCATAAGTTGCGATTATAGTTGAACGACCTCATGAAACTAATCGCATGAAAGGTAGATGCCACACTGACAAGGAGACTGTCCAATTTGACATGTCGAAACCTGTCCTGCTCCTTTTTCTTACGCACTGAAAGTATTTTTAAACACTGTCGAAATTCACCAGATTCGTACCTTGCCAGGCAGCTGGCGAAATGTAAACCCCTGCAGTAGCTGTAGCAGACAACACATACGCACATGTCCTTGGTTGAAGGCACACCGGTAAGCACGATAGATAACACTGCACAGAGCGATCGTAATTTCCAAAACTAATTTCAGTGTCCGCTAATAGTTTTCTGTCACAGTTCTTCACACTTACTATTCGCCAGAATTTGCAGCTCATTTAATATCCATTACAACTATCAACTGCCTTCGCGGTATTGCTAAGTGTTAACGATGGAGATAAAACTGAAATAACTTTCTTCGCGATTTCTTGGTGTACGCTAACGTATAACATGTATCTTTGTGCAGGTTACAGAGTGTCACAGAAGTGTGGAATCCAATTAATGTGTTCAACCTTGCAAAGATGACATATGAAGAACGTCGTATGCAATCGAAATCACCTACTTCTCCAGAAGACCAACACATGTGTTATTTATTAGTTAATTTTTTGGACATTTATTACAGTTGTGTCGACATTTCGTTGGAAATTGTGTAAACATTAGAATAAATAGGAAGTAACTCGAGAGATTCCGTGAACTGTGGCTCGAACGCTTATTGTTGTGCTAATTAAAGTCCACAACAAAATATAACATCTTCCAAGCCGAAAGAAAACATGTACAGTAATAGCTTTCAATGAGAAAGAAAAGGCTGCAAATTTTTGGTTAAACGACGGAGGGAGATGTCATTAATATGTAATACTACGGAGACATTCGTAGCCGACGTGAAGACGAAGCTTCTTGCTGTCTCACAAAAACTGCGCATAAAGCCAATCAGTCAGGTTTCGTGCAAAACGCGCTTTATGATTTCAAGCGAAAAAAAGACAGAGTCGCTTATGCAGTCGATGAATGACAGTGATTATTATCAGTGGATTACTGTTTCCGCAGCTTTATATCTGTATTCAAGAACATCAAGCCAGATTAGGACCTAACATTTAAAAAAAGGACTGTTCACTTGCAAGTCTTGCAATCGACGTAGCAACGTTTGGGAAAATGGGAGAGAATAATTTTCAATGTTGCAGCCGAAACGTCTTCTTACCATTTGCAGAAAATAATACATTGCTTTTGTTCTACTCTTGGTCTGGACATAACGACTCATCATTTGGAGAACAACGAAAAGACTCTTAATATAATTTGTATTCCACACGGAACTAACAGCGTGATTCAGCCTCTTGATAAAAAGAATTCGACAGTATAAACTATTTTTCAGGAAATTGTCGGACAATATAATTACCGATAGCTCTTTGTTATTTCAGGTTTATCAGCGGAACAGTATTTTTAAACTTCAGTCAGTTCTGCGTAGTCAGTTTGCATCACCGCATTTGCCGCGCGGAGTGGCAGCGCGGTTAGGGGCGCCATGTCACGGCTTGCGCGGCCCCTCCCACCGGAGGTTCGAGTCCTCCCTCGAGCATGGGTGTGTGTGTTGTTCTTAGCGTAAGTTAGTTTAAGTTAGTTCAAGTAGTGTGTAAGTATAGGGACCGATGACTTCAGCGGTTTCGTCCCTTAGAAATTCACACACATTTGAACATTTGAACGTCGCCGCATTTAACTAATTTGATCAAGTATGCCTGGTACTCAGTACAGAATGCAGAACAATACGACCATTTCTTACTTCATTCCACTTCTGTCCAAATAAAATAAGTAGTTTCTGTAAAATGCCTGAATGCCTCAAGTTTATTTTTATGAGGTGTGCCTGGTGTAAGGAAAATGTTTGCTTTCATCATCGAATAGACACTTCGCATTTTTGTGACAACTACTACTGATTTGTTCTTCCCTCTTTTTAACGGTGCGCCGGCCGCGGTGGTCTAGCGGTTCAGGCGCTCAGTCCGGAACCTCGTGACTACTACGGTCGCAGGTTCGAATCCTGCCTCGGGCATGGATGTGTGTGATGTCCTTAGGTTAGTTAGGTTTAAGTAGTTCTAAGTTCTAGGGGACTGATGACCACAGATGGTAAGTCCCATAGTGCTCAGAGCCATTTTTTTTAACGGTGCTTGTACTTCGTATGTTATTGCACCGATGTTGTGAAGACATTTAAATCTAATTTTCTGTGTGGCAGAGGTCAACACTTCCAACCGAACATCAAATTCCAATTCCAAAGCTTTGGGTTAGGTGGCACAGCAGAGGATGCAATGGTTACACATCTCGCATCGCACCTTATTGACGCAAGGGACTGATCTAGTGGGGGATACAATCATGAACCGTCTGTGGAAAGCAAAGTCATTGTACTAATCATTGATGTAACTAAGTTATTACGATTTTGTATTAACATTTTCTATGTTGTTGATAGAATTATAACAGTCCTATACAACTATGGCACATTTAATGTGGGGTGACGGCTGCAATGTCGTCGTCGCCACTGTGGAGTCTTGTACCAAGAAAGCAAGGGAGAGTATATTATTATGGGTGGCTGGTATCCTCTTTCTACAACACAAATGCACATGTGGATTAACACGGCTCTTTATTTATATGAACTGTAAGATTTACTTACCTGGACTAAAGTCCATGTTCTGTAGTACAAGCTCATCAGTAATAGTCCTCTTGCAGACAATATCGGTCATCTGGCTATTGTTACAATTCTGATCGCCATGTGCTGTCGTAACCGGTGATGTGAACTGTGAATATAGTGACAGACGCCAACTGAATGAGTGAGTAAGTGTGAGTGATTGAGCTAGTACCTGAGCGACTGAGAGACTGAGGCCGTCCTGTCAGTGGCGGTGGCCTAAATACTTGTGGTCGAGAGAGCACTGTCGGCGTATTGCTTGCGAGTGTGTATTTGGCCCCTCTCTTGACAGGCCTGCTTGATCCAGCGTCTACTATCGATCTTCGCGCTACATCTTTGCCGACCAGTGTGCTGGCGACGGCTTACGCCAACACAACGGTAAACTACATTGCATATTATATTATTCATTTTTTCCTTTCAAAAGAAACCAATCTGCAGTTTTTCTATCGGTTAAACCATATACAGGGTGATTTTTTCCTACGTGTTCAAACTCTAGGGATTGATCGATGAGAGGATACAGAACAGAAAAGGTCTAGTAAATTTATGTCCGGAAATGCATAGTGTCATGCCAGAGACCATTTATTCAATCATAATTTGTTACAGAGACTGCGATCTAATATGTGCTGTACTATGCAGCCACAGCTACAGTATGTGATGAAAATGGTTTCCATGTGCCTCAGTGCATGCCTGTATGTGCCGTAGCATGTTCTGTCTCAGACTTCCACATCGGCCAGGCTGCATCCGAACAGTATCAAAGGCAGTATGAATATGTGGCTCCAGTGTCTCCTCATCTGGAATGGGCTCTGCATACACGAAACTTTTAAGATGGCCCCATAACCAGAAATCGCACAGGTTGGGATCCGATTAACGAACAGGCCATGCAGCTGGACCCTCTCGTCGAATCCGTGGGCCAGAGAAGACATGATTGCGATACGTCTGGACGTTAACGGCGAAATGTGCTGGAGCACCATCATGAAGCAGCCTAACAGCCCTTCGAATCATCGATGGCACTTCTTCCAACAAGGGAGGCAAAGACACCCGCAAGAAACGCCGATAGTTCCGGCCTGTTGGGCGACATGGAAAGAAGACAGGTCCCAAAATACGGTCGCCAATTATCCCAGCAAAAACATTCCAGCTGCACCGATGCTGATGATACACTGTGACCTCATCTATGAATAGGGTGAATGAGACAAGTCCCAGAATCGTGGTTGCCTGGTAAAGAAACCAGTGACAAAACCGCTCCACACGTAGAAAATCTGTCGCCAGTAAGCCCTGCACACGCTGTAAGTGATAAAGGCAGTAACACTTGGGACAGATAGCCTTCGCTTCTACATCTACATCCATACTCCGCAAGCCACCTGACGGTGTGTGGCAGAGGGTATCTTGAGTACCTCTATCGGTTCTCCCTTCTATTCCAGTCTCGTATTGTTCGTGGAAAGAAAGATTGTCGGTATGCCTCTTGGCGGCATGTACGTAGGAGGGAGCAATGTACTGCTTGAGTCCTCGGTGAAGGTATGTTCTCGAAAGTTCAACAAAAGCCCGTACCGAGCTACTGAGCGTCTCTCCTGCAAAGTCTTCCACTGGAGTTTATCCGTCATTTCCGTAACGCTTTCGCGATTACTAAATGATCCTGTAACGAAGCGGGCTCCTCTCCGTTGGATCTTCTCTATCTCTTCTATCAACCCTATCTGGTACGGATCCCACACTGGTGAGAAATATTCAAGCAGTGGGTGAACAAGTGCACTGTAACCTATTTCCTTTGTTTTCGGATTGCATTTCCTTAGGATTATTCCAATGAATCTCAGTCTGGCATCTGCTTTACCAACGATCAACTTTATATGATCATTCCATTTTAAATCACTCCTAATGCGTACTCCCAGATAATTTATGGAATTAACTGCTTCCAGTTGCTGACCTGCTATATTGTAGCTAAATGACAAATGATCTTTCTTTCTATGTATTCGCAGCACATTACACTTGTCTACATTGAGATTCAGTTGCCATTCCCTGCACCATGCGTCAATTCGTTGCAGATCCTCCTGCATTTCAGTACAAATTTCCATTGTTACCACCTCTCGATATACTACAGCATCATCCGCAAAAAGCCTCAGTGAACTTCCGATGTTATCCACAAGGTCATTTATGTATATTGTGAATAGCAACGGTCCTACGACAGTCCCCTGCGGCACACCTGAAATCACTCTTACTTCGGAAGACTTCTCTCCATTGAGAATGACATGCTGCGTTCTGTTATCTAGGAACTCTTCAATCCAGTCACACAATTGGTCTGATAGTCCATATGCTCTTACTTTGTTCATTAAATGACTGTGGGGAACTGTATCGAACGCCTTGCGGAAGACAAGAAACACGGCATCTACCTGGGAACCCATGTCTATGGCCCTCTGAGTCTCGTGGACGAATAGCGCGAGCTGGGTTTAACACGATCGGCTTTTTCGAAACCCATGCTGATCCCTACAGAGTAGATTTCTAGTCTCCAGAAACGTCATTATACTCGAACATAATACGTGTTCCAAAATTCTACAACTGATCGACGTTAGAGATATAGGTCTATAGTTCTGCACATCTGTTCGACGTCTCTTCTTGAAAACGGGGATGACCTGTGCCCTTTTCCAATCCTTTGGAACGGTACGCTCTTCTAGAGACCTACGGTACACCGCTGCAAGAAGAGGGGCAAGTTCCTTCTCGTACTCTGTGTAAAATCTAACTGGTATCCCATTCTGGGTTCACTATTACAATTTATTAAATTAACTAAATTCTTTTTTGTTTTCTATATTATTATTATTATTATTATTATTATTATTATTATTATTATTATCATTACTGTTTTCATTGCCATTTTAATTTTGAGTTTTCAGAGGAATGTAAATAGCGTCGATGTAAATTAACTACATTTGAATAAGTGCATATTGTGGGCCTGCAAGACGTTGAATGAAAGAATTTTCCAAAACGTTGGATTTTAGTTATCAGTTGAGTGTCACTGTTGGTAGCGATGCTCCAGGAAAGGTCCTGGTTCCATAAGGCAGCAATATGCAGTTCACTGCAGCATCAAACAACAGGTCTCGTAGGCAGACTGAAGCAGTCATTGGGACCAACCCTGCGCCCATACTATCAACTAGGACCATCAGGAACAGCTTGCTGCAAGCTTATACACCTAGAAAACGTGCAGAACTCCAGATCCCCCCCCCCCCTCCGTTGAAACCAGCCACAATTGGCGTGACAAAATTTCAGAGGGATGATTTACGCTGCCATTTATTACGTTGTGGCGTTTACACTAAGGTGACAAAAGTCATAGGATGGCGGGAGATATGCACATATGCAAACGGCGGTAATATCCCACACACAAGGTATAAAAGGGCAGTGCATTGGCGGAGCTGTCATTTGTGCTCAGGTGATTCACATGAAAAGGTTTCCGACGTGAGTATGGCCGCACGAAGGGAATTAACTCACTCTGAACGCGGAATGCGGGAGCTAGACGCAATGAACATTCCACTTCGTAAATCGTTAGGGAATTCAATATTCTGAGATCGACAGTGTCAAGAGTGTTCTGAGAATAGCATACTTAAGGCACTACTTCTCACCACAGACAACACAGTGGCCGACGGCCTTCATTTAACGACCGAGAGCGGCGGTGTTTGCGGAGCGTTTTCAGTGCTAACAGACAAGCAACACTGCGAGAAATGACGGCAGAAACCAATGTGAGACTATGACGAACGTATCCGTTAGGAGAGTGCTGCAAAATGTGACGTTAATAGACTATGGCAGCAACCAAACGATGCGAGTGCCTTTGCTAACAACACGACATCGCCTGCAGTGCCTCTCCTGAGCTCGTGGGCAAGTCTGTTGGACCACAGACCGTAGCCTAGTCAACTGAGTCTCGATTTCAGTTGGTAAGAGCTGAGGATAGGGTTCGAGTGTGGTGCAGACCACACAAAGCCATGGACCCATTTTGTCAATATGGTAGTGTTCAAGTTGGTGGTGGTTACATAATAGTGTAGCCTGCGTTTACATGGAATGGACTGGGTCCTCTGGTCCAACTGAACCGATCACTGACGGCAAATGGTTATTTTCGGCTACTTGAAAACCATTTGTAGCCATTCAAGGACTTCATGTTCCCAAATAACATGGAGTTTTTATGGATGACAATGCCCCATGTCACTGGGTCACAGTTGTTCGCGATTGATTTGAAGAATATTGAGGACAATTCGAGCGAATCATTTTGTCACCCCGGTCATCCGAAGTAAATCCTGTCGAACGTTCATGAGACACAGTCACGAGATCAGTTCGTGCACAATATCCTGCACCAGCAGCACTTTCGCAATTATGGACGGCCATAGAGACCGTATGGCTGAATATTTCGGCAGGGGCTTCCAGCGACTTGTTGAGTACATGCCACGTCGATACGCTGCACTACGCCGGACAAAAGGAGGTCCGACATGATATTAGGAGGTATCCCATATCTTCTATCACCTCAGTATATAACAGAAACTTGAAGTGTAGCTGGCAACGATGTACGAGACCAGCACCGGTCACAGTCATATCCTACAATTAGATTACACCTCAATCGCGAGTATAAACCCAGAAAAAAACGAGCGAGGTGGCGCAGTGGTTGGCACATTGGACTTGCATTCGGCAAGACGACGGTTCAAACCCCATCCGGCCGTCCTGATTTAGGTTTTCGGTGATTTCGCTAAGTCGCTTCAGACAAATGCCGGGATGGTTCCTTTGACAGGACACGGCCTACTTCCATCCCCATCCCTCCCTAATCCGATGGGACCGATGACCTCGCTGTTTGGTACCCTCCGCCAAATCAACCAACCAACCAATAAATCTAGAAAATTCCCCAGGATACCAGAAGAGGAAAGTCCGTGGAGATACTTTTATGTTTACCTGACCGCTCTCTAAGATGTTTTGTCATTAACACTCTTTCTCCACATTTCAGTCACGAAATAGTACAATAAATGTTTCCTTCCGTCATCCACTCGGTCCAGGTGAAATTTCACACACATTATATCACCGAGCGATGCTGTTATACCATAGTCCGTGAAGCAAACATTACTCAGTTGCCCCTTATCTACTTCTTGTACTATTTCAGTTATTAAATAATTTTCATAACGGTCGCAAGCCTTGCTGTGACTGGCTGGATAATATCAAATAGCCACAAGCGTTACACTACTAACGAGAACGCTGCATCAATCTAATTTCACTCAGCTTACTCTTGACATGGCCACTTAATCGGAAATACACTCCTGGAAATGGAAAAAAGAACACATTGACACCGGTGTGTCAGACCCACCATACTTGCTCCGGACACTGCGAGTGGGCTGTACAAGCAATGATCACACGCACGGCACAGCGGACACACCAGGAACCGCGGTGTTGGCCGTCGAATGGCGCTAGCTGCGCAGCATTTGTGCACCGCCGCCGTCAGTGTCAGCCAGTTTGCCGTGGCATACGGAGCTCCATCGCAGCCTTTAACACTGGTAGCATGCCGCGACAGCGTGGACGTGAACCGTATGTGCAGTTGACGGACTTTGAGCGAGGGCGTATAGTGGGCATGCGGGAGGCCGGGTGGATGTACCGCCGAATTGCTCAACACGTGGGGCGTGAGGTCTCCACAGTACATCGATGTTGTCGCCAGTGGTCGGCGGAAGGTGCACGTGCCCGTCGACCTGGGACCGGACCGCAGCGACGCACGGATGCACGCCAAGACCGTAGGATCCTACGCAGTGCCGTAGGGGACCGCACCGCCACTTCCCAGCAAATTAGAGACACTGTTGCTCCTGGGGTATCGGCGAGGACCATTCGCAACCGTCTCCATGAAGCTGGGCTACGGTCCCGCACACCGTTAGGCCGTCTTCCGCTCACGCCCCAACATCGTGCAGCCCGCCTCCAGTGGTGTCGCGACAGGCATGAATGGAGGGACGAATGGAGACGTGTCGTCTTCAGCGATGAGAGTCGCTTCTGCCTTGGTGCCAATAATGGTCGTATGCGTGTTTGGCGCCGTGCAGGTGAGCGCCACAATCAGGACTGCATACGACCGAGGCACACAGGGCCAACACCCGGCATCATGGTGTGGGGAGCGATCTCCTACACTGGCCGTACACCACTGGTGATCGTCGAGGGGACACTGAATAGTGCACGGTACATCCAAACCGTCATCGAACCCATCGTTCTACCATTCCTAGACCGGCAAGGTAACTTGCTGTTCCAACAGGACAATGCACATCCGCATGTATCCCGTGCCACCCAACGTGCTCTAGAAGGTGTAAGTCAACTACCCTGGCCAGCAATACCTCCGGATCTGTCCCCCATTGAGCATGTTTGGGACTGGATGAAGCGTCGTCTCACGCGGTCTGCACGTCCAGCACGAACGCTGGTCCAACTGAGGCGCCAGGTGGAAATGGCATGGCAAGCCGTTCCACAGGACTACATCCAGCATCTCTACGATCGTCTCCGTGGGAGAATAGCAGCCTGCATTGCTGCGAAAGGTGGATATACACTGTACTAGTGCCGACATTGTGCATGCTCTGTTGCCTGTGTCTATGTGCCTGTGGTTCTGTCAGTGTGATCATGTGATGTATCTGACCCCAGGAATGTGTCAATAAAGTTTCCTCTTCCTGGGACAGTGAATTCACGGTGTTCTTATTTCAATTTCCAGGAGTGTAATTAGGAAAAGGGAGAGAAGGAAACGTAGTAGGCGAATATGGATTGGGGCTAAGAAATGAAAGAGGAAGCCGCCTGATAGAATTTTGCACAGAGCACAACTTAATCATAGCTAACACTTGGTTAAAGAATCATAAAAGAAGGTTGTATAAAAAATGGTTCAAATGGCTCTGAGCACTATGGGACTCAACTGCCGTGGTTATCAGTCCCCTAGAACTTAGAACTACTTAAACCTAACTAACCTAAGGACATTACACACATCCATGCCCGAGGCAGGATTCGAACCTGCGACCGTAGCAGTCGCACGGTTCCGGACTGCGCGCCTGGAACCGCGAGACCACCGCGGCCGGCGAAGGTTGTATACATGGAAGAAGCCTGGAGATACTGACAGGTTTCAGATAGATTATATAATGGTAAGACAGAGATTTAGGAACCAGGTTTTAAATTGTAAGACAGTTCCAGGAGCAGATGTGGACTCTGACCACAATCTATTGGTTATGAACTGTAGATTAAAACTGAAGAAACTGCAAAAAGGTGGGAATTTAAGGAGATGGGACCTGAATAAACTGACTAAACCAGAGGTTGTACAGAGTTTCAGGGAGAGCATAAGGGAACAATTGACAGGAATGGGGGAAAGAAATACAGTAGAAGAAGAATGGGTAGCTTTGAGGGATGAAGTAGTGAAGGCAGCAGAGGATCAAGTATGTAAAAAGACGAGGGCTAATAGAAATCCTTGGGTAACAGAAGAAATATTGAATTTAATTGATGAAAGGAGAAAATATAAAAATGCAGTAAATGGAGTAGGCAAAAAGGAATACAAACGTCTCAAAAATGAGATCGACTGGAAGTGCAAAATGGGTAAGAAGGGATGGCTGGAGGACAAATGTAACGATGTAGAGGCTTATCTCACTAGGGGTAAGATAGATACTGCCTACAGGAAAATTAAAGAGACCTTTGGAGAAAAGAGAACCACCTGTATGAATATCAAGAGCTCAGATGGAAACCCAGTTCTAAGCAAAGAAGGGAAAGCAGAAAGGTGGAAGGAGTATATAGAGGGGCTATACAAGGGCGATGTACTTGAGGACAATATTATGGAAATGGAAGAGGATGTAGATGAAGATGAAATGGGAGATAAGATGCTGCGTGAAGAGTTTGACATAGCACTGAAATACCTGAGTCGAAACAAGGCCCCGGGAGTAGACAACATTCCATTAGAACTACTGAAGGCCTTGGGAGAGCCAGTCCTGACAAAACTCTACCATCTGGTGAGCAAGATGTATGAGACAGGCGAAATAACCTCAGACTTCAAGAAGAATTTAATAATTCCAATCCCAAAGTAAGCAGGTGCTGACAGATGTGAAAATTACCGAACAATCAGTTTAATAAGTCACGGCTGCAAAATACTGACGCGAATTCTTTACAGACGAATTGAAAAACTGGTAGAAGCCGACCTTGGGGAAGATCAGTTTGGATTTCGTAGAAATATTGGAACACGTGAGGCAATACGGACCCTACGGCTTACCTTAGAAGCTAAATTAAGGAATGGCAAACCTACGTTTCTAGCATTTGTTGACTTAGAGAAAGCTTTTGACAATGTTGACTGGAATACTCTCTTTCATATTCTGAAGGTGACAGGCGTAAAATACAGGGAGCGAAAGGGTTGTAGCCTATCCCCGATGTTATTCAATCTGTATATTGAGCAAGCAGTGAAGGAAACAAAAGACAAATTCGGAGTAGGTGTTAAAATCCATGGAGAAGATATAAAAACTTTGAGGTTCGCCGATGACATTGTAATTCTATCAGAGACAGCAAAGGACTTAGAAGAGCAGTTTAAGGGAATGGGTAGTGTCTTGAAAGGAGGATATAAGATGAACATCAACAAAATCAAAACAAGGATAATGGAATGTAGTCAAATTAAGTCGGGTGGTGCTGAGGGAATTAGATTAGGAAATGAGACACTTAAAGTAGTAAAGAAGTTTTGCTATTTGGGGAGCAAAATAACTGATGATGGTCGATGTAGAGAGGATATAAAATGTAGATTGTCAATGGCAAGGAAAGCATTTCTGAAGAAGAGAAATTTGTTAACATCGAGTATAGATTTAAGTGTCAGGAAGTCGTTTCTGAAAGTATTTGTATGGAGTGTAGCCATGTATGGACGTGAAACATGGACGATAACTAGTTTGGACAAGAAGCGTATAGAAGCTTTCGAAATGTTGTGCTACAGAAGAATGCTGAAGATTAGATGGGTAGATCATATAACTAATGAGGAGGTATTGAATCGGATTGGGGAGAAGAGAAGTTTGTGGCACAATTTGACTAGAAGAAGGGATCGGTTGGTAGGACATGTTCTGAGGCATCAAGGGATCACCAATTTAGTATTGGAGGGCAGCATGGACGGTAAAAAATCGTAGAGGGAGACCAAGAGATGAATACACTAAACAGATTCAGACGGATGTAGGTTGCAGCAGGTACTGGGAGATGAAGAAGCTTGCACAGGATAGAGTAGCATGGAGAGCTGCATCAAACCAGTCTCAGGACTGAAGACCACAACAACAACAATTTACCGTCAACTGTGTGTGATTATACCTCTAAACAGGTTCCTTGTAATGTCCTCTGACTCTCAGAAAGGAAAAGTTTCAAATTTAAGAATTGGAAGAGTCAAAGATAGTTGCCAAAAATCAACAGTTTAATTCCAATTTACTTCTACAATAACAGTCGTCGCTAAGTCCGATTCCTTAACCAGCATCACTTCCAGCTAGCTTCGTAATCCAATACTTAACTGGCTCCGAACTGCAACACACGCTTGGACATTTTAAAACACACTTTTCTGTGAAAATCACCATATCTCCATATAAGCACATGCGACTCACGTTAAATCACAATACACTGCTTCGAAAATCGAAATTTCTGGTTAAGCTCTAAACACACAAATGTGAACACCATTAGCTTTCAACCCTTGACAGTAACTTGATCGTTCCCTATGGGAGCACAACTTCCGTCTCTGGCAACTGATAAGACCTACAAAAATTAGGAGCTCTGCCCCTCACATGGTAAGGCACCAGAACCGGCCTCCTCACTTCATTCTGATCCCAGGGTATTGTTGAACATTTCAGTCTTTCAACCAATCAGCTGTAGTTTCATAAACTTCTGCACCAGTCACAAGCATTCATATTGGTTTTTCTCGTAACAGGACCTGATTTGTTATATTTTGTCACATAATATTCTCTTAAATTTCTAGACCACTTTTGACCATTGTTACAGTGCTCTAAAAGCATTGGGAAAGTACGTGTACGCAACTAAGCTCAGATTAGGCGAACCGATCATATCAGCTAATTATTGCTATCAAAGGGGCCATCCACACCAGAAGTAGTCTGGGAACGTCTGACAGATGTTCAGCGGATGCCTACACTCATCTCAGTGACGGTTAAAGTTACTTCTCGCCTCCTACCGGCTAACGTCACGTGTTAATGTTTGTAAAACTACTGCCTGATTAAAAACCTGCTCGGATACTTTATTTCTGTTGTGTCTAGACAAGACAGTCGAGACACAAGGCGAGGAAGCCGAAAGGGCACGCGTCAACTCACGCAGGCTTGTTTAGGTCTGAAACAGGAGACGCAATGAATGCTATAAAGAAAAGTACGTAGCTGCGGAAATACTTAACTTTAATCCATCCTTGTGTTACATCGCTCTTGACGATACAAGTGAGACTCTTAAGATACATGCAATGTTACAAATGGCGCCTTGCTAGGTCGTAGCCATTGACTTAGCTGATGGCTATTCTAACTGTCTCTCGGCAAATGAGAGAAAGGCTTCGTCAGTGTAGTCGCTAGCAACGTCGTCGTACAACTGGGGCGAGTGCTAGTAAGTCTCTCGAGACCTGCCGTGTGGTGGCGCTCGGTCTGCGATCCTGACAGTGGCGACACGCGGGTCCGACATGTACTAATGGACCGCGGCCGATTTAAAGCTACCACCTAGCAAGTGTGGTGTCTGGCGGTGACACCACAATTTCCACGTAAGCTCGTTCTTACAAGTTCGGAAATGACGCGTTCCATAGCGGCCAACACAATTACAGAATTCGTCCACAATTCAGCACTTGAAGTTGCTACCAAACGGCATCTGTACCAGTCTGCATTTCTGGCAGTATCCGCTGAGTTTTTTCAACAATACTGTATGTGCGAGCAGTGTATTAGAATGTAACAGCCGACACCTCTAGCATTTTCTCTATGTACGATCGTAGGACAACATTGTAGCTAACGGAATCTGTGGAATATAATGAAATTATTTTTTTGAAACTTCCTGGCAGATTAAAACTGTGTGCCCGACCGAGACTCGAACTCGGGACCTTTGCCTTTCGCGGGCAAGTGCTCTACCGAAGCACGACTCACGCCCGGTCCTCACAGCGTTACTTCTGCCAGTATCAACAGTAGAGCACTTGCCCGCGAAAGGCAAAGGTCCCGAGTTCGAGTCTCGGTCGGGCACACAGTTTTAATCTGCCAGGAAGTTTCATATCAGCGCACACTCCACTGCAGAGTGAAAATCTCATTCTGGAATTATTTTTTTACTAGTGTGTTAATGGAGACTGTAATCGAGAAAATATAATCTTCCGATGAGTAATGTCAAGGAAAGTGGATAAACCTGTTAAGGGGGCCACATAAATGGCCAAATGGTTATGTTATCACAGTGAAAGTACTACCCAACACTTATCGAAAAGAACTTCAGGCAGAGCGCTAAGAATAAGAATTTTTCGGAAGATGACGATTTCCAAACAATTCCAAGGATCACAATATTAAGCGGCATAGGCTGAAGTAAACTACGATTACCCTTCAGCCATCCAAATTCAAATTTTGACGTCATTCGTGAACGAATGCTGGAGTAGTTATTTCAACAACACAGGGGTCGACTACTTTCCTCTAACTGTTCGCAACTCTGTGTGTGATACCTTCATCATATGGATCTCGTTCTATCTTCAGAATATACGTCAAAGAGGAACTGACGCTGAAACATATCCTTAGCCATGTTCTGCAGAATTATTGCTTAGAAAGGGCATGGCCCGTTTTGCTTTCCCATACATACGCAGTCGAAGCTGGTGCATCAGTTCTGCCCGCATCTCGTGGTCGTGCGGTAGCGTTCTCGCTTCCCACGCCCGGGGTCCCGGGTTCGATTCCCGGCGGGGTCAGGGATTTTCTCTGCCTCGTGACGGCTGGGTGTTGTGTGCTGTCCTTAGGTTAGTTAGGTTTAAGTATTTCTAAGTTCTAGGGGACTGATGACCATAGATGTTAAGTCCCATAGTGCTCAGAGCCAT
The DNA here is from genome assembly GCF_023898315.1 of Schistocerca nitens. Classification (NCBI taxonomy): domain Eukaryota; kingdom Metazoa; phylum Arthropoda; class Insecta; order Orthoptera; family Acrididae; genus Schistocerca; species Schistocerca nitens. The sequence continues at coordinate 362,747,360 of NC_064616.1, forward strand.
TTGAACCATTTTTTTTTTTGCATCAGTTCTAATTACACTCAAGAGCCAAAGAAACTGGTACACCTGCCTAATGTCGTGTAGGGCCCCCGGGAGTACGCAGAAGTGTCGCAAAACGACGTGGCATGGACTCGACTACTGTCTGAAGTAGTGCTGGAGGGAATTGACATCATGAATTATGCAGGGCTGTCCGTAGATCCGTAAGAGTACGAGGGAATGGAGATTTCTTCTGAACAGCGCGTTGCAAGGCATCCCAGATATGCTCAATTATGTTCATGTCTGGGGAGTTTGGTGGCCAGCGAAAGTGTTTAAACTCAGAAGAGTGTTCCTGGAGCCACTCTGTAGCAATTCTGGAAGTATGAGGTGTCGCATTGTCCTGCTGGAATTGCCCAAGTCCGTCCGAATGCATAATGGACATGAATGGATACAGGTGACAGACAGGATGCTTACGTACTTGTCACCTGTCAGAGTCATATCACTCTAACTGCACACGCCCCACACCATTATAGAGCATCTGCCAGCTTGAACAGTCTCCTGCTGACATGCAGGGTGTCACAGAGTGATGTACTTCTCGCAAGTGAGAGACTGTTTGTTTACTCTTAGGACAATGTATCTTTGACTTGTTATATTGTACAATGTATCTTTGACTTGTTATATGGTATGTTCTGTGACTATGTAATAAAGTGTTGTTAGACTGCAAATCGCTGCTCTACTGTGATTCACGACACAAGAGTTTTTTGGTGCCGAAACCCGGGAAACAGACTTTGCCCGAGACAATTCCACGATTGTCGTAGTGAACAGAATTCTGGACGCACGTCACGCGGCAATACTACGACGGGGTTTACTGCAGCGATTTGTTACACCACGCAACAAGCTCTTCGACGACAACCGCCATCATACACAGCTAAGTTCAACTGAATTATCACGCAACATGTTTTGTAGTGCCATTTGTAAAGGCAACTGATTACATTATTGCCGCTGTGTACTGCTATTGTAGCTGTTCGATTAGCGCTTTAACGAATTATCAGATCCTACGCTACGCCTGTAGATTGTTTATGACTAGTGCTGCCATCTAGCGACCATCAATTGACTGAACTACTTCGACTAGCGAACCAAAGATAACGCCTTACTAGGACCAGCTGATCGCTAGCCGACACTGCTTTAAACTTTCGAGTAATCTGACGGAATGGACGTGCCAGACCACAAACCAGAAGCGCAATTACACTCTCTAAAGAGAAAACGTACGAGAGAAAGAGCAAACATTACGCGACTCGTGGCGGAAGTTGCAAGGTTGCCCGACACATCGGAAATCGCGGATTATAAATATTACAATGACAGATTGGGAAGCGTTCTGGACCGCCTCGTTAAATTAGATGAAGATATTCACGAGTTGTTAGACGATGGCGAATACGAAGAAGATGTTCCTAAATGTGAAGATTATATAGACACCGCGAAACTCACAATTTCCCGATTGTCTCACGAAATAGAGAAACAGCTTGCGAAATCGGTAGCAGACATAAAGATTCCCGACAATCCGCCGGCACAATCTGTAACAATGAGTGTTCCCACAGCTTCAGTAAAACTTCCGCCGATCAAACTTGAGCCTTTTTCAGGCGATATTGAGACATGGGCGCGATTCTGGGAGCAGTTTGAGCAGTCGGTTGACAAAGATCCGACGGTAACTACAATCAATAAACACATTTTTCTTCGCGGCTATCTCTCGGGAGAACCAAAGCATTTAGTGGACGGTATTGCGGTGACGGCCGAGACGTACGCAGAAACGAAGAGGATTCTCCGAGCGCGTTATGGCAACAAGGATCGAATAATTCAAGCCCACTTAGATTATCTCGAAGCCATAAAACCAATTAAGCTGTCCACCCCAGAGGAACTTAATTCAACATTCATTGAATGCCAGCGACGTATTCAAGCTCTCCGGGCACTTGGGGAAGACGTGAACGGATACGGTCGAGTCCTCGCGCCGAAAATTTTACGCGCTTTTCCGGATGATATATGCCGCCGCTGGATAATTCACGCCAAGCGTACAGGAATATCCGAAGGGGACATTTTGCAACTGATGGAGTTTCTGAACGAGGAAGTCGACGGGGCGCTTACCACGCAGAAGATACGCGGTGAATTTTCAAGCACTTCTAGTAACCTTCCCACAGCGTCCACACTTCACGTACACGCGAAATCTAAAAGATCGACTCCGAAGGATACCAGCGTAAAGGAACCATTCTGCGTCTTTTGTGAATCCGACGGTCATTGGGCGCAAGACTGTAAGAAGATCGTACGCGTTAATGATCGAATAGAGAAATTGAAACTAGCAAACAGATGCTTTCTTTGTCTTCAACGTGGGCACAAAGTGTCAAATTGCAAAAAGAAAGAAAAGGCTCGGTGTGTTAACTGTAAAAGACTGCATCATAGGTCCATTTGTGAGGAACGAAAGGATATTAGGGGTCCTGCGGGTCAGACAAACGTTACTTCCGTTGGAAAGGTATCTGTCGCTCCCCACGGTTACACGTACCTTCAGACAGCCCAAGTATGCGTCTCAGGACCTACAGGATTGAGCAGGACAACGCGATGTCTACTGGACGCAGGCAGTCAGTCCAGCTTCATAGCAAAATCGCTGATTGATGATCTGAAACTGCAAACGGTAGACCGACAAGAACTAACCGTTTGTTCCTTTGAATCAAACCCTACACGCCCACGCCACCGCAGGCTTGTTCAGTTTAGTATGAAGGGACTTTGGCAGAATTCTTCAGTGCCACTTACTGCCTTCGAAAGTACTCACGTTATTTCTCACCAGCCTTCAGTTCCACACCATATAAAGAGTTTACCAGATGCCCGTAAGATTACACTAGCAGATCCGAAAACCGATTCAACAGAAGATCTTCCCGTGGAGATTCTTGTAGGAGGCGATTTTTATTGGAAGATAGTGAAGCACAATTCGCCCATACGCATCTCTGAAACCTTAGTGTTAGTTCCTTCTCTGTTTGGCTGGATACTTAGTGGTAACAAGTCACAAGCCTGTGTGCATACAACCGTGGTAAATTTTGCTCAGACTGACCGATCTCCTCTGCACTCTGACAATGATTTCAGACGCTTTTGGGACTTGGAAACTATAGGGATTACTGCCGATCAGGATCTACCTGTGAACAACAAGGATACGAGACTTCTTGAAGAGTTTAGAGCATCTTTCTCTATAAAGGATCATCGAGCAGTCGTTACACTTCCCAGAATGCAACATAAAGTGCTTTCGAGTAACAGACCTATCGCGGAAAAACGATTCAAGCACCTCAGGGAAAGATTTCAACGTCAAGAGACATTTAAGCAAATGTATTTCGATCTTATGCTAGACTACATTACGAAGGGGCAAGTAGAGGTCGCTCCCACCCCACTCTCAGGAAAGGAGCTATTTTATCTCCCTCATCATGCAGTGAGGAAGGAGAAATACGGAACCACTAAGTGGAGAATAGTCTTTGACGCCTCATCTCACGAAAACAATGCACCTTCTCTGAATGAGGTATTAGAAGTAGGACCGAACCTATTACCAGAGATTCTGGAAATTTTACTGCGTTTCAGATTATATTCTACGGCTATCGTCGCAGACATCACACAAGCTTTCCTTCAATTAACCTTGAACGAAAAGGACAAAGACTTGACCAGATTCTTCTGGTTCAAAATTAGCCAGGATCAAACAGGAAATCTTCAAACGACGGACGAACTAACAGAATACCGTTTTAACAGACTCCCATTCGGCCTGATCTGCAGCCCATTTTTACTTTCTGCAACACTAAGAGAACTTGCCGACAAGTGTATGACAGCATTTCCCACCGTAGCGCCACTTATAAACAAGACCGCATACATGGACGATTTTGTGATCTCAGTAGAAGGTGATAATTTGGTGATAACTATATACTATGAACTTGTAACCCTAATGAAATTGATCAGTCTCCCCTTATCAAAATGGGCTACCAACTGTGAACAACTCCACACTATCTGGAGGGCAGAAGGGCGAGAACTCCACACCCAGACTCAAGTTTTAGGTGTAGACTGGAACACCGCAGGTGACTACTTCTGTATCGACCCTAGCGAAATCATCAGAAGGTCGTCAGAAGAGCCAGCCACCAAACGACTCCTTTTACAATGTACGGCTAAATTCTATGACCCACTCGGACTGTTTTCCCCAGTTTCTCTTGTTGGGAAATTGCTATTCCAGGACACATGGTGCCGAGGAATTGGCTGGGATGAACTTATGCCCTGGGACTTAGGGGCACGATGGCGCACTTGGATATCTAGCTTACCTTCATTGTCACATATACGTGTCCCTAGATGGATAGCTACAGCTCATGGAAGAGACTCTCAGCTGCACGTATTCTGTGACGCCTCGGAAAAGGCATATGGAGCAGCTTTGTACATTCGTACTGTCTTAGATGATGACGTCGTAACCCATTTAGTCTGTAGCAAGAACAGACTTGCTCCTATTAAGAAGGTGACATTGCCTCGACTCGAACTTTTAGCAGCAGTAGTTGGGACCAGACTATTGTGTTACTTTTGCCGCGCAACAGACTTTAAAATTGCCCGTGCAATACTGTGGACGGATTCTACAATAACACTAAGTTGGATTCGCTGTGATCCTAACAAATGGAAGACCTTCGTTTGTAATCGTGTAACTGAGGTACAAACACACACGACTCCCACGCAATGGAAACACTGCCCAGGACCAGACAATCCTGCTGACCACCTCTCACGTGGACCCCTCGGCTACCAAATGAATTCTTTGGACATTTGGTGGCATGGGCCGCCTTGGCTTACACGCCCCCCTGAATGCTGGCCAAACAACGATACTCCAACGATGGTACGACTTCCTGCCGAAGAAAAGAGGAAGAAAACGCAGAGCCAAGTTTTGTCGATATCTACGCCAACCAGCCTTTTGAACTTACTTAAATTCAGCTCATACTGGAAGCTCATTCGTATCACAGCATGGACTCTCCGTTTCCTACACAACATTCGTCAGAAGAATAAATCTTCAGGAGAACTTACTGCCACCGAATTATCAGCTGCCAAAATGTATTGGATTCAAGTGGGCCAGAGAGATTCCTTCCCCAACGAATTACATGCACTTCAGAATAACTTACCACTGCCAAGAGAGTCAAAAATCGCACGATACAATCCTTTCCTAGAAGATGGACTGATACGTCTAGGAGGTCGACTGCAGTGCACTAGCCTAAATAGGGAACAAAAACATCCTGTACTCCTTGACGGTTCCCACCACTTCACACAATTGGTTATTCGAGAGACACACATCCGCCTTCATCACTTTGGTGTTCGTTCTGTACTATCCGAACTGCGAACCGAATTTTGGATCCTTAGAGCTCGTCAGGCCATCAAAAGAATCCTATACTCATGCCTCGCATGCAAGATCTTGAAGAATCCACGAGGGCAACAGATCGAAGCACCGCTGCCACCTGAACGAGTTTCACCTGCCAAACCATTTGCTGTAACCGGAATAGACTTTGCTGGCCCACTATTCATCAAAGTGGGGAAGGAAACGCACAAGTCATATATCACTCTTTTCACATGTGCTACCACACGAGCTGTACACCTCGAACTCTGTACAGACTTGTCAACGGACAAGTTTCTTATGGCACTTGAGCGATTCGCCGGAAGACGCGGACTACCCCACACGATATATACAGATAACGCGAAAACATTCCACGCCACGAATATGGAACTAGCCCAACTTTGGAAGGCATTAACCACCACAAAATCTTATCAGTTCCTCGCCCACCATGGTATTACTTGGAAATTCATTGTCTCCCGTGCGGCTTGGTGGGGAGGATGGTGGGAAAGAATGGTGGGCACTATAAAGCGTTGCCTACGGAAGGTACTGGGACTCGCAAAGCTCACTGAGGAACAACTGAACACCACCTTGATCAGTATTGAAGCCGCGGTGAACTCCAGGCCCATCACACCAGGAGATGATTGTGATGCACTCACACCATCCCATTTTCTGACGGGAGAAAAACTTACGACTATTCCGACGGGACCAGAGCCTTCAGCGAGCACGAATTTAACAAAGGAATTCCGATTGAGACAGCAACTCTGTGACAGTTTTTGGAACCGTTGGGTTAAAGAATACCTATTGGAGCTCCGGAACTACCATGAAGTTAAACTCCCATCGGGACGAGTCATCCCCTTTCGCCCTGGCGACATCGTGCTGATCCAAGAGGACCTTCGTCCGCGACATATGTGGAAGAAGGCCAGGATAGAAAAGGTACTACCAGGAAGAGACGGCAGGGTAAGGACGATAATACTCCGGACACCAGAAGGTCACATCATTAGTCGTCCTGTGCAGCTGGCCGTACCTTTGGAGGTCGACCAGGGTGGGGAGGATGTCACAGAGTGATGTACTTCTCGCAAGTGAGAGACTGTTTGTTTACTCTTAGGACAATGTATCTTTGACTTGTTATATTGTACAATGTATCTTTGACTTGTTATATGGTATGTTCTGTGACTATGTAATAAAGTGTTGTTAGACTGCAAATCGCTGCTCTACTGTGATTCACGACACAGGGTACATGCATTCATGAGGTTTTCTCCGTACCTGTACACGTCCATCCGCTCGATACAATTTGAAACGAGACTCGTCCGACCAAGTAACATGTTTACAGTCATCAACAGTCAGGTGTCGGTGTTGACGTCCCCAGGCGAGGCGTAAAGCTTTGTGTCGTGCAGTCATCAATGGTATACGAGTGAGCCTTCGGCTCCGAAAGCCCATATCGATGACGTTTCGTTGAATGGTTCGCACGCTGACACTTGTTGATGGTCCAGCATAGAAATTTGCAGCAAATTTGCGGAAGGCTGGCACTTGTGTCACGGTGAACGATTCAATTCAGTCGACGTTGGTCCCGTTCTTGCAGGGTCTTTTTCCGGCTTCAGCGCTGTCGGAGAGTTGATGTTTTACCGGATTCCCGATATTCACGATACACTCGTGAAATGGTCGTACGGGAAAATCCCCACTTCATCGCTACCTCAGAGATGCTGTGTCCCATCGCTCGTGCGCCTACTATAACACCACCTTCAAACTCACTTAAATCTTGATAACCTGCCATTATAGCAGCAGTAACCGATCTGACAACTCGTATGTGCCCGAATGCATCTTTCACGAGTTACGGGCCAGACACTTGTTGTCTTATGTAGGAGTTACCGACCGCAGCGCTGTATTCTGCCTGTTTACATATCTGTATTTGAATGCACATGCCTATACCAGTTTCTTTGGGACTTCAGTGCATATTGTAACCTTTTTTATTCTTCGTTGTACGGTTTGGTATTCTTAGTATATATGAAGATGTGAACGATTAGGAGAATTCATCATGCTTATTTTCATTTTCATCCTATAATTTATCTCGTTGATCGTAACAGTCATCAGTATTGTCACGAAGACCGTAAGACATTATGTACAGCTTACAGAAATCTATGTACTTTATATTTTTAATTGCGATTCAGCGATTTAACTAAGTTGGTATCCTTCGGAACAAGTGTCTGGGGTCACTTACACCACTCTGAGAACTGAAAGTGTGGAAGAGCAAGAGCTGGAGTGCGTGGCAACTTGAAGAACGAACCTGATAGCGGAGTGCCGTAATTACAAGTTGCGAAAGGCAAGCCAACAATTAGCAGTCGCGGGAGGAGGCAGTGAATTCGTTAGATCAGAGCGGAAGTGAACCCAGGAGAGAACAATAAGCCTGTCGGAAAAATGCGTTCCCTGTCCACGCACCAGCGTACATTCTCATGCGTGGGAGAAGAAATAACTCAGCGTCCTACACGAAACTCCGTGAAAGGAAACTGGCCACCATAAAGGCCAGAGCTTCTGGTAGCCTTATTCCACGAATGCTATGGGCATCATGAGCTCAAAGCGGCGTGAGCGCTTGGTCACCATACGAACAGCGCAGCCAGCAGATAGAACTGCTCTTATAGAAATTTGCATTCGCACTAATATGCTCACCAAACACTTACGTCTCACCCGATACAAGGCATTCAACACTGGTCTATCCCATTAATGCTCTTATCCACTATAGAACTGGGTTCTCCCTTTTAGGAAAACAAAAAAAACCTCTTAGCTTCTGGCCCAAAAACGTTTCTGCATAACTGAGTTATCATCTTTTTATCCGTAATTTAGAGTATACCTTAATTAATCTTCGGTTAGGTTTTGTAGTACATTTACTGAATGTTTGGACAGCTTGTCAGAGAATTTTTTCTCAAGTTCTTGTCGTCGTGTTGTCATTCCCCACGTGAATGCCAAGGCGTAAACATGCATATGTCAATTTTACCAACAGGTCTCTAGCTTCATTGAGTATAAAGTACGAATATTTTGTATTATAAGCCAGTGCATCTGGTGCTGCTAATACGAGGGTTAGAACTTTAACAGTGGCAACTATTTATTTACAGCTCTTACAAAATAAATACGTGTTTCAAAGTTTTACTGACTTTCAGAGTAGTTACCAGCATTGTGTATAACCCATTGCCAGCAATGTGGAAGTCGTAAGATACTCTTGGTTGTGCCAATTCTGTTGACAGTTCGAGCGGCGTGGTCTGTTGCCCGACGAATTTGTAGCAGTTCTGAAGCGAATGCCGTGAAGCGTTTTCTTCAGTTTGGAAATCGAGTTGAACTCACTAGGGCTTAAGTCAGGTGAGTGCAGTAGGTGGTATAGCACTTAGCAGCCCCATGAGTCAAACAAATCAGTAACAGCTTGCGCTGTGCGTGCTTGAGCATTGTCCTGCAAAATGATGGTCAGGTCCTGCAAAAAGTGTTATCACTTCTATCTCTATGTTGTCCATTTTTGGAACACAACGTATGACCAGCTTAGAGACAGAAGTGGTGACACTTTCTGCAGGACCTGACCATCATTTTGCAGGACAATGTTCAAGCACGTGCAGTGCAAGCTGTTACTGTTCTGTTTGACTGATGGGGCTGCTAAGTGCTATACTACCTACTGCACTCCCCTGACTTAAGCTCTTATAAGTTCAACTCAGTTTCTAAACCGAAGGAAACATTTCATGGCATTCGCTTCAGAACTGCTACAAATTCGTCGGGCAATAGACTGCACCGCTCGAACTGCCAATACAACCGTCACTGCTAAGAGTATCCTAGGACTTCCACATCGCTGGCAACGGGTTATACACAATGTTGGTGACTACTTTGAAGGTCAGTAAAACTTTGAAACACGTATCTAATTTGTAAAAGCTGTAAATAAATAGTTGCCACTATTAAAGTTACAACCCTCGTAATAATGAGATGTGCAATGTTTTTATGCCTCCGTCTCTACGTGCGGAACATGTACGGTACAATAACAGCTTTGGGAAAACTATGACAGGCCATCCATCCATCTAATAAATGCTTCAATGTGTGGTAGTAACCCTTTATTTTTCGTTGAATTTAGATATCACAATAAATACTTAGCACACTCACTAACGTTATCCGTAAGTGTAATAATATAGACTCATTTAAATTACAAAGGGATCGATCCATCAGTGAAGCAAAGACCTGGATTTCAGAGTCCGAGTTAGATCCGTAGGTCAGCTGAATAGTGCAAGATACATCAGTCGTAGGGTCCCTGACTCGATCTAATTCCAATGTAGTACTCTATAACTGCTGTGATAGAGTACCTCTTCTCGTCCCTTTAACTGTCTTCCATCACTGACCTCAAACTAACGTTTGTAGTTTATAATTACTTTCCCATCGAACATTATTACTTTTGGTGTCCACTAAAATATTTGATAGTCGGTATTTCCGTAAAAATAATATTTGAAATGTATAATAACAAAAATTTAATCTTACATATGAACTACTTTAAGTTAAATTAAGCAGTAATTCAAGGCCAGCAAATAAATAGCTAAAAAAATGGTTCAAATGGCTCTGAGCACTACGGGACTCAACATCTGAGGTCATCAGTCCCCTAGAACTTAGAACTACTTTTAACCTAACTAACCTAACGACATCACATATATCCATGCCCGAGGCAGGATTCGAACCTGCGACTGCAGCGGTCGCGCGGTTCCAGACTGAAGCGCCTAGAACCGCTCAGTCATACCGGCCGGCAATAAATAGTTAATCGCAGCTTAGATCAGTTGTATGAACAGAAATTCATTTAAGCAAGAGAAAATATCTGGACACCGTAGCTTCATACCGTGAGCAAAGAAAAATAATTGTTTTTTCTTTTTTTTCTTTTTTAATTAAGAAGGACACAGATTGGAGTCTCTGGTATGTGAAAAAGGTAAAGGATGTCTGTTTTGCTTAAGTGCAGTACAAGAGATGATCGTAATATAAAAGTGGTTATGTGAATTAAATTATAGCCAACTAATTACTGTCACGAATACTCATGAAGATACTTTTCAACGTAGTGAGAGGAAATGGCCTACCAAAATTGTTTGCTTCATTCTAAAGCTCCGGTGTACAGTCGCAAGTAAATGAATACGCCATGTCAGGTTTTTGAATACATGCATATTCGTATATCTGGGTCCTTTTATCGTTAATGTTAAACCGTTTACAATTTTACAGAGTTTTTTTTAAATCCTAGTATTGAATTCTTTCTTTCTACAGTTTTTCAGGAAATAGAACGATTGATGCTTACTAAGAACATTAATAACGATATCTATCGAGAAAAAGTAGTCAAAAACAAAATTTTTAAAAAAGCTCTGCACGAAGTTGTGGGGCTAACACCAGAGATAATACTTACAATGCAACGGTTTGCCATAAATTTTAATTCTCACATCAAAAAATTTAGCTCAGTAATTAATGTTTTGTTCGTTTGCATTTATATGTCTGCAGTTCTGCTAAAAATTAAAATTTTCGCTTCATCGTAAGATAGCACGCTGCTACCCGAGCCAAAACAAAATAGCACAGCCATTGATAAATTTGAGTATCGTGCGGTAATTAGTTTTCGGCAACTGCGACTGGCAAATCCAAACGAGAGACGCTTACTTTTTGCAGACAGTGCAGCTATCCCCACCAACGGGAACCGCAAGGTTCAAGTGCCTGTACTGCTTGTTGTTTTATATTCAGCAAGATGGTTTGCACACACTGAGCTGAGCTGTGCAAGTTCCCATGCGTCAGAAAACTAGACTGATCTGTCAGACTGGTCCCTTCCTTCCTTTCTGACAAATTTCACTGTTGTTCTGTATATTGGCAGATGAAATTAACGTATTCTTTCGTACATTTCAACCTTACGGAACAGACTCAAACTCAGTTTCTGTGTTGCAGTTTCTAGTTCGCAAGAAGTCAAAGTGTGTTTTGCTGTATTTCATGCACATCTACAACTACATACATACTCTGCAAGCCACCGCGTGCTGCGTGGTGCGTGGTTAGGCGTACCTTGTACCACTGCTAGTCATTTCCTTTCTTGTTCCAGTCGCAAATACAGTGAGGTAAAAATGATTGTCTATATGCCTCCTTACGAGAACTATTTTTTCTTTCCTTATCTTCGTAGTCTTTACGCGCAGTGTATGTTGGCGGCAGTGGAATCGTTCCGCAATCAGCTCCAAATACCGGTTCCCTTAATTTTCTCAGTAGTGTTCTTCGAAAAGAAAGTCGCCTTCGCTCCAGGGATTCCCATTTGCTTTCCCGAAGCATCTTCGCAGTGCTTGGGTGTTGTTCGAACCTACCACTAATAAATCTAGTGGCCCAGCTCTGAATTGCTTCGATGTCTTCCTTCAATAAGACCTGTAGGGTATCTCAAACACTCTAACAGCACTCAAGAATGGGTCGGACTACTGTCCTATATGCGGTCACCTTTAGATGGTTCAAATGGCTCTGAGCACTATGGGACTCAACTGCTGAGGTCATTAGTCCCCTAGAACTTAGAACTAGTTAAACCTAACTAACCTAAGGACATCACAAACATCCATGCCCGAGGCAGGATTCGAACCTGCAACCGTAGCGGTCTTGCGGTTCCAGACTGCAGCGCCTTTAACCGCACGGCCACTTCGGCCGGTCACCTTTAGAGATGAACCACATTTTCACAGAATTCTCCCAATAAACCGAAGTCGACTAGTGCCTTTCGTACTGTTACCTTTACGACCTCGTTCCATTTCAAATCTCTTTACAACATTACGTCTTGATAATTAATCGATGTGACTGTGTCAAGCAGTACACTAGTAATGCTGTATTCGAAAACTACGAGACTTTTTCCTAATCAGCTGCATTAACTTACATTTTCCTACATTTAGAGCTAGCTACCATTCATCATGCTAACTAGAATTTTTTCGAAGTCATCTTGTTTCCTCCTACAGTCACTCAGCGACGACACCTTCCCGTATACCACAGCATCATCATCAATAAACAGCCGCAGATTGCTGCCCGCCTTGTCCGTCAGGTCATTTATGTATATCGGCAATTATAGCGGTCCTATCACACTGCCCTTGGACACACGTGATGATATCCTTGTCTCTGATGAACACTTGCCATCGATGACAACGTACTGGGTTTTAATACTTAAGAAGTTTCTGAGCCACTAACATATCTGGGAAGTTATTTTGTATGGTTGTACCTTCGTTAAAAATCTGTGGAGGTACCGTATCAAACGCTTTTTCGGAAATACCGGAATACAGAAGCTGGCTGTTGCTCTTTATCCATAATTCGCGTGATATCATGTGAGAAAAGGGCAAGCTGACTTTCGCACGAGCGCTGCTTTCTAAACCCAAGCTGATCTGTGGACAGTAGTTTTACCGTCTCAAGGAAATTTATTATATTCGAGCTGAGAACGTGTTCAAGAATTCTGCAACAAACTGATGTTTAAGGTAATTGGTCTGTAAGTTCGTAGAGCCGTTCTTTTACCTTCTTATGGGTAGGAGTCACTTGCGCTTTTCTCCAGTCGCTTGGGACGTAGCGCTGGGCGAGAGATTGGCGATAAATCCAAACTACGTAAGGGCCCAATGCCGTAGAGTACGCTTTGTAAAACCAAATTGGGATATCATCTGGAGCTGGCGACTTATTTGTTTTCAACTCTTTGAGTTATTTCTCTACGCCAGGGATGCCTATTACTTTGTATTAGGCGTATATAAATTAAAATGTGGTAATTATCTCTTTTCGTAGAGGATAAACAGCAAGGAGTTAAATTCAGGGGAAACTTACATGCCCTAAGGCGTAAAAATCTGAACAAATGTACCTTTTTCGTGCTTCTGCCCAAAACCAAAGACAAAGCCTTGCACCTGTAAGGCAGAGGATGATAACTGACCTCATTAGAAAAATCAGCGAATTTCACCTGTAATACACAGTCCACACAAAAGTTACTTAACGAACAGAGCTGCCCGCAGAAACTTTTCCTACGAACTTTATAATCATATTACGTACTTACGCTGAGAGTCTCATGTAGAATTTGTAAAGTATTCATTATACGTTGTTAAAAAGAGGGAGTAGAATGTGTTGCTTCATTTTAGCATGACAACTGTTTTCTGCTAAACAAGATGAATGAAATTCAAGAATGGACAGTCATGACTGCGTAGAAGCTATAAATCACAGAACAGAATTACTAACAAAAACGATATTTCTTAACAGCATTTATCCTATATAAAATAATCGTAGAATACCTTCCTGAAATTAAGATCGTTGGCAAGTTCACGGAACGGTTTCTGGAAACACACACTTGTAACTGAGCATATCAAATCAGCCAAAGTGATCCTCAGACTACATAAACTGGCGAGTGTGCACATACTTCACCTGCATCTACTGTGTTTACAATGCCGTTTACGATGGGCTATTCCTTCGAAAATCGCAGCCAGAGCCGTCTCAGCTGCGATCTTAATCTACAAATTATGGCAGTGTAAAGATTTTCTTTTTTCTCTTCTTATTCTAACAAAATTTTCTTTTTTTTTATTATTCTTTCTTGGATTTTACAAGGTGAGACACTCGAGCTTTTAACCTCAGTTATGGTGAAACCGTTTAAGGTATCGTAATGCTGTTTTAACTCAGAGGAGTTGCAAGAAATCTTTCAACAAATTTCTAATAGTATCTTGTTATGGCAAAATTATTTACAAAGATAACAGTAACAACAGCTTTTATTTTTTGAAATATAACTACAACAATTTCTGTGGCTATTATTGTAGATAAGAAGGAGACGAAGTAAACAACGTTTCACTCTCTGAAAAACTGATAATTAGTTTCGGTGAATTTATAGTGTTCACAAATTATGATACCTCTGCTTTCAACAGCAAACTGACAGCAGTCTTACGAGTACGCACAAGTTCGTAATTTGGTACGGAACTGTTGCTCTCTGTTTGCTAGTCGCACCGTTATGATGTAGCAATGTGAGATAACTACAAATCTGAAATAGTGGATAAAAGTTTCTTTTTATGACAAACGAAATTATAATCGTTTCATTTGAAACTGATGCTAATCACAACTGACTGTTGTTTGATTGACATACAACGTGGGATGGCAAAGGACGTGGTATCTCGAGTCGACAACTCGTTTGCTACGACAACGTTACTGCTTTAGTTTCTGCCAGAAATTTGAAAGAAGGATGAGTGGTACAAATGTAAAACAGGAAGCTGAGTTATAAAAAAACTGAAAAGAGTTAGATTTCGAGAAGCACATTTACTTTGTAAAAGTAAATCATGAGAAACCGAACAAAAAGAATATCTCAAAAGAAATTGACCATAGCCACTTCTATAAAATTGTATTTATGTACTGAAATGTTCTAAATGGCTGCCATCTACGTTTGCAACCACTTGCGCAACACCATCTGGACAGACTGCAGAGATTCCTTACTTATGGTTGCACGCGTTCTTGCAACAGTGCGTTACAAAGCGTCTGCAACAGTCGGAAAAAGTAGACCAGTGGCATAAAATCTGCTTCCACGCCCTGTTGGGCGATCTGGAATAACGCGCGCCTACCTAGTATCTAGACCGGCACCCATCGTGATCATAACGCAGACATCTATGTATTTCAAGTGCTCCTTCATCTAGGAGAGTCGGTATTAAGCAGTCGAAAAATTGTGCTACCTCTTACCTATTTAAGTTTCTGCAGTGAACTAAAAACCAATTACATATGCTCCAACAACCCCATGCCAAACATTCACACACCACTGCCTCTGATGTTTCACCTGCCTTAGACGCTATGGATTTTCAGTGGCCCAGTGATGCATACACTGATCAGCCAAAACATTATGACCACTGCCCACTGCGAAGCTGGATACGGATAAGTGACGAGGTAACAAAAGTACAGTATCTTAGCGAAGCACACACGGACGGGGGATCAAAATGGTTCAAACGGCTCGGAACACTATGGGACTTAACTTCTGAGGTCATCAGTCCCCTAGAACTTAGAACTACTTAAACCTAACTAACCTAAGGACATCACACACATCCATGCCCGAGGCAGGATTCGAACCTGCGCCCGTAGCGCTCACGCGGTTCCAGACTGTAGCGCCTAGAACCGCTCGGCCACACCGGCCGGCCGAATGGGGATCGCCCTAGCAGGGATATGGGCTACAAATGGGAAAATCCGTTGAGGTAAGCGACTTTGACAAAGAACAGATTATTATTACGCAGAGCCTGTAACCGAGTATCTCGAAAACGGCGAGGATAGTCGAATGTTCACGTGCTACTGTCATGAGCGTCTACGGAAAGAGGTAGAAAGACAGCGAAACTACCATTAGGCGCTAAACCGTTAGAAGTCTGCGACTGCTTACAGAACGTGGGGTTCGGAGGTTTCTCTGATCTGTAACATAGGATAGATGGTGATCTGTGGCATCTCGGGCTAAAGAGCATAATGCTGGTGCACGCACAAGTGTTTCGGAGCACACCGTTAATCGTACGTTGCTGAACATGGAGCTCCGAAGCACGCCACCCCTACGTGTCCACATGCTGATCCAAAGACTTCGTCAATTAAGATTGCATCAGGCAAGTGACATCGGAATTAGACAGTCGATCAACGGAAACTCACATTTTTGCTACACTAGGTCGATGGTCATCTCCAAAAACGCCGTCATCGAGGTAAACGGCGGCTTGAAACGTGCAGTGCGCCACGGACGCAGGCTGATGGGAGCAGTACGAATATTGTTCTATGGAAGAGATTCTCCTGCGCTTACATGGGAACTGTGGCAGTAATCGAAGACACACTGACAGCTTCGAACCACCTGCATCCTTTCATGCTTGATGTCTTCCCCGACGGTGATGTCATCTTTCAGCGCCCGTGCCTCGGAGCCAGAATCATGCCACAGTGGTTTGAGGAGCATTGTAGTGAACTCACGTTGATGTCTCGGCGACCAAATTTGCCTGATATAAATCCTATGGAACTCATTTGGGTCGCTATCGGGCGCCATCATCATATACAGATATCAGCGGCCAGTTATTTACGCGACATTTACATAACCTGTAAGTAGACATTTAATACCACATACCTCCACAAACTACCAACAAATTGTCATATCCCTGGTGCACACAGTCAGCACAAAGGCGGGTAAACAAGCTATTAAGCAGGTAGTCGTAATGTTTTGGCTCGTCAGTGTCTTTCTCACGCACGAGTTTCCATGATTTGTAAACGTTGCATCATCAGTAAATAGAATTATTTGGAAAAGGAACCTTCCACCTCCGTATATCGTTTGACAGACTTCCAAGAGTTTTCTGCAGTTAAACTGCTGGAAAAGTGGTCCACGACACAGATGGAATCTGTTTGCTGGTACAGTCTATGTTTTCTGGAGAGACTGGAACTATCTCTGAAGGTAAATATAGAATTAATGCAAAATATGCTAGAGCGGCTATCAATGTCACTTCATTCCTTGCATACACGCCCCTTCGCTCCACATTGTATACTACTCCCTTCCAACAGCAATTTTTTTACACATTCATTAAATTGTCATGATTGTAAAAGTAAAATTCAGTTGTTTTTGTTGTGTTCCCTCTGCAGTCTTCTTTATGAAGTAGCATATAGAATTTCTGTTGGCTATATTTTTCTCTTATTGATATTTTCATTTCCCCGTCATGAGAAAGGGCTGTCAGCTGCCTCTATGGTGCTCTTCAGCCTATATGATTTTTCATAGATAACAGGATTATTTTTAAATACTGAAAGAGATTAAAATGCAGAATTAGAAGTTACAAAAATCTATTAATGATCTTTTGATGCATTGCAGGTGGATATGTGCTTCTTCTGATAAGTGTAGATGAATGGATGAGTGAGTACGTGGCAAGTGAAATAAAACAGGTAGCAGGAGATGGATATGACCTTTATGGGAGGATTCGAGAACGACTTGGTTTTGGGTGTTATAGTTGTTAGGTGTGAGTTGAGAGGTGGAGGTGTGGTACGGGAGTTGGATTGGTAGGTAGGCCCTAACCGGTTTCTTTTTATGAGTGAAACCAAAAGGGAAGACTGTAACTTATTGGAAAGGCACATTTCTGGGTCGGGACTTGGGAATTGGTTAAAGTATGATTGGGCTGGACAAGGCTTTTGTTGGTGTGGATGAAGATGGGATGTTGAAATCACCACAGGGCTGGTTTTCTGAGCATATATATATAAATATATATGTATGGGTATATATGCATTACAGCATTCTATTTCATATTTACTTAATTGAATATGAACTCACTAACTTTCATGTAAAATAGTAATCAGTTTCATATCTAAGACAGAGAAATCCGACATGCTGTAATTTATCCGAAACTACTGTCAAATTTCGCTGAGTGATACGCTACTGAATTGGCCTCGTTCATATCAACCACAACAGCAGTAAAATAACTGTACCTCGATTTGAAAAAAAAAAATTTTGAACCAATTTTGTTATGATATCAGGCTTTACGTCGCTTAAAGAGGAGTTACTTACAATTCTTCTGGGCGAAATCAAAATGAGCTTATCCTAAATAGGTCCTCAAATATTTAAAGCTAACTTCGGTGACTCACTCCGTACAAAACAAAAAGTTGAAATACTTCTAATTGTTTTTGTTTGCTTTGGGTCTTTATACATGATTCCGACAGATGTATAAAGTGAATTTCAATATCCCGTCGGCAATATAACCACCTGAAGATTACACGAGTGCAGAACAGTCGTTGTAAACAGCCAAATCCATTAAATATCCCATGAACCATGGACCTTGCCGTTGGTGGGGAGGCTTGCGTGCCTCAGCGATACAGATAGCCGTACCGTTAGGTACAACCACAACGGAGGGGTATCTGTTGAGAGGCCAGACAAACGTGTGGTTCCTGAAGAGGGGCAGCAGCCTTTTCAGTAGTTGCAAGGGCAACAGTCTGGATGATTGACTGATCTGGCCTTGTAACAATAACCAAAACGGCCTTGCTGTGCTGGTACTGCGAACGGCTGAAAGCAAGGGGAAACTACGGCCGTAATTTTTCCCGAGGGCATGCAGCTTTACTGTATGATTAAATGATGATGGCGTCCTCTTGGGTAAAATATTCCGGAGGTAAAATAGTCCCCCATTCGGATCTCCGGGCGGGGACTACTCAAGAGGATGTCGTTATCAGGAGAAAGAAAACTGGCGTTCTACGGATCGGAGCGTGGAATGTCAGGTCCCTTAATCGGGCAGGTAGGTTAGAAAATTTGAAAAGGGAAATGGATAGGTTAAAGTTAGATATAGTGGGAATTAGTGAAGTTCGGTGGAAGGAGGAACAAGACTTCTGGTCAGGTGACTACAGGGTTATAAACACAAAGTCAAATAGGGGTAATGCAGGAGTAGGTTTAATAATGAATAGGAAAATAGGAACGCGGGTAAGCTACTACAAACAGCTTAGTGAACGCATTATTGTGGCCAAGATAGATACGAAGCCCACACCTACTACAGTAGTACAAGTTTATATGCCAACTAGCTCTGCAGATGACGAAGAAATTGAAGAAATGTATGATGAAATAAAAGAAATTATTCAGATAGTGAAGGGAGACGAAAATTTAATAGTCATGGGTGACTGGAATTCGAGTGTAGGGAAAGGGAGAGAAGGAAACGTAGTAGGTGAATATGGATTGGGGCTAAGAAATGAAAGAGGAAGCCGCCTGGTAGAATTTTGCACAGAGCACAACTTAATCATAGCTAATACTTGGTTTAAGAATCATGATAGAAGGTTGTATACATGGAAGAACCCTGGAGATACTAAAAGGTATCAGATAGATTATATAATGGTAAGACAGAGATTTAGGAACCAGGTTTTAAATTGTAAGACATTTCCAGGGGCAGATGTGGACTCTGACCACAATCTGTTGGTTATGACCTGTAGATTAAAACTGAAGAAACTGCTAAAAGGTGGGAATTTAAGGAGATGGGACCTGGATAAACTGAAAGAACCAGAGGTTGTACAGAGTTTCAGGGAGAGCATAAGGGAACAATTGACAGGAATGGGGGAAAGAAATACAGTAGAAGAAGAATGGGTAGCTTTGAGGGATGAAGTAGTGAAGGCAGCAGAGGATCAAGTAGGTAAAAAGACGACGGCTAGTAGAAATCCTTGGGTAACAGAAGAAATATTGAATTTAATTGATGAAAGGAGAAAATATAAAAATGCAGTAAATGAAGCAGGCAAAAAGGAATACAAACGTCTCAAAAATGAGATCGACAGGAAGTGCAAAATGGCTAAGCAGGGATGGCTAGAGAACAAATGTAAGGATGTAGAGGCTTATCTCACTAGGGGTAAGATAGATACTGCCTACAGGAAAATTAAAGAGACCTTTGGAGATAAGAGAACCACTTGTATGAACATCAAGAGCTCAGATGGAAACCCAGTTCTAAGCAAAGAAGGGAAAGCAGAAAGGTGGAAGGAGTATATAGAGGGTCTATACAAGGGCGATGTACTTGAGGACAATATTATGGAAATGGAAGAGGATGTAGATGAAGATGAAATGGGAGATACGATACTGCGTGAAGAATGTGACAGAGCACTGAAAGAACTGAGTCGAAACAAGGCCCCCGGAGTAGACAACATTCCATTGGAACTACTGACGGCTTTGGGAGAGCCAGCCCTGACGAAACTCTACCATCTGGTAAGCAAGATGTATGAAACAGGCGAAATACCCTCAGACTTCAAGAAGAATATAATAATTCCAATTCCAAAGAAAGCAGGTGTTGACAGATGTGAGAATTACCGGACAATCAGTTTAATAAGCCACAGCTGCAAAATACTAACACGAATTCTTTACAGACGAATGGAAAAACTAGTAGAAGCCGACCTCGGGGAAGATCAGTTTGGATTCCGTAGAAATACTGGAACACGTGAGGCAATACTGACCTTACGACTTATCTTAGAAGAAAGATTAAGGAAAGGCAAACCTACGTTTCTAGCATTTGTAGACTTAGAGAAAGCTTTTGACAATGTTGACTGGAATACTCTCTTTCAAATTCTAAAGGAGGCAGGGGTAAAATATAGGGAGCGAAAGGCTATTTACAATTTGTACAGAAACCAGATGGCAGTTATAAGAGTCGAGGGGCATGAAAGGGAAGCAGTGGTTGGGAAGGGAGTAAGACAGGGTTGTAGCCTCTCCCCGATGTTATTCAATCTGTATATTGAGCAAGCAGTAAAGGAAACAAAAGAAAAATTCGGAGTAGGTATTAAAATCCATGGAGAAGAAATAAAAACTTTGAGGTTCGCCGATGACATTGTAATTCTGTCAGAGACAGCAAAGGACTTGGAAGAGCAGTTGAACGGAATGGACAGTGTCTTGAAAGGAGGGTATAAGATGAACATCAACAAAAGCAAAACGAGGATAATGGAATGTAGTCGAATTAAGTCGGGTGATGTTGAAGGTATTAGATTAGGAAATGAGACACTTAAAGTAGTAAAGGAGTTTTGCTATTTGGGGAGCAAAATAACTGATGATGGTCGAAGTAGAGAGGATATAAAATGTAGACTGGCAATGGCAAGGAAAGCGTTTCTGAAGAAGAGAAATTTGTTAACATCGAGTATAGATTTAAGTGTCACGAAGTCTTTTCTGAAAGTATTTGTATGGAGTGTAGCCATGTATGGAAGTGAAACATGGACGATAAATAGTTTGGACAAGAAGAGAATAGAAGCTTTCGAAATGTGGTGCTACAGAAGAATGCTGAAGATTAGATGGGTAGATCACATAACTAATGAGGAGGTACTGAATAGGATTGGGGAGAAGAGGAGTTTGTGGCACAACTTGACCAGAAGAAGGGATCGGTTGGTAGGACATGTTCTGAGGCATCAAGGGATCACCAATTTAGTATTGGAGGGCAGCGTGGAGGGTAAAAATCGTAGGGGGAGACCAAGAGATGCATACACTAAGCAGATTCAGAAGGATGTAGGTTGCAGTAGGTACTGGGAGATGAAGAAGCTTGCACAGGATAGAGTAGCATGGAGAGCTGCATCAAACCAGTCTCAGGACTGAAGACCACAACAACAACAACATCTGGAAGTATACGTACGGAACGATCGAATGTGGAACGACGATGTAAAACTAATAGCAAGAAAGATGGATACCAGGCTGAGATTCACTGAAGGAGACCTCAGGAACTGAGAGTACCGACAAAGGAAGTAGCGCACAAAAGCCTCATTCAACAGATATTTAAATATTGCCCCTCAGCCTGGGACGCTTTCCACGTAGGAGTGATGCAGGATAGAGAGAAGATCGAATGAAGAGCGGCTCAGTTCTTTAGTGCTTCCTTTAGAAAGCACGATAGCCTCATGGAGATGCTCGTTCATCTACAATAACAGACGCTGCAAAAGAGGCGTTGTGCTTTAATTTTAGTTTACTGTGAAGTTTTCGAGCGTGTGCGTTCCTAGAAGAACCTGAAAGTACACTTTTTACTTTTACACATACAACGCGAAAAGCCTAAGAAGGTAAAATTAGTGAAATTAGAGCTCATAGAGTGTTTTATCGACAGTCATTCTCCTCACGAATCATACACGACTGGAACAAGGAAAAGGGGGGAGGGGGGGGGGAAGGGGAGGGCGTAGTGACATGAACTATAAGATGGCTTACTGAGCAGGGATGTAGATTTAGATGAAGACAAGGCAAATCTGAGCGAAGCTGTGAACGGAATATCAAATACAGAAAGGCAGAACACAAAGTGACTAATTGTGATATTCTTTCCGTTAATAACGCTTTGGACTAACAGTCATGGATAAACTTTATAACTAGTTCAAACAGTGTGCGGGATAAGGACTTTAAACCAGTACATTACTAATTACGTGATCCAAGCACACCTCACGGACAGACTCTATCAACTTGCAGCTACACTGTCTGATAAAAAAAAAAGTGAAGCATGCAGAAGACATGGTCGGATATCAATGTAACTTCGTACAAGTCCACACCACTGACAAGTAATTAAATGAGAGTATAGTTCTCTGTGACAGGTTGAACAGACACCTGAGCTCATTAGAGTTGTTCATGTTTGGTGTTGTTACCAGGCTTGGTAGGATAAATAACAAATGTGAATGCCGTCAAGAGTTGAGTGACCACTTTGAAGGACATAGAGATGCCACGTACTCGTATGAGACCGCGTTATCATCGCGTGAGAGAGATTGAAAGTGGTCTCATTGTGGCTCTCATTTTGACAGGCTTGTCAAATCGTGCAGTATCCAGATTTGTTGGGCATTCAGATGTGACAAGGACACCATGTTGGACTGCATGAGGGACTGATGACCTTAGCAGTTAAGTCCCATAAGATTTCACACACATATGAACATGGACTGCATGTGAAAGTGGGGCAAGGCATACTCGTCGTCAAGGACTAGAGAATAGGCTGCCGTTGATACCACAACACAAATGGCTGTATGTCGACTGGTGCCGTGGTTCAAATGGCTCTGAGCACTATGGGACTTCTGAGGTCATCAGTCCCCTAGAACTTAGAACTACTTAAACCTAACTAACCTAAGGACATCACACACATCAATGCCCGAGGCAGGATTCGAACCTGCGACCGTAGCTGTCGCGCGGTTAAGACTGTAGCGCCTAGAACCGCACGGCCACCACGGCCGGCGTGGTGCCGTGTCCACGAAGCATGCACTGGTGATGAATGGCAACACATTGTGTTTAGCAATGAATCGTGATTCTGCACTGCTCTGGTTGACCATTGTCGGCAAGTATGGCAACGACCTGAGGAGAGGTCCCATTCTTCCTATGCTGTAGACAGACACAACAGACTTACTTCTGGCGTCATGGTGTGGGAAGCCATCTGATATGACTTCAGATCACAGCTGGTAGTGACTGAAGAAACTCTGACGGCTCAACGGTACGTGACGGGCATCTTTACCCTCACGTGTTATCTCTCATATAACACTATCTCGGTGCCATTTTTCAACATAACAATGCTCTTCCAAACAAAACACGTGTCTCTATGAACTGTTTGTGCGATGTTGAAGCACTTATGTGGTCAGCAAGACAGCCAGATCTGTCCCTGACAGAACTTGTGTGGGACTAGCTCAGACGTGAGCCCCGCCCCAGTGCCAGTGTCCAGGGTATCTAGGACCAGGTATAACAGTTGTGTGCTAGCTTTTCTAGCTAGTTGTGTGCTAGCCTTTCTAAACGAAGCCCTAAAGAACTGAGCTGCTCTTCATTCGATCTTCTCTCTATGGTGCATCACTCCTACGTGGCAAGCGTCCCAGACTGAGAGGCAATATTTAAATATCTGTCGAACGAGGCTTTTGTGCGCTACTTCCTTTGTCGGCACTCTACAGTTCCTGAGGTCACCTTCAGTGAATCTCAGTCTGGTATCCGTCTTTCATGCTATTAATTTACATCGTCGTTCCACATTCGATCGTTGCGTACGTATACTCCCAGATATTTAATGGATGTGGCTGTTTACAACGACTGTTCTGCACTCGTGTAATCTTCAGGTGGTTATATTGCCGACGGAATATTGAAATTCACTTTATACATCTGTCGTAATCATGTATAAAGACCCAAAGCCAACAAAAACAATTAGAAGTATTTCAGTTTTTTGTTTTGTTCGGAGTGAGTCACCGAAGTTAACTTTAAATATTTGAAGACCTATTTATGACACCCTTCCTAATCGAATCAGTGCCTGCATCCAGTCCAGAGGAGTTGCAACGTGATACTGCTAAGTGGACTCTTACTAAAAAGATATTTGTAAATATGTCTTGATTTTGAAATTACTGACATAATATCACATACCAGAGTCATTTCGGTTCCTCCTCGCCTTCTGGGTGCTTCACATTTTTTGTCAGGCAGTGTACTTCCATTCCATACCTTCGAAATTCCACAAAGGTTCTCCCACGTTAGTGTGAGACTTGCACTTCCGAAAGAATAAACATAGTGCACAGTTCGACTTAACCACTGCCTCACCGACGTTGCTGAGATGAAGTATTACTCGTTAAAAGAGTTTTCTTTGAGATGAGCATTTGTGACAGTGTAATCGCTACCCATACTTCGCTAATGATATGCTAGTAGAAGCCACGGAGCGTCAAGATAGAAAAGAAAAATCGTAACGTATTGTGAGTGCATTTTTTTATTTCGAGGTCAGTCCCTTCGACCCAGTTCACACACGCCGCGGAGTAAAATGCTAGAAAGGCACAACGGCGGAGATGTTATCGCGGAAGCGTCGTGCATAAGTTAGGAGCGCGCAGCCACGTGTCCGGACAAGGCCGCGGCGCGGCCGAGGCGGAAGCGCAGCGGGGTGAGTAACCTGGCCGCTACCTGCACGACTGCCCATTCGGCACGCTCGCCACTCGCCGCACAACACAACGGCCCGCTACAAGAAGAGCCCGCGCAAAAACGTCTCGGCTGCCTTTCTTCGCTCGCCGTCCGCCCACCGTACACAGCCGCTGCTCCGTCAACACCTCAGCTGCCAACTGGCGCGCTACTCTAATGGGTCGTCAAGTACACCGGTTCTCAAGGTCACATGCTTGGAGAAACGACAAGCCTTCTTCGATATCCGAACTGCAGGACAATAAACACTGTTCCCACGAGGACTTCGGTTCTGCAGTAAACGATCTCCACGACATCAGTCGATAAGTTACTTGCATTCGTGCTATTTATGGAAGGTGGTCTGCGCATTCCTCAAAGGACTGGTATCTCAAACAGACGTTAATACGTATAGCTTGGTCGCTGAATGGGTAAGTAAAGAAAGGAAATAGAGAAATGAACTATCTAAGTCAAAACAAGACACTTGAAGTAGTCGACATTTTCTGAGATTTACTGAAATCCTTCGGAGATCAGGCCACGACAAAACTATTCCACTTGGTATGCAAGATAAGTGAGACTGGTGAAATAGCTTGAAAGTACAAGAAGAATGTAACAATAATTGCAATTCCAAAGACGGCAGGTGGTGGCAGGTGTGTATATTAACGAATAATATGCCCAATAATCATGGCTGCAAAATATTGTCGCGAATTATTTACGAAAAGACTGGTAGAAGTTGAACTCATAGGAAATCAGTTTGGTTTCCGGAGAAATTTAGGAACTGGCGAGACAGCATTGATGCATCTTAGAAGACAAACCTGCGTTCCTTGCATTTGTAGATGTACAATAAATGTTTGACAACGTTGACTGGAATACACTCCTCGAAGTTCTGAAGGCAGTAGGGATAAAATAAAATGAGCGAAATACTGACTACAACTAAACAGAAACAAGTCTGCAGTTATAAGTTGAAGGGAAGCAGTAGTTGATAAGGAAGTGAGACGGGATTGTAGCCTATTCCCGATTAGAGGACGGTGATCGAATTGAGTCCAAGTTATGCCGAAGGAATTAGATTATGAACTCTTACGCAAATTAAGTGACAATAGGCGAAGAAGAGACAGTAGGAAGTGGCGACTGGTAATCACAAGAAGAGTATTTCTGGAAAGTGAATTTTTTGAAGATTGAATATAACTTATGAATTAAAACAAATAAAACGCTGGTGTAATATTCGACAATACTTATTATATATTTCACAAACTAGTTTTCGGCTGTTACGCCATCACCAGGTACAAAGATAATGCAATGCAACTGAATATACATTTAAATGTTAGAAAGATTTTTCTGAAGCTATTTGTATGGTGTGTAGCCTTGTGGAAGTTATACATGGTCTGTAAACTGTTCAGGCAAGAAGGGAAAAGAAGATTTTGAAATGTGGTGCTACAGAAGAAAGTTGATGGTTAGACGAGTAGATCCTGTAATTACTGAAGAGATACTGAATCGAATTGGGTAGAAATGACGTTTATGGTACAATGTGGCTAAAGCAATTGTTTGGTTCACAGAGAACATACGGAGGCATGATGGCATCCTCAGTATAGCACCAGATGGAATTGTGGGTAGTAGTACGGAGATTATATCAAATTGATATGCAAATTAATTAAATTGATGAATTAATTCCCCCGCTCCCGACTACACCCACACCCACCCTCGACCACGACCTACCGTCCGCAGCTCGTGGTCGTGCGGTAGCGTTCTCGCTTCCCACGCCCGGGTTCCCGGGTTCGATTCCCGGCGGGGTCAGGGATTTTCTCTGCCTCGTGATGACTGGGTGTTGTGTGATGTCCTTAGGTTAGTTAGGTTTAAGTAGTTCTAAGTTCTAGGGGACTGATGACCATGGCTGTTAAGTCCCATAGTGCTCAGAGCCATTTGAACCATTTGAACCACGACCTACCCCACCCCTGGATGACGTCACGTGTTTTTCTCAACCTGCACGTGGGCCCCAACTCCATCCCCTCCCTCTCCACCCCCCCCCCACCATCCCTATTGGTGGGTATTTCGAATTTTCGAAGAAATTTTAAATTTTGGCGGGAATTTTTAATTTCGGCAGAAATTTCGAATTTTGGTGGGAATTTAGAATTTTGGTGGAAATTTCTTTGTCCCAGGGCTGTGCTGACGTCCCACTCCACCCGGGAATTGGCGGGAAATTAAAAATGGCGGTGCCCTTTCTGGGACTTAAGCCCCGGTCCTTATCGAAGGAAATCCCAATTGCACTCCCCTAACACAATTATATCACCAGAGGCGCTTGAAATTGGCAGTAGCCAATAGAAACGCAGCATCCGATAACAACGGGATATAGGGCGAGCCCAGCAGCTCTGCAGCCTCAGTTGCAGTCAGTCAGTCAGTTAATCACTCAGAATGAAGCGCCAGTCGAGATCATATTGCGCTGTCCAGCCGCAGCAGCGACAGATTACTTAGGAGCCGCGGAAGAGTAAGTATCCCCAATTAAAGTCTGTGTTTACTGCCGTGTGAGCGTCTTTGAGCTTCTATCATAGCTTGTAATGGTTTTTCTTCTTTGCTCATCAGCGGAAGTGACGTCCTCCAGACTGTCGGGGTCTGCAGCAGCGACTTGTCCCAGCCCGTCGGGACCCGCAGCAGCGGCAGCGTCCTGGGATCCTGGTTAGCGTGATGGAGGACAGTCAGCTGTTATTGTCGGTTGAAGAAATCCAGCCAGCCCCTGACCCGCTGAAGTGCACTGGGTGTCCAAATCAGCATGACGGAGGTCGGTACTGGCCTCCATCATAAGCGCTGTCGCAGAATATTCCAGTGATAATGCATGGACAAAGTGAGAATGCAGTGGATGAGAAGATACCAATTACGCCCTGTACACCTCTACTCTTCTCTTCAGTGTATGGTTTAACCGCTAGTGGCTCGTAACGTTTACATATTGGAATATAAGTAACCACAGACAGAGAGTGGCGTATTGTGACAAAGATCGAGAATGCAGCTAAAAGTGTTAAAGTGCGGTTTACAGAGGTGGTGTGGGATGAAGTGTGTCGTGCAAAGGCGTACATCAAGCAGCAGTTGTCCGCCGAGTATCAACCGAGCCGTACTCCTCCAGACATTTACTGTGCTGTTCTAAATCTATCCATTATAACAGTGTACAGTGACTCTGAACTCTGTGAAATCAAGTAACACATCCATTTATCTACAACACTCCATCGTTAAAAGCTTTTTCGATCTACAGGTGGTGTTATGCACTGTGTTGGAAAGACTGAGCAAATGGTTGCCTTCTGTTAAAGCCGTGTATAGGGACATTGCAGAGTATCTAGGTATGAACAGTGTGCAAGTAGACGACTTCGAACAGTGGGTCAGTATGGTGCCGGCGAAAACTAATGTACTGTCAATAAGTTTGAGAGAAATAATTGCTGAATTCTGTGCTTACAAATTCAAATGGTTCAAATGGCTCTAAGCACTATGAGACTTAACATCTGAGGTCATCAGTCCCCTAGACTTAGAACTACTTAAACTTAACTAACCTAAGGACATCACACACATCCATGCCCGAGGCAGGATTCGAACCTGCGACCGTAGCAGCAGCGCGGTTCCAGACTGAAGCGCCTAGAACCGCTTGGTCACAGAGGTCGGCCCTGTGATTACAAGAAGGCTTTGTTTTCTATACGCTGTACTGGCGTTAAGATAAAGAAAGAAACAGTTGATATAGTGCATCCTGTGTATGATTACTGAATTAAAAAAGTATATAACCATGTATGTGTTTTTAATTTCTTAGCTCTTACTTTACTGCAAGTACGAAAGCTATCGCACCAGTATTTTCACTGGAAACATGCAACAGCAGAAAATTATGTCATTTAACTAAATTCTCCGTAAAATCTCATTGCACACCAGTGCCTGAAATGGTCGGTATCATGAAAGGGCATAGTGTTCATTATTTTCTATAAAAACTCATTGCACGCCAGTACCTGACGTAGTCGGTATCGTGGCAGGGTGGGTGAAGCATCAAGACTGTTTTAAGCAACTGGAGCTGTGACGTTGTGCAAGAAGACCGGAAGAAGAAGAATGGCATACTCCTTCCTGACAACATACGTGAAATAACTGTAGGTCCATCCAACTGCGCCAAGACAAATGTTCTCATGTCGCTGCTAACACATCTGGATGAAGTCCGATTTGAGCATGTATGTGTATTTTCAAAAAGACTGTTTCAGCCCAAATACCAACTATTACATGAGATACTGCAGGGTGTAGATGGTGTGACATACACGACATTCAGTGAGAGAAGTGATATCCTTCCGCCAGAAAGAGTGAATCCAAACACAGTGTTTATATTTGACGATGTTGGTGTGGAAAACTAAGATCAAATTAGGCGATATTTCTGTTTCGGTCGCCATATGGATGTTGATGTATTTTATCTGAGTCAGACATATTCCAGAATCCCAAACGAGCTGGTGAGGGACAATGCAAACCTAATTATAGCATTCAAACAGGACAATATGAATTTAAAACACAATTACCAGGCTCATGTGGGAACCGACATGTCGTTCATTGATTTTGTACGGATATGTGCAGATTGCTTGAATCAATCACAGTATGGATATCTCGTTATTGATAAAACAAGAAAACTGAACGGTAGCAGCTATAGATGGAACTTCCAGGAGTTCATATACAGGGTATTACAAAAAGGTACGGCCAAACTTTCAGGAAACATTCCTCACACACAAAGAAAGAAAATATGTTATGTGGACATGTGTCCAGAAACGCTTACTTTCCATGTTAGAGCTCATTTTATTACTTCTCTTCAAATCACATTAATCATGGAATGGAAACACACAGCAACAGAATGTACCAGAGTGACTTCAAACACTTTCTTACAGGAAATGTTCAAAATGTCCTCCGTTAGCGAGGATACATGCAACTATCCAATGCCTTAGCTTCGTTGTCGTCAATCATCCTCCATACAGTCGCTACTTGATCCATCCGATTTTCATATCTTACAAAAACTTAAAGAACACCTTTGAGGACTTCGCTTTGATAGTGACGAAGTGGTGCAACCAGAGGTGAGGTTGTAACTCCGTCAAAAAGTCAAAAATTCTACAGTGACAGCGTCAAGAAACTGTTCGCTCGTTGGGAGATATGTATATCACCAGGTTGACTATGTTGAGAAATAAATGTCTAGACACGAATAAAAAACATGTAGAATGTTAATAACGTTTGTTTTATTTGAAAAGCTTTAAAAATTTTCACATAAAAATTTCGGAGGTATTACTTTTCAGCATTCCCTCGTATTAAGAAAAGGGAGAAGGACGACTTTAGTTGTCCACTCATTTCCAAAATGTGATCGGTTCTGAGAACAATGCTGTAAAATGTTAGCTCAGCTTCCACCTTGAAGTCGAGGATTGCTGTCTTAAGGAATTCAACTGGCCGCCTCTAGGAACTCACGCCCCTTCTCCCCCTTTCATTGCAAACATACCGAGTGGATACTAATATCGCTTTCCGACCTGCCTGCTATTTCTGTGACCTGCCTGCTTAACGTTTCAGCTCCCTCTGTCTTTGCCCTTGTTCAGGGAGACCAGCACAACAGACGAGGCATTCCACGCTGGCTCAAATGAAGTCTCCAAAATGGACAAGACAGCAAATTCATTTATTTACTTCTTATACTGTAGCCTGACCTATAATTTAAACACATACTCTGTTCATTCTTAGTCAAATACTACTTTAACAGTTAATATTGTTTCGTATAGATCGATAACTAATGCAACGACATGTACTATTACAGTGAGATAATACTACTTGCCGTCACCGTAGTTAATTCTACCATTAATTAAAAGTACATCCACCGCCATAACTAACCATATATACCACTGCTATTGTACTACAATCAGTTTCTCTTTGTCCATCACTACTGTACACTGTGTTTAATTGGTATACATTATGAACAATAATAACAGTTTCTGTTCGTCATACTCCGTAATGCATTCCTTTACTTCCCGATGGTTAAACTCTCAAATCCATTTTACAGGCATGAAGCCACAGTAGTTCGGCTATTACTCACTTTCGCCTTCGGTTCCGAGATTCGTGACACAGCCGCCGTTGGCATTTCGCCTTCAGGTGAGCGTGAACTGGGTAGGTGATGCGTACCATAAGGTGCTGAGACATCGGGGATCCCAGGCGACGCCGCAGGCAGCTAAAGTGCACAGCTTTCATCGCAGGTGCCTAAACACCGCCACAAAAAAGGGCAGATGTGTGATGTCTGTCGACCGTGGCCAATGCAGTTTCCAACTCTTTCCGGATGTAATTGAAAACGGAAACCACGTGTGTACGTGTACCTCACCCCTCATGGTAATGTACATGTGCGTCAGTGAAAAAGACCAATAAAAAGGTGTTAGCATGTGGACGTAATGTGCTGTTCCAGTCTCTTCTGTACCTAAGGTCCATCACCGTTCCCTTTGGATCCCTACGTAATTCGGTGCTCTCCGATACACACGATCGAACAGCGGAGGAGTGGTACTCAAGCGTCAACTTTAGGTTACAATGTCACCGGATGTAATTAACATTTTACAATGCAACAAATGGCACTGATTACGTATTTGTTTATATGTTCAGATGTGCTAACAAAACTAACGGAGTTTCATCTAAAAAAACGTAGGTTTGTGTTAAAAAACAAACTTCCGTGCATTTTTTTAAGGTTTGTATTAACCAATTACACTAGCCCCTCTCCTCACGTTCGGTCTGTGGAATCGATTCGTCAGTATTTGATGTGGTTTACGAAATATATCCAGCGGTAATGTTAGGTGACTCACCCTGTATTTGTAGGAAGTATCATAAGTCGAATACGAGTGTAATACAACCCCTAACGTGCTCAACACATAAAAACGATTTTCAGATGGGGTCAGCAGCACTATGAGATTGTCGTATATAGAAAAGTGTCACCAGTTTGGACATGTCCGAAAGAACAGATACCATCGGTGACCGTGCAGCTCGTTAGAATGAAATTATAATTAAATCAATAGAATGAAATGAATACCCTCAGCTGCATACAAGCGTTGATATACGTCAACAGGGACAGTTGAAAATGTGTGCCCCGATCAGGACTCGAACCCAGGATCTCCTGTTTACATGGCAGACACTCTATCCATCTGAGCCAGCGAGAACACAGAGGATAGTGCGACTGCGGGGACTTTATCTCTGGCACGTCTCCCGTGAGACCCACATTCCCAACTTATTGCGCGCCCTATATTCGTAGTGCCCCTGCCCATTACACTCATTACTCGCGGCTTTACCGATTCCCGTAAGAGTTCGTGCAATATTTTTGCATCCGCGCAGAAGATAGTCAAATGGCCGATGAGCCTTAACTATATATATGAAGATGGTATCTGCTCTTTCGGACATGTCCGATAGAACAGATCTGTCTGATCATGTGCATCCGTTCATGTTCATTGTGCCTTCCAATGGAGTTGGTCAATTCCAGCAGGACAAGTGACACCCTACACCTCCAAAATTGCTACAGAGTGATTCCAGGAACACTCTTCTGCGTTTAAACACTTCCCCTGGCCACCAAACTCCCCAGATATGAACATTACTGAGCATATCTGAGATGACTTGCAACGTGCTGTGCAGAAGAGATTTATAGACAGCTCAGCAGGAGTCGTGGTGTCAGTTCCCTTCAGCATTACTTCAGACATTATTGGAGCCCATGTCACGTCGTGTTGCGACACTTTGTGTGCTCGTGGGGGCCCTACACGATATTAGGCAGGTGTACCAGTTTCTTTGGCTCTTCAGTGTAGAAGATCATGCCTGCCATTAACAGACTTCCATTATACTGGTAATTTCAAGGATACTTCGTCAATATAAAAGCATTTCACAAATTTATCCGAATACAAATTTATTGCATTAGAACTGATGTATTCACCGTACTTATCCAGATCAGTGAATACGATTTACAGTAATAGCTCTAACAGATGTTTACTGCATTCCGTAACCATGGGCAATAACAGAGGAATGTGTCGTTTGTTTACTGCTTTCAGTAGGTTATTCGTTACAGCAAAGAACTTGCAGTATAAGAGATGCATTTCACAACAGAAAAGATAAAAAAGTGCTTGTAGCTCCTAAAGTATGCATTTTAGAGCCCGCGTTTTCTGGACATTGTTTGCTTTCTTTTGGTCCATAGGTGGCCTACCACTTTCAAAATACAGAACACTTTTGTTAACAAGCTATATATACTCATTTAAGTTAAAGGTCTTTAGCGTATCAGTCTTGCGTTTCAATTGCGCGCCTCACCTGCCCGAGTCAAAATTAAAAATTCCTGCAGCTTACGTGTCGATTACA
The DNA here is from genome assembly GCF_023898315.1 of Schistocerca nitens. Taxonomy (NCBI): domain Eukaryota; kingdom Metazoa; phylum Arthropoda; class Insecta; order Orthoptera; family Acrididae; genus Schistocerca; species Schistocerca nitens. Next base: position 362,780,278 of record NC_064616.1, read on the forward strand.
CAGGAAGTTTGGTTTGTATAGGAAGCTCAGCGCTGGTGATGACATGCAAATTGGTCGAGGCGGACTCTTTTTCAGTGTCTGGAGTATTTCTTGCGAATCAGCAGCAGACAAGGATCCACCTAACGGTCATCTGGTCCGACACGGACTGCCCCGTCCCAATCCCGCATCAGACAATGACGGCGTCTAAGCTGCGTTTTTATGACGGACATTTCCCAACTCTGTTTTCCTAAAGCAGAACTTTTAACTCTGACAGCCCTTTCTGTTATATTTCCGATGTTACAATAACAAACTTATCAAAAAATGTCTTTCGGTGCTGTGCAATAAACAGTCAATAAATAGAAGCTAGTGCAGCCCCTCTCCTGTATACCCTCTGCACTGCTGATATGCCGACCGTGACGAGACGACACCAAAGAAACAGTAGGACTATATGCGGACGACACGGCCTTCTGGTGCAAAGAATTACGAATAGCAGCACTACATCGAAAGACAAGCTCAGACGTTCTCCGACTAGAAACAATGATGGCCAAACGACCAAATCCAACAAAGACACACACAGTCCTTTTCAAACAGGGGCATGTAACAAAGAAGAAACAACAAAACGATCACGACATACGACTAAAAAAAAAAAAAAAAGATGGTGCAAATGGGACTTAACATTTGAGGTCATCAGTCCCCTAGAACTTAGAACTACTTAAACCTAACTAACCTAAGGACATCACACACATCAATACCCGAGGAAGGATTCGAACCTGCGATCGTAGCGGTCGCGCGATTCGAGACTGAAGCGCCTAGAACTGCTCGGCCACAACGGCCGGCTACGACTAACACTCCGGAATGCCCCTCTATGAGTAAATGACACGGCCAGATACTTAGGAGCCTACTTTGATGAACACCTCAACTGGGAAACCCAACTGACTCACCTCTTTAACAAGATCCGACAGAGACAACACCGCCGGCCGCGGTGGTCTAGCGGTTCTGGCGCTGCAGTCCGGAACCGCGGGACTGCTACGGTCGCAGGTTCGAATCCTGCCTCGGGCATGGGTGTGTGTGATGTCCTTAGGTTAGTTAGGTTTAAGTAGTTCTAAGTTCTAGGGGACTTATGACCTAAGATGTTGAGTCCCATAGTGCTCAGAGCCATTTGAGAGACAACACCTAACACGACAGATGCAAGGCCACAGGCACATATGAGCTTCACAAACTGCGCTACACACACACAAAACCTTCATATGATCAGTCCTAGAATATACAATGGCCCTCCTGGGAGGCATGCACGCACCAATAGCCAAAAGAATTTTCAGCACTGCATGAAGACTCCTCCGCAGTATAGCCATCTTACCATACATAACACCCATTGACGAAGTCTCCGAAACAACTACAACAGAACTCCTCCAAACCAGGTTAGCCAGGCGGAGAGCCAGATATGGTAGACATATACTAAACAAAAAGCCAGATATGGAAGACATAATTACCGAAAATCATACGACAAACAGAAGGCCAAAATTCGAGTACACAGAACCCTCCCACACAATTGCCCCTAACACCGCCAAAAGATCCTCCCATCCTGGAACCACTCACAACAAACGCCACCATCCTCCACACCTAGATGAAAGAACAAATGAATAAGGGGGAGGGGGCAGACAGGTATGGAAAAGGAAGGGATTATTGATATCAGCTGCAGATACTGTGCGGCATCGGTGGCGACAAGTGAAAATGCGTGCCACACTGGAATTCGAACTCAGGGTCTGCTGCTTCCTAGGCAGTTGCGTCAATTAATGCGCCATCTGGACACAATGTTTATCACAACTGCACAGAATATCTTGGCACGCCTCTCGGCTGCCCCACATTCCCACCTAGCGCCACCTATCCTCAGTCCCTGTCCACCACTGAGATTCCTGCAGGAGGCCAGACATCTTTCGGCATCCACACATGTCCGAATGAACAGACACGACGCATCCATATTCCAAGATACTACTCCAGTCGGGTGTAAAATGAATGTGCACTACGGAGAATAATAAACGCTAAAATGAAGATTTGGCCCTGTCTGACTACCCCCTGAAGCAGATCTTGAAATCTCTTAATTCTATAAATTACAGTCTAAACATAAATGAATTATGAAGGCAACTAATCCCACTAAATGATAAGCGTTGTTCCTGCTTATATATTTATCGTAGATTTAAAAAAACTTTATATTACCAAGTTTACATTCCCTAAGTAAACGCTTCAGTCCGGAACCGCGTTGCTGCTACGGTCGCAGGTTCGAATCCTGCCTCGGGCATGGATGTGTGTGATGTCCTTAGGTTAGTTAGGTTTAAGTAGTTCTAAGTCTAGGGGACTGATGACCTCAGATGTTAAGTCCCATAGTGCTTAGAGCCATTTGAGCCATTCCTAAGTAAAATTACTAATCAATTGCTCAAGTCTGCCCCTTATTATGACTGCTTGGTCTAATATCAATAACGCGAAGTGACTGACATCATCTACGTAGCAAACACTAGAACACTCTACTTTCAAAGATGATCTATGGTGGTGTGGAACCGCAGTGGAAATAAACTAACGTGATCACAGTCGTTTAGCTTTTATAGCCCTAATAAGCCGAAGCAATTTGCGATATCACCGTATGTACTGCGTCCGGTGCGTCGAAGTGATGGATCCCATATTCGTCTGCGACGATGGAAGAACTCCAGCCACAAATAAACTCTTTCAAACACTAGGACGGTTGGATTCGGTCCTCTGACTAATATACTCTAACACTGTCTTCTCCTCTCTGTGTTCTACAGACGCGAAACGCGAACTCCCAGCCACAAGGACGGAGTTCAGATAACGTCTCAGCGTAACTATAGGCAGAGGAGTTGCTCTCAATTACTGGACGCTGCGCACTCAACGACGACTTCCAACCCGAAGATGAAGTCCAGAATCGTATAGTTTCGCAACAGTACAGTGCCTAACTGTTCTAATTACAAACTCTCCTGAGAGCAAAGACAGCAAGTCCATCTGCACCAACAAAGCTGATATCGAGTGACTTTCACACACGGGCGCTCACAACGGAAGACTTCGTCTCTCCAGCCCTTGCCTCCCAGCAAGGCTCAGATCCCCACTATCGTGATTCCGAAAATGAATCATATTCCCGAAACCACGGAATATTCTCCCTCTCTACAGATTCTCCCGAACGCCGACCAGCTATATTTTAGTCTTTTGTCGTCCAGCGCGGAAAGTTTGCGAGGAAATACCTATACTCGTACAATGGTATGCTTCTGAGTAAAAATCCTTGGAAATAACCCAGCTTGCGTAGTTTCCGAGGTGTCGCTTCTTCGTTCCTCTCACCTGCATCCAAAATTTGCGGAGATCGGAAGTATTATCCGGTTATCAAATGGTTCTAATGGCTCTGAGCACTATGGGACTTAACTTCTGAGGTCATCGGCCACACCAGCCGGCAATAATTTTAGAGATTGTTTAGAAACTAACCGATTATGTTCAAGCATTCCACCCATCACATATCTTCACGTAATTTTGTGATATTTTAATAATTTCTTCTGAATTAAAGTAATGTTTTATATCAGATCGTGGCCCGATTTTCGTTGTAAAGTGTGCAGTAATACTTGTTCCTCTGTCTAGATTTAGCTATGCACTCACATGTTGCATCAACGTTAATAAATAAGTATTGCATTCTTTATTTCAGGAAGTAAATTCCATGTGTGTTGCTTAATTATAGGTTTCATTCTACTGATGATGAACCAAACAATTAATTAATAGCTATCCACTTGATAATTTTGGAGAAATTTGCTCAACTCTTTCAAGTAGACCTCGGTCCGCGCCCTATGTTCTTCTAATTGCATGTGCACGTAGTTGAATTGGGGTGTTCAGTGTAGTTAAGTGAATCGTTCATTTTCCTTTCCATTATTCTCCATGAGGAGGAACATGTTACCATGATCATGTACTTAGTGAGAACATTGCTGGTAAATTCTGCAATTGTACTGTCAAGATAGTATGTTGAAAGACTTATAAGTTTTGCAGCTACTGTTTTGCCAGATTTAGGATAAATAAATGCTGATTGTCAGCATAGTAAATTTCCTAATCCTAATGAATCTAATTTCACTTCATAATTTAAATAATTGCTATGGTTATTGAATTAATAGTTGTAACAGAGTTCAATGAATAAGGTAATGAATGAACCTATGCCAATCCCAGTGATAAGATTACAAGCATTTACGTGTTGCTTCAGGGTAACTCGCCCCATTAATGTTATCCGTTGCGTATGTAAATAATTTGTCTAACAGATTTGGTAAAAGATCGATGCTGATCTCTGTTTATAATAGTTTCTTGGGTGTTTGCCTAAAACAGTTGAAGCCTAATTCTTAACTGTGAGTAAAACGTGTAGTGAGACTAGGTGCGAGCCTATAAATAAAATATCATTGAGTCATTTGCATAGAAGAACCAGGCGGTAACCTTACAATAATTTAATGGTTCTGATGGTTCTGAGCACTACGCGACTTAACTTCTGAGGTCATCAGTCGCCTAGAACTTAGAACTAATTAAACCGAACTAACCTAAGGACATCACACACATCCATGCCCGAGGCAGGATTTGAACCTGCGACCGTAGCGGTCGCTCGGCTCCAGACTGTAGCGCCTAGAACCGCACGGCCACTCCGGCCGGCTACAATAATGTAAAGCTTACTGATTCGACCTTTCGATGACAGGATAATGTCCTTAACTGCTGCAATGTATGAAAAGTTCGTAACCTACAGATCACTTAGAAGAAACCAGTGGTAATACTGGCAACGTGAAAGGAAATAAATGAATGAAGAAAGCCACTATAGAAAACGTTTTTAATCAGCGAAGCGAAGAAACTTATGACCTCAGTGAAAGATGTGCCAAATTACATTGACAGTCATTTTTGTTTGTAGACATACCACGAGAATGAACGTTGCTTCAAGGCGTCGCCCTCACGTAACGCTTTAAAGAAAGCACACTCTGAGACAACAACAAGAAAAAAAGTGACGCATTACGAAGGAATTATATGAATGAGACGGAGATCTGTTCATCTGATGTACATGTACAGAGAATCAAACGATTACAGTTTCAGAAACATTAGATGATTAATTCAGGAGAAAAAGTTTCACAAATTGAGCTAGTCTATTGGCCTACCTCTAGCCCCTACGCAAGCAGTTATTCTGCTAGGCATTGATTGGTAGAGTTGTTGGACGCCCTCCTGAGGTATACCGTGCCAAATTCTGTCCGAATGGTGCTTTAGATTATCAAAATCCCCAGCTTGTTGGAGGGCCCTGGACACAAAGCTCCAAACGTTCTCAATTGAGAAGAGAGCCAGCCACGTTTCTGGTCAAAGTATGGTTTGCCAAGTACGAAGACAAGCAGTAGAAACTCTCGCTGTGTGTGGGAGGGCATTGTCTTGCTGAAATGTAAGCCTAGGAAGGACAACTTAACGTGGCGTAGAATATCGTCGACGCACCGCTGTTCTCAAAGGGTGCGGCAGCTGACAACCTGCTATGAAAAGAAATGGAATCCAAGACCATCATTCCTGGCTGTCAGGCCATTTGGTGGGCGACAGTCAGGTTGGTAACCCACACTGCCTGAGGCGTCTCCAGACACGTCTTCAGCCTGGAGTGTCATTGACTGGAGTAGAATTGTCTTCAGTGATGAGCCCCAATTCGAAACGAGTCCCAGTGGCCAACGATGGTGTGTCTGGAGATGTCTTGGTCAGTGTTGGGACACCAACGTGACTGTCGCCCTTCATACGGCCTGACAGCCAGGAGTGATGGCCTGGGGTGCCATTCTTTTTCATCGCGGGCCCATTTGGTTGTCATCCATGGCACCCTTACAGCACAGAAGTATGTCGATGATATTCTATCCTCTGTTTTGTTGTCCTTCATGGCAAGCCATCCTGAGCTTACATTTCAACAAGATAATGCCCACCTGCACACAGCGAGAGTTTATACTACCTTTCTTCATGTTTGCTAGACCCTACTATGGCCAGCAAGGTCGCAGGCCATGTCTCCAATTGACAACGTTTAGAGCGTTGTGGGCAGGACCCTGCAACAAGCTGGGGATTTTGACGATCTAAAGCTCCATACAGTCGGACAGAGTTTGGCACGGTATACCTCAGGAGGACGTCCGTCAACTCTGGCAAACAATGGCATGCCGAATAACTGCTTGCATAAGAATCAGACGTGGACAAACACGTTATTGATTTGCTCCTTTTGTGAATCTCTTTTCTTTGAAAAAATCATCAATTTTTTCTAAAATTGTAATCGTTTGTTTGTCTGTACATGAACAACACATCTACCGGGTTTCTTCCCTTTTGCATAACTTCTTCGTGGCGTGTCTTTTTTCTTTCTTTATTTCTTTGTCTGAGAGTGCATATAAGCGAAGCAAATGCAAATAGGGAATCATTTGGCGGGCTGCCAGTGGAAAGACACTGAAGTAAGTAGCTTTGACAAAGGCCAGGTTGTTATGGCCTGGTACCAGGGAGCGAGCATTTCGGAAACGGCGAAGCTAATGGCCTGTTCACAGGTTGCAATCGTGAACACACATGGTAAATGGCTGAACGCAACAAGGCACTAAATGTCCATGCCTCATCAGAAGTTGGAGGTCTGAGGCTAGTGTCTTTCTTTTTTTTTTTTTTAATTTTTTTTTTTATCATGCTAGCTAGCGATCTGTGGTATATCCCACAAAAGAGTACAATGATGGTGTATTGGTGCAGGCTGCATGCACAATTGTTTCAGTAGACACTATTGCACATTAAGCTTCGCAGCAGATGACCCCTACGTTTTCCCATGCCGACTGGACAACATCGTCAGTTATGATTGCAGTGGACACAGGACCATCGAGATTAGAACGTGATCATTGGAAACGTTTCTCATGGTCGGATGAATCACGTTTCTTGTTACGTCAGGCCGACTGTCGAATCCGGATAAGCCATCATGAACATGAACCGCGCCACGGATGTAGGCCAGTGGGAGCGGTAGTATGTTATGGCGGACATTCAGCTCGGTCTCCATCGGACTTGTGGTAGTTACTGAACGCTGCATGACAGACTGAACTACGAGAACATTATTGCAGACCATCTGCATCCCTTCAAGTTTGATGCCTCCTCCGATGGAGATGGAAACTTCCAGCAAGATGACTGTCCATGTCACAAGGCCGGGATCGTGCTGCAGTGATTTGAGAAGCACCATTTTATACTCACTTTGAAATATTAGCTAAAAATTCGCCTGATCTGAAATCGATGTAACAAATCAGTGACACTGTCGGGCGCCAACTCCGGATCTAGGAACAACCGACCCGTAATTTATGACAAATGCGTGAACTGTGCGTCGACATCTGTGCCACATACCTCGAGATATCTACTAAGGACTTTTTCAGTGCCAAGAAGAATCGCTATTGTACAACGTTCCAAAGGTGGATCAACACGCTGTTAAGCAGATGATCATAAGGTTTTGCCTCATCAGTGTATTTAGATCCTATGAAAAAATTTTTTGAAGTCTGATACGTTTTCGAGCTGAGACTCAATTTTCGTAGACGTATTCATAATTTAAGCATATCAGAAGTAACACACAAAACATGAATACAGTCTTTGAAGGTTAAATACCGAAAGTACTGTAATAACAACAAACATATGACTGGAGACAGTTTTTTGTTATATAATATTGTTGTTATTTGCAGTCGTTCTTCCTTAGTTGCCATTTCAGCGCTATTTATCTTGTAGATAAAATAACTATTACTCGTCTTTTGCAACTGAGTTTTTATTTTTGTTTCAGCTTGTATGAGACATCAACGGAGTTCTACAAATAAATGTGTTAGAGAAATTTGAGTTCGGAAGTGCTTGCATAGAGCGAATGGATGCACAAAGCTTAGGAGACATAAAAGTAAGTGCTCAGTTACAAATCCTGCACTTGTAAACATTATGGTAGCTAAAAGTACTACCATAAAACATTGTTGGATGTGAGGTCCGCCAGTTATGCAAATTTTTTTCTCAGTTCCCAAACATGTTTCTGCACCACTGTGCCGTCATCAGTGGGCTTTCGTTTTTATTTATTCTTTACATTTGGTATTCATGAATTTTCCGGATCACTTGTGTGTTGCTAACTACAGGTAGCTTGTCATGTTTTCGTATGGCAAGCACTTTCATTCTCCGCATCATGGTGAGTTGTTGTGATGCACACGTAACTATAACAAGTATTTTCCACAAATGATGTAGTAAAACACTTTTCACTTCACCAAAACACCGTGTGATTGTGGCTTGTTGTGTGTCCCAGGCCAGTCAGTCTGCATAACTGGCGGACCTCACATCCAACAATTTTAACTGCAAACATGGAGGCCAACACAAGGAGCTGCAAATCAAAATGTTGAATATACCATAAAACGCTTCACTATCAGAACAAAATATTTATAATTTATTTCTCGTATTTCTTTGCAGCCCACCGAAGAGGCCTAACGTAATTAGGTGAAACATGTTTGGTCAAAACCGACAGTAAACTGCTCAGTTGCAAAATATAATTAAAAGTTATCCTTATACATATGATAAATAGCATAATATAATTTACTTTAAATTGTTGCAGTTTTAAAATAGGCTATAGTAGTTTCCAAGTAGTGAAGCAACTTTTATGTGCGTCTCTAAACTGATGTAGCACATGTCAGATCTTTGTATTTCTTCTTCGTCATGGGTGAATAGAAGCAAGCTCAGAGTCCATCCTCCCACTGACACCAGCGTCATTAGAGAAGTAGAAAATGAGGTAGAAAATTGACGCTGACATTTTTAGCAAACTAGCCCGGGATTCACATTAAGTGATTTGGAGCAAGCACGGGAAGCTAAATCAACATGGCCATGCTGGGATTTGGACCCCGTTGCCTCATTTTCCCACCTTTCTCGATGTGGTTCCCCCGGTCGCGGTAGATGGAGAGTCGACTAACTGACGTTACAAGCCGGTAATTACGGTGGTTCCTTATCGGAAGGGTCACGTTGCAACTCGTGTGAAATCATTCTCAGCGCTTTTCCGTTATTTCCCAGACCGCCCGGCAAGAAGGTTAGGATCTCCTCGTGGAAATTAACGGTCGACTGCATTTTCTACCTTGTCTGACGTAAAAAAGTCCTCCACCTCTAATTAGCTGGTATTTCGTGTTAGAAAATATATCCCTGTTGACAAATAGGTTCTTAAAAAGCAGAATTTCTTTAGGGTTGACGGGAAATAGGGATAAAATCAGTAGTGACTTCGAGGGATAAAATCAGCAGTGACTTCGGTTGATGGTCTATAACTTAGTTTGCTTTCAAAAGGAATGAAGATTAGTGTTTAACGTAGTGTCGATGCAGAAGCTATTAGTGACGGAACATGATCTTGAATTAAGCAAGGATGGAGCACAATAAGTTGGTACGATCACATAGATAATATTTAGGGAAGAACGAACAAAAACTGTGTTTTATAGGCAGAACATATAGAAGATACAATAAGTCTGCTCAAGAGACTGCCAGCATTACACTTGTCGGTCCTCTCCTAGAGTACTCTTGCGAGGTATGAGATCCGTATCAGATAGAATTGACAGTGGACATCGTAACAGTTTAAAGAAGGGCAGCTCGTTTTGTATTATCGAGAAAGAGGGGAGAGGCTACCAAGAAGTCGCGGTGGCAATCATTGAAACAAAGGTGTTTCTCGTTGCGGCGAGATCTTCTCACGAAATTCCAGACTCTAACTCTCTCCCACGAATGTGACAATATTTAGTTGACGCCCATCAACATAAGCAGAAAAGATCATCGCAATAAAATAAGAGAAATCAGAGCTCGCGGGGAAAGATTTAAGTGTTCTTCTTTCCCTGGCGCTTTACGAGAACGGGACGTTAGAGAAACAGTATGCAAATGGTTCGACGAACGCTCTACCAAGCACTTGGGTGTGAACTGTGTAGTAATCATGTAGAAGTAGATGTAGATGAAGATCGTCGTGCCTACTGAAAGTTCCACATGGTGTTCGTCTTAAAATTTTAACAAACTAGGTTGACTGTACTGGAAAACAAACTGCGTTTCTCCCCGACTTGGAGCACGCGTGGCTATACAGGTACTGGGAAGACATTACTCTCCTTCATTATCCCTCATATTTCGCAGACCACAAGTGACATTTCTGATCCAGCCGCACTGAATTGCATTTCGCATACTATTTTATTTCGTTTCAGTTGGCCATCGAGTTTTCTTCGGGGTCAATCTTACACTGACTTGGTTTCTTCTTTCCTCAAATAAGTGCAATGATGTTTTAAAACGATTGATGAGCAAGCTTTTTAATGTGACTAGTTTCTTGTTTTACCATCAGTTACTTTAGGGGTGTTGTCACTCTACAAAGAAATGATGATGAAACTAAATGGAACATAGTCGATAAAGAGAAGCAATGGAATTCAGAGAGACAGAATTTCTCTGTGCGCCACCATCAGAACTTACAGAGAATTCTAAACTACGAATGCCGCTACCCGCAAATTGTGTTTCGCTATCTACAGAAACTGACTCGACATTCATGTCATCTGTAGGAGTATCTACATCCCCGTAGCTTTTATTGTTCCCTTCGAATTTACCAGCAAACTAGTTTTTTTTTTATTCTATTAAACTTAAGTCTGCGATAGAAAATTAAAAATTCCTACTCAGTCGACGTGCAAATTGTCTTGGGAATCTCAGAATATTTACGCTTATTTACTGCTCAGTTTGTGATAAATAACTGGACTGTCCTAACTAAATGCAGGTACAACAAACTGCGAAGTTACTGCCTGCATCCTCGCTTACCACCTTGCCGTAACATATCATAATACCGGTTCTGGTAGACAGTTGTAAGCAGTCTGTTTCACGCCACTATTTAAAGCTATTTTTCAACATAAATGACACTCAAACTTCTAGTGACCTTTTCCATAACGGAAAAGCATGTTTGTCCACTTCATAGTACCCGGTGCGACGACATGGAGCTATGCGAGCTACTTAAAGCTTTTAATCATTTTCTTCCACTTTCGTGTGACTCCATCCGGGTGGGTCAGGAGTACTGATGCTACACGTAAGACAGAACCAGCAGCTAAAGATTACACTTTCGGATACAGAAGTTAATTTCACCACTTTTACAGAAAAGAACCGAGACCACTCATATTTCTAAAGAACTATTCGTCGGGGCGTATTAGTGTGCGACTGTTCCTCGACCTAGAATTGCATTCTTACGCTGTCAGTAGTTTTATTCATCTTGATAAGCTGAGTAGCGGTGGACGAGTGATTCACTGCCAGTTCATTCTTGCTCTTTGACATAAAGCACCTTGTACGAGACAAAAGAAAAGACACCGATGCTGTAAGTTCATGTGGTTACCAAACACATTAGCTAAGTTCGTCTTCAGAGAAGAAACTACTTGAGTCCACACGAGCCTGATTCGTTCCCTTCACAGGCGAACCCATGTTTGTAAGTAGTTTTTCGTAAGGGCACGCACTAGTTCCTCCGTTTTCTTCCTTCCAGTGGGGAGCAAAAATCCGCTGAAGTGGAAGGCTCGTCCATTCCTTCCGACTCGATCGATATTTATAAAACTTGTCACAGAGTGACAAGAAATCTAAATGTACAAAAACAGTTCGCTAACAGGCTAGTTCTTTAGTAAGTAATCTCGTTTCATTTCAGCTCATTTTAGTATTTCTGTAAATAATGCGACCTATCAGATGAGACGTCTACCAAAAAATGTTATTCAGCTATTTTTTTCTTTAAAAAACCATAAAACGTGCTGAAAAAAAGCTGCGTTTTATTTTGGTGGTTTCTTATATATCTTCATCAGGGGAAGTTGAGCATAAGAAAACGAGGCGGGAGGGTGTGAGGAAGGCCAGCAAAATGAATAATGCTGTGCCCAAAAGGTAGAAGAACCACTGTCATCACAAGACAGTCAGTCACGACACAGTTTTCATTACATTCCTTTTCAGAAAATGCTTTCACCAGTGATTTACTTGCGCACCGTAAGGTTCCCTTTAGTGTGTGGTGTCGAGTTCGTTCTGAACCACTATCGTTTCCCTAACCACTCCCATGGCGTGTGGGCAGAACAACTATTGGTAAGCATTGTCATCACCACCGTCGATTTAACGTTAATTGCTGGATAAAGGTGTTACCTCTTGCCTTCTCCATGCCTTATAGTCTCCAGCTATGTGCATCCCCGCTCTCCCGTATGTTTCTGGTGTTAAAAAATGGCTCTAAGCACTATGGGACTTAACATCTGAGGTCATCAGTCCCCTAGACTTATAACTACTTAAACCTAACTAACCTAAGGACATCACACACATCCGTGTCCGAGGCAGGATTCGAACCTGCGACCGTAGCAGAAGCGCGGTTCCGGACTGAAGCGCCTAGAACCGCTCGGCCACAGCGGCCGGCATCCTGGTGTTACCTGATAACCTATTTTATTACGTTGGCTTCTCAGTCTTTTCTCCTTTCTTGAAATTTAGCCAAGAAATTACTTGATTCATTTAATATCCGGTCGCCTGCCTAAGTACCGTGACTCCTCAACTTTATTTTCATTATAGTCAGCACAACTTCTTCCACTCCATTTGTTTGTTTTGCTGCCTGTGGCACTAAATATCGACATTGATCTCTCTATTACACTCTTAGCAATACTCAGTTCTTTTTAACGTTTTCGCACCAAAACTCCGTCTCGCACCGCCGTTAAGTCAAATCTCATAAAACAAATGGTTCAAATGGCTCTGGTTATAAACACTCCCTTTCAGAAACAATGGGGACTTACTTTTGAAATCTCATTTTAATTTAAAACAAACATTGTAAATCATTTTACTAGTCCTTTGTTGCTCATCCAGTCATTGTTTCCAATTGATATTAACATAAAAACTCATCAATTGTTTCTTGTACTTCGTTATTAATTTTTACTTGTTTTCTTTTTTATATGTCCGTTAATTATATTAGTGTTATTGGATTAGAAAGTCAGGCCTAATTTAAAACTTGCTATTCTATGTTATTCAATTTCCAAATGAAATTGATTTCACAAGAGGCAAACATTAAAATGTCATCTGCAAAAGAAAGGTGGTTCAGATGTGACCCATTCGCACGTAATCTTTCTTTGTTTTCCCAGCTTAAGGATATGAAAACATCACCTAGCACCGCTGGAAATAGTTTCGATGTATGAAATCTCTTTCCCTGGTGTCTCTCTGACTTCTGATTTTCCTGTTATCTTGATAAAATCTAAATAGACTGATGTACTCACGTATGTACTCTTGAGTCAGCCGCTGTATATACTCTAATTTATCTGATCTTACCGACATGGTCGTTTTAAGAAGCATATGCAGCCTGAAGTAAAACTTTGCTTGGCTCTCCTTGTGTCGTGGGGCCGTGCTCTCTCAGAATTTTAACAGCTAGCCTCTCTGTCACGCATGGTATATCTCTTGTAGTGTTAAAAGATATTCCGAAAGAGTCATACAACCGTCAAAGATAAGGTCATTCAAAAGTGACGAGATAAGAGAAAATGCTGATATTTAGATGTCATTTGACTTAGCGAATGATATTCAGTGAATTGGATTGTAAAAGGTCTACCAAACACAAATTGAAGACTAAGAGTGGTAAGTAACGACAATATACTGAAGTAATTACACATGATAATTGACAGTAACATGGCCGAAACATGCGTGAACTGATTGTGTACTATCCTGACAAGTGTTTATTGTGCTGGAGGTGCGAGAACAGCTTAACCTGCAGAGAAGCAAGGACACATTAACTGCAACACAAACATACACTCCCACTGTAGACACTTGAATGAACTGATCGAAACGCGTAAGGCAAAAGATGAATCGGATTTGTTCAGTTTCTCACAGACGTGACCTCAAAATCATTAATACAATATTAGCTGCAACCGTGGAGTGACAGAGCATAAACCTTAAAGAAATGTCAGACACATGCCGTAATTTAAATAGTGGTCAGAGCAGACAAAGTAAAAAGAAGGATCGTATAAGGATGTGAGGCTGTAGCGGGTGCTACTAATGCCAAAGTTGCTGGACGGAAGATACCGTATATCAGAAAGCTGTGGCGTCACTTTCTTGGACTCATTAGTTCGTAGTTCTCTATATTTGAATACGCATGCCTACACCAGTTTCTTTGGCGCTTCAGCGTATTAAAAAGAACCAGCAACAGAAAAAAATATTTGTATATTTATTTAATCATACGTAACGTATGTGCAGCGTATATATATATATATATATATATATATATATATATATATATATATATATACGTCTTGTAAATAGAATACTTTTTTAGTTTTTCACATGTCACTATGCTTTTAAGTATACACAGTCCATCAGATTTATTATAAAAGCAATGCTACTGGGTGGTGGTAAGTTCCTATGGGACCAAACTGCTGAGGTGATCGTTCCCTAGGCTTACACACTACTTAATCTAACTTACACTAACTTACGCTAAGGACGAGACACACACCCTTGCCCGAGGGAGGACTCGAACTATGCTACTGGGACTGTGGAATTCAGTTGCAGTAAAAATATCTCCGCATTAGTTTCTAGCGTAAATTTATAAATAAATTCCAGTGCTACTGGAAAAAATGTAAAAAATATTCTCAACCAGTGTTAACGTTGTAGTGTGTAAGTTACACGTATCTCTGCATTGGAGTAGCAGAGTCGAATTGTATCTCAAGAATACTATACTGTAATCTCAAGAATTGAATTGTAGTCTCAGGTACTAAATTGTGTTTGTGCGAACTGAATAAACGAATAAATTCATTACGTTACGTCTTTGATATTTCTTACCAAAAAAAACCTTTCACATATATATATATATATATATATATATATATATATATATATATATATATAAACTCCTAGAAATTGAAATAAGAACACCGTGAATTCATTGTCCCAGGAAGGGGAAACTTTATTGACACATTCCTGGGGTCAGATACATCACATGATCACACTGACAGAACCACAGGCACATAGACACAGGCAACAGAGCATGCACAATGTCGGCACTAGTACAGTGTATATCCACCTTTCGCAGCAATGCAGGCTGCTATTCTCCCATGGAGACGATCGTAGAGATGCTGGATGTAGTCCTGTGGAACGGCTTGCCATGCCATTTCCACCTGGCGCCTCAGTTGGACCAGCGTTCGTGCTGGACGTGCAGACCGCGTGAGACGACGCTTCATCCAGTCCCAAACATGCTCAATGGGGGACAGATCCGGAGATCTTGCTGGCCAGGGTAGTTGACTTACACCTTCTAGAGCACGTTGGCTGGCACGGGATACATGCGGACGTGCATTGTCCTGTTGGAACAGCAAGTTCCCTTGCCGGTCTAGGAATGGTAGAACGATGGGTTCGATGACGGTTTGGATGTACCGTGCACTATTCAGTGTCCCCTCGACGATCACCAGTGGTGTACGGCCAGTGTAGGAGATCGCTCCCCACACATGATGCCGGGTGTTGGCCCTGTGTGCCTCGGTCGTATGCAGTCCTGATTGTGGCGCTCACCTGCACGGCGCCAAACACGCATACGACCATCATTGGCACCAAGGCAGAAGCGACTCTCATCGCTGAAGACGACACGTCTCCATTCGTCCCTCCATTCACGCCTGTCGCGACACCACTGGAGGCGGGCTACACGATGTTGGGGCGTGAGCGGAAGACGGCCTAACGGTGTGCGGGACCGTAGCCCAGCTTCATGGAGACGGTTGCGAATGGTCCTCGCCGATACCCCAGGAGCAACAGTGTCCCTAATTTGCTGGGAAGTGGCGGTGCGGTCCCCTACGGCACTGCGTAGGATCCTACGGTCTTGGCGTGCATCCGTGCGTCGCTGCGGTCTGGTCCCAGGTCGACGGGCACGTGCACCTTCCGCCGACCACTGGCGACAACATCGATGTACTGTGGAGATCTCACGCCCCACGTGTTGACCAATTCGGCGGTACGTCCACCCGGCCTCCCGCATGCCCACTATACGCCCTCGCTCAAAGTCCGTCAACTGCACATACTGTTCACGTCCACGCTGTCGCGGCATGCTACCAGTGTTAAAGACTGCGATGGAGCTCCGTATGCCACGGCAAACTGGCTGACACTGACGGCGGCGGTGCACAAATGCTGCGCAGCTAGCGCCATTCGACGGCCAACACCGCGGGTCCTGGTGTGTCCGCTGTGCCGTGCGTGTGATCATTGCTTGTACAGCCCTCTCGCAGTGTCCGGAGCAAGTATGGTGGGTCTGACACACCGGTGTCAATGTGTTCTTTTTTCCATTTCCAGGAGTATATATATATATATATATATATATATATATATATATATATATATATATACAGACCGCAAATGACAGTAGATGAGTGCTATTAAGGAGGTGACGTTTAAGATGGAAGATAGCAAAATATATGGAATGGTTGCATGGAATTACGTCTATCGTGCAACATGAAATGGGTTATGGGAGCAGGAAGCACGTGACCGCGTCCGCTTCCAAAGACATATAGCAAACATGTCTAAAATTATGTCTCCTGTGCTTGAAGAAAACCGCAGACTTAGTATCTGCGTAGAAAAGTACACTGACAAAGCGTGGACAGGGCTGAAAAAAGTAGACAGAGGTTGTGAGGTAAAAATTCATTTATTTCTCATCCAACTTAAAATTAATTTTACATTTTTATAAGCAGACACAGCAACACTATTCTCACTCATCTTCTTTTCCTGAGTTGATGGAGGTCAGGACACACGTAGAATTCCAGGTCTTGAATGGCAGCAAACTTGAAGATTCGGCACATCCATCAGATCTTCTCCTTCCCCATCACGTAGATGATGGTATCAGTGTGGCCGAATAATCGAAGAGACGTCACCACATTTTTGTAGTGTATCCCAGGGTCACCCCTGTGAATTCCCTAGTAGAAATATGTTAACCACTTTGCATCCTTCCGTGTTTTAGCGCATTTCTCGTCCTTGAACGACCTCGGTGATGCAATGTTTGCTGAGAATGTCTTTATTGTTCCGGTATCTTCTGCGTATGCTACGAATGCAACATCTGGAATTATGAACTGTCTACGCTCATCATCATAGAAACCCTGAGCGTCTGCAATGATTTTAACACCTTGAGATGCCATTGTGGAATGCTCTAGGTATGGCATACAGCTCGTTGAACAACACTGGCCAGTGGGCAGTACTTGATCACACTGTCATGTAGAGCTAGAGCATACGCTGCAGTGTGTTCAAGGAAATCTGTCGAAGATTCAAATTCAATTTGTACATTTATAGGTCCAGACTTAATTATCTCGTTCTGTTCGGGGCAGTCTATTACAATGATCGGTGATACCTCCTTGAATTTTCGCGGACCGAGTAAACACCCTTCTCCTGCTTCTTCAACAATTTCGTTGTAAGAACCTTGCATACATGTCACATGCTAGACTATGTTACATTTTCATCCCAATGCATGTGTAACTCTTCATATGGGTAGAATTCTCAATTCCGGTATTCTCTAGCTTTAGCTAACTTGCAGTTGTCGAATACAGTCGAATCTTTTTCTATATTCTCTCTTCTATCAGTCTGAAACACAAGTATGATGAATCTAGGCGTCTCTACATGCGAGGAGGTTGTAATAGCCCATGTTTGTCTGCTTGCAGTCGATAGCACTGGGTACTCGAAAACTTCCCACAAGCTAAATGTTGGTGATAGATGTGTACCGGAATTAAGAACTTTTAAAAGCTCAAATGCTCCTCGCCTGATACATTGATGTGAGGCACTTTCCATATTACCTTCCTGAATATTCCCCTCTTGAGCTCCTTGAATGTACTGTATGAGATATTATCCGACGCATTCCGTACCAGAATAGGTTCCTGTTTACCATTCATAATAGTCTGCCTCATGGCCTCAAAGTAGTCCATAAGCATTTTTAGAGGTATGCATGCAGTAAATCGTTTGTGCTCTGCAACTGTCCTATCTGCCGGATCGTCTATGAACCATCCGTATTTTCTAAACCATTCAAATCCGTACATGATGCAGAGACATATCTTTTAAGGGCTGATGTTATTCCGACATTGTGTGTACGGTCGATATCAGACCCATTGAGTTCATAGCGTATCTCTTGAAACAGTAATGCTAAAGCATTATGTGTAGGCTTGGATCCCACTGTAGTGTTGCCGTTGGTTTCCTTGAATGATCCTTCCACATATATGAAACTCTTGTATGGAAGCGTCAGCGCGTCTTGGTGCTGGATGATAATCCTAATTTCACAATTCCTGTTAAACATGGTTGAAGCGTAAGGTTCATGCGAGAAGTATTCCTGACGCACAATTCGCTCATCGTACTTTACTGGACTGGCTGTAACAAGTGAGGATGTTATTTCGATTTTTCAAGCCAACTGATTTAAGAAACTCTTAGTTCGCAGGTGTTATCACTTTGCTGTTTGGCAGCGAAGTGCCGTGCTGTGGATTGCGTGAACTGGTTTTATACCGTACGGCCATCCTGCTTTAGATGTAATCGTATAATGACTGCCTAACCACGAAAATCGACAAGTCGATAATTCTGGTCCACAATACACGACTCTAAATAGTCCAATATCTGAACTGTCACTGGAAGGTATACTGCATTGGTGGGAGTCTCAACAACCTTACACCCTGCTCCAACTGAAGAGAAGAATCCTTAAATTGTATGAATCAGACTGTCGACGAGATAGGAGTTCGTTGCAATGTTACACTCCACTCGAATTGTACTGACAACCAGTATATCCACAGTCTGATCTGACAAGTAAAATTTACTAGGATCCTTCTTCAAAACCTGTCCTTCCGTGAAACGCAGGAGGCGTGATATTGAACCTTTCCGGTTAAAGTCAATCGTTGCATTCACAGTCTTTATTTCAGATTTAAGTGTATTGATGTTTGCAAGTAGCTCAGTACCTTTTCCAGACTGTTTTAAGACTTCGTGTAAACCTTCGATACCGTATGCACCAGGTTCTATTCCCACAATATCATTTTCACCATTAATATCCAGATGCAGTTTATTGTTAGTCTCGGTGATATTTGGGATGCTGTTGTACGTATCCAGTCCAATCAATGCAATACTCCATCCACCAATGCTCAAATGAATTGGTGAGAAGTAATTTGCACACAATACAAATGAACGTTCTTTTAAAGTAATAGTGGACGACATTGCATCTGAACGTCAACTGATGAAGGAATGTATAAACCTCTTCCTTATACATTCTTCTTCTTCTTCTTCTTCTTCTTCTTCTTCTTCTTGTCCTTTGTAAACGTCAGGAGAAACGTGATACACAGATGACCGTAGAGGTGTTTATCGAAGTCTTGATAGCGCCCAAAATTGTAGAAACACGTCTTCCGCGAGTGAAATATCGTTGTAATTCTTCTGGCGGTTGCAGGTCACCAAATGAGTCAAAGTAGTAAACGGTATCTGCATTTTTCATAACATATGACACCCAGTGGGTGCCGGGTCCTCCTGCAACATCTAAATTCACAATACCACATTCACCAGTTTTCTGCATAGTTTTCGGTAATGTATCCCGCATAAACTCACCACGGAATCTTGGAATGTTGATTTTTTTTTCTAACAAATTAAAGATCAGTATTTGTGAGTGGCCCATCTGGTAGGGCTGCTAATGGGCTTTTCTTTTCTTTTTTTTTTTTTTTATTTGTCACTAGACCAAGCCCTTTCCTGTATAGTCCTTTTCCGATGGCTGCTGCTTCCATCATGCGATTATATCTTCTTGCTTCTTCTAACTGCGCTTGGGAGTTTTCCGCGTACTTGACTGTTCGAGCAATAGTTGGCAGCACCACCAGCGAGGGACCCTACCGCCGAGCGGAGAGGGCTGCGATGAGGAATGGAAGAAAACCACCAGGCGTCTTGGGTATTGGTAGAACTCGAGGTGCTTTAATCGATCCTCTTCTTCTTCCCGCACCCTTCTGCTTCAGAGCACTTCAGAGCTGCATATATCGCTGTCAGGATACAATTTTTTAAATACTTTTTCTTCTTCATCGTTGTCTTCTTCTTCTTCAGTGCATGACGTGCAGCATTCATAACTCGCTTGAAATTCATCACTTCTTAGCCCAACTTAACTTTTCTACGCATGGTTTTATCAACTACAAATGCTGCAATGCGTTGACCTTAACCAGTATCCTTTCTTCTGCGTATCGCCTTAGCCTTATAAGCTAAAATACTATCTGGGAGATTTTTGGTTGCAGTGTATGCGATGTCGTGTTTCATATACGCTTCGTCGAGCAGATTAACCCCCTTATCACCTCTTGCCAAGCGTTTCTGAAGCTTTGTACCAGGTCCACAGTAGTTAATATTCCGGAGTGTGTAATTCCACAGGCAGTTTGTCTAGAATACCACCACTTCCTCTAATGCATCTCGTAGCACGTATATTATGCTACTGTGCCGGTTTTCTCTATACACCCCATTATACAGGGTGAGTCAGGAGGAAACGTACGTGTTTTTGAGGGGTGATAGCATTACTGATTCTGAACAAATAACTTGATGTGGACATATGCCCCATTCTGATTGGTTTCCGAGATAGAACACTTTTAATGTACACTTCTATTTATTTTCTGTACAATTCATTGTCATTGTTTACAACGTACCACAGTAATATAGAGGAAGTTGAGACGAACATTTTGATACAGGACGTTTGTGGTCTATAAAGTTGGAAATCTACCTCAAACTGGCCTACAAAAAGAACTTAAGCTACAGCGCACGCTCGTCGAGCGAGATTTTCAATATTCTCGTGATCTCTCTGCGCAAACGGTTAGTCCTAGGCAAAAAATAAATAGGACCTTTTTTGTAGCAAATTTAATTTAGTTTAATTGTGTACTGAGACGTATTTTCGTCAGAGTGTGCAGTTTTCTAGTTTTTAAATAAAACCGTACAAAAGTGATATTAAACGTGTTCTATCTCGGAAACCATTTGCAATAGGGCATACGTCCATATGAAGTTCTTTGTTCAGGATCACTGATACTATCGCGTCTCAAAGCATTTATCTTTCCTCCTGACTCACCCAGTATAGCAAATCTTCATCGTCAATGCATCTGTTTCGTGCTGCAGAAAAACCAAGCAATTTAACTAGTGCGCTATTTCCCCGACGTCTTATGACTCTCTCCACGAGAAACACACACGGTTGAGCGCTCGTCTGCTTTTCTTCGGTGCTGAAGTAACCAGCAATTCCTTCACCTTTACTATCCTTCAAGATATAAGTTCTAGGATTCATTCTTTGCACTTTTGAAACTGTAAAGATCTCTGTCGACCAGTTTTGTAGGTATGATTTCTCAAATGCTGTCTTGTGTTTTGAGATACATATCAAATCATCTACATAACATTTCTGTGTTCATGGATCCAGCATTTTAATGCGATAGTACTCCGCATCCATGAGTCCTTTATCACAAACATTCATTGGTCTCATTTGTATTATGCTATGTTTGATTCGATTATCCTGAGCAATTATTTCTGGGGCGATATCTGTTCATTTGTTTGAGCTGCGAAGATTAAAACTCATCCACATTTGATCTTTTATTGTTCTTTTTAGACGCTCCACAATACTCGCCTGCAGGTGGGTAAACATTAAGCAGTGATGTATTCCATACCGCTGCATCGAGGTCTTAAATACCTGTTGTAAGACTCTCCACCGTGATCGGTTTGGAGATTTTCAGGACATCGATTCGTTCCTGTTTGCAGTAAACGCTCAAACACATCCGCAACATTTCTCGCCGTTTTTGTTTTAACAAATGATGCCCTGGAAAATTTAGAGTATGTATCAATAACCATTGAAACATATTTGAATCCATTATTCTCATGTGAATATTCCCTAATATCTACGAGATCAGCCTGCCACAAGTCATCCAAACCATTAATTATAACATGCCTACGAGGGTATGTTTTGCGGGCTAATTTGTGCAGTTCTCGAACTACTGTCTCTATACGTATTCGACGGTACCTCTTTCTCTAAGCTCAGAGATTACTGAAACAACTTCATTCGAATGAGCTGTATTACCTGCAGCAGCTGATACCATGAGCAGCCGTAGTTGACCTATTAGCTCGTTGGGGTCGTCGTAATATATATACTGCGGTATTCGATTGTTCACTGCTTTATGCTCAATGTCAATACCATCGCAGCTGCTGCTGTTGTTGTTTTCACATTCAAGTATTGGTTTTATAATGGTTTTATATTTCTTGTTGATTTCACGGTACATTTCCCCATCATTAACTGAATAACTTATGGGTTTTTTCATGGGCCTTAGGAAAATAAGATTCATTAAGCCAGGTGTTCTCACAAACCGCCTATCAATCTGTATTGTGTCATCAGTTATATTTGTAGGCTGTGTACCCAGCATGTATGGTTTTCCCCTTCTGACACCGAATGTCCTATCTATCTGGCCAGGGACGTGACGGATAATGAATTCGTCAATGGCAACACCATCGTTATGGTGTGGTTTTGTTTTTGCTGAGAGCTGCCTGAGAGATTCAGACCTCGAAAACTAGGGCCTCTACATCTATTTTCCCCTCAATAGCCTCGACCTCTTCAGTTCAGTTGGACACTTTCTTACCGATTTCATTAACTACACTATGTGATCAAAAGTATCTGGACACCTGGCTGAAAATGACTTACAAGTTCGTGGTGCCCTCCATCACTAATGCCGGCCGCGGTGGTCTCGCGGTTCTAGGCGCGCAGTCCGGAACCATGCGACTGCTACGGTCGCAGGTTCGAATCCTGCCTCGTGCATGGATGTGTGTGATGTCCTTAGGTTAGTTAGGTTTAAGTAGTTCTAAGTTCTAGGGGACTGATGACCACATCAGTTGAGTCCCATAGTGCTCAGAGCCATTTGAACCATTTTTGAACCATCACTAATGCTGGAATTCAATATGGTGTTGGCCCACCCTTAGCCTTGATGACAGCTCCTACTCTTGCAGGCATACGTTCAATCATGTGCTCGAAGTTTTATTGGGGAATGACAGCCCATTCATCACGGAATGTTGCACTGAGGAGAGGTATCGATATCGGTCGGTGAGGCCTGGCACGAAGTCGGCGTTCCAAAACATCCCAATGGTGTTCTATAGGATTCAGGTCAGGACTATATGTAGGCCAGTCCATTACAGGGATGTTATTGTCGTGTAACCACTCCGCCCCAGGCCGTGCATTATGAACAGGTGCTCGCTCGTGTTGAAAGATACAACCACCATCCCCGAATTGCTCTTCAACAGCGGGAAGCAAGAAGTTCCTTAAAACAGCAATGTCAGCCTGTGCTGTGCCTGTGCCACGCAAACCAACATGAAAAACGCAACCACACCATGACATCACTGCCTCCGAATTTTACTGTTGGCACTACTCACGCTGGCAGATGACGTTCACAGAGTATTCACCATACTCACGACCTGCCATCGGATCGCCACATTTTGTGCCCTGATTAGTCACTCCACAGAACGTTTACGCCACTTGCACCAAGCGAGGCGTCGTTTGGCATCTACCGGCGTGATGAGTGGCTTATTAGCAGCCTCTCGACCATGAAATCCAAGTTTTGTTCAACTCTCGCTTAACTGCCATAGTACTTGCAGTGGATCCTGATCCAGTTTTGAATTCCTGTGTGATGGTCTCGATAGATGTCTGCCTATTACACATTACGACTCTCTTCAACTGTCGGCTGTCAGTCAGCCAGCCGCTGTGGCCGAGCGGTTGTAGGCGCTTCAGTCTGGAATCGCGCTGCTGCTACGGTCGGAGTTTCGAATCCTGCCTCGGGCATGGATGTGTGTGATGTCTTTAGGTTAGTTAGGTTTCAGTAGTTCTAAGTCTAGGGGACCGATGACCTCAGATGTGAAGTCCCATAGTGCTTAGAGCCATTTGAAACAATCTGTCAGTCAACAGACGAGGTCGGCCTGTACGCTATTGTGCTATACGTGTACCTTCACGTTTCCACTTCACTATCACATCGGAAACAGTGGACCTAAGGATGTTTAGGAGTGTGGAAATCTCGCGTACAGACGCATGACACAAGTGACACCCAATCATCTGACCACGTTCGAAGTCTGAGTTCCGCGGAGCGCTCCATTCTGCTCTCTCACGATCTCTAATGACTAATGAGGTCACTGATATTTAGTACCTTACAGTAGGTGGCAGTACAATGCACCTAATATGAAAAACGATAGCATGAATTTTCGTATCCATGTACAAGCAAATGTTCTGCCCATGTACATCCATTCTCTCGGGTCGAGAGCTAGACATGCGCGCGAATTTGTCCATGGTGCAATGTACACTGATATATTCACCTTTCTTACCGGGCTATACAGGGTGAGTCGCCTAACATTACCGCTGGATATATTTCGTAAACCACATCAAATACTGACGAATCGATTCCACAGACCGCACGTGATGAGAGGGGCTAGTGTAATAGGTTAATACATACCATAAAAAATGCACGGAAGTATGTTTTTTAACACAAACCTACGTTTTTTTAAATGGAACCACGTTAGTTTTGTTAGCATATCTGAACATATAAACAAATACGTCATCAGTACCGTTTGTTGCATTGTAAAATGTTAATTACATCCGGAGATATTGTAACCTAAAGTTGACGCTTGAGTACCACTCCTCCGCTGTTCGATCGTGTGTATCGGAGAGCACCGAATTACGTAGGGATCCAAAGGGAACGGTGATGGACCTTAGGTACAGAAGAGACTGGAACAGCACATTACGTCCACATGCTAACACCTTTTTATTGGTCTTTTTCACTGACGCACATGTACATTACCATGAGGGGTGAGGTACACGTACACACGTGGTTTCCGTTTTCAATTACGGTGTGGAATAGAGTGTGTCCCGACATGTCAGGCCAATAGATGTTCAATGTGGTGGCCATCATTTGCTGCACACAATTGCAATCTCTGGCGTAATGAATGTCGTACACGCCGCAGTACATCTGGTGTAATGTCGCCGCAGGCTGCCACAATACGTTGTTTCATATCCTCTGGGGTTGTAGGCACATCACGGTACACATTCTCCTTTATCGTACCCCACAGAAAGAAGTCCAGAGGTGTAATATCAGGAGAACGGGCTGGCCAATTTATGCGTCCTCCACGTTCTATGAAACGCCCGTCGAACATCCTGTCAAGGGTCAGCCTAGTGTTAATTGCGGAATGTGCAGGTGCACCATCATGTTGATACCACATACGTCGACGCATTTCTAGTGGGACATTTTCGAGCAACGTTGGCAGATCATTCTGTAGAAACGCGATGTATGTTGCAGCTGTTTGGGCCCCTGCAATGAAGTGAGGACCAATGAGGTGGTCGCCAATGATTCCGCACCATACATTTACAGTCCATGGCGCTGTCGCTCTACCTGTCTGAGCCAGCGAGGATTGTCCACGGACCAGTAATGCATGTTCCGTAGATTCACTGCCCCGTGGTTTGTGAAACCCGCTTCATCGGTAAACAGGTAGAACTGCAACGCATTCTCTGTTAATGCCCATTGATAGAATTGCACTCGATGATTAAAGTCATCACCATGTAACTGCTGATGTAGCGACACATGAAACGGGTGAAAGCGGTGACGATGCAGTATGCGCATGACACTACTTTGACTCAGTCCACCGGCTCTCGCAATGTCCCGTGTACTCATGTGTGGGTTCATGGCAACAGCAGCTAACACACCAACTGCACCCGCGTCTCCTGTGACGGGCCTGTTACGGACCCGTTTGCGTGCTACGACCATACCTGTTGCATACAGTTGGCGGTAGATGTTTTGCAATGTGCACCACGTTGGATGCTCTCTGTCCGGGTACCGTTCTGCATACACCCTGCAGGCTTCAGCTGCATTTCGTCGACACTCGCCATAGATGAGTATCATCTCTGCCTTTTCAGAGTTCGAATACACCATGGTCACAGTTCCTACAACACTACACTATGACAGACGTCTGGTAACACGGTGTACTACAGTTGGTCTGCGTGCGGAGACGAATGCAGAATAACAATAGAAGCAAGCGCTACATGCGGACACTGCGACAGCTAGACCAAACCACAACAGTGCACTACAGCCACACTCGTAAACACGGTCGTCATCGTAAACATGTCCCTGCAGATGCTGCTCGCCAATGCAGTTTCCAACTCTTTCCGGATGTAATTGAAAACGGAAACCACGTGTGTACGTGTACCTCACCCCTCATGGTAATGTACATGTGCGTCAGTGAAAAAGACCAATAAAAAGGTGTTAGCATGTGGACGTAATGTGCTGTTCCAGTCTCTTCTGTACCTAAGGTCCATCACCGTTCCCTTTGGATCCCTACGTAATTCGGTGCTCTCCGATACACACGATCGAACAGCGGAGGAGTGGTACTCAAGCGTCAACTTTAGGTTACAATATCTCCGGATGTAATTAACATTTTACAATGCAACAAACGGCACTGATTACGTATTTGTTTATATGTTCAGATGTGCTAACAAAACTAACGTGGTTCCATTAAAAAAAACGTAGGTTTGTGTTAAAAAACATACTTCCGTGCATTTTTGTATGATTTGTATTAAACAATTACACTAGCCCCTCTCCTCACGTTCGGTCTGTGGAATCGGTTCGTCAGTATTTGATGTGGTTTACGAAATATATCCAGCGGTAACGTTAGGTGACTCACCCTGTATATACAGAAACTCTTGGAAGTTTCACCTGTACCTATCATCATTCAGTTTTCTTATTTTATCAATAACGAGAAACCCAAACATTGAATGATTCCAGCAATCGGCACATATCATTACAAAATCATTGAACTGCATGTGTTTGGTAAATGTGTTTTAAATTTTGATTGTCTTGTTTGAAGGCTGTAATGAGGTTTGCATGATCCCTAACCAACTGTTTCGGGGTTCTGGAATATGTTTGGCTTAGATAAAATACATCAGCACCCATATGACGACCGAAACAGATATATTTTCGAATTTGGTCTTCGTTCTCCACAGCAACATCGTCTAATATGAACACAGTGTTTAGTTTTACTTTTTTAGGGGGAAGTATATCACCGCTTTCACTGAATGTCGTGTAGGTAACGCCTTTTACCGCGTGTAATGTCTCTTATAATAGCTGATACTTGGCTGAAGCACTGTTTTTTCAAAATGTTCAAACATATTCAAATTGGACTCCATCTCTGTGTGTTAGCAGCTTCATAAGGGCATTAGTCCTGTCACAACTGGATGGACCTACAATAATTGCTGGTGTATTATGAGGAAGAAGTATTCCATTCTTCTTCTTCAGGTCTTCTTTTGCATCTCCACAGGACCTGTAACTGGCAACAAAGTCCTGATGCTTCACCCACCCAGCCATGATACCGGCTACGTCACGTTTTGGTGTGTAACGGGCTTTCATAGAAAAAATGATATAATCATACCGAGTGAGCTACAATGACTACGTCTTACATTACATAATGAAGGGGTCGTTAAATAAGGAAAACAACAAAGACTTGCGGCTATATCTATGTTATTTACATTTCAGCACAGATATATGGGATGCATTACATCAACGACAACAACAACAAAAACGACTGATTCATGTTTTACAGTATTTCCCGAATAACTGTTTCCTGTATGCAGTAAATTCAGCATGTATTTCTCTCAAACTGATGGGAGTTTCTTTAGGTTATACTTTTGACTCTGGACGGATGTACTGTACTATATCATCTGCATGCACATTATATGTAGGGAGATAGTTCATGCTATCTTTAGACACAGTTTGATCACAAGGCAGCCCACGGTTCACTCTTTCCAATACAAGGGATAGCACCGTCTGTAGATAAACAAGTTTGTAATGGTTGAGTGTTGCAGATAAATGGATCGATCTATAGATCTCACCGTGAGTGTCACGCCATTGTACAGTGATGTTATAGGATGCGTCAAACCGCACAATAAATGTCCGAAGATGGAGAATATTCAGATGCCATCTGTTTGCTGATGTAATGTTCTGCACAGCACAGTTCATCCCATTCCAGCTTCGTAAAGCGCACTTTAACACTTCTAGAAGCATTTTCAATCTGTAATACAACACACCAGTCAATGTCCACTGACGCTTCTATACCAATACTTAAGCGCTTTGAACCACTAGCTGTTAAATTATAAGTTGAAGTGAAAAGCAGTAGAGCTATGGGCGAATAGGCAGCTTCTCATTAACCATATCAACACTCTGTCCTTGTAGTGACACCGTAATGTTCTGGGTGGTGCAAGCATTGGCGACCAGTACTGACCCACACTGTGTGGTGCAGGGCCACCACCAGAGTTCTTCCGAGAGTTGGGGGCTTGCTGCGTTTCTAAATCAGTAAGCGGGACAGACAATAGCAGTTCGTTGTCCTGCTCCAGCAAGTGGGCTATGCACACCACAGGATTCCCCGGTGTTGCTACCGCTGCTGATCGTGACAGGGAGTTTGCTGCAACTCCTGACGAGGCGATAGTGGCTGCTGCTGGTCCAGACATCCCACAGGTCGCTGAACAAAGAAGAAGAAGAAAAAATAAAAATCCACAGACAATGACGTAGAGTTGAACAAAGAAAGGGAACTGCTACATGCAGTAATAGTAGCACCGACATGTAATGAGTACTTACTTTTACGCTTCTTCTGCGATGGAGAGGCAGATGAGGTTCTCAACTGCTGGCAACGCTTCACGGTTCTTCTTCTTCCAGAGACTGATTGAGACTGGGAGCGATGAGCTATTGTTCTCGTCTTATATCCACTACATCACAATCACGTGACTGGAAATGAAATATTTATTAACTTCAGCAGTATTTCAGGAACGATTCCCAATCAGCCTTGGAAAGAAGGAGCTCTTGCATGCGTCGGTATTCTGCAGGCGTTTACCAGGTAAACACTGTTTTGTCTGCGGTTCGGTCTGGCCGTGACTGATGGCGCGTGCAGGCCCAGCAGGACATGAGGAGAAACAGAAAAAGAGCAAGTGTTTTGACGGGAGTTTCTCAGATGCTTTTGTTCAGGGATTAGCGAGACATCCAGTCTGTCAGTCGCAGGACCTGACTGGATACCAGCGAGTTGTGAGGCTGCTTCTTAGGTTCTAGCCACTGCACCCCAGCTCTGGACAGCCGGTGCGGTTGGCGTTCTATGCGATCCAGTGGACAGCATATGCTTCGCTATCGAATGATTTTTAACAGTTTAATTCAGTGTGATGGGTGTTTCATAACGGTATTCCTTGCTTGATCGGAATGAAAAAAAAGGGATCGATTTCATTACTTCCTTACAAGACCCGCATCTTCCCAAGCAGCAGAGAGATTCAACCCCTGCAAACTAAATTTTTTTATAAACAAACAATATACCCTCTGCTGTACTAACTGAATTTCCTGTCATGGGATCCTTCCTGTCCACCACAGATCCGACAGTTCCATTGTAGGGGAGGGGAGGAGAGGCGGCGGGGAGGAAGGGGGGGGGGTTTACCAGAGGGGGAGGGGTTAGTTAATTGATCATAGCTAGTCTAGCTGTTCTGCGCTCATAGGTAGCACACAGCGCCTAATACACGTCCACCGCTGTGCTCGGGAGCCGCAGCACCAAGTTCGAGACCTGAAGATGGGCTTCTGAGAGCCCGAAACTGACTTGTGATAATAAAAGACCTTTACAACTGAAGTGCTATTTTCAGCCCCTAGTACAATGCTCTGTTGCGGATGTTTCCCCAACAGGATTGTTTGAAGTCGATTAAGGACGAAATGACACCCAAGGTTTGATAACAAAATTCGGAAATCGTTCATGAAATAACGATTATTGCTGGGTTTGTTTAGAAATAACTTAGTTTGATACCAGTCATGATAGTCTTTTATTTACATTTTACACGACGCGTTTTGGGAAATGATTCCCGTTTTCAAGTATGTTTTTCTCTATGCATTACGACACTTTTTATTAATGTTGTTGATCTGTGAGAGTCTGCATTGTTCTGTTTTCTTGTGGTCTATTTTTGCAGAGTCTTACACATATTAAACATCACACAAAATGTTCTGTGCACATTATACAACGGTAAGCAAAATCATTATGATCACTGTCCACGGCGACGTTGGATGTCGCCTGGTGGAGCTGCGGGCACTTGACGCGGTAACAAAAACTGTGTTAAGGGGAGCAGACACGAACAGTGGATCACCCTAGCGAAGATATGGGCTGCAAAAGGGGAAATCGATTGAGGTAAGTGACTTTGACCAAGAGCCTGTGAACGAGTATCTCGAAAATGGCGAAGCTGGTCGAATGTTCACATGCTACTGTCGTCAAAATCTACGGAAAGAGATATGACAGTGAAACTATCACTAGGTGCTGAATAGTTCAGCGTCCAAGCTCTCCACAGAACGTGGGGTTCGGAGGCTTGTCTCCTCTGTAAAATAGGGTACATGATGATCTATAGCATCTCTGCCGAAAGACCATAATGCTGGTGCACGCGCAAGTGTTTCAGAGCACACTGTTCATCGTACATTCTTGAACACAGAGCACCGCAGCAGACCACCCCTACGTGGGGACAATGAGGATTCGACCATTGCTCAATGAAAACGTGTCGGCCCTTCGGGTGAATCACATTTTTACTACGCTAGGCCGATGGTAGCCTCCACAAAAGCTATCAACGAGGGGAACGGCAGATCGAAATATGCAGCACGCCACGAACGCAAGCTGGGGGGAGCAGTATTTTGCTATGGGAGACATTCTCCTGCGCTTGCACGGAACCTGTGTTTGTAATCGCGAACCACTTCCACCGCTTCATGCTTGATGTCTTCCCCGACGGCGATGTTATCGTTCAGTAGCATAACTGTTCGTGTCTCGGAGTCAGAACCTTGCTACAGGGGTTTGAGGGGTGTTATAGTGAACTCATATTGATGTCTCGGTGGCCAAATTCGCCTGATGTAAATCTCATGGAACTCATCTGGGTCACTATCGGGCGACATCTCCGCGTACGCAAATCAGCGGCCCGTTATTTACGCGAAGCACATTACCTGTGCGTAGGCATCTAATGCCACATACCTCCACAAAACTACTAACAATCTGATTTTGTCCATCATAAATGGGTTCTTTGAAAGCCTGTGACTGTGGAAACAATGGGTTTGTTTGTAACAACATGCTGTCGCCAGTCACGATTTTCTTTTATTTATTTTTTACATGACGCGTTTCGGTAAATGATTTCCATTTCAAGTATGTATTTCTTTGTATTATGCCATTTTTTTCGTAATGTTTTAGATGTGGAAATACACAATTCAAAATGGGAATCATTTCCCGAAAAGCGTCGTGTAAACATAAATAAAAGAAAATCGTGACTGGTAGCAGAAAAGTTATTTATAAGCAAACCCATGGCTTTCACCGTCAGTGTTTCACAGTCAGTTTCTAATGGATAAAATCAGAGATTATTGAACTTTCGGCTCAAAAAAGAACACAGATATTTCGACGCGTAAAAGTTAGTGCGTTCATAAAAAGATCGATGCGCGAAGCATACAGTAACTTCCACCGCCATACCTGAGCGAAAGATCTTGCCGAGATCGCAAGAGAATTCTGGTCCTACGGAAGCAGGTCGAAGGCTTCTATCCAGTCGCTCATCGACCACTCTGGTATGACTGTAAAAATGAAAGTAAAAGAAAAAGAAAAGTTGAAGTTTTAAATTTCGTGCTGTACAGTTGGTGCAGTGTATAGAGTTTGGCCGCGCGGTGTATCCGCGCGGTCTGAGGCATTTTGTCACCGTCCGCGCGGCTCCCCCCGTCGGAGGTTCGAGTCCTCTCTCGGGCATGGGTGTATGTGTTGTCTTTAGCGTAAGTTAGTTTAAGTTAGATTAAGTAATGCGTAAGCTTTGGGCCCGATGACCTCAGCAGTTTGGTCCCGTAAGCCTTTTCACAAATTTCAATTTCAAATTTTTAAATTTCGCTTTGAAAAGAATCATTCACGGAGAAGGCTCATACAGACATACTCCCTATGGAGGACATAGAAATAGGTATCCCCGGCACTGAGATGCATCTGAAAGAGTTGAAAAACAATGAATTGCTAGGTCCGGACGGAATCCCAGTTCGGTTTTACAGAGAGAAAGTACTCTTCGGCAGTGACCCCTTAATAAACTGACATTTATAGCGAATCTGTCGCCCAGTGGAGTGTCCCAAAGATAGTGGACTTCTGTATACAGCGTGGTCCATTGATAGTGACCGGGCCAAATATCTCACGAAATTAGCCTCAAACGAAAAAATAAGAAGAACAAATCTGTTCGAGTGTGACTTGGGAAAATAGATGGCGCCATGGATGGCCCACTAGATGGAGCTGCCATAGGTCAAATTGATAGAAACTGCATTTTTTAAATAGAAACCCCCATTTTTATTACACATTCGTATAGTACGTAAAGAAATAGGAATATTTGATTTGGAACAATTGTTTCGCTTTGTAATGGACAGGCTGTAATATTCTCACAAATGTAACAACGCATCCGATAGCATTGTGTGCAATTCATTACTTAAATTAGGTATGATAATACGCTTGTCTACCCTACGTCAGTGTTGTATTCGATGCTGTTCTACAGTAACGTCAAGTGCTGTGTCTTTAATCGTGTGCTGGACTTATACATAGTGATTGTTCTGTGCTATGTCCCCCATCGCAACTTTTATGCTCCGGCCGTACTTCGCCTTATGTTCTTTTAATCGTCACCGTGTGTGGTTTTTTGTGTACACTTTCTTAGATTTTCATCTCCATTTTCACAGTCACCACCTTTTGTATGCTATCTTCCATTACGTTTTCCCTTTTTTATATCTCTGTTTCGCCATATTTGCTCCTTTACGTCTTTCTAAAGGTCTCCCAGTTATATACTGTCTCTCGGCTCAAGAGCGGCGCCTATGCTGCTGCCAGCTCACCCCAGATGGGAATTGAAATTCAACAAAGAAGAAAAAAAACACCTGTCCAGTTATACTAATTACGCATAATTTTGTTAAAACGAAGCGTTTTACAGTCGCAGAAAAGGTGATCAAAATGCCCAACAAGCTTGTGCTATGTATGTTGGTCGTTGTCCTGACAGACAGCATCCAAGTGCCCGGACCTTTCGTCGGATAGTTAACGTATTTAAAGGAACCGGAAGTGTTCAGCAAAAGAAGAAGACGCAACCAAGAACTGCAACAAATGAAGGTACAGTTGAGGCTAATCCACACATCAGTAGCAGACAAATTGAGCGGGAATCTGGAATTTCAAAAACGTCGGTTTTGAGAATTCTACATCATCATACATTTCACCCTTACTATATTTCTATGCACCAGGAATTGCATGGCGATGATTTTGAACGTCGTGTAAATTTTTGCCACTAGGCACAAAATAAATTACGAGACGATAACAGATTTTTTCAAGAGTTCTATTTAGTGACGAAGCGTCATTCACAAACAGAGGTAACAAACTGGCATAATATGCACTAACGAGCAACGAAAAATCCAGACATCAGCGACCCTGGCGGGATTATTATGGAAGGACATCTAATTGGCCTTTATTTTATCGATGGCAATCTGACTGGTGCAGTGTATATCGATTTCTTAATTAATGTTTTACCTTTTCCACTACAAGATGTTTTACTACATGACTGAATCGCGATGTACCTTCAACATGATGGATGTCCGGCACATAGCACGCGTGCAGTTGAAGCGGTATTAAATAGAATATTTAATGACATATGGATTGGTCGTAGAAGCACCATAGCATGGCCTGCACGTTCACCGTACCCTACATGTCCGGACTTTTTTCTTTGCGGAAAATTGAATGATGTTTGTTATCGTGATCCACCAACAGCGCCTGAAAACGTGTGTCAGCGCATTGTCAGTGCATATGCGACAATTACTGAAGGCGATCTACTCACTGTTGAGAGGGGTTTCGTTACGCGTATTGCCAAATGCATTGGAGTTGAAGGACATCATTTTGAGCATTTATTACATTAATGAGGTTATTACGGTTGCCCACGCAGTAACGGCATGCGTTCCCATAATTTACGATAAGGTCACAAAAGTAAATGTATCACACTGGAACAACAGAAATAATGTCCAAACGTAACTACTTTTTGTGTTTTAACTTAAAAAACCACATTGTTACCAACTGTTCATTTAAGTGGAGAGGCATATTATAAACGTTGTAATATTACAGAGCCATCCATCTCAAAGCGAAACACATGTTCCCAATCAAACATTCATATTTGTTTACGTACTATACGAATATGTACTAAAAATAGGGGTACATATTTAAAAAATGCAGTTACTATCAGTTTCACCTACGGCAGCGCCATCTAGTGGGCCATCCATAGCTCCTTCTGTTTTCCCCAGTCACGCTCGAACAGATTTGTTCTTATTTTTTCGTTTGATGCTAATTTCGTGAAACATTTAGCCCTGTCACTAACAATGGGCCCTTCCTGTATAATAAGGATAAAAGAATGTACCAGCAAATTACGTTAACATCAATTTGCTGTAGAGTTCTTGAGAATATTCTAAAATCGAATACAATATAGAAAAGTTCTGTTCACAAATCAACATGGATTCAGAAGGCATCACTCATACGAAACTCAGCTGGCCCTTTTCT
Source organism: Schistocerca nitens (assembly GCF_023898315.1). NCBI lineage: Eukaryota > Metazoa > Arthropoda > Insecta > Orthoptera > Acrididae > Schistocerca > Schistocerca nitens. The sequence goes on from NC_064616.1 coordinate 362,814,751, forward strand.
CACATGGTAGCCTACGAACTATGTATGAACGACACCAGACAAATTCCTTACTTCCATATTTCCAGAAATAGTTTGACAGAGTGTCTCACTGCAGACTTTTAACGAAGGTCCGAGCATATGGAACAGGTTCTCAAGTATGTGAACTGCTTGAAGAGTTGTTTACTAACAGAACCCAGTATGTTGTCGTGAACGGCTAGTATTCATCAGAGATAAGGTTATAATTAGGAGTGCACAGGGAAGGGTGACCTCCAAGTACAGGTTAGCCTTCCATCGCCTTACTGGTTCCTATTCTGCACCCTATTACCCACTTCTCCATAATGACCAACCCCTTCCCGACAACCTCAGTAAGGTCAACCACTTCGCTTCCCACCTTTCCGAGGTCTTCTCCGTATCTGATGATCCCCACTTTGATTACTCTCTTTTCCCCACCCTCATGGAATGCCTCGGTCGCTCCCTTTGTTCCCAGTCACCAGTACTTGGGGCAGTTGCCCCCCCCCCCACCTCCCCCACCGCCCGACATCAACACTCCAACACTCCAATCACAGCACAAGACATTAAACTTATCCTGTGGTCAAAACGCAACACGGCCCCTGGTCACGACTGTCATCTACCTCCACCTTAGAGAATGACCCTTCTCCTTCCTGACTTTCCTTGACAATTTATACAATGTCATCCTCTCTATCGGATTCTACCCTGACCTGTGGACGACTTCTCGCGTCCTCTTATTCCTCAAAGCCAACAAACCCCCTTCTGTCACATCTGCCTCACCTCAGTCTTCAGTAAGTTCTTCGAATCCATTCTCTCCCTTCGTATCCATCAGCACCTCCATCAACACCACCTCCTCCGTCTTACCCAGTGTGGCTTCCGACCCTCCTTCTTCACTGAAGACCAACTCCTTAACCTTGTCCACCTTCTCTCCCTCCAACTTAACTCCTGTCGCTTCACCATTTTTGTTTCCCTCGACCTCCAAAATGCCTATGAGCACGTTTGTCATCCCAGTCTCCGCTTTAAACTCCAAACCTACGCCCTCCCTATAACTTTTGTCCATCTGATCGCTTCCTTCCTCTCAAGCTCTCCTTCCTGTGTAGCCCTCCATGACACCAACTCCCATATCTTTTATCCCACTGCCAACGTCCCCCAGGGCTCTGTCCTCTCCCCTCTCCTCTATCTCCCCTACACCACCGATATGCCCACCTGTCCACCTCCTCCAATATGCTGATGACACCGCCCTCCTGGCTCTCTGTCGTACCCTACAATGGTCCCAACGCACCCTCCAAACCCACCTTGACCAGTTCACCACTTCATGTAACCAGTGGTTCCTTTGTATCAACCCCTCCAAAACCAAGGCGATCATCATAGGCTGCACCACCCACTCCTTCCATCTCCACGATTTCTACCTCACCATTTATGGTTGTCCCATCCAGCTCACCCCCACCCTGAGATACCTTGGCCTCACCCTTGACTGTCACCTCACCTGGATCCCTCATCTCCTGACCATCCAACAGAAAGCCCATTCCCGCCTCCACCTATTGAGACTCCTGTCTGGCTGGACATGGGGATTGCATCTTTCCACCATCCTCCACACCTACAAATCCCTCATCCATCCTATCCTCTGTTATGTCAGTGTTGCCTGGATCTCCACCTTCCCCCCCCCCCCATTTTTATAAGGCCCTCCAAATCCTAGAACGCCACATGCTCCGCCTGGCCTTCCATATCCGCCTTCCTTACCCCACACAACTCCTGTATGACCTCATCCCCTTCTCCCACATCCTCCTTTTCCTCCAACATGTCCACATCATTTACACTGTCTGCAGGCTTGATCCCCCCCACCCCCTTGTTTCCTCCTTCCTCTCCACCCCCCACCCATTGCTGTGTGTCTATCGTTGTATCCCTCCCTCTCTCCACATCTACACACTCCATCTCCTCCATCAGGGCAATTTCCAGCACCTCCCTCTCCCAGATGTTGAACTTCGCTGTGACATCTACCCTTCCTTCCAACTGTAACCTGGCCTTGTTCCTGCCCCCTTCCCCAGAGCCCCCCTTTTCTTCTCCCCTCCTTCTCCCAGAGCAGACTTGCCTCCTCCCCCCTGCGTCCCTACACCCCCTCCTCGACTGTTTCTCTCCCACGTCCTTCCCTCCCTGGCCCTCTTCGGCTGGCTCCCCTCCCGTCTCCCCCCTCTCCTCCCTCTCCCTCCCTTCTTAAGTTCTCCCTCGTCTCCATGCTCCTGGCAGATCCTCTCAGTTGGCTCCTCATCATCAGGGTGCTATGTCAGTGTTGTGTTTGGTGCTGTTCTCCCATGATGTTGAGAGCTGTGATTTTAATTGTGTGCTGGACTTGTACATATTGTTACTGTCAGTGATTGTTATGTGATACGCAGTCCATCGATACTTTTATGCATACTTCGCCTTGTGTTCTTTTAATTGTCCCAGTGTGTGCATTACTTTTTTACGGTTTTTATCTCCATTTTACAGTCGCCCCCTTTTTTGTCTTCCATAATTTACCCCCTTTTTATATCCATGTGCGCCATATTTTCTCCTTTATGTTATTTTAAATGTCTTCTATTGTATAATTACTGTCTTTCGGCTGAAGAGCAGCACATATACTGCTGCCAACCCGACCCAGATCGGGCATTAAAATACAATAAAGGAAAAAAAAAGAGGAACATTGAGAGGAGCGATCTTCTTCTTCATATACATAAACGATCTGAGAGATAGGGTGAGCAGCAGTCTGCAATTATTTGCTGAATGTACTGCAGTGTACTGGACATTGTTGTCGTTGAGTGACTGTAGGAGGGTACATAACTTAGTTAGAATTGCTATTTAATGTTATAAATGGTACCTAGCTCTAAATGCAAAAAATAAAATAAAATGTAAGGTAAGCAGATGAGTAGGAAAAACAATCAAATGGTTCAAAATTGCAGCCGGCCGGTGTGGCCGAGTGGTTCTAGGCGCTTCAGTCTGGAACCGCGCGACGCTACGGTCTCAGGTTCGAATCCTGCCTCGGGCATGGATGTGTGTGATGTCCTTAGGTTAGTTAGGTTTAAGTAGTTGTAAGTTCTAGGGGACTGATGACCTCAGATGTTAAGTCCCATAGTGATCAGAACAATTTGAACCAATTTTTCAAAATTGCAATTGTGCAAAAACAATCACGCGATGTTAGAATCAGTAAGAGTGGTGTGCTTCTTGATACAGTCACCTCGGTTAAATATCTAGGCGTACCTCTGCAAAAAAAGAAAAAGAAGAAAAAGGAGCTTCAACAAGCACGTAAGGTCGGAGGAGGGAAAAGCCAATGGTCGACTGCGATTAATCAGGGGAATTCTAAGAAAGCGTAGCTCGTCTATAAAGGAGATCACATACAGAACACTGGTCAGTCCCATTCAAAAGTAATGCTCGAGAGTTTGTAATCCACAATAGGTGGAATTAAAGGAAGACATAGGAGCTAAACGGGCTGCTAGATTTGTTACCGGCAGGTTCGATTACCACTCGAGTAATACGGCGATGATTCGTGAACTCAAATGGGACTCCCTGGAGAGAATACACCGTTCTTTTCGTGAAACACTGTTGAGAAAATTTAGACTAATGGCATTTACGGCTAACTACAATACTAATCTACTGCAACCAACGTAAATTTCGGGTAAGGACTACGAAGACAAGATAAAAGCAATTAGACTTCGTACGGGAGCATATAGACACTTGTTGATGCCTCGCCTCAACTGCTAGAGGAACATGAAAGGAAATGACTAGCAATAGTACAGGGTACCATCCGTCGTGCATAGTATGGTAGCTTGCAGAGTATGAATGTAGATGCAGAACCTAGCACGTAATTCTTGACAGCGATTCCACATCAGAAGCGAAGATAATGTAGGAGATGTCACAGGGACCATTCTGCTAAAATTCTTAACATCCAGTGTATAAACTACATGAGCCAGAGAGAGCTTTAGTTTCATGGTATCAGTACTTTAGCGTGCACGGAATTATAATCAAAAATACCTGTAAGAACGTCCAGAATGATATAAACAAAATAATTACTTGATGTAGTGGGCCTTTAATGTGTTCCCTTTATATATAATGGAAACAGAATGGAATGCAAATCGAAAGGAATGGCCTAGCGTTGGACGCCAAAACGTAGTAAATAGAGTGGTTAACACTTGGAAACGGTGTAACAAAATTTACATTTCTACATCTACATCTACATCCATACTCCGCAAGCCACCTGACGGTGTGTGGCGGAGGATACTTTGAGTGCCTCTATCGGTTCTCCCTTCTATTCCAGTCTCTTATTGTTCGTGGAAAGGAAGATTGTCGGTATGCCTCTGTGTGGGCTTTAATCTCTCTGATTTTATCCTCATGGTCTCTTCGCGAGATATATGTAGGAGGGAGCATTGTACTGCTTGACTCCTCGGTGAAGGTATGTTCTCGAAACTTCAACAAAAGCCCGTACCGAGCTACTGAGCGTCTCTCTTGCAGAGTCTTCCACTGGAGTTTATCTATCATCTCCGTAACGCTTTCGCGATTACTAAATGATCCTGTAACGAAGCGCGCTGCTGCCCGTTGGATTTTCTCTATTTCTTCTATCGACCCTATCTGGTACGGATCCCACACCAGTGAGCAGTATTCAAGCAGTGGGCAAACAAGTGTACCGTAACCTACTTCCTTTGTTTTCGGATTGCATTTCCTTAGGATTCTTCCAATGAATCTCAGTCTGGCATCTGCTTTACCGACGATCAACTTTATATGATCATTCCATTTTAAATCACTCCTAATGCGTACTCCCAGATAATTTATGGAATTAACTGCTTCCAGTTGCTGACCTGCTATTATGTAACTAAATGATAAAGGATCTTTCTTTCTATGTATTCGCAGCACATTACACTTATCAACATTGAGTTTCAATTGACATTCCCTGCACCATGCGTCAATTCGTTGCAGATCCTTCTGCATTTCAGTACAAATTTCCATTGTTACAACATCTCGATATACCACAGCATCATCCGAAAAAAGCCTCAGTGAACTTCCGCTGTTGTCCGCAAGGTCATTTATGTATATTGTGAATAGCAACGGTCCTACGACACTCCCCTGCGGCACACCTGAAATCACTCTTACTTCGGAAGACTTCTCTCCATTGAGAATGACATTCTGCGTTCTGCTATCTAGGAACTCTGCAATCCAATCACACAATTGTTCTGATAATCCATATGCTCTTACTTTGTTCATTAAACTACTGTGGGGAACTGTATCAAACGCCTTGCGGAAGTCAAGAAACACGCCGTTAACTGTTTCAAACAGTTCGGGTCTGTTTGTCACCAGAAGGTCTAATATGTTATCGCCACGATTCGGTTCTCTGTTTAACTGCTCAAGGTAGTTTTCAGATAATGCACATAAAAAAATTTCACTGGATTCTTTGTCCCTGCCACCCGTTATAAACGTTTGAGTCTCCCAGTCTATATGTGGCAAATTAAAATCTCCACCCAGATCTATAACATGATCGGGAAATATACTCGAAATATTTTCCAAATTTTCCTTCAGTTGCTCTGCCACAACAGCTGCTGAGCCAGGGAGCCTATAGAGACATCCAATTACGACGTTTGAGCCTGCTTTAACCGTGACCTTCACCCAAATTATTTCACATTTCGGATCTCCGTCAGTTTCCTTCGATGCTATTGCACTTTTTATCGCTATAAACACGCCTCCCACTTCACTGTCCAGCCTGTCTATGCGGTATACATTCCAATCTGAGTTTAGAATTTCATTACTGTTTACATCTGGTTTCAGCCAACTTCCCGTCCCTAGTACTATGTGTGCATTGTGATCGTTTATTAATGAGAGCAGTTCTGAGACCATTCTATAGACACTCCTGCAGTTTACTATTACCACATTAATATTGTTATTCCCTGTTGCGTCTTGCCTACTACTACCTTGTCACGTCTCAGGAGGCGTCTTGTCGGGCCTAGGGAGGTAATTATCTAACCTAAAAAACCCACATGTGCACTCCACACGTACTCCGCTACCCTTGTAGCCGCTTCCTGCGTGTCGTGCACGCCTGACCTATTCAGGGGGACCCTACATTTCTCCACCTGATAGCGGAGGTCGAGAAATTTGCACCCCAGATCCCCGCAGAATCGTCTGAGCCTCTAGTTCAAGCCTTCAACTCGGCTCCAAACCAGAGGACCGCGATCGGTTATGGGAACGATACTACAAGTACGAGGCCTGTTCAGAAAGTAAGCTCCGATTGATTGCCAAATTGAAACCACAGTGAACATCAGAAATGTTTTACTTGTAACAATTAGCTACACCTTTCAGCTACTTCTCTACGTAGTCGCCGTTCTGACTTAGACTTTTGTCATAGCGTTGTACCAACTTTTCAATAGCCTCGTCATAGAAGGCAGCCGCCAGTGCTTTCCGCCAATTCTCCACGCTGGCCTACACCTCGTTGTCTGTGTCAAAATGTTGTCTTCAAAGACAGCGGTTCATGTGACCAGAGATGAAACTCAGGGGGAGACAATTGCGGACTGTATTGTGGGTAATCTCACATTTCCATTTGAAAACGATGCAGGAGCATCTTCATTGCCCCTGCAGAATGCGGCTGAGAATTGTCTTGAAGAAGAAACAGCACGACAGTTATGTAATGTTAGCTGCATAGCTTCAGGCGAAATTTCTCACCAGGCCCTCGTACTTGGCGGCAGACACTATTTTCTACACATCTTTACGCACTCACTGCGAGCTCAGAAATGAGAAGAGCGACGTGATGCTAACTGGGGTTATACTAGAGACACTACCCAACACATCTGTGCAAAGCTTTATCGGATTTTCATAGTCGTTTCCATTTCGCGACCGATCGGAGCTTACTTTCTGAACGCCCCTCGTAGTTAGCTGATTCCACCCAGCGAGCGAGACTTTCCGCCTTCACCCACCTCCGCCAAACGCCTGTATGAGCTAAGGATGACCTCTGAACCCAGACGGCAGGAGTCATTGATGCCGACATGAGCAACAATTTGCAGTCGGGTGCACCCAGTGCTCTCTATCGCCGCTGGAAGGGCCTCCTCCACATCTCGGATGAGACCCCCCGACAAGCAGACAGAGTGAACACTGGCCTTCTTCCCCGACCTTTCCGCAATTTCCCTAAGGGGCTCCATCACCCGCCTAACATTGGAGCTCCCAATCACTAATAAACCCCTCCCCCCGTGTGCCTGCTCGGACCTTGCTGAAGGAGCGGCCACATGTCCACTCACAATTTTTACTAATATCCATAAAATATTTGACTTTGCAAATACATTACATGGAAAGGGGATTAACCATTTTATCTTACTAAATGAATCAGTGGTGCAACATGGCTTGGACACTTGGCGTGAAATCAGTGCGATATGTCAATCTCCAGGTCGCCCGCAAGGTGTCGCGTAGCCTTTGATTGACAGGCAGCAGTTTTTATCACTGCACTTCCGTGTACCCGCGGTTTGAGGGCGACGGCAAGAGCAGCTTAACCTATCTATCGTTCCTCGCTTCCTGCCTAATGGCTCCCCAGATAAAACAACCACACTGGGGTCGATACAGTGCTACGATCGAACATGGAATGGAAACAGAAGGTGCCACAGAGTTACACCAGATATCGCGATGAATGCAGGAATCACACTCAAAGTCTGAAAACTGAAGTGAAAACCTCCTGAAATGACACCAGAATGCAAACCTAGAACATTCTATGCTAAACACCATGCGAATTACTTAGCATGACATCACATGAAAGCCTCAGAAAAGAATCTCCAGAATCATCTGACTTCTTCTCTAAATGAAACTCTCAATTACATTGAGACATCTGTCTCAGTCCTCCAAGTATGATCTCTCATAGAGTGGTCTCTCCGAAAGAACCCTGAGCGATCCCCTGTATATGTCTGCTTGGGAGTTTTGTCCTTATTCACCCACTCTTGTCCTTCAAGTCGCTGAATTTTCCGTCATTCACTATGCGATCAAAAGTATCCGGACACCCCCAAAAACATACGTTTTTCATATTAGGTGCATTGTGCTGCCACCTACTGCCGTGTACTACATATCAGCGACCTCGGTAGTCATTAGACATTGTGAGAGAGCTGAATGGGGCGCCCCACGGAACTCACGGAATTCGGACGTGGTCAGGTGATTGGGTGTCACTTGTGTCATGCGTCTGTAAGCGAAATTTCCACACTCCTAAACATCTCTAGGTCAACTGTTTCCGATTGATAGTGAAGTGGAAACGTGAAGGGACACTACAGCACAGAAGCGTACGGGCCGACCTCGTCTGCTGACTGACAAAGACCGCCGACAATTGAAGAGGGTCGTAATGTGTAATAGGCAGACATCTATCCAGAAAATCACACAGGAATTCAAAACTTCATCACAATCAACTGCAAGTACTATGACAATTAGGCGGGAGGTGAGAAAATTCGGATTTCATGGACGATCGGCTGCTCATAAACCACACATCACTCCGGTAAATGCCAATCGACGCCTCGCTTGGTGTAAGGAGCGTAAACATTGGACGATTGAACAGTGGAAAAACGTTGTTTGGGGTGATGAATCACGATACATAATGTGGCGATCCGATGGCAGGGTTGGGGTATGATGAATGCCCAGTGAACGTCATTTGCTAGCGAGTGTAGTGCCAACAGTAAAATTCGGAGGCGGTAGTGTTATGGTGTGGTTGTGTTTTTCATGGAGGGGGCTTGCACTCCTTGTTGTTTTACATGGCACTATCACAGCACAGGCCTACATTGATGTCTTAAGCACCTTGGCTCAAATGGCTCTGAGCACTATGGGACTCAACATCTTAGGTCATAAGTCCCCTAGAACTTAGAACTAATTAAACCTACCTAACCTAAGGACATCACACACACCCATGCCCGAGGCAGGATTCGAACCTGCGACCGTAGCAGTCTCGCGGTTCCGGACTGCAGCGCCAGAACCGCTAGACCACCGCGGCCGGCTTTAGCACCTTCTTGCTCCCAATTGTTGAAGAGCAATTCAGGAATAGTGATTGCATCTTTCAACAAGATCGAGCACTTGTTCATAATGCACGGCCTGTGGCGGAGTGGTTAAACGACAATAACTATCTGGCCTCCACAGAGTCCTGACCTGAATCCTACAGATCACCTTTGGAATGTTTTGGAACTCCTACTTCGTGGCAGGCTTCACCGACCGGCGTCGATTCCACTCCTCAGAGCAGCACTTCGTGAAGAATGGGCCGCCATTCCCCAAGAAACCTTGCAGCTCGTGATTGAACGTATGCTTGCGAGAGTGGAAGCTGTCATCAAGGATAAGGGTGGGCCAACACCATATTGTATTCCAGCATTACCGATGGAAGACACCACGAACTTGTAAGTCATTGTCAGCCAGGTGTCCAGATACTTTTGATCACATACTGTATGTTCTTATAATTGATGGGATCAGTTTGCAGTGACACCCAATGAACCACCGTCACTAGGTAATTTCACCCTGTCAGTCTTGGTTACAGGAAATCAACCTTTCCGATCTCGCTTCTAAAAGTCGCTTAGATGGCGCCAGGCGCGGAGCACGGGGGACCTTGCCTCGTTGTCTCACGTCGTGCAGCAGGGGCATCCCTCAGCTGTCAGGCAGTCCTTAATCGGGATACGCCTTTCAGAGCGAATCACAGCATTTGTAAGCCTCACATGACCATCCCCTGTGGCTTTGGGAAATGTGTGATGAGAACAAGGTGCAGATTAACTGGAAACTTTTGTCTAGACTTTTGGGCTTCCAAGTATTAACATAAACATGAGGAAAATGTCTCTTATTATTCAGTCTCTGAATTTAGCTTCAAGGTCATATTTACAGGTTAAGAGGTGCCATGAACCGAACGATCAGTTAAATTAGTAACGAAGAGAAGTCACAATAATTAATATTCAGTGTCTTGTTGGGCCTGCTTGAAGGGATGTGATAGGTGTTCGTTTGAGAAATCACACCAGTTTTCGGTTAAGGGGAAAGTGATGTTGAGATATAAGTCCAGTGCTTTAACTCCTACTCCATCTTACAAGGTGCCTGTCAGGTGATGGTGGTACAGTTTGATTACGATCCAACGTAGTAAGCGAAAGTATTATCCAGTTGCTGCCAGGCACTCACTTCACTTGCTCTATCTATAAATTTGCGCTTCTGGCATATTACAAAAGTAAAATTTTACTGAAGCGATGGAGAATACGATTGAAACATCATGGTAAAAGATGAGACGTGAAAAATATGTTGCTATCTGAGATACTGAGAGCTTGTATGATACATAGTGTTAAGACGCTTGTTTATAAATACATGACGGCGAAGCGAAATTTCAGAACAGAAATTTCTTACGAGTCATAGACCTCCCCTTTCTAACTGACCTAACGAAACACCTGAATGACTTGAACACAATGTTGCGAGGAATACCTACAGTAATGACCGAAGTATTTGACAGCATTTTGGAAGTCAAGAGAAAAAATACTGTTGTGTGTAAAGCAACTTTTAGAAGTTCGTGTGTGCCCTTTCCGAAATACACGGTTCAGCCACATTAATGTGACTACTTGTCAGAAGACTGAGTAACCACCTTTTGCAGCGAGGACGTCCAAGAAGAGAGTCTTTTAGGTTCTGGAAGGTACCAACGGAAATGTGGAGCCATGTCGACTCCAGTGCCGTGGGCAGGAGTGCTAGGTTTCTAGGTTGAGGATCCAGGCGCGAACAGCCCGATCGAGGTGGTCCCTCAGATTCTCGACTGGGTTTAAGTTCGGTGAGCTTGGTGCCCAGAGGAGTACGGTAAACTCATTCCGGTGCTCTTCGAACCATGCTTACACTGCGAGCTTTGTGACACGTTGCATTGCCCTGCTGGCAGATGCCATCGTGCCGAAGAAAAAATAAACTGTTTGTGAGAGTGGACATGGTGCCCAAGGATGGATGCCTACTTGCGTTCATCGATTTTCCCTTCCACAATGACGAGATCATCAATGGAATGCCACGAAAACATTCCCCAGATCATAACGCTTCCTCTTCCGGCTTGGACCCTTCGGACAATTGTCGCAGGTCCGTACACGCTAATGACTATCTTTCCAATGGAGAATAAAACGTGATTCATCTGAATTGGCCACCTGTTGCCACGTAAAGGACGTCCTGTAGCGATACTGACCTGCGAATTCCAGCCTTCGTCGCTGATGCACGGCAATCACCATGGGTGCATGAACCACGCGTCTGCAGCGGAGGTTCATTCGCAGCAACGTTCGCTGAATGGCCGTCGAGGAGACACTCTTGGTAGCCCCTTGGTTTATCTGGGCGGTCACTGGCTCAGCAGCTGCACGTCTATTCGCTCATACACATCAGCGCAGTCGTCGTTCGCCCTGTCATCCATGGCCCGTGGTGCATAACAGCCACCTCGGCGCCGGTTTTGGATAGCACCATTCTGCCACGCACGGTACACTTTAATCGTGGTGGCAGGTAACATGTTACAAACTTAGCCATTTAAGAAATGATTCCTCCTTTGGCCCGAAAGCCAATGGCCATGCCCTTCTGGACGCCAGACAAATCGCTCAGCTGCCGTTTTACGACAACGACTGCTCAATGTCCCGCATCCCCTGGACATGCTTTACGTACGATCTACTGTTCGTACTGCCACCTGCCGTCTGTGAGTGGTTATTGCACACTGACATCGAACAGAGGGATGGTTACATTTATGTGACTGTACCGTGTTCATAACCACTACAAGTAAAAAATATTTGGGGAAGTAGACACAGAACGAATATTTAGATGGATTTACAACTGTAGTAAAGACTCTGAGAGATGACATTGACAGTACATTTATTGATTTACATTATTTTGATTTGAATTTAAAATTTCTCTGACTTGTTTTACAGTGGAGAGGCGTCTCCCGAAATTCTGTTGGAGATCAACGACTTTCAGAACAGTCGTACGTGAGGGAAACGTTTCATACTGCAGAAAGTTTGGAAAATCTTCTGTAACAATTTTCCTCGTGAACAGTTCCATCGGTTGTTCGACAACTGATCGGCTCAACAATGTGTTTGGATCTACATATTTGTGTGGTAGAGTTAAATAATGAATTTAACAAAATCAAAGTTTAGTGTGATGAAAGAAACGAAATCAAAGCTTTGGAGTAGCCTCGCAGATATTCATCTAGCTGGAGCAGTCCGTTTGATTAACAGTTGATCAACTCCAAACAGCGAGATGTTACTAAAGAAAAGAGAAAAGGGCGAGTAGGACCCGCGCTCTGAGGGTCCCGCAGAAACTTAATTACATATTTAGATAATAATAATAATTTCGCGTGACTCAATGGCCTGCTGCAAGTCCTTGTATTGGACGACTCCTAGGCAAATTGTGTGTCCCTAACGTACCCTAGTTCTCCAACCGGAAAAAGGATACTTACAGTTTAACGTGGAATCTGAACCTCTTTTTGTTCCCGGCGACTGTGAAGGCTAGGTTATAACGTCGAAAGGAAAATTACTGTCCCGACCAAGATTCAATCCCGCGACCTCTCACTTTCCAGGCACGCGCTTTAGATGGTAGATGGTTCATCTATAGGTTTTGACGAGTGCATTTGCGAGTATCGATATGTTGTTGTTGTTGTGGTCTTCAGTCCTGAGACTGGTTTGATGCAGCTCTCCATGCTACTCTATCCTGTGCAAGCTTCTTCATCTCCCAGTACCTACTGCATCCTACATCCTACTGAATCTGCTTAGTGTATTCATCTCTTGGTCTCCCTCTACGATTTTTAACCTCCACGCTGCCCTCCAATACTAAATTGGTGATCCCCTGATGCCTCAGAACATGTCCTACAAACCGATCCCTTCTTCTGGTCAAATTGTGCCACAAACTTCTCTTCTCCCCAATCCTATTCAATACTTCCTCATTAGTTATGTGGTCTACCCATCTAATCTTCAGCATTCTTCTGTAGCACCACATTTCGAAAGCTTCTATTCTCTTCTTGTCCAAACTATTTATCGTCCATGTTTCACTTCCATACATGGCTACACTCCATGCAAATACTTTCAGAAATGTCTTCGTGGCACTTAAATCTATACTCGATGTTAACAAATTTCTCTTCTTCAGAAACGCTTTCCTTGCCATTGCCAGTCTACATTTTATATCCTCTCTACTTCGACCATCATCAGTTATTTTGCTCCCCAAATAGCAAAACTCCTTTACTACTTTAAGTGTCTCATTTCCTAATCTAATTCCCTCAGCATCACTCGACTTAATTCGACTACATTCCATTATCTTTGTTTTGCTTTTGTTGATGTTCATCTTATATCCTCCTTTCAAGACACCATCCATTCCGTTCAACTACTCTTCCAAGTCCTTTGTTGTCTCTGACAGAATTACAATGTCATCGGCGAACCTCAAAGTTTTTATTTCTTCTCCATGGATTTTAATACCTACTCCGAATTTGTCTTTTGTTTCCTTCACTGCTTGCTCAATATACAGATTGAATAACATCGAGGAGAGACTACAACCCTGTCTCACTCCCTTCACAACCTCTGCTTCCCTATCATACCCCTCAACTCTTATAACTGCCATCTGGTTTCTGTACAAATTGTAAATAGCCTTTCCCTCCCTGTATTTTACCCCTGCCACCTTCAGAATTTCAAAGAGAGTATTCCAGTTAACATTGTCAAAAGCTTTCTCTAAGTCTACAAATGCTAGAAACGTAGGTTTGCCCTTCGTTAATCTAGCTTCTAAGATACGTCGTAGGGTCAGTATTGCCTCACGTGTTCCAACATTTCTACGGAATCCAAACTGATCTTCCCCGAGGTCGGCTTCTACTAGTTTTTCCATTCGTCTGTAAAGAATTCGCGTCAGTATTTTGCATCTGTGACTTATTAAACTGATAGTTCGGTAATTTTCACATCTGTCAACACCTGCTTTCTTTGGGATTGGAATTATTATATTCTTCTTGAAGTCTGAAGGTATTTCGCCTGTTTCATACATCTTGCTCACCAGATGGTAGAGTTTTGTCAGGACTGGCTCTCCCAAGGCCGTCAGTAGTTCCAATGGAATGTTCTCTACTCCGGGGGCATTGTTTCGACTCAGGTCTTTCAGTGCTCTGTCAAACTCTTCACGCAGTATCATATCTCCCATTTCATCTTCGTCTACATCCTCTTCCATTTCCATAATATTGTCCTCCAGTACATCGCCCTTGTATAGACCCTCTATATACTCCTTCCACCTTTCTGCTTTACCTTCTTTGCTTAGAACTGAGTTTCCATCTGAGCTCTTGATGTTCATACAAGTGGTTTTCATATCTCCAAAGGTCTCTTTAATTTTCCTGTAGGCAGTATCTATCTTACCCCTAGTGAGATAAGCCTCTACATCCTTACATTTCTCCTCTAGCCATCCCTGCTTAGCCATTTTGCACTTCCTGTCGATCTCATTTTTGAGACGTTTGTATTCATTTCTGCCTGCTTCATTTACTGCATTTTTATATTTTCTCCTTTCATCAATTAAATTCAATATTTCTTCTGTTACTCAAGGATTTCTAGTAGCCCTCGTCTTTTTACCTACTTGATCCTCTGCTGCCTTCACTACTTCATACCTCAAAGCTACCCATTCTTCTTCTACTGTATTTCTTTCCCCCATTCCTGTCAATTGATCCCTTATGCTCTCCCTGAAACTCTGTATCGATATATGTGACATAAATAACAGTATCTTTTGATTTCAGTCACTTAGAAGCTTCAATTTTTCACACCGTAAAGTGACCGTAGACGTTAGAATGTGACATAAATTTCAATTTGTCATTTCTATTCATTCCTGAGAAAAAGAGGTCTTAACAATCGGACAGACGGGCGAACAACAAAGCGATACTATAAGAGTTCTGTTTTTACCTCTTGAATTATGGAATCCTAAAAAACAACCGCAAGTGGTAAGCGCGCTTCGAACTTCACATTTCTGTGCAAGATTAAACGAAGTATAATAATAGTTGTTTAATAAATAGCATGGGTTCTTTGCCTATTACCCTAGTTGTTAATTTTATTTATGAGCATGAAATTAAAAATTATTTATGACGTTTAGAAAATAGATGGAGTTAATCTAGGGACCGGAACAGGTACGCGCTTTCCATTTACGACGAGCAGTATTGTTTCAGTTGCTGCTGAAAGTGACAACGGACATGCTGTGCCCGCACTGATCTCTCTCTCTGCGAAGGATCTGAGCCGGCAGCTCTTGTACATAAGACCTGTTCCATACCCTGCGTGTTAAGCCTTTCACTAGGCTGTGGGTGCACGCGAAGCCGTGCTTCACTTGAAAAGAGGCAAAATTGCGACTCATTGGACCGCAGCAGTCACTGTCCAGTTTCTGTATTGTTTGGCTCTTTGAAGACGTGCAGTTGTATGTGTCGCTGTTAGCAATGGCCCTTTGCGAGGATCCCTACTACAAATGTCTACCGCAAGCAGTTCCCTTCTCAATGGTCACTCAGGAACTAGCTGAGGCGGATCTGCTTACACCGGCAGCAACAGTTTCTCTCCGTTTTGAAACTGACTGTAAGTGACAAGACGTGACCCTCGCCACTGGGCCCTGTCGGTTAAGATCTTTTTACGACTACTGTCCGCACGGTGTGTTACATAGCTTTGAATGGTAAACCACTCCTTATACCCACGTTGGAAATCAGTGTTGATGGACGATGTGGTCATGAACAAATCCAAACTCGATAGCTTCTTTCTGTCATTCTGTCACTTTATCACGTTGACACATCTTATTGGGCTGAAGCCATACAACCGACTTACACATACACACCATTTCACTTCCATGACTTACGCTAGGGTTATAGGGTCACATGCCCGCCTAGTATCAGTTCTACATTATCTACAACGCTCCAAAGCGAGCAGTGTAGTCTTTTAAGAGTGACAAATATTTGTAAAGTTAGCTGAGCAGGCGTGCTGAAAAGTAATGCCTCAGATTCCTTTATGTTAAAATTCTTGAAGATGTTTTAGTAAATCAAATATTATTAACATTCATCATCTTTAATCTTCATGTATACACATTTATTTCTCAACATAATCACACTGCCGACGAAAAAATTAATCCCAACGACGAACAAGTTTGTTGATACTTTCACTGTAGAATGTTTTACTTTAATGACGGAGCGCAACATCATCTCTGCTTGCACGGCTTCATCACTATCTACGTGAATTTCTCAAAGGTGTTCTTTAAGTTTTGGAAACAGATGAAAATCGGATTGGGCCAAGTCCGGCTGTATGGAAGATGATCAAAGACTGTGCACTCGAGACTTCGGATTGTTGCAGACGTCACAGCGCTCGTGTGTGGTATGACATTGTCATGCTGAAGGAGAGGGTGCTTCACATATGGAGAAACTCTTCGAATTCTGAACTTGATTACAACATGTTGCTTCTTATGCATCGACATAGTTTCGTTACACACCGCTATGTTACACGGTTCAGTTCGGAGCCCTCTAGAGGTATAGGCTTGCAGCTTGTTTCAGAGAAGCGCGAAAGTCGACCGAGTAATATGCATGACACGTAACACGTCAACCGATATTGAGAACAGTATAAAAAATTCGGAGGCATTACTTCCCCGCACGACCTCGTGTTCCAGGAACATGTTACGTCATATGTGTCCCTATTATTTTATGTTAGTATTTTAAAACATTCATGTTATTGTACAGTTTGTTCTGTTTATCTGTATTGGAGACTACTTCTTTTTCTTTTATTTTGTATGATAGCTTCTTTACATAATGTGGTGGCATAGTGAACCAACAAGTCCAATCATTTTGCTGTAAACCTTTTTTCTTTCATTGGCATTCTAACATTTTTTGCTGTTTTCACAATTGTTTATGCATAGTAGTATTAAGTGTTTATGCTCTATTGAGTGTCTGTCCTCCACACAAAAAAGCTTGAACATATCATGTTAACAGCATAAAATTCGCACATTTTTATCGGTGAGCCAATTGGTGTATAACCTCGTACAGCTTTTCGTTATCAAAAAGGGTACGATGTCTACATACGACTGCCCTATAACAGACGTTTATCTCTGTTTTGCAGCAGTTGAAACCTACGAGCCGAAACATGACCGCCTGCTCACCTGCTTAGTGGCGTGTTGATCGCCTTATCTGTGTCGCATCTATTTGACTAGTACTTTTCTAGGTTTCCAGAAATATGTGGCGCCAGATGTCCTCGCAAATTAGAGACGGTGGTATGAGGGTGCGGAGCTGTCGAATTTGGTAGCCAAGAGATCAACGTGATTTTACTGTCGTGTTCCTCAAACCACTGCAGCAAGATATTGAAGTCGTGACACGGACACTTATCCTGCTGGAAGATGCCATCGCCATCAGGAAAGACACCAAGCATGAAACGATGCAGGTGTTCCGCAATAGTGTTCATATAGTCCACAGCGGCCTCGGTACCTTCGACTACAACCGCAAATCCCATGGGAGCCCAGGTGAACGTACTCCATATCATAATATCGTCTCCAACGGGCTGCAGCTGTAGCGCATTGCATGTTTCGTGCAGACATTCACATGGACAACGGCGTATCCGGACACAGTCACAGACGTGGAGTAAAAATAAACATGATTCATCCGACCAGGTGACACGTTCCATTGGTTCAGTGTACAATCTCGTTGCCCTGTGCTCACTGGAGCCGTAACTGACATGGTCGTTAGGTCATTATGGTAACACGCAGTGGTCGTCTGCTGCGGAGTGTTCAACAACGTGTTCTGAACATTGTGCTCCGAAACACTTGTATCTCTCCAGCATTGTACTCTGTCGTCAGATGTGCCATAGATCACTTCCTATCCTACACAACAGAACGGCAAGCCTCCGATTTCCACATTCTGTGAAGAGGCGTGGAAGTCCAAGACTGTCGCATACTCATGGTTTCACCGTCGTTCAACCACTTTCCATAGATGGCCACGACGATAACATCCTAACAACCGAACAGCTTTTCCGTTTCCGAGATGCTCGTTCCGAGGCGCCACAACTGTCTACCCTTTGTCAAAATCGCTTACATAAATGGATTTTCCATTCACGATCCGTACCGTCGCCAGAATTCCCCACTGATCTGCTTACATATTTTACTTACCGTGTAACGAGCCTGCAACGCCATAAGGCGGCTGCCAGTATCGTGATGGGCTGTGGTCATAATGTTTTGGCTCCTCAGTGTGGATGAATGTCTTTGTTTATGATACTCTCGCCATCTCTCTTTGCCAAACCCCATGCATCCTTGGATGGAAAAATGGGACGAATGGTAACGTCAAACACTTCGGTTAAATCTCTTTGCTCTTTCGCAGATCACATGACATGACCTCCGTCCTGGTTACGAGATTGCATAGAGCACGTTATTCCGAAGCAGTATGACGTGGATTTCCGTAGGTTCAAATGCCTCTGAGCACTATGGGACTTAACTTCTCAGGTCATCAGTCCCATAGAACTTAGAGCTACTTAAACCTAACTAACCTAAGGACATCATACACATCCATGCCCGAGGCAGCATTCGAACCTGCGACCCTAGCGATCGCGTGGTTCCAGACTGTAGCGCCTAGAACCGCTCGGCCACCCCGGACGGCTATTTCCGTAGAAACACGTCACAGGTACCGACATACACGATCATATGATGGCTAATAGACGTTAATCAGATTAACTTATGTAATTTTTGAACAGAATCCAGCTTATTTTGTGAGTTGAAGTGATTGCATTTGCGAAAATGTGATTGTAATTTACGTTTCTCAAACTCACATCACCACAAGGCATGTTTAATTTAACTGTGTTGGTTTCTCTAAAGCGCTTTTTCTGGCTATGTATTGTTTCAATGTAATTAAGTTTCATTTAAAGTAATCTCCCGTACTCACGTGTGTTTTCTTAGTGATATAATTTATTGTGTTTCATGTGATCGTGTTGTTACGAACTGCGTAAGTGTGAAGAGACACCTGCAATGCCGGCCGCTGTAACCGAGCGCTTCTAGGCGCTTCAGTTTGGAACCGCGCGACCGCTACGGTCGCAGATTTGAATCCTGCCTCGAGCATGGATGTGGGTGATGTCATTTGGTTAGTTAGGTTTAAGTAGTTCTAAGTTTTAGGGCACTGATGACCTCAGAAATTAAGTCCCATAGTGCTCAGAGCCATTTTTGAACACCTGAAGTGTTTTCCCCACCATGAAATTGCGTGAAAGGCCGTGTGATGCAAAGAGTTTTGCCTAGCCTGGTTCTCTACAGAAACATACGTTTCTTCAAATATGCGCTAATGAGAAGGAAGTGCTAACTTTTTTCATACCTCTGACCGCAGACCACTGTCTTACCAGATTGCTATTACTATTATGTCTTTTTCTTCATATTTGAAGCTCTATTTGCGATGTATATTCATATGCATTTCATCTAACTGATGATCATATTACAACATGACGACGGAGTTGGCACAGAATAGAGTGGAATTGGATATGTTGTGTAACTATTTGGTTTAAATTAATCGAAGAAAAACCATATTTACATGAACATTTCTGTTAGAGCATTATATAGAGTAGACATTTCTGTTGGTCAGAAACGAACTGAATTCGCTTTGAGGCTTCTGTGAATATAGTCTATGCTAGTAGGGAGGGCCTATATGCAGTCAGTCTGACTCACGAGTATTGTTATATCAAAATGCCTGACTTGGATCAATTTAGTAAGTCACTGAGATGCATTTGTTATCCATATGAAAATGAGCTCGGGTCTTCGTGTACGCATGCAACTTGTACACGGCCATTCAGTTAGTAGGAGATAACAACTAATTTCTATCTTTCAGTATGTGTATTTAAACTTACTTAAATTTTACTTTCCATATTTTTTTGACTTACAAAGCTGTATTAGATATTCCTTTCATTTTTTGTGTAATTACTCCAGGTTACACTCAGATTTTAATGTTGTAGTTGTGCTTTCTATCTAAAGTTTTGTGTCTTTCTAAACTTTAGCACGGAAAGTGTTCAGTATTTGTTGCATATAAAAATTTATCAATAAATAACTCTTTTTAGTATTGGGGTATAAGAGAAAATATTGTTGAGATTTTATTTAACCTCTCTGAATGATTAAAAAGGTAGTATAACTTTTTTCGAAAAAGTGGGATTAGTGAGAGGAAATGAGTGTTTGGGACAGGATGTAGACATTTTGATGAATGGGCTAATGATGAGGCTAGACGGAGGAGAGGGGCCCGTGGCCATGGTGATACCTCTCAGTCGACAGTTCAGAATGCTGTGACTGTTGCTGGATACTGCCAAAAACAAGTAGGTGCCGTTATGCCTGTTCTTCTCCCAGGAGATGGCGTGGCGTGAGACGTAGTCTCGCTCCAGAGGCGGAACTACACCACACCATACGTGAGGTCACAGCCCGGAGCATTGTGCCCGAGGCCGCAGTCGCAGCGTTCACGCCCCAAACACCCCACCTGCTATCTTCGTGCAGTCGTTACTGCATGGATTTTTTTTAATTTATCGCAATAGGCATTTCCTCCTATGCAGATGGGAGTGAACAAAGTATTTTCGCCTTCGGAGGAGAAAGCTAGTGATTGAAATTTCGCGAAAACATCACACCGCAACGAAGAGCGCCGTTCTTTTAATGATTGCCACTCCAACTAGCTTACCCTTTCCGCGACGCTCTCTTCCCTATTTCGCGATAACACAAAACGAGCTGCACTTTTTTTAATTTTTTCAATTTCCTCCGTGAAACCTGTCTGGTAAGGATCCTGTTCCGCGATGTAACACTCCAGAATCGAACAAGCGTAGTGTAGGCAGTCTAGTAGATTTGTTCGTTGAATAAAATGCAATCTTTGATTCACCTTCTCCACAAGATTTCCTATGTGATAGTTCCAATTGAAGTTGTTCGTAACTGTAATCCCTAGGTACTTAGATGAATTGGCAACCTTTAAATTCTTATGATTTATCGTGTAACTGAAATTAAACCGATTTTTTAATAATCCTGTGAAGGACCTCACACTTTTTATTGATCAGGTAAACTGACGCTTTTCTCATGTAAATAATTTTGTAATTCATACTGATATTCTGATGACTTTACTAAACGGTAAAAGACAGCACTAGCTGCAAACAATTTAAGGGAACTTCTCGGTTCGTCTCCTAATTCGTTCTTGTAGATTAAGAACAGCAGAGGCCCTATAACACTTCCATAGGAAACGCCAGATATCACTTCTGTTTCATTCGATGACTCCCTGTTAACTACAGCGAACTGTGATCTTTCTGACAGGAAATCACGAATCCAGTTTCACTCCTTGATTAGAAGATGTTTTTCGGAAACAGTGTCAAAAGCCTCCTGGAAACATTAAATCAGTTTGAGATCCCTTACCGATAGCGTCCATTACTTCGTATGAATAAACAGCCAGTTGCGTTTCCACAAGAACGACATTGTAAATCCGTGCTGGCTGTGTGTCAATAGAACGTTTTCTTCGAGGTATTTCACAATGTTCGAACACCGTATGTGTTTCAAGATCCTATTTCATGTCAATGTCAGTGATAAGGGTCTGTAACTAATGTATTACTTCGAGGAAAGGGTCTGCATGAGTTTCAATTTGAGACAAAAATAAGTTACTACCGAATACATTGGGAGCATATTCTTTTGAAGCCTGAAGAGTGAATGCGTAGGCAAAGGAGGCACCATATTCTTCTGCACATGAAAGGCTGCTTGAACGATTCGAAACAATGGCTTCGCACACAGCCAACTCTGAACGAAGGACAAAACGTGTTGTAAAGGATGTAGTAACCTAGAATAATATTCAGGATAATATATTTTATAGCAGAGAAGACAGTCGGGTAGGACAGTTTGCATTGAAGCTATAAGGGCAGCGCCGGTTTAGGGTCCAAGTGACATAGGCGACCGCTTGGGGTGCCAAGGTGAAAGTGTAAAATTTCCACACGGTGTGTATCATAATTAGTAGCAAGAAAAAGCACTTCCACGTACAATAGACTTAGGTTTATTTTTAAAGGTCTTACCAAGAGCCCAAGGAATAGCAACTGACGTATAAGAGAGGAAGGGAAATACGGGGGTGGGTGCGGGGATGCCAAATGATGTGTTGCTTGTGCCGCAATATGTTCTTGAACCGCCCTTGTGTGAGGGCCTTGCTACATGTATATGACGGCGTGTAGGCGTACTGTTGGACGAAAGACTGGAGGTACTGCTACAAGGCTGATTTCGTTCCATGAAGTCAAGAGTGAAAAACGTAAGTGCACGTTGTATTTTAAGTAGGTAAAGGAAACTGCTTATACTGTATTGCAAATTGCTCTACTCTTTGAATGAAGACTAACATACACGCATTATATTTTGTTAGAACATTGCCAGTACGTGGACGAGGGGTGAACATGGTACAGATTTTATTATCTGGTCTTGTAAAACACACACTATGTACGCAAAATACTCAGGATACTAATTACAGTCCGTTTCAAGGTACAACAGAGCCTGGAATGGAATTACATGAAAGTTTGTCAAACCAGCAAAACACAAAAATGGTGCCTACTGAATGGAAACAGGGAGGATGTGCCGTGTACCAGCAATGGAGGCAGTGTACATGCGTTCTCTCCTGTATTTCCGGATTAGTCAATGTTACTGCAAGCTCAGGTAATGAACAGCCATCAGACGTAGTAGAAGCATGGAACCAAGTGCCAGTATGCCTCAGCACAGCCCGCCCGGTTAGCCGTGCGGAAGGCGTGCCGGTCCCCGGCACAAATCCGCCCGGCTGATTAGTGTCGAGGTCCGGTGTGCCGCCCAGTCTATGGGTGGTTTCTAAGACAGATTTTCCATATGCCTCGGCGAATGCGGGCTGGTTCCCCTTATTCCGCCTCAGTTACACTATGTC
The DNA here is from genome assembly GCF_023898315.1 of Schistocerca nitens. Classification (NCBI taxonomy): domain Eukaryota; kingdom Metazoa; phylum Arthropoda; class Insecta; order Orthoptera; family Acrididae; genus Schistocerca; species Schistocerca nitens. The sequence continues at coordinate 362,837,531 of NC_064616.1, forward strand.
GGCGATTGCTGCGCAAACACTGTCTCCACGTACGCCGCGTACACCATAATTACTCTACCACACAAACATTTGGGGTTACACTCGGCTGATGTGAGACGTTCCCGGGTGGAGGGGGGGGGGGGTCTACTAAGGACCAATAGCCTTGGATTCGGTGTGGGGCGGCGGTGGAGTGAGTAGAGTGCTGTAGCCAGTTGTGGGGTTGTGTACAACTGTTGCTATGTGAAATATGATTTATTAGTCTCATTACATACGTATTACATCATATGATCTGTTGTACAGGAGACACGTCAAGTTTTGCAAAAATATAATGTATAATGGTTTACAGAAATTCTTTTTACATTATTTTAAGAATAATGCCAATAAATACAACACTACAATATTTATTTTAAATTAACAGTTTACCAATTTCCTTTGTTGTACGCTGACAACACTGCAATATTAGCTATAGATTTTTATTGTTCAAAGTGTCAGACTGTCTTCCATGAATTATTCAATGGCGTAGTAACATTTCTGTAATAAAATATTCTGGAGTAAACTTTTCAGTGAACGAAGGTCCATTCTTACTATGTTTCTTCCTTTCAATTTGTTATATATTTTAGCCCAATGTACAGTGGTGTCTGAGCATAAAGCTTTAAGTGATGCCAAGAAAATTTGAAGTTTTCCTTGTGGCGAGTACCATAGCTATGTTTAAAACGGAACTTTTCAAGATTATATTGATTATGATATACGAAAATAAAATCTGAAAAATATACAATAAATTAATTGTTAGTATTTTTAATTTATTGAGCAATGGGTGACATGACTCTTTTTTGTGGACAGCACACATGTTTCTAAAGATTTTCTTCTCATGAATTAGTAGCTTTGTACTGCTTCTAGAGTTTCCCCAGAAAATTATCCAATACCGAATAACAGATTCAAAATAATTGTTGTAGACTGTCTTTCTTGTGCCCATATGAGTGACAACAGATAAAATAAACATTTCATAAGCTAGGGAATTTAATTTATCTGCCAGGAAGTCTATATGTGTCTTCCAGTTTAAACTTTTATCAAGGTTTAGGCCCAAGACATTCACATGGCTCACTTCTGTCATCAGTTGATTGTTATGGGCTATTTGTACAGGACGTATTGCTCACAATTTATAGACAAATTTCATTATTGGGATCATAGTGACATTGAGCTTTAGTCCATTTTTAAGGAACCAGGATTCCAGTTTCCCCAGAATATTTTGTATACTATCTGGAATTTTTCTATTGTATCATTTTCTATCAGGACTGAGGTGTCATCTGCGAACAAGATTGAATGAGCATCAATATTCAATGGTAAATAATTTATATACAACAACAACAGGTAAGCACCCAGTATTGCGCCCTGTGGAACTCCTTGGGGAATTGTTTTCCATTCGAAGTGGTAGTTAATTGAATTTGATGTTAAAATAACTCTTTGTTTCATTTCTGTCAGATAAGAGTTGAACCACTGTAATGCAGTATCTTCGATCCCATAGCTCTTCAATTTGTGAAATAATAATGAGTGTTTCACAGAGTCAAAGGCTATCGTTAGATCACAGAATATTCCTGAGACTTTTGTAACCTGGTCTAGTGATGTGCTTATTTTTTCTGTAAATTATCTGATGTCATTTATGGTGATTTTTCCTCTTTGAAAACCAAGCTGATTTTTACAAATAATGTCATTTACTGTAAGGAAATTGTCTAGTTGTTTTGCCACAAGTTTTTCAAATATTGTAGAGAAAAAAGGAAGGAGCGAGATAGGCTGGTAGGTTCCCATATCTTCTGATGGTCCCTTTTTAAATAATAGCTTAATATCTGCATATTTTAGGACATCTGGGAAAGACCCATGTTCGAGATACTGGTTTACAATAATAGTCAGTGGGTATGAAATAATATGACGTTGATGACCATGGAAGATATTCCATCCCGTCTAGCTGAATTTTTGTTTTTTAATGATAATATTGTGTCTTCCACATCTTTCTGAGTGATTTTTCTGAATTTTTTAAAACAAATATTTTGTATGTCATCTCTATGCCTCACCTGATGGGCTGTCACGTCGTACGTCAGATTTTGTTATATTGACAAACAAACCATTGAAGCAGTTTGACATTTGAACGTGATTTACAGTAATATCACCCTGAAACCTAATTTGAGAAATTTCTTAACTTTTAACATTGACTCTCAACTCTGATTTCACAACAGATCAGACTGCCTTTGTTTTATTTCTTTGTTTGTTTATGAATCTTCTACTTGCCAGTTTTTTGCTGCCAGTATCAGTTTTTTGAATATAGTCTTATAGCGCTTAACGTAAGTTACAAAATTAGGGTTTCTATTTACTTTGAGCTCACTGAGCAGCTGTCTTTTTCTGGCACTTGAAATTTTTATGCCTGGTGTAATCCAGTTTCGTTTATTCCTGACTCTCTTATGATAAGATTTTGGGGGAAATGTTTCACTGAATACACCCAAAAAATAATTTAGAAATTTATAAAAATTTTTGCTGCTTGTACCACTGTGGTCTAAAGGCCAGCTTATAGCACTTAACTTATCACAAAACAGCTCTAAATTTTCTTCGCTAAAATTCCTTCTTATACAAGATACAGATTTTAGTTTCTCTGTTTAGGGGAGCTCTACAAACAAAGCTGAGTGATCAGATATCCCTACATCTAGGCAGAACTTCCTTGTATCATCAAAGTGATAATTTGTAATAATATTATCAATGCAGGTTGCTGAGTGGAAGTTCTCTCTATCGCACATAGTAAAGTTTAACTTGAAACCAGATTTTTTGATTAAATCGCCAAATTTTTCAATGTCACTGCTTTCAATTAATGTATTTAACTAGAAGTTTCATGCAATCACCATCTTGTCCTTGCTTTCTTTTTTGAGTTTGTCTAAGGGATATTGAAATTTTTCTAAGAACAATTTAGTAGCATAACTCCCAGGAATTCTGTAAATTGATATTATCACACTATTTAAATCACACATCTCCACATAACAGCTTTCAAAAATACATTCTTCATTTAGATAACTAATATCTTCTTTCACTTTAAAGTTTAAGGAGGCATGCAGTAACATACAGGAGCCCCCACGAGATTTTTTTTTCTACAAAAGCTACTGGCAAGTCTGAAATTACTAATTTTATTTAGAATGTCTACGCATTCTTTTGTGAGGCGGCGTTCGTTTAAGCAGACTACCTTTATGTTTTCCAGTTCAGAAAGTATATGTCACAGTTGATCAATTTTAGAGTAATCTAGTTTGGACGTTTTTCTGCTAAACCGTTTATATTTAGATGCATCAAGATAGAATTCTTGAGTTTGTTTATACTTAGAAGAGTCTCACTTGTTCCATTATATTTACTGTTCCCATTTTGGATTACCAATTTTGTTTTCTCACCCATTTCGGAAGATTTCAGTTTCCTTTGCTTTTAATGATTCTGCGGATGTCTACGATCATTTTGCTGAAAATTATTGAACCTAACCTATTCAAGTGTAGCCCATTCTTTCCCAGACACTTACCACTTACAAATTTATTTGAGTCTACAAAGATTTCACCAAGCTAGTCGCACTGTTCCCTGATTCCACTGCTTATCTTATTTATGGTAGTATCACTTACTGACATTTTGTGTAATGACAATTTGTAAACACACTTTTTGCTGAGTGTTCACTGATTATTTTGATTATTTCTTCCTCACTGCTGTTCCAGATGGAATTTGTTCTGACATGAATGAAAAAATCTTCGTAATTGTCCTTTTTTCATTTCCATTTTCAGTTTCACTTCGTTTTTAATTTAGAATATTTTGAAAGTGTCTGCTGATCTGATGCGATCGGATTCCGGGACACAGCCTGGGGCGGAAACATTTTTCAGTACGGAGTCGCCAACAACAAGAAAGTCCCTTTTTTCAATAGGTTTTGCCGGTGCACTTCCACGTTTGTCCTTTTAATAGGTCACTGTTTTCCATTTATATTTGTTTACAGATAGTCCGGTGGGTGAGTTTTTGATCACATTTCGCACAACATGTGTATTTTGAAGGCTTTGTTTCGTACTTGGTTGGCGTTTTTCAGAAACCCTGGATTCCGTTTCGCTTATTTCCTTTCGATGGATATCACACACAGAGAAATGTTTTCTTGAGTTAATGTATCATTTTCTTTCTTTGTAGTAAGTAATTCGGTTTTCAATGCTTCAATGTCCTTGTGTAGCTGCTTTATAATATCGTTTTCTGTATCTTCTTTTATTTCCGTTTCACACGCACAGGCCTGCTTTTCCCGCATTAGTTCATCTTTTTCTATTTTTTGTAGTCACTATTTCGGTATTTAATGCCTCAATGTCCTTTTGCAGCAACTTTATAATTTCGGTTTTTGAGTCCACTGTACTTACAAGATCGGCTGTTTCAACTCTCAAACAAACGTAGCATGTCCATGGAATATCATCACTGCTGAATTTTGCGTTCATTTTCGCGCACTTTTCGTGCAACCAGTAATTGCACTTGACACACACAAAATACCCTTCATCACTGGCTTTTCACATTCTCTACAAGAAAAACTGTTTGATTTTTGCTTTTTTGACGAAAGTGAAACGTTACTACACTTTCCTATCGGCGCCATCTTGACTACGGCGGGGACGAAGCCTCTCCGTCGTTTCGAGGTCCCCAGTTCAAAAATGGTTTAAATAGCTCTGACCACTATGGGACTTAACATCTGAGGTCATCAGTCCCCTTAGGTCCCCAGTTCCATACAATACAATGCCTCACCACCATCAAAAGGCAAAATATTAGTATGTGAATGAATTTGAACGGATAAGGATGTTCGGTCTCCGTCAAACTAGTCGACAGTTCACTCTTACGGCCCATACAAGGAAAGTGACATATCTTTGAAACCACGACACAGAAGACTATCGTATGCAACGATCATGGAACACGACCATTTCATCGGATCACAGCCACCTTGTCTGAATGGGCAATGCGGAACTGTACAACTTTATCGATGCTATAGAATCACGATAGCTGAAGACCTGTCTGCGTCGATGCTTCAGCATCGTCTGCTGCGGGCTGAACTATACTTCACTCATCACAAGAAAAACCTGATGTAAACGAACACAGGCGTAGCAGTCGTAACTCTCGTACACAATGTTGTTCCGCTCTTGGAAGTAGGTCCAACTTATGTATTAGATATCTTATTACTATGTCATTGTAAATGAAACTTTAAGACATTCTGACGTATTAACAGCCGTCAACGTTTTTCTTAATCATTTTTTTGCTACGTAATCTTTATTTCAAAATTTGTGTACAGTCACAGTCTCCGTAAATGCTACTTGTGCTCTGATAGTCTCGGTTCACGTACTGTGTGACACTGCTTCGTAGTGAAACATGCACATGCGCGCGGAACACCGTTCGTGGCGAGAAACAAGTTGTTCTTAATGTTTTTCACAAGCTTACAGGAAAACAAAATCCCTCTGACGGTTTTCGAGAAGCACTATATAATAAATTGCAGACCCTGTGTAAGTTAGATGTGTGACGTAGTCAACAGCGTCGTAGAATGATACTCGCCTAGGGTTTGAGGCGACAGTTCGAATCTTGTGAAGGTCTACATTTTTTTTTCGGTTGGAGTAAAGATAGCGTTATAATCATGTATGCTTTGAGGCGACAGCTCGAATTGCGTGTATGCAGCTCGTGGTCTCGCTGTCGCGTTCTCGCTTGCCGAGCACGAGGTCCCGGGTTCGATTCCCGGCGGGGTCAGGGATTTTCACCTGCCTTGAGTTAACTGGGTGTTTGTGTTGCCCTCATCATTTCATTCTCATTCATGACAGTGGCGAGATTGGACTGAGCAAAGGTTGGAAATTTGTAGGGCCGCTGATAACCTCGCAGCTGAGCGCCCCACAAACCAAACATCATCATCATCATCGAATCTCATCGTGATAAATATTTTTTTCAGTTTGAATACCTATATCATTTAAATACGAAATACAGCAAATATATGTTAATAACCTCATATTTAACCATCATTTTTCAAGAAAAACGTACGTCTTCTACTTTCTAATTACAAAATCATATGCAAAATTCTGGTGTTAGTTGCAAATGTAAATTCTTAAGTGTGATATTTTATAAAAGATTGTTAAAGATTGCTGAAGTTTAGGCAACATTACACAATCAAATTTTTTCAGAGAAAAATAAAAAAATCAAATACTCTTTATTTGAATATGACCATTGTCTTGTAGGACAAAGGTGGTCTGACACGAACCAGAGTGATAAGGGTGGTAGAAACATGGAAAACATAATTTTCACGGCTTCGAGCACACTGTAGAAATGCTGCATTTTAACAGTTATCACCATACCACTGCTACCTGAACCCAATAGAGCTGATTTAGAGCCAACAAGACATTTAAGCTGCCAAACGTACTGGAACTAATGCACAAACCTTTGTGCCACGTTGCTGCCGAACGATGGTGAATTGCAGAACAGCACGTCATAAAAGAGGAGGAGAAAATGAGGACTTTTTGGTGGCTTGGGATTCTGTTGCTGATCGTCTCGTTATCAACGTAGCAGTACTGAAATATATTCCTCTGGATCCAGTATGGAAGGAGTTCAAAGATTACCAGACGATTGACTGCAATACCTCCAGTGGCTTCAATATTTAACAACATGGGAAATCAGGAGTGCGCTTTTACTCCAGGCATAGCTACTGCAGAAAAATTACCCTTGTTAAAGTCAGATATTTTCATAACTCTTGTTTTTAATCACAGTGCTATGTTAGCTAAGATCTAGGGCATCTTAAGTATTCCGTCAGGTCACGTAAGAAGCGTATCGCCTGAGTTTTGCCATACATTCTGTTTAAAAATTAAATAACATTAAAAACAATATTGTTCTCTGCTCGACTCATTTTACGTCTTTACTGCAACTGTTCACATCACTGCAGGTTAGCTGCATCACTTGCTTGGCCAGTGCTGTCCACGTTAAATGTGCTGGTAAAGCTGTTGCACCCTCAGTCGATGTACGCGTAACGCACAGGAGAAAACATATACTCGTTATCGTACTTGACTGTAATCGAGACAGCTTGGCTTCCACTCCTTGTGAAACGAAATCCAATGACGTTCCAGGAAACGCAGCAGAATACATAGTGTAATGTTTACACGAGTCTTATAATGTACGGAGTATAGTGGTAATCTTGGCGCTGGTGTCAGCTTTACATACTGAGAAACCACGAGCGTCTCAGACTGCACTAGAAACTTAAACATCACATGTGGTGAATGGAAAAATGTAGTATTTTCATCTGAGCCTTGTTTAAACATGCCCCACAGTAAAACTAGGGACCTTTGTGTAGTTTTTAGCGTTATTTCTAACATAACCTTATACATATATGTACTATGACTTTTAATTTCCACATATATGAAATTTTATAAATTTCATACTTTAATTTTGATAACAATAAAGCTTTATGTACAATGAGGTATTCTAAATATGGAACATTAATTGTTACAAAGTTACCCTCCAGTTCAGGACAATACTGTGACATGAAGTCTAAGACAGAGAAAGTAGATTTAAATTCATCTGTCACTAAGCTGGGCTGAGTTATTATTTCTTCATGACATACAATTATAACTTCGGAACAAATTCGCCAGGTCCTATGACTTTCGTTTTACCCATGCACAGAACAACATTGTCACAAAGTTTGCCAATTTAGTGAGATTTATTTTTCTACGTTTTTTATAATCCAAATAATTAAGAACTAAGCTGCATGAACTATGGTAATTAAAGAAAGGTTTTACACATTTATTTACGCATTACTTCAGTGAAACTATACGTGAAAAATAGGTCACAATCTTTACATTTAACACAATATCCTCTAAGCAAGGCAATTAGTTCAAATTGTTTGACACTTAAAAGTTCAGTGGCACGAGAAAAAACAAAATCATGACACCGTGAATAAAATATTTTCAGCGACTGTATTTTATTTATTCGAATAACCCTCTTGGACTGCACGATAAATCAACTTTGGTTTTGCTTATTTTTGTTTAATTTTCGTTGCTCCCAGACTTTCTTCGTCCATCAAAGAGTGTCGTTTCTTTTCTTAGTGGAACAAATTTTTCCTTTTGTAGATCTCTTTCTTTCCTGAAATCCTGCCTTATGTGTTTCTTCTCCAAAAAGTCTTCTGTTATCTGTTATGTTCATTCTAACTCCTGTGTTTTTCACATCTATGCCAATTTTGGTGAACCATGTGGGGTTGTATTTGTAGCTGTGTAGTAAGTTGATGACCTGCTTGGTTAGTCTCTTATTATCCATTATGTATATGTGTCCATAAAACAGTAATCTTCTCTTCCTCATTACATCAGTCAGCTTTTCTATTTTCAGAGCTCTCTGTTTGATCTTAATTTGTATTCAACATTACTATTACTTCCAGGACCCAGCATTTTCCTTAGAATTCTTCTTTCGACTTTTTCCAGTTTTTCAAGTTCCCTAAATATCGTTGGCTTAAGTGTATCTGCTGCATACAGTGTTTCAAGCCTTACCACTGTTTGATAGTGTCTTAGGTTCTTTGTCCAGGACAAAGTTTTTTCATTATGTATGTTTTTTGTCATTTGTAATGCCCTTCATCTCCCTGTCTGATTCCTGATTTTATTTCAAAAGTTTTTGGCAGTTACACCTTAAATTTTACTTCTGATAGTTACTTTCATTATTTCTTTTGCTTTACTATCGAATCCGAATTCATTTAAAATGTTGATTAGTGCAGTTCTATCAATTGAGTCGTATGCCTTTTCAAAATCTACGGAAGTTGTCACGTATTTCAAATTTCTGATTTTCCTCATTGCTATTGTGTTCTTTAGATTTAGTGTTTGCTCTTCACAATACCTTTCCTTCCTAAATCCTGCTTGATATTCTCCTAGTTATGGGTCAATTACTGCTTCAGCTATTTTTAAAACTGCCATAGACAAGATCTTATATGTCACTGGCAAGAGGGAGATCCCTCTATAGTTGTTAGGATCAGTTTACTTTACATTTTTATGTTGTCGATGTATGAATTCCGATGCCCATTCTGACGCTAAGCTGTTTGATGTCCAAATTTCATTAATGATTTCTGTTAGACAAAGAATAATTTTGCCAGTAGAGTATTTCCACAATTCAGCAATTATATTGTCTCCTTCTGATGCTTTGCTATTTTTAAATTGTTTTATGATTTCTCTGAGTTGCTCTATTGTTGATGGCCTTGAGACTGATTGTATTTGGATTACATGGTCCAAATGAAATTCTTCTTTTGGTGCATCGCAGTTGTGTGGTTCTTTGAAATAGTCCACAAGTGATCTGCAGTTCTCCGTATTATTATAGGCAGTCTTTTCTGTTTTTGGATCTATAAACTATAAACTTGGTGGTGTGTACTTCTTTAATCGTTTTGGAATGTTCATAAAAGTTTCTTGTGTTGCTAAATGTGACTCAGCTGACTTTATTTGATCTTTTATGTGTTGTACTCTGATCTTTTTGAGACCTTTTGATGCATGTTTCATCGCTTCTATAAGATTTTTCCTGTTTTGTCACTTTTATTTGCGTTCCAGATATCCCATGCTCCTTGCCTCTTTATAATTAACTCATCACAATCAGGATTCCACCAAGTATGTTTCCATTTCTTTTTAAGACGTATAGTTTCTTCTGAAGTCTCAATAATGTCTTTATGAAGTAGTTCCCAACATTTAGGTATGCTTTCTTTCAACTGCATTTTGTAATCAGTTTCTCTAGCTAACTACTGTATGTCAGACTTTCTCTATTGATACTAGTGCCTTTTTCTAAATGTTGATCTAACCTTAAATTTAATGACAGAAAGGCAGCGGTCTGCCTCTGATCTGGTGCCCTTAGCAGCTTTTATATTGAGTACCTCCATTCCAAAGTATCTACTTATAGCAGCGTGATCGAGTTGTTACATGCCAAAACGTCGATATTTGGAAGTCGAAATAAATATCTCTTTAAAAACAGGACACTTACCACTTTCAGAGTTTTAGCTGCTTGTTTGAAGATAATGCTAAAGAGAGAAAAATTTCGGAGTCCTGCAGTTGCTGTGGTGTTCATCACTTTTCTGAAACGGTGAGTCGGCTTAGTTCGCATTTGGTGCTGCTGGAGTCAGATACGCTATTTTCCTTACTTCTCAAAGCACACATTTGTAAATGTATACAAGGTTTGGGAAAGGGGGGAGGCGGTTTTTGCATATGCCTCGTGTCGACAGGGTGTCAGGAGGTCGAGCGGTCAAGATTAGAGAGTGGGCATCCAGGGCTGCCATTGAATGACAAAACAGGAAATTAGGTACAATAAAGAGGATGTACTTCAATGTACGGTGTACAAGAGGCACACCTAGGGTCGGAAGTTACCAGGATGAGGCCAGTCTAGGAGGTTGAAGAAGTGATTGAAATGGGATATGTTAACTTATGTTGGTGGCCGGTCGTGGAAAGCAGAGCGAGTGGTTCTGCCTTCCGAAAAGACGTCTGTCCTGCTCGAGGTCTGGATTACAAGAGAGAGAAGCAACTGTGTTCTGCACCGCAGAACACTCCAGCGTCCACACACGTGATGGGTATCCCACCCACACTATTGGCTAAAACCAATGGCGTGAATTCGCTAGCAGTTTCAGCAGAGGGCTCAAGGCGTGTCTTGTCAGCAGCTTCAACTGGACAGAACTGCCTCAGTTCTGAAAGACAGGGGACTTGCGTCACGTAGGCACGGTGTAAGTTACTCGGAGAGAACACTTGTAAAGATTTGACTAGGCCTTTGAAATATTTTTTTTTAAACCAATTCCCTAAAATATTCCTTGACTGGTTGCCACCATGTACACAGTGGTGCTTAAGCACAGACGGGAAAATCAGAAAAAGTACATAAACAGAATTCGAAGTACTGTCCTACAGATGATAAAAATGGCTGGAAATTTCGATGCCCTACAGCTGCTGATCTGTAAATCCTCTAAAGGCACAATGATGAGTGAGGGACAGCATCCCACCTGACCAAACCAGAGGAGGATTGTCTGCTTGGATGTGTCTCTGGACACTCAAACAAAGAAGACATCACATGGCTCTCAGACATCACAGGACTTTCCGTAGATACCTCGCCTGCATCTTGTTCAAATCAATCTGTTGAGCCTTCTATTATCTCCGCACAGAGGATGTCTTGTGACTGTCTGACATCACGGAAATTCTTGTGAATGGAGCATTCTGATTGGTTCTTAATGAATTTACCCGGCAACTGCTGCTGCTGCCGGTGTGCGAACATTGTTCGCCATTTTCGCAGACGAGACTTTCAGCGGCAAAACTATTTTGTGCAGCCTCTAGTGAATCATATTCGTGGGACTCTCATACCTCGAATTGAGTCACCTTTTCCTAACCTATCTGCTACAGTAAAATTCCATTGTGGATTTAGACAGTCCTTATGCATCATGTAACTCTTCTTTGCCCTGCCTTCCCTGCAGCTTTGTGATTGTGATCGTCGCAATTTAAGTCAGAACTGAGCAGAAGTCCTCTGCAACCTTTGTAGAAAAAAGGAGAGCTGAGTTAATGTGACAGGACAGTGTTTTGACCACTCGGTGGAAATGAGAACATGTTGTCGTAGTTCTGCTAACCATGTACAGTGTGAAAGGCCAGCGCTAAACGAAACTTTCCCCTGAAACACGGGATACTAGTATCAAAAGACAGGGTAAGCACTTAAAGAAACTGGGAGATGGATGAGGGTTTTGCTACTGCATTGCAGTACTCTCCAAACTACTTACACGTACTGCAGTCCGAAGCAGATCTGCATCTCTCATGGTGCACTCACGTCTGTGTAAATAAGGAAATACACACTTCAAAAAAAGTTTTGCATCTCTACAGTTCCAAGAACTCCTGAAGATAGCCATTGACTGTGGATATTGTATCACAGAGACAGTCCCTTTGACTGTTCAGAGATGTCACTAAACCCGCCCAAAGATGTAAACAACCATGCATGAGCAGCGCCTATTAGACGGAGGGGGTCCGACACCCGATCAGTTCCAGTCATTCCACCAGGAAGGAGGTACACGACTCGTGTTGTCTGTAGTTCAACCATGTCTAGACGGTCAATACCACGATTCGATCGCGTCACAATGTTACTTTGTACCAGGAAAGGCTCTCCACAAGGGAAGTGTCCAGGCATCTCGGAGTAAACCAAAGCGATGTTGTTCGGACATGGAGCAGATACAGAGGCAGGAACTGTCGATGACATGCCTCGCTCAGGCCGCCCAAGGGCTACTACGGCAGTGAGTGACCGTAGCTATGGATTATGGCTCGGAGGAACCCTGATAGCTATGCCTCCATGTTGAATAATGCTTTTCGTGCAGCCACAGGACGTCATGTTACGACTCAAACTGTGCGCAATAGACTGCATGATGCGCAACTTCACTCCCGACGTACATGGCGAGGTCCATCTTTGCAACCGCGACACCGTGCAGCGTGGTACAGATCGGCCCAACAACATGCCGAATAGACCGCTCAGGATTGGCATCATGTTCCCTTCACCGATGAGTGTCGCATATGCCTTCAACCAGACAACTGTCGGAGGTGTGTTTGGAGGCAACCCAGTCACGCTGAACGCCTTAGACACACAGTCAGGCGAGTACAGCAACGTGGAGGTTCACTGCTGTTTTGGGATGACATTATGTGGGGCCGATGTACGCTGCCGGTGGTCATGGAAGGCGCCGTAACAGCTGTACGATACATGAATGCCATCCTCCAACAGATAGTGCAACCATATCGGCAGCATATTGGCGAGACATTCGTCTTCATGTACGACAATTCGCGCCCCCATTGTGCACATCTTGTGAACGACTTGCTTCAGGATAACGACATCGCTCGACTAGAGTGGCCAGTATGTTCTCCAGACATGAACCCTATCGAACATCTCTGTGATAGATTGAAAAGGCTGTTTATGGACGTCGTGACCCACCAACTACTTTGAGGGATCTACGCCGAATCGTCGTTGAGGAGAGGGACAATCTGGACCAATAGTGCCTTGATGAACTTGTGGATAGTATGCCACGACGAAGATAGGCATGCATCAATGTGAGAGGACGTGCTACTGGGTGTTAGAGGTACCGGTTTGTACAGAAATCTGGACCACCACCTCTGAAGGCCGCTGTGTATGGTGATACAACATGTAATGTGTGGTTTCCATGAGTAATAAAAAGGGCGGAAATGATGTTTATGTTGATCTCTATTCCAATTTTCTGTACAGGTCCCGAAGTCATGGAACCGATGTGATGCAAAACTTTTTTGATGTGTGAAAATTGTCTGCTAGACTGCTTCTACATATTTCCCATCTTTATTTGGTTGAGATAACATCGATTTTAGTGTGAGCTGTGTGTATCTAGATGGTGCAAGAAAGATGGAAGACACGTTTTCTGGTTTTCTAGACACGAGAAACACGTGAGTTGCCTTTGTAAAAAGTAGAAGGATAATTTGGAATGTGTTATATCATTGATATCGGTATTCGCCAGTGGAACTATCAGTTTCCTCTATTTTTCGAGTTTACAATGAAAGATCTTTGCAGACGAGGTAAGTTTTAGTTACTCTGTGGTTTCCAGCATGTTCCACCTCATTGTATCTCACTTAAGTTTCAGGTTTCACTCTTTGTTTTCAGAAATTTACTGTGCAAGCCATCGGTAGCATACTGCTATTTGGCTGATATCGAGCACTATCGCGTAAATGGCACAATATTCTGGCAAACTATGTGAAAATACAGATGTTCTTGTAATTACAGAATCTGGAGGTGGTTGCGGAAAGCATGCCAGCAAGTAAGCAAGTCAGTGCGAAAAACAGTAACGCCTTTGTGCCGGGGGGAACAAGCCCAGCCTTTGTACACCAGTTTGGAGAGTGACCATAGTCCGCTGAAGGCACTCTTATCGCGTATCAGGCAAGTGTATGCGGCGGCAGTTGACCTGTGACCATTGGCCACGGTGGATGACCGACAGACCTCGCGGGAAATATCTAGTGCTGCGAGGACTATATTCGATGCTTGTATTTGCTTCTTTTTGGATCTGCCTGTCTTCGTGGTACATGTACGACTGTCTGGTGGTCGACAGCTGCATGCAGGATGCAGAAGTGATGATTTTGGATGGTGCAGGATACGAATTGTGTTTACTGCATCGATATGGTATGTGTTGATATAGCCCAGTTGGAGAGCAGTCTCACACTGAAAAACTCAAGCTTTCCTCGACACTATCAGAGTACAGGAGTGTAATTGAGGAAGCGTCTTTGGCGATAGTTTCCATATTTCATGATCTGCAGACCACTTTTGCAGGGTTTAACTGTCAGTGCAGCATGACTGTTGTATGTTTTTTTTATCGATCTGTACAAAATAGTTTTGCCGCTGAAGTTCTGTCTGCAGAAAATGGCGGACAGTGTTACAACACCGGCAGCAGTAGCAGTTTCTGAGTAAATTCATTAACAACCAATCAGAATGTTCCATTCACAAGAAGTTCCAAGATGTCATAGTGTCACAAGACATCCCTTACCCAGAGATCATAAGAACCTTTACAGAGTGGTTCGAACAAGATGGGCGCGATGTCTCTACGGTAAGTTCTGTGACATCTGAGAGTCACGTGATGTCCTATTTGTTCGAGTGTTCAGAGACACGTCCAAGCCAACCATCCTCCTCTGTTTTGCTCAGGTGGGATGTTGTCCCTCACCCACCATTGTGGCTTTAGAGCATCTCCAGATCAGCAGCTGTAGGTCATCGAAAATTCCAGCCATTTTTCTCGTATGTGGGACAGTGTACCGATTTCTGTTTGTGCAATTTTCCTGATTTTCCCTGTCTGTGCTTAGGCACCACTGTGTGCTTCGAGAAGTGAGGAAAATAGCGTCCCTGACTCCAACAGCACCAAATGTAAACTAAGCTGACTCACCGTTTCAGAAAAGTGATGAATACCACAGCAACTGTAGGACTCAGAAATTTTTCTCTCTTTGCCATTGCCTTCAAACAAGCAGCTTAAACTCTAAAAGTGGTAAGCGTCCTGGTTTTACAGTTACAGAGATATTTATTTCGACTTCAAAATATCGTAGTTTTTGCATGTAAAATCAGATATTGCAGCTGATATCGGTTTCGGGATCTGTTTCCCACAAAAGCGTGTGAAGTGTCTCAAGGAGATTTCACAAGTGTGCAGAGTTGTTTCTAGAGTCCACGATCGAGTGTGGCGGTATACATCAAAATTTTGTAGTAAATTACTGTGCAGCGATCTTTTTTCGAATTTAGAGTCATTTTCAGTTGCATTTAGTAATTCCTGAAGCAGCTCGTGCTTAAAGACAAGGGTTTTTCCCACAAAAGTGCACGAAGTGTCTCAGGGACGGTCACGCAAGTGTGTCACCATATTTTCTTTTAGAGTCCGTGTTCAAGTGTGGTGGTCGTGGTATTCCTCACATTCAAACTTAAAATTGTTTAAATGTACTCGCATCATCTGCAAAGCTCTCTCTCTTTGCGTAGTGGTAGAATTAGTTCCTGTGAGATCTCCGGGTTATATATGTGACAATATTCCGCAACGCCAAATGTAATAACTCCTGAAGCAGTTTGTGTTCAACGACAAAAGGTATCGGTGCGCTGGGGGTGGGATGGACGAAGTCCGTTCGTGTTTCCTGCTCAGCGCACGAGGCCGCACCGCAGCTACCGCATGTCCTCTTGTAGCAGGCTCAGAGACTCTTGGGGCAGGGAGCCTGGTAGTGGCCTCTCTTCCAGTGGGGTGTGGAGACTCTGGGGTGATCGTCTCGCCTCTTGTGTTTCAGAGGACTGACTGGAATTTTATCAGATGATCTACAGTTACAGCACACGCGTTTATCAACATGAGTTGCGAAGTGTAACTTAGCCCCATCCTGCTGCATCTTCAGTGTTTGGTGAAACGAATTTATTTTCACCAAATATCATTGCTTTTGACACAGTTCTCTGATGTATGATTACAGCTAATGTACCCATTAAACTCCTCTTCTGCAGCACAGACATCTCATCCACCGAACACAGTGAACAATTACATCTGCCCTCCCAGACCAGCAACTAGACACAGACTGAATCCTTTCCGCACGACTTTTTTTTCCAGTACACGATCTTGGATTACGTTACAGGAGGTGTGAGGGGGTA
Organism: Schistocerca nitens; assembly: GCF_023898315.1. Lineage (NCBI taxonomy): Eukaryota > Metazoa > Arthropoda > Insecta > Orthoptera > Acrididae > Schistocerca > Schistocerca nitens. Next base: position 362,853,623 of record NC_064616.1, read on the forward strand.
GGGCCGAGAGTGCCCTCTGGTGTCAGTGTTGTGAACAAGATCAGTTGGACTTTGCACCTCATAGTACACACACTGGATGGAGCTACTGCCTATATCAACTCAAATTGTTTAAACAAACAATGCATACAAAATAAAGACTTGTGTCCATCTTATCTGGCAGCCCAGCACAGACAGTCGTTTTCCTGCCAATTTACAGATGGGGGTGGAGAGAGGAATGAAGGAATGCATACAAAATAAAGAGTTACATCCATCATATCTGGCAGCCGAGCACAGATTGAGTCGATTTCCCGCCAATTTACAAAGGGTGGAGGGAAGAGGAGGGAAGGGGGTTGGATCAGTGAAGGTAGCCCAATTGACCTTTCTTCCTGCCAAAATTTGAACTCCCCACCACGATGTCACTGCGACGTTGCCACATCAATGGCCACCACCTTGGATCTGCCGTCTTGAATAAATGTCGCAACAGTGCAACGTGGGGTGGCACGAAATTTGTCCCACTGTTCTCTAACTGTAGGGCTTGCAACATGCGTCAGCGAAGCGGCAAAGTTGGCTAAGTAATATGCATGACAAGTACTACCTCAACCTATATAAAAAATTTGGAGGTACATCCTCATAAAATGCATAACTGGTCTTGCATTCTTGAGGGTGACGGTTCAAACTCGTGGCCATCCTGATTCAGGTTTTCTGTGATTTCCCTAAATCGCTTCATGTAAATTGCGGGAGGGTTCCTTTTGAAGAGGGCATGACTGATTCCTTCCACATCCTTCTGTCATCCGAGCTTGTGCTTCGATTCTAATGTCCCCATTGTTGAAGGAACATTAAACACTAACAACACTAAAATACAGAACAAAATATATCCTATCACATTCCTGTTTACGGGAAACATCATTTAACACTAGTAGCTGACTATTCTGCAGACAACAGCTAATTAGATGATTCATTTAATGTAGAGAGCTGTTACTTAATGGCAAACATTTCCTAAAAGTGAAAGTCAACAATGTTAAAATTCAGCCAGACTTGATTAGCCATTAGAAACATTCATACCTTATCTTGGGTAAGAGTGTACATTTACATACAATTTGCTAACCACTCTTCCTGAAAATCATGTGTGGCTCTTTTAATAACTAGTTTACGTGAAATTAAAACAAGATTCACGTGAAGTCGACACATACCATGCTGTCTATATCAGAGCATAATCTGCTCGCATTTTTTCAAGAAAGAAATGTGTGAAATATTTATTAACAATTGAAAGATGAAATTGTTGTGAACTTTACAGTGCATTTATAAATGCAGGGATACATATCGGTAAACATGATCAAGAAACCCTACAAAAAAATATTTTACGCAAAAGAGAAAACACAGCATTTACATTACATGAAAACAAACTAAACATATACACTATACAAAAGCAACTAACTAAAACTAACTAACTAACTCCGTCTACAGGCCGCAAGCGACCCATCGGGACCATCCGACCGCCGTATCATCCTCAGGTGAGGATGCGGATAGGAGGGGCATGGGGTCAGCACACCGCTCTCCCGGTCGTTATGACGGATTTCTTTGACCGGAGCCGCTACTATTCGGTCGAGTAGCTCCTCAATTGGCATCACGAGGCTGAGTGCACCCCGAAAAATGGCAACAGCACGTGGCGGCGGGATGGTGACCCATCCAAGCGCCGGCCACGCCCGACAGCGCTTAACTTCGGTGATCTCACGGGAACCGGTGTATCCACTGTGGCAAGGCCGTTGCCTATACAAAAGCAACAATCAAAAAAATTCCTATTTGTCGGTACTAAAGCGATAAAAAAAAAACAAGCAAAGTTCCATGCATCATCCACAATTGCAAGTACTTATATGCGTGGTTTTGAGTGTATCTGTTTGTATTATACATAGTGTATAAGTGTGACAGCAAAAATTATAATAATCACATCATTTAAAATTAAAATGTGTACATGTTAAATGTGTATGCTTGTATGTGTTGCTTCAAATTATCCGTGAGCATCATGTCAAGGAACATATAAGTATTAAGCATGTATGTAAACGAAACAGTAAACACAACAAAATCAGTGTCTTGCTCAAAGAAAGAAATATTAGAAATCGTCGTAATAAACGTTTTCTTAACAGTACAAATTCAAGTTCGCTCTACACAGTAAATATGATGTTCACAGATGGCACATTCACTGAAAACAGATTACACACTGTTTCGGTCTGAGTATGGTGAGAGAGGCCGGTGGTTCAGTACATGGGAGGGCGAGGGTATGCTGCTACTTGTTGTCTGCAGGCAACATCAGACTGCCTCATTGGTATGCACATGTGTTGCGCTGTCGTCTCTTCATATTGGTAGCGTCAGCTAGAATGGGATGTCGTGGGGGTGCTCTGGATTGTTGCAAACAGGTGCCCAAATATTGACATGACACACACTGTTGTTGTTAAACCTGAGATTCACCCTATATCATCCTCAGCCTGGTTAAGTATTTGTCTACTGGTCCGACCAAGCGTAGTAACTTACATTGCTTCATATGGTCTCGTCACATTGCTCCTTGATCGGCTGCTATTGGTGGTAAGCAGAGTGTTTACTCAAAGTTTCCATTCCGCCATTGGTTTCAGGAATGGATTCATGAAGTGTCAGTAGGCTTGGTGGTGGAAGGATAGTTAAGTCAAGGACATGCTGGTTGAATTCACCTTAAAGGTATGGCATGAAGAGTTTGGAAAAGTAAAATGTAATTGGATTCTGAATTGATTTCTTGTGCAGCTCTGCACGTGGTGTAGACTGCCCATATTGCCTCTTTTGAGTTGGGAAGTGCATCAGCTCTCGTTTTTGTTAGTTTACCTTCCACCGTCTCTTTCAGGGCTCTTAAACAAAAAATGTCCATTCTCTGCTGTGGCAGAGAGTGCATGCACAAACCGTGCTGTGGCGCGTGGCTGCCCTCATAGTCAAGTTGACGGAGACTTGCTGTTGGTTTGCCTTCACTCATATCATACATCATGGCACCTTTAGCCACACGACCTCTGGTAAAAAATTCCGAAGAGATATCACTGTTCGTCGTATAACTTTGTCCTGCACGTTCTACCCCTCCTGTCGGGAGTGGACGTGGTTTAGCTCAAAAGTACGTGATGGTAAATTCAGCTTCCTAACATATTAAAACTGAATGACCAAAATCCACAACTCGACAGTAGTGACTACTTATCTTGCTCGAAATAGGAGTGATATTAGGCGCAGCAGACCTCAGTCGAGGTCTCAACCAGAATTCCGATAGATGGAGTCTCCGCCTGAAGCATCCTGAGCGAAGTGTCTCAACTTAAAGGAGACTCCAGTGTGGTGAGAGAACACAGAGTGCGTCTGTTATGCAAAAGTTTTTTACACCTCAAGTAGCAGTTGCCAATCAGCTAGATACGTTTAGGACCTAGCCAATGAAAAAATTAGGCTGACACCGCACTACTCCCAGCAAAGCGGGGAAAATGCGGCCATTCCAGTGGTGTAGTGATGCTCACTTCCAGAAACTTGCGTCCAAAAATTGTGTCACAATATTCCAGTCAATCCTAAAGTCTTTATTTTTGGCTCCGCAGAAGTGCTGTTTTCTGCTATGGAAACACATAAAAGCAAAAATGCTCCACTAGGCGCTGAACTGGCAGCTGAACGATGTGACCATTATTGTCAGACATAACATGTGTCTTTTAGAAAGTTCTAAATGTCTTATCGCCCTAGAACGTTTCTCTTACGAATGATTCAGAAACCCAATCGTGTTGTTTCGAAGCCTCCTTCCACCAGGGAGGCGTTAAGCAGACGTCCAGAGCATTGAGACTTTCAGATGAAGCACCTGACCAGCATTTTTTCTCCAGGAGGTGAGTGGCACAATTGGCAGTTCAGCGCCCAGAGGCAGTCTCCCTGTGAGTTAACGAGGATTGCGCTCTCATTTAAATATATGGCCGAAACAGCCAGCCTTCACGAATTGTGCAACGAACCCTGTCATCCAGGAGTACATGCCACAAAGGGCTCAGATTCACCAGGAGATGGGGAAACTCACAGGCGTCTATTGTCTAATAAGTCCTAAGAGCTGTAGAGTGCGAGTGAGACAGACGAGAACCTATGTCACAGGGAAACCCAGTAGAAGGCTTTTGTGGCCAAAGAGACGTAGCAGTGTTAAATATGGAAGACCTGATAAATTTACGAAAATCTAGACATTAGTAGCTACAACATCATTCTCATGAAATAAAGCATTACTTTTTTCTTCCACATAATCACAAACACATTCACAAAATGGTTCAAATGGCTCTGAGCACTATGGGACTTAACATCTGAGGTCATCAGTCCCCTAGACTTAGAACTACTTAAACCTAACTAACCTAATGACATCACACACATCCATGCCCGAGGCAGGATTCCAACCTGCGACCGTAACAGCAGCGCGGTTCCGGACTGAAGCGCCTAGAACCGCTCGGCCACACCGGTCGGCAACACCTTCACAAACAGCACTTTCAGCAGCCCCTCACACATCATACAACTCGCTACATAAAATGTCATTTGCCTTCGTCGACAAATCACAAATATAAAACTTTTCATAGCTTCACCATCCTCTGCTACAACATCACATAAATTGTAGCTACAGCGTTCTGTAATTTCAGAAGCAACAGTACCATTAAATTCTGCTGCGTTTTGATTTAAATCGGAGCATAATAACTTTTTCCCTCCTACACACACCTGCGCCACATTAATTTCAAATCGCACGTCAAATTCAGATCCACATTCATTCTCAAACAAACATTCAAGATCCACAGATCCATCCAGAATTTAGGGTTCACCTCCATTAGTAGAAAGATACACACAGATTCCTTCCTCTGAAGTATCGATACCAGCAGCTTCAACTTTCGTAACTCCTGCACATAAAACATCATAACTACCTTCCTTCAAAAGTAATTCATCAATATCGGCCGATACACACCCAAATTCATCAACAGCTGACGAGACTAATGCTACGCCGCCCTTATTAACCTCCTTAACAACTTTCGCCGTCACAATATCACCTTCATCACTATAATCGTTACCGCTGGTTAGTACCTCTGTAGAATTTTCTATACCATTTAACTCCACCAAATTCAGCTCCACCTCAGCCTCCTTTTGGCACATAGAAGCTTCATTGTATTAACATTCACACACTACTTTTTTGTCTCACATTCATAATACAAATCATTTAGCCCTAAATCGTTGTCATCGCCTTTATCGTTATCTTTCATTATCTTAGGATTACGCATTTTATGTACGATCTGATTTGAAAATTTACCTGTTTGATTCTCATCTCTTACTAATTTCATTTCAATATTCTGACGCCTTTCTGCCGATTTATTAACACCTATCACATTTCCGTTTACTCGCGTCCTGTTTATCGCCAGTTTATTTTGCCATCTCCGGACCTGAGATGCGGCGAAACCTAGTTTCCCGATCTCCCATTGCGCTGGTTCATTTCGCCAGATACCGGTCCTTCAAATCTAAGTTCTTGATGACGGCCCCTGTCACTAAAGTATCCGTTCCCATTAGCCCTTTGAAATTTATCATTGGGTGTGTCCCTGTTATCGTTTCTCTTATCAAAACTGTTGTTTGCCTTCCGTTGATAACGTCCTGGATGTCTTTCATAGTAGGTACTCGGACTGTAGTTATGATTATCACTCTGAAAACTATTTGCAAGGGTACTTTGCAGTTTAATTTTCAACGCACCTTCTAATTTTCCTACAAAGTCCAAAAATTTGTCTATTGAGTTGCTAGGACTGTACACTAGTTCCCACTGCAAACTTTCCGGTAACCGCCTTTTCAAGGTCGTAATTTCAGTAAGCACTCCCAATGGACTTTTCACATGTGGCGAGAAGTGTGAAAGACTACTGCTAAGTACGAAGGGTTCAATGTGAATATATGGGCAGGAATAATCTGAGATACGATCATTGAGCTGTGTCTAATGGCTTCCAGACTAACAAGATCGATTAGTCTTAGGTTTCTCATAGATTATCAGCTTATGCTGTTGTATGACGCTCCACTGCGGTTTTCAAATAATGTGGCTGTAAAATTGCAGAGCATCAGCTCATTTTAACCAATATGTACAGCACCACGTGGGCGCCACATATCCAAATCGATGGACTGGTGAAAGGAGACCATTTCCGTGGCCACCAAGACCACCAGATCATACACCCCTATGAAGATGGTAGATGCTACTCCTGCGACATCTGAGTATGACCTTATCGTGTGAATCCATGCTATGGTTAAAACACTGAACGTATAACCACACTTATTTCACTCTGCGTGTCAGTCTCTACACTACCGGTGTCCATTTTGCGTTCAAAGAAAATCAACTAAAATCGCTTAATAGTCAAAAGGCATCTCGACCTAATGATTATGCGGAAGAACCTGCTCCCCTTCTAGCAGTAGCTTATCGTAGGTAGTTGTTACAACGAAGGAGACCAAGTGACTGGATGAAAGCACATGTCGTCTCCATTTTGAAAAAAAGTAGTCGAATTAATGTACATAATTATAGTCCTACGTCGCTGACGTCATCTGGTTTTGAATTATAAAACGTGTTCTACACTCAAGCGTGTCTAGAGAACGAAAGATTTCTCTATAAAAATCAACGTGGAAACTGTAAATAGGGATCTTCCGAAACACAGCTGTCTCTGTTCGTTCATTATATCCAGGGCGCTGCTGACAAAGGCAGACAGGTTGAGGCCGTATTCCTTGACGTCTGGAAAGCAATACAGTTCCGCAGTCTCCTTTAATGAGCAAAATACGACTTCACCGAGTATCGGATCAGATTTGGGACTATATATATTCAGGACTTTCTAGGACATAGAATCGACACCACAAACATCAGGGATTTTGCAAGGATAATACTATTTTGATCCCAATGTGCTTTGAGACAGTGCAGACTTCACTGTCTTCGGTCATTAAGGAAGGAGTTACATAAATTTATTAGGTAAACAATCACCACACGCTCTAGAGAAGCTCCTCGTCAAATCACGCAGACCTGGAATGCCACAGGCAACATCTCTTAGATGAAATCATTGGGAACATCAGTTGAGGGACAAAACCGTCTACACACATAAGGCGGATACTAGCCACCGGAAGAGTACTAATTGTGCAATTGTGCAACATGAGGACATCCCTGTCACATATGTCAGAGTGCTATGCATAATAGACATCTCTTTCCCACCCAGAAAGTAAATGTCGACTGCAGCATACCAAAGCGATTCACACTCCTTGATGAACACGTGGCATCCAATCGAAGTATATCGTAGACAACCTGTTAGCTTGGTCCAGGTGTCAGTACTGACATGTCGAATTCTGTATAATAGAGGAAAGCAAGTTATACACCAAATTACCGAGTGCATGGCTCGAATAAACGATGTATATACTAGCTGTCAAATAATATCACGCTACAACGTACACCGATCAGCCAGAACATTATGACCACCTACCTACTATCGATATAAACCCATCGAGGCGATAGCTACTTCAGCTGGCGAGGAATGACTGCTAGTCACACACACGCTCGCTGTATGTGGTATCAGTGAGTGTGCTGTCCGTGTGTAGAATGGAGAAGCCGCGCGATCTATCTGAGTTAAACCGAGGGCAGATCGTGATGGCCCGCAGGCTCGGCACGAGCATTTCGGAAACTGCACGACTTGTCTGGTTTTGGAGGAGTGCGGTGGGAAGTGTCTTCAACACGGGGCGAACCAAGGTTTAACCAGTTCCAGACGTCGTTGGGTTGGGCGGCCACACCTCATTACAGATATTGGACGTTTTAAGTTGAGCAGATTGGTAAAACAGGATAGGCGGCGAACTGTGCTGGAACTAAAATCAGACTTTAATGCTGGGCAAAGTACAAGTGTGTCTGGACACACAGTGGACCAAACACACCTAACGATGGGCTCCCGCAGCCGACGACCCATGCATATGCCAACGTTAACACAACGATATCGGCAACCTCGACTGAAGTTGCCACGTGGCCATCGGCAGTGGACGTTGGCGCAGTGGCAGAGCGTTGCATGGTCTGATGAATCCCGATAGCTTCCTCATCATGTCGATGGGAGGGCGCGAATTCGTCGTTTTCCAAGGGAACAGCTCCTTGACACCTGTACTGAAGGGCAGGCCGTTGTGATTGAGCGGTTCTAGGCGCTTCAGTCCGGAACCGCGCTGCTGATACGGTCGCAAGTTCGAATCCTGCCTTGGGCATGGATGTGTGTGATGTCCTTAGGTTAGTTAGGTTTAAGTAGTTCTAAGTCTAGGGGGCTGATGACCTCAGATGTTAAGTCCCATAGTGCTCAGAGCCATTTGAACCATTTTTGTACTGTGGGACGGAGACAAGCTGACGGCGGCTCCATCAAGCTCTGGAGAACATTCACGAGGGCAACCATGAGTTCAGTGGATCTCGTGCAAGGCACCATGACGGCAAAGGAGTATCATACACTGGTTGCAGACCACGTACACCCCTTCATAACGATCATATTTAACAATGGCATTTTTCAACAAGATAATATGCCATGCAATAAGGCCAGGAATGTGATGGAGTGATTCGATTAACACAGTGGCGAGTTCCAGTTTATGTGCTGGCCCCCCAACTCGCCAGATCTGAACCCGATCGAACACATCTGCGATGTGAATGAACATGGCGTCAGAGCTCAGCGCCCCCCTGCCCGGATTTTATGGGAAATAGGTTGTGTGTGCAGATGTGGTGCCAACTCCCTCCATGGACCTCCAAAGGCCTCATTGCTTCGAAGCCATGGCGTGTCGCCACTGTTATCCGTGACAAAAGCGGACATACCGGCTATTAGGTAGGTGGTCATAATGTTCTGTATGATCAGTGTAAGAGAAAAATGTTAAAACGTTGAAGATGCCAAAATGAAGAAACATAATTGTAATCATCTACATTTTAATAAATATATGACACTAAATTTCCTCCGAAAGTAAGGTCTTCGATATTATGCAGGAGAGAGAACAGTAGACCTCAGAAATCAACAGAAATTGGTAGCGACAAATTATTAGGACACACCAAGACATATCCTCCACCAGAATCATGCGTTAAAAATCTGTATCACCAAGAATAGATAGAAACTACTGTCATAAATTCGTAATAGTTTATAGCTGTCACTGAGCAATTGACTCAGTCATCAGTTACTTGCCCTGGTATGACTGACAAAATCTTGCACTCAATGAACAGCAATATGTCGACATCGGTTAAAAGTTCTTTGTGCTACTGGACACTACGTCACATACTAAACTAAGATTCGGACTAAATTGCTTGAATACATCTGCAAGGTGTCATGCTACTGAGTCCTTTCTGTTAAATTCATGCCTCATCCACTGCCCATGCTCACGTTCTACATTTACCTTAAGTTTACTCGATAAGCGGAGTGCAATACTGTGTATGCGTGAAAAAATCTACTGTCTCATATTTTTCTGCAAGCCTCATTACAATACTGTCCAAAAAAATGTGCTGTCATTATAGCTTAGTGAGTTGGAGGACAATAATGGGTGCAACCTATTTAGTATAAATCTCTAAGATACCTTTCTTTAAAAATCAACTAATCTTACTGAATAAGCAATAAAGGTCACGTGTCTTTATAAAGCTCGCATTATCACCGACACAGGTGGATAAGGACATCCACAGACGTGATCATAAAACTATACACATTCTTTTAAGACCAAACACTTTTTTATTTGACTAATTTACAATTAATAATACATTTTCAGTGATACATATGACACAATTTCTTGTATACATTGCAAATAACTATTTTTCTACATTCTCTGATCTTAAACTCTCTAATGATGATCAGTCACACTCCTCAGTGCTCAAGACGTTAGCTTCATGAAATAGTTGCTGTTTGGCCCAGCTCACTTTCTATTATCGTTTGACAAAACACTACAATTTCATTAACTACACTATGTGATAAAAAGTATCTGGACACCTGGCTAAAAATCTCTTACAAGGTCGTGGCGCACTTAATCGGTAATGCTGGAATTCAGTATGGTGTTGGCCCACCCTTAACCTTGATTACAACTTCCCCTCTCGCAGGCCGGCCGCGGTGGTCTCGCGGTTCTAGGCGCGCAGTCCGGAACCGCGCGACTGCTACGGTCGCAGGTTCGAATCCTGTCTCGGGCATGGATGTGTGTGATGTCCTTAGGTTAGTTAGGTTTAAGTAGTTCTAAGTTATAGGGGACTGATGACCACAGCTCTTAAGTCCCATAGTGCTCAGAGCCATTTGAACCAACCCTCTCGCAGGCATACGTTCAGTCAGGTGCTGGAAGGTTTCTTGGGGAATAACAGCCCATTCTTCACAGAGTGCTGCATTGAGGAGAGGTATCGATGTCGGTCGGTGTGGCCTGGCACGATATCGGCATTCCAAAACATCCCAGAGGTAATCTGTAGGATTCAGGTCAGGACTCTGTGCAGGCCAGTCCATTACAGGGATGTCAATGTCATGTAACTACTCCGCCACAGGCCGTGAGTTATGAACAGGTGCTCGATCGTGTTGAAAGATGCAATCGCCATCCCCGAATTGCTCTTCAACAGTGAGAAGCAAGAAGGTGCTTAAAACATCAATGTAGGCCTGCGCTGTGATAGTGACACGTAAAACAACAAGGGGTGCAAGCCCCCTCCGTGAAGAACACGACCACACCATAACACCACCACCATTTTACTAGTGCCACTACACATGCTGGCAGATGACGTTCACCGGACATTCGCCATATCCACACCCTGCCATCGGATTGCCACATTGTGTACTGTGATTCGCCACTACACACAACGTTTTTCCACTGTTCAATCGTCCAATGTTTACGCTCCTTACACCAAGCGAGGCGTCGTTTGGCGTTTACCGGCGTGATGAGTGGCTTATGAGCAGCCGCTCGACCATGAAATTCAAGTTTTCTCACCTCCCGTCTAACTGTCACAGTACTTGCAGTGGATCCTGATATAGTTTGGAATTCCTGAGTGATGTTCTGGACAGATGTCTGCCTATTACACATTACGACCCTCTTTAACTGTCGGTGGTCTCTGTCGGTCAACAGACGAGATCGGCCTGTACACTTTAGTGCTGTAGTGTCCCTTCACGTTTCCACTTCACTATCACATCGGGAACAGTGGATCTAGGGATGTTTAGGAGTGTGGAAATGCCGCGTACAGACCTATGACACAAGTGACACCCAATTACCTGATAACGTTCGAAGTGCGTGAGTTCCACGGAGCGCCGCATTCTGCTCTCTCGCGACGTCTAATGAGTACTGAGGTCCCTGATATGGAGCACCTTGCAGTATTTGGCAGCACAATGCACCTAATATGAAAAATGTATGTTTCTGGGGGTGTCCGGATACTTTTGATCATATTGTGTATGTTCATCACACACTGTTGTCGCAATGCTAGATAATGTATGGTATTTCACATTATAATCCATGGTAATTAGTGGTTAACCAGAAAGCGATGGTTCTTGTTTGAAGTGTTCGCAGAGCTGAGATTGGGATAGTTTGTGAGATCATTGAGATGAACCTACTAATCTTGACTCCACCTTCATTTAGTAGTGTTAATGCAGTTGGTTTGATAATGAAGTAATTGGATTATGTGTAGAATCCTTGTAGATCTAAAACGATATTAACACATCCAGAGTTCAAGTTTAAATGTACACTCCTGGAAATTGAAATAAGAACACCGTGAATTCATTGTCCCAGGAAGGGGAAACTTTATTGACACATTCCTGGGGTCAGATACATCACATGATCACACTGACAGAACCACAGGCACATAGACACAGGCAACAGAGCATGCACAATGTCGGCACTAGTACAGTGTATATCCACCTTTCGCAGCAATGCAGGCTGCTATTCTCCCATGGAGACGATCGTAGAGATGCTGGATGTAGTCCTGTGGAACGGCTTGCCATGCCATTTCCACCTGGCGCCTCAGTTGGACCAGCGTTCGTGCTGGACGTGCAGACCGCGTGAGACGACGCTTCATCCAGTCCCAAACATGCTCAATGGGGGACAGATCCGGAGATATTGCTGGCCAGGGTAGTTGACTTACACCTTCTAGAGCACGTTGGCTGGCACGGGATACATGCGGACGTGCATTGTCCTGTTGGAACAGCAAGTTCCCTTGCCGGTCTAGGAATGGTAGAACGATGGGTTCGATGACGGTTTGGATGTACCGTGCACTATTCAGTGTCCCCACGACGATCACCAGTGGTGTACGGCCAGTGTAGGAGATCGCTCCCCACACCATGATGCCGGGTGTTGGCCCTGTGTGCCTCGGTCGTATGCAGTCCTGATTGTGGCGCTCACCTGCACGGCGCCAAACACGCATACGACCATCATTGGCACCAAGGCAGAAGCGACTCTCATTGCTGAAGACGACACGTCTCCATTCGTCCCTCCATTCACGCCTGTCGCGACACCACTGGAGGTGGGCTGCACGATGGTGGGGCGTGAGCGGAAGACGGCCTAACGGTGTGCGGGACCGTAGCCCAGCTTCATGGAGACGGTTGCGAATGGTCCTCGCCGATACCCCAGGAGCAACAGTGTCCCTAATTTGCTGGGAAGTGGCGGTGCGGTCCCCTACGGCACTGCGTAGGATCCTACGGTCTTGGCGTGCATCCGTGCGTCGCTGCGGTCCGGTCCCAGGTCGACGGGCACGTGCACCTTCCGCCGACCACTGGCGACAACATCGATGTACTGTGGAGACCTCACGCCCCACGTGTTGAGCAATTCGGCGGTACGTCCACCCGGCCTCCCGCATGCCCACTATACGCCCTCGCTCAAAGTCCGTCAACTGCACATACGGTTCACGTCCACGCTGTCGCGGCATGCTACCAGTGTTAAAGACTGCGATGGAGCTCCGTATGCCACGGCAAACTGGCTGACACTGACGGCGGCGGTGCACAAATGCTGCGCAGCTAGCGCCATTCGACGGCCAACACCGCGGTTCCTGGTGTGTCCGCTGTGCCGTGCGTGTGATCATTACTTGTACAGCCCTCTCGCAGTGTCCGGAGCAAGTATGGTGGGTCTGACACACCGGTGTCAATGTGTTCTTTTTTCCATTTCCAGGAGTGTATTTCGGAAACACTTAAGCTAGTCTTTTCGCAGCCATCTCTTACATGGAATGTGCGATCTTTTAGTAATAGAATTTGAACTAATCAGAGTCTAAACGTCTTGTCTTCAAAAAGACTATTTCCGTAACGATCCTCGTAACACTAACCGGCAAACTGGTGTTACTACATCTAACAATAAAATAAACAAAAGCACCTACACATTATCTACTGTACACAGTTGTCCTAATCATTCTGGAACAAATTATTCGTGAAGATGTGATAATGCTCAAACACGCTCATTGGAAAGTCTGAAAGGTGTGAAAAACTATGGTCTTGACATTTTCGATACTTCCTTTCCGATTTTGACTACCTGCAACCTTTGCGGTGGGGCCTACTGTATGCACAGGTTCAGCAAGAAGCAACATTGTTCGACTGGCGTCATACCCTTCATTGTAGACTTGCACGATTGCATGGGAGGCTTTTCTGTCGATGTATGTTGCAGTTATTTGGTTATTCACGAATGCCATCACAGCTGCCCTCTGCATCAATCTTCCCGCCTGGTGCAGGTATGGCATGACGCCAGCAGGAGAATTTACTAGAAGTAGGAACACCAGACTTAGCAGATAGTGATTCTCTTCATAGTTAAGATGGAGGGAAATGAAGGTGGTGTAAGCACAGAAGTTAGTTATCACCGAATGAGGTCTCACTGTTTTAAAGAGATAGGTATGTAGGAGAACGGCAAAATTTGGAAGCTAGAAGAGAGGTCATAGCAGAAGTGAAGCTGTGAGACCATGGATTGGGCTCATTTCGGAATCTGTATACAGTTTTAATCTGACTGGTATATCGTCAATAAACGCTGTTTCGCCATGAATAATTTAGAGGAGAGATATCTGGAAGTTTGCTTCAAATACCGCCAACGATAGTAGTTGTCACAGAGAGCACCATGCAGTTAGCATAGATAGTCTGTGTGTGTGTGTGTGTGTGTGTGTGTGTGTGTGTGTGTGTGCGTGTGTGTAAACGCTCGGATCGGCTATCCCTGGTCAGAGACAGGCGGCTCAGTTCTGAGAGGCAGCTCGGGCTTCGCGGGTCAGGCTTGGCCAGGGGAGTATCTGTCCATATACTTAGCAACAAAGCGTTAGTCTGACCAGAAGTAACCACCCCGGGAGTTCAGGTACATCATGAGGCCAAGGAACGTTCAGTTTTGTAATGGAAGGAAGCGTGGGGAGGAAAAATTGAAGAGGGAAACCAAGGCTTGATGCAATGGCTTGCACAGGATAGACCAGCACGGAGAGCTGTATCGAACTAGTCTTCGGCCTGAAGACTACAGCAACAACAATATCAACAACAACATGAGAAAACACTATACGTTATTTAATGAGGACGTCTTCACAGTTCATTTCGGTGAAAACAGAATTACCATGTCTTAAACGTTTCAGGAACTGTCTGAGGCGAACAGCTTATCTGAATCATCCTGTATAAATATGACGCACCAGTGTCGCGGACACACAATCGCAGATCGACGTTCGTGATTGCATTTTACTGTATCAGCCGTAGGTTTTGTGAGGGTTCGATTATGGGCAGCGCTGGAAAAGTGGAGATAGACTCTAAGCAGTAAGTCCACCATGCTGAGTGTGAAAGAGGATATCTTGAATCTGCTTTATTTTATCATTTGATTACGAGAATATTAACTTTCGTTGTACATCAGACTATGATGTGAACTGAAATCTTTTGACTACGAGAATATTAACTTTCGTTGTACATTAGACTATGATGTGAGCTGAAATATTAGTTTTTTTATAGTGTCGCGATGCAATACAATCAACTAAAGACTGTTTAAATTGTTATCTTGTGAACTATTAGAAAACAAAGTAGACGGTATTGGACAGTTTTGTTACTGCCATTCAATGGCTATGCTATCTTATATTAAACTTTGCTTTCTAATTTCCTTGAAGTTACGGCATTTCCGGACTTTTAAACTGAGTTTAACACGTGTAGTTAACTTGTTATGGGAATTAGCTGTTCTCAGATCTAATATATTGCTAGCTTTATTGCACGCATTTAAGAATGTTGCTGCTGAACTGTTCACGATATATATGTAGACTTGCTTTAATGAAGCTTGGAAGGAAAGGACGACTGATTGCTGTTCTCCATCAGTTTGAAAATAATTGTCAACAGTTAACATCATATCCAATAGTACCTCCTTTTGTGACATAGACGCTTTACGTAAAAAGTACTCTGATCTGTTTCAATTTAATCTAGGATGTGCACAGAACTTTGCAGTGCAGGTATCATTAAAACATAATGAAATTAGTTTTGGAAATTGTGGTCGAAATAGCAGAGTGCCGCGTAGTTGTCCAACATACTAGAAAATCTGGCTCGAATACATGTTTAAATCGTGGTTACACGTAAATCCATCTGGCAATCTCTGGCCACCTCGGCTGTAGAATCGTCGACTTTTTACTGCGTATCCAAGTGATTTATGAGAAATGCGAAGTATGGCAGAATTTTCAAATATAATTAATAAAACAGGATAATTAACTTAATTAAAAGCAGGCAGCAACCATTTACGTTTGAGAAATGAACAAAATTATTTTTGTTAAATAAAGTTAATATCACTTGCGAATGGTGGCCTTCCATTACATTTAATAAAATACAAGCAGTTTTACAAACTTCGAGGATGATGGAGTAATTGCGGGGCAGCAACTTGTGTTAATCAGTACAACGAAAAAACAACCAAAGTTGCAAATTTAATTTTTATTTACTGTGTCCCGTCCCTCTACCTCTTCCAACTCCGCCCCCAACCCCACGTGCCCGCGAGTATTGTTATGCAATGCCTTCCCCCAGGATCGCCAGTACCACTTGGTTATAGCCTCTCACATACACGCCGTATTTGGTACACCTTACTTGTGGTTTGATTAAACGGATACGTGTGATTTTAGTAATGTTAAGGGATCTAATTCACGGTGCTTTGCGCAACACAACTTCACGGTCCGTCTTTACCTGGGAAATATCAAAAAACTGGTTTATCTTTATATAAGTCTGTAAGGTTTTTATGGTAAAGTTTTTACACCTGTAAAGGGTTGGAAGTGATGAAGATATTTTAATGTCGTATTATTTCTTTTGTTTTAATACTAATGTTGTGGTTCACATTTAGTGATTTTTACGCACCATCATGGCATGCAACTTTGTCATAGGTAACGAACGTGCCGCTGCTGTGCTTTGATGTTCAGTACTTCACTGTTCGTGGAAAAAAATTTAAAACTGTTAATTTTATTGCTTACTTCTACTGTTATTGTATTAATTGTTGTATTTTTTATGTTTGGAGAATACTGTAATAAATAAACAAGATATTTCCTATATCCTGATAGGGCGCCTGCTTCCCGAGGTTTTCTTACGGCAAAGAGAGGATTAGACTGCCAGTTATCTGTATGCTTTGTAACTGCCCATTTTCACAATTTTTATACGTATATGTTTGTTACCTTCACATAGTTCTTTTATTCTTAGGAACATCAGTTTGACTACCTGGTACGTATTTCTTGAAAGGTACGTTCTGTATATTTGACGTGCACTTGATAATTTACTAACAGCTGTATTGCACATGACTGTAATTTTGGTTTTCTATCCTGTAGGATGATTTGAAAATGGGTCCCGATCCGAAACTAGCGATCACGTAAATAAAAGTGAAATTTACAACTTCACTGGGCGGGTTTAGTGACATCTCTGAACAGTTAAAGGGACTGTGTCTATGATATAATATCTACAGTCAACGTCTATCTTCAGGAGTTCTGGGATCTGGGGTGATGCAAAACTTTTTTGATGTGTGTATATTTCAGCTAGTAACTAGCCATTATCAATCCAGTATTTCAGAGTTTTAATACATGCCCTAGTACGTCTGTTCCCTGATGTTCGCTATCCCGCAACAGTTCATTCAAGACAAGACAAGAAATGATGATAACTGAATCTCTTATTTGAAAATCAAAGACGGTAGAAATTCTAGAACGAAAACGGTGTTTGCTGCTAGAAAACAATACAAATAATTATATTGGCCCACATACTTGTTTATAGGAGCTTTGTTTGTTACTTGGCCTATTAATCCAGAACGATGTTTACTTTATATACTGCCAGTGCTACCTGTAAATCTCACCACCTTTGGAGCGTGAATGTTCTGGCTGCGGAAGCTGCCGATGTTCGCTATCTTTGTCTGTGTGCACGCCGCTGCTGCATCGTCCAGAAGTCTGCTAACCCAAGTGTCCGCCTGGAGCGTCCTGGCCGGGGATTGTACCAGCAGCATGCGGAACACGAACTGTTTGTACCAAGTGCAAAGCGTGAAGTGACTCTGCTGCAAACGCAGGCCTACGTGTCCTTTTGTTGAATTGCCACGGTTGATTGCAGCTGGCACAGCATGCAAAATCGTCGTAGCCCATAACCAGTACATGCAATGGAATATCTACGAGTGTCGAGAAGGAAGAAATGGAAGAAATCAGATATGCAATCACTGTTTTGTATTGCACTTGGAAATAAACTTGCGGTTCCGCAGTCTCTCCGATTTCAGCTACATTTAATTTGAAATGTAATTAATTTGCATTCCAGAGTCTCTATAATTTGCATATAAAAATGTGGCTGGTCTGCATAATGATGTGTTGAGGAACGAAAAGAGCCAAGACCTACTGCTTCAACGCTTTTCAGGACGAGTAAAGGAATGTTATCAATAAAAAAATTATGACCATGCTGAATCGAACACCTATCGTAATTTGCGAACCAGCGTGTAATGTGGCAACTAGTAGACAGTAACAATGCAGATTGAACATGAATGTCAGATATGTTACTAGCCTTGTAAAACAGCGGAAATCGTGGAGATATGTGCCACGTCGAGTCATCAAATGTCAGAAACGTAGGTGCTGACAATGCTAGCGTAGCTAACGACGGTTGTTCCGTTTTTCTAGCATATCAGCAACTAGCTCTGCTGTTTCTGCAGGATTCCAAAACGTTTCTGATTTTTCTGTAGTTGTGTCTGTTGTTGCTGCTGGTATTGCTATTGCTGCACCAGATGCTGCCGAGCAGTTTTAGGTGCTTCTGTCCGGAACCACGCAGCTGCTGCAGTCGCAGGTTCCAATGCTGCCTCGGGCATGGATGTGTGTGATACCCCTAGGTTAGAGGTTAGTTAGGTTTAAGTAGTTCTAAGTTCTAGGGGACTGATGACCTCAGATGTTAATTCCCATAGGGCTTAGAGCCATTTGAACCATTTTGAATCAGATGCTGAGCAATATTTCTATAAGCTTTGTATTCATGATGTGTTAATACCATGCAAGGGTCTGAGTTCCTCGTCTTCACTTTTGTAACCCGACAAAATCTAGGCTGATCACTGCCGTGAACCATTGAGGAACTACAAGTAACGAGAGCTCAAATTAGTACCAGTTGCCAAAGGCAAAATTGTTTCAAACAAAACACACACAGTCAGAGTTCTCTTCCAAATTCCAGGTGCAAAAAGCATGTCAAATTTAATATTCGAAGTCAGGCGTATAGAGGCTTTAACAATAAGACAGGAACATCAGATCAAGTCACTGGAACGGCTATTTATTTCCTGTAGGTAGCCGACGGTTATCCCCACGAGGCGTGTTTCCAGCGAACATTAGTGTCCCAATAGCTGAAAGCGCATCAGTGTATCTGGCAAAATGACATGTACACTCAGCAACGCTTTCAAATACAAATATCTGGCAGTATGCAAAGGAATCGAAGCAATGAGTAATTTAAGAGTAAAGAATCACACATAAAATTATTTCTTTCCCAATTTCCTGCGATATTTTCCATCGGTACCAGCAGTAGTCAAACGACACTGCAGTACTCAGTTTACCTAGATAACGCTTTTCCATTGTAGAGCCATTCTCCACGTCCTTCACTAACGGTGCCAAGGTTATCTGCGAAAAAGTGCAAAAGATCATCCAGGAAATGTAGTTTTGGTGACCCGATACATACCATAAGGCAAAGGAAAAACTAAAGTCGTATATCAATGTTGGCTGGGAGAACCGGAAAGGCAAGTACAACCATGAAATTGGAAAAGTTTTTCTGTCCTGCACACTTAGGAGAAGTGTGACTGCTGTGTGTGTAAGTGTATCTGGTAAGTGTAGGTAAGTGTAATGGGTGGGTGTGGAGTGGTGCCATGTTTGTGTTGGATGGTAACGAGAGCAGGGAGAGGGTGAAACCTGGTGCCGGCAAATACACTACTCCTATAGAATAACGGCAAGAAAACCGCCGAGCTTAATATCCCCATCCGACGAACGGACCACCATCAATAGCGACATACGCATTCACTTCATTAGACACTGCGAAGACGTTTGGAATTGAGTCAAGGACATTGGCACGAAGTCTGGTGATTAGGAACTTTACAGCCCCACACTTCATCCCCTCTGCCATAAAGGCAAAGGGATAGTAGCCAACAGCGCGTGGCGTACCAAGGTGGTTACCCATTCAAGTACTAGCGATGCCCGACGTTGCTTAAATTTGGTGATGTTACGAGAATCAGAGTGTTTCACGAGGAAAGGCAGTTGGCTCCTATAAAGTGATATGATCTCTGTAGTCCTCTTGTCCTCTTGGCTTTGGTTGCTTAAAAAATCCTTGCATTACTTGTAAAAGATAGATCACACAACAAATCAAGGAAACGTTCATCAGGCAAAAATTCTGTAATTTGCCGTCGTACAAATATTCCTTCCTTTAATTTAACTTCAATGATACTAAGAAACTTAATTCATCCATATATGTATCAGCGTGAAGTTCTGTCCATAGCTTTCATAAAGTTCTGCCGAGACCTAACTTCGTGAGCAACAGAGATAAATACACATTTTTGGATTCAACGAGAGGACTATTAACCACATTCTTCTGTCCAAAGAGTAGTGAGATGCATTTTGAGACGAATTACAATTACTTTGAGAGCTCCACACATAAGTCATTTGTCTTTCTCATACTGCATAAGAGTAAGTAGCTTCTCATATGTGTCCAAACTGAAAGACGCCAACTGAGCTGGACATCATGCAGATCGCTCCCAGACTCAGATACGGTAATGAAAAACCGTTGCACCATTGAATAACGAGATGAAAATGGTGGAACTGGCAAATGAGTCCTACGTATTAGTTCTTTCACAAGTATTGGCTCTGAGCACTACGGGACTTAACATCTGAGGTCATCAGTCCCCCAGAACTTAGAACTACTTAAACCTAACTAACCTAAGGACATTACACACATCCATGCCCGAGGCAGGATTCGAACCTGCGACCGTAGGGGTCGCGCGGTTCCAGACCGAAGCTCCTAGAACCGCTCGGCCTCAACGGCCGGCCGCTAGTATTAATAATCGCAATAAAAGACGGGTTCATCAACCTACTGGAATCAATTATCAGTCCACTTTGACCTCAATTTATTACAAAAGGTCAGTGTCAAATACATAACACGGAACTTCACGAAATTGATATCGAGAGTGATAGTAAACAGAGTAAATAAAACAACCAACCTTCATGTATAACCGGCCGTTGTGGCCGAGCGGTTCTAGGTGCTTCAGTCTGGAACCGCGCGACCGCTACGGTCGCAGATTCGAATCCTGCCTCGGGCATGGATGTGTGTGATGTCCTTAGGTTGGTTAGGTTTAAGTAGTTCTAAGTCCTAGGGGACTGATGACCTCAGATGTTAAGTCCCATAGTGCTCAGAGCCATTTGAACCTTTATGCGTAATACACCGAAGAGCCAAAGAAACTGGTACACCTACCTAATATCGTGTAGCGCCCCCACGAGCACACAGAAGTGCCGTTACACGACGTGGCATGGACTAGACTAATGTCTGAAGTAGTGCTGGAGGGAATTGACACTTGAATCCTGCAGGGCTGTCCGTAAATCCGTAAGAGTACGAGGTGGTAGAGATCTCTTCTGCACAGTGCGTTGCAAGGCATCCCAGATATGCTCAGTAATGTTTATGTCTGGGGAGTTACGTGGCCAGCGGAAGTGTTTAAACTCAGAAGAGTGTTACTGGGGCCACTCTGTAGCAATTCTGGACGTGTGCGGTGTGGCACTGTCCTGCTGGAATTGCTCAAGTCCGTCGGATTGCACAATGGACTTGAATGGATGCAGGTGATCAGACAGGATGCTTACGTACGTGTCACCTGTCAGAATCGCATCTAGACTTATCAGGGGTCCCATATCGCTCCAACTGCACACGCCCCACATCATTACAGAGTCTCCACCAGCTTGACCAATCCCCCGCTAACATGCAGGGTCCATGAATTGATGAGGTTGTCTCCATACCCGTACACGTCCATTCGCTCGATACAATTTGAAACGAGACTCGTCCGACCAGGTAACACGTTTTCAGTCATCAACAGTCCAATGTCGATGTTGACGAGTGCAGGCAAGGCGTAAAGCTTTGCGTCGTGCAGTCATCAAAGGAACAAGAGTGGGCCTTCGGCTGCGAAAGCCGATATCGATGATGTTTAGGCGAATGGTTCGCACGCTGACACTTGTTGATGTCCCAGCACTTAAATCTGCAGCAATTTGTGGAAGGGTTGCACTTCTGTCAGGTTGAACGATTCTCTTCAGTCGTCGTTTGTCCCGTTCTTGCAGGATCTTTTTCCGGCCGCAGCAATGTCGGAGATTTGAAGTTTTATCGGATTACTCATATTCACGGTACACTCGTGAAATGGTAGTAGGGAAAAGTCCCCATCGCTACCTCAGAGATGCTGTATCCCATCTCTCGTTCGCCGACAATAACAACACATTTAAGCTCACTTAAATCTTGATAACCTGCCATTGTAGCAGCCGCAACTTACCTAACAATTGCGCTAGAAACTGGTGTTTTATACAGGCATTGCCGATCGCAGCGCCGTATTCTGCCTGATTACATGTCTCTGTATTTGAATACGCATGCCTATACCACTTACTTTGGTGCTTCAGTGTAAGCTGCCTAAAATAATGACTGATTAACTTGACAAAGACTGTGGGGAAGAAGCAACTAGCGGACAGTCGTCATCTTACAGATCATTGATAAAAAGAAACATCTACATCTACATGGCTACTCTGCAAATCACATTTAAGTGCCTGGCAGAGGGTTCATCGAACCACCTTCACAATAGTTCTCTACTACTCCAATCTCTAACAGCACGCGGAAAAAAAACGAACACCTATATCTTTCCGTGAGAGCTCTGATTTCCCTTATTTTATTATGATGATCGTTTCGAACTATGTAGGACAACGGCAACAAAATATTTTTGCATTCGGAGGAGAAAACCGTTTATTGAAATTTCGTGAGAAGATTCCACCGCAACGGAAAACGCCTTTGTTTTAATGATGTCCACCCCAAATCCTGTATCATTTCAGTGACACTCTCTCCCCTACTTCGCGATAATACAAAGCGTGCTGCCCTTCTTTGAACTTTCGCGATGTATTGCGTCAGTCCTATCTGGTAAGCATCCCACACCGCGCAGCAGTTATCTGAAAGAGGACGGACAGGCGTAGTGTAGGCAGTATCTTCAGTAGATCTCTTACATTTACTGTCATGCCAATAAAACGCTGTCTTTGGCTAGCCACAACATTTTCTATATGTTCCTTAAAATTTAAATTTGTATGTAATTGTAATTCCTAGGTATTTAGTTGAATTTACGACCTTTAGATTTGACTGATTTATCGTGTAATCGAACGAGCATGTATATCTTTCCGTGCGAGCTCTTATTTCCCTTATTTTATCATGGTCATCGGTTCTTCCTATGTAGGTCAGCGTCAACAAAATATTTTCGCATTCAGAAGAGAAAGTTGGTGATTGGAATTTCGTGAGAAGATACTGCCACAACGATAAACGCCTTTGTTTTAATGATGCCCATCCCAAATCCTGTATCATTTCAGTGACACTCTCTTCCCTGTTTCGCGATAATACAAAACGTGCTGCCCTTCTTTCAACTTTCTCGATGCATTCCGTCAGTCCTATCTGTTAAGGACCTCACACTATACAGCAATATTCTAAAAGAGGACAGACAAGCGTAGCGTAGGAATTCTCCTTAGTAGGTCTGTTACATTTTCTAAGTGTCCCGCCAATAAAATGCAGTCTTTAGTTAGCCTTCCCCACAACATTTTCTATGTGTTCCTTCCAATTTAAGTTGTTCATAATTGTAATTCCTAGGTATTTAGTTGAATTTATGGCCTTTAGATTTGACTGATTTATCGTGTAACCGAAGTTTAACGGATTCCTTTCAGCACTCTTGTGGATGACCTCACACTTTTCCTTATCTAGGGTCAATTACCAGTTTTTGCACCATACATATATCTTTTCTAGATCGTTTTTCAATTCGTTTTGAGCTTCTGATGACTTTACTAGTCGATAAACGACAGCATGATCTGCAAACAACCTAAGACGGCTGCTCAAATTGTGTCCTAAGTCGTTTATATAGGTAAGGAACAGCAAAGGGACTATAAAACTACCCTGGGGAACGCCAGAAATCACTTTTGTTTTACTCGATGACTTCCCGTCAATTACTACGAATTGTGACCTTTCTGACATGAAATCATGAATCCAGTCACGTATTGAGATGGTATTCCATAACCACATAATTTCACTACAAGCCGCTTGTGTGTTACAGTGTCAAAAGCCTTCTGGAAATCTAAAAATACGGAATCGATTTGAAATCCCTTGTCAATAGCACTCAACACTTCGTTTGAGTAAAGAGCTAGTTGTGTTTCACAAGAACAATGTTTCCTAAATCCGTGTTGACTATGTGTCAATACGCTGTTCCCTTCGTGGTATTGCATAATGTTCGAATACGATATATGATCTAAAATCCTGCTGCATATCGACTTTAGTGACATGGAACTGTAATTTAGTGGATTACTACTACGACTTTTCTTGAATATTGGTGTGACCTGTGTAACTTTCCAGTCTTTGGGAACTGATCTTTCGTCTGCCGAACGGTTGTATATGATTGTTAAGTATGGAGCTATTGTATCAACATACTCTGAAAGGAACCTAAGTGGTATACAGTCTGGCCCGGAAGACTTGCTTTTGTTAAGTCGTTTAAGTTGCTTCACTACTCCGAGGATATCTGTTTTCACGTTCTCATGTTTGCAGCTGTTCTTGATTCGAATTCTGGAATGTTTACATCATCCTCTTTGGTGAAGGAATTTGGGAAGGCTATGTTTAGTAACTCTTCTTTGGCGGCACTTTGTTGATAGTATTTCCATTGCTATCGCGCAGAGAAGGCATTGATCGTGTCTTGCCGCTTGCATACTTCACATACGACCAGAGCCTCTTTGGAATTTGTGACAGGTTTCGAGACAAAGTTTCGTTTTGGAAACTATTGTAAGCATCTCTCATTGAGGTCCACGCTAAGTTTAGAGTTTCTGTAAAACATCGCCAATCTTGGAGATTTTGCGTCTGTTTAAATTTGGCATGTTTTTTTCGTTGTTTATGCAACAGCGTTGTGGCCCGTTTTGGGTACCAAGAAGTATCAGCTCCATCGTTTGTTAATTTGTTTGGTATAAATCTGTCAATTTCCGTTGATACTATTTCTTTGAATTCCAGCCACATAATGGTCTACTTTCACATTGTTAATTTGGAAGGAGTGAGATTGTCTCTCATGGAGGCGTCAAGTGAATTTCTAGCTGCTTTTTTGGATAGGTAAGTTTTTCGTTTATTTTTGTAGGATTTGGGGGTATCAATATTCAGTCTCGCTACGATGACCCTATTCTCACTAATCCCTTAGACGTTTTGGTGCTTGTTATTAGCTCAGGATTATTTGTTGCTAAGAGGTCAAGTGTGTTTTCACAAACGTTTACTATTGACGTGGGCTCATGAACCAACTGCTCGAAATAATTTTCAGAGAATTCATTTAGCACAATTTCGGATGTTGTTTTATGCGTACCTCCCGATTTAAACATGTATTTTCGCCAACATAATGGGGGTTAGTTAAAGTGACCACCAACTATAATGTATGAGTCGGGTACATGTTTGAAATTAAACTCAAGTTTTCTTGGAACCTTCAGCAATTGCATTATCTGAATTGGGAGGTTGGTCATAAGATCCAATTATTATTTTATTCTGGTTGTCAAGAATGACCTCTGCCCATAAAAAGACTTTCAAAGTGACCACACAGTGATTTCTCCCACTTTGCCAGAAGGCATAAGATGTCACATGCAACTATCATATCTAACTGTGTCATTAATGAATCGTGGATCACCCGAATAAAAGTATCGGGGGCCGAGAATCTAACTTAACCCAAACAACGTACCTACCGAACCTCTGATTACGGTCATTCCTGGTCGCCAGTGCGGCAGATTCCTACCGTGATTTAAGCTGCAGGAAGGAGTACTGTGGACAGCTACCAACAGATTGGTCGCTGGGTACTGTCTCCTTCCTCAGCAGTAGCCCCCTTTCTAACCAGAGTTACAAAAGGAGCTGTAAGACAGTGTCGACTCACAGAGGTGTAGAACCGTGTTCTTGCGAAGCTGACCCGAGTGCTCTCCCAGAATGTAACGGAAAGGCCTCATAAATTTCGGCCAACGAAAATGCTCGTAAGAAAATTTCAAATCTCCTTTGCTAGAAAAGGTTTTACCAACCAGCTAATGGCTTGTGTTTCCACGAACACAGTTCCTGCAAGTGTAGCCAAAAATTCCACTCTTCAAATACATTTTTATTTCAGGCAATCCGTGGTTCTCCCACGTCAGTACTTCTTAGAAAAAAGCCTGATATCTTCCTCTCTCTGGTGGGAGCTCTTTCCCACGTTTTCTACGACACATGATGCCGTTCACTCTACGTGAAGAAGGCATCCGGCTGACAGCATCTCACCTCCACAAAAGGAGAAAAGAAGTCCTAAAACGAACTAAGCGATTACTCTTACCACGAAAAAGACAGAGATCTTTATCTACGAGTGGAATCCCTCGCTCCTGCTTTCTAGGAAGACTGCTGTCCTCAGCAAACAAAATTCTATACAGTGGTGCTCTGACCAAGTAGACCTAGCTTGTACAAATGGGCAGTATTCTGCACAGAGCCATTATACCGGCGATTTAAGGTGGACTTTCATGCTGTGCTATCCACAACATTTAGAGAAAAAGTTCGCGGCCAGCAACTGTTATCTGCTCTCCACATGCTGCACCGAACCTTGGCAGCACTAACATGTTACAGCTACACCGTATGGAAAATTGACGGCTTAATCGTTGCAAACACTGAGCTGCTCATAGTCAGCATCGTTATGTTTAACCGGTACAAGAAGTCTCAAACGCAAAAAATGAATTGAGAAAATGAAATAAAAATAAGACGAGTCAGTTCAGAACGAACTGACACGTTAAAGGTTAACTTCTAAAGCAGTCGGAACAAAATGAATTTATTTCCCACTGTGGAGAAGTACTGCTTTCAGACTAATATCGCTAGACTATATGAACAAGCTCCACTCATTTACACTGAAATCATGGCCAGTACTCTTCGTAATGGAGTCGATATCATTACGAAAAGCCATGACACCTTCCTTGGAGAAATATTTAGAAAACAACAGCGTAGCGTTGACAATAAACACTCACTTTCGAATCGCTAAAAGAGGTTAATACATTTTAATCGTGAAGTTACAAGCTCAGCGTGTTGCTTCGACAAATTTAAATCACGAACAAAATTGCTGAGATCCCTCTGAGACAAAAAGGTATGGCTCATTTGATTTAAAGTGGTCTTTAAATGATGGATTGGCATGCATATATCTTTCGCCATCTTTGCGCGTTCGTAACTGTCTTCAGCTTCACTCACTGTCACATTCTCAGATGCCACTGGTCTCAGCAGTTCTTTATTGTAACATATAGGCCTTAATGATGGTAAGTTAGGATACTTTACAGATTTTCTCGTTTTCCACCGATTCCATCTACTTTTGTCACATAAAGATAATAGTCCGTTGTACGGTCGGTTCGTTCCCTCCAATTTATTGAAACAGCAAAGGACATGTGACGTGATCCTTATACTAGCCCGTCAGGGATGCAGTACATGACGAACAGCAGGTGTGGAGGCCCAGTTCTTATCCCAGTCGCCAGCCTTCTACCCGCAATAAAGTTCATAGCACTTCTTTACAAAATCACAAAGTCTCAGGTCTCACGATTTCAGAGTTAACCCTTCAAAGTTATAAAAAAGTGAATTTGCGCTGTTTACATTCCTTCTCCTGAATTAACAGAAAATAGAACTCATAAATCTTCACGATCTTAGAAAAACTATCAGTCACTTGCAACAATTGTCAGAACTCACAATGCTGAGACGCAAGTGGCACCAATATCAACGAGACTGTCAGTGTTCAGACATGACTCATCGGCAGGTACTGCCATACCACCTCCATTTCCTGGAGGTAGATTTCTGAACTGAGACTCATATGTGCTAATGCCTATGTATATTTCGATTATTTTTTAACAACTGAACCTCCAGAACATATAAGTAAAGGCACAGATGAATACCCAATATACAGCGTTTTCGGGGATTTCGAAAGGTGACAGGTAGCGTGTCACAAGAAACTGAACCCTATAGCCTAAAGCGATTTATTTTTCGGTTTCTGTACCTCAATCGGTAAAATGTAATCCTTATACGATCGAAATTTTTAAGGCTTTCGTGGCCACTTGTTGACAAACTCCATGTTGGCTTCTGTCTCGGGTTCGCCGGCGGCCGACGTTGATTTGATAATTTTTCTGATGTGTAGGCGAATTTCATTATGTGGAAGTTCTTGCTGTAGAGAAGAACTACCATTTTCGCTTGTTCAGAGAAGCTATAGAAATCCACAAAAATGACAATAGCTTCAACGAAGAAGAGGAAAGCCTTAAGGTGAACGGATCCTGTACTCCCGTTCTGCAGCGAACGACCGTTGCAGGCAGCAAAGAGAGAACCACAGCGGTAATGACCACGGAAATGCAGTCGGACGTTGGCGCGCCAGGTACGTAGACTGTGACCACCTGTTAAAAGTCTCAATAACCACCTTTTGCTGCGAGACGTGCAAGATGAGTCAGTGAGGTTCTGGAATGTACCGACAGGGGTACCAAGCCATGCCAGCTCCAGTCTCACGGCCAGCTGCACAACGTTTCCCGCTTCCGGATTCACGGTACGAGCAGCCCGATCGAGGTGCTCCCATAGATTCTCGACTGGATTTAAACTCGGCGAGACTGGTGGCCAGGGGAGTAAGATAAACTGGTCCTGGTGCTCTTCGGACCACACACGTATACTGTGAGCTGTGTGACCCATTGCATTGTCCTGTTGGTAGATGTCATTGTGCCGAGGGAAAATAAATTGCATGCAGCGGTGGACATGGTCCCCAAGGATATATGCGTACTTGTGTTGTTATATTGTGCCTTCCAGAATGACGAGACCGCCCATGGAATGACAGAGAAACATTCTCCAGACCACAAAGCTCTCTCTGTCTTTGCTTTCAGACGTTTCGCGGGGTACATCTGTGATTTATCTGAAAAATCCATCTGTCGCCACTCAGTAGCCGTCCAGTTGCGGTATTGGCTTGCAGATTTCAGCCTTCGTTTGCCAATGAACAGCAGCCAGCATGGGTGCATGAAGCGAACACCTGTTGCGGAGTCCCATGCGCAGCAATGTCTGCTGGACGGTCGTTGAGGAGACACTATTGTTAGCCCCTTGGTTCATCTAGGTGGTCAGTTGCTCAACAGTTGCACTTCTATTCGCCCGCGCACATCTCCGCAGCCGTCGTTCACCCCTGATATACAGGGTGATCAAAAAGTCAGTATAAATTTGAAAACTTAATAAACCACGGAATAATGTAGATAGAGAGGTAAAAATTGACACACATGCTTGGAATGACATGGGGTTTTATTAGAACAAAAAAAACAAAGTTCACAAAATGTCCGACAGATGGCGTTGGACAGCAAAACTGCTACCGTGACGGGTGAGAGGTACGCCGATATCTTACAGAATCGCATCATCTCCAGCCAGGCTGATAAACACCTGCTGGAACGTACGATGTTCATGCAGGATGGCGCTCCACCCCTTATTGCTAGACGCGTGAAAGATCTCCTGCGTGCGTCGTTTGGTGATGATATCGTGCTCAGCTGCCACTTTCGTCATGCTTGGACTCCCAGGTCCCCAGACCTCAGTCCGTGCGATTATTGGCTTTGGGGTTACCTGAAGTTGTAAGTGTATCGTGATCGACCGACATCTCTAGAGATGCTGAAAGACAACGTCCGACGTCAATGCCTCACCATAACTCCGGACATGCTTTACAGTGGTTTTCACAACATTATTCCTCGACTACGGCTATTGTTGACGAATGATGGTGGACATATTGAGCATTTCCTGTAAAGAACATCATCTTTGCTTTGTCTTACTTTGTTATGCTAATTATTGCTATTCTGATCAGATGAAGTGCCATCTGTCGAACATTTTTGATCGTTTGTATGTTTTTGGTTCTAATAAAACTCCATGTCATTCCAAGCATGTGTGTCAATTTGTACCTCTCTATCTACATTATTCCATGATTTATTCAGTTTTCAAATTTATATTGACTTTTTGATCACCCGGTATATGGCCCGTGGTGCGCCAAGTTTTCTTGGCGCCGGTCTTGGATAGTGCCATTTTGACATGCAATGTATACTTTAACCACGGCAACAGGCTAACAGTTTACAAACTTAGCCGTTCTGGAAATGCTTCCATCCTTGGACCGAAAGACAATGATCATGCCCTTCTGGACGTCTGATAAATCGCTCCGTTTCCAAATTACAACATCGAATGCACTGTTTTCCGTGTCCCGCCCTGTCACTATTTGTATACCCTCAACTGTTAGTGCTGTCACAAGCCCTTTGTGGGTGGTTATTGCACGTTGAAATAGAACATAGGTAGTGGTCACATTAATGTGACTTGGATGTGCAAAATCAGTGGCCGCAAGCTCGACTCCAGTCATCCACCGGCAATGAAAGGTGAAGGTCTGACAATCTGTCAGAAAAATCATCAGACCAACATGGGCCGAACATACAGACCCCGTATTTGATCACTTTGTGTCCGTCTGTCTGTTCGTCAGTTAAGAATGTTTTTTTTTTTTTTCAGGAACTGGTAGAGGTATCTAATTGCATTTTATGTCAAATACTAAGGTCTACCATACTTCAGTACCGTAAAAAATTTAAGCTTTTAAGTCAATCAGTCAAAAGGTAGAAGCATTGATGACACATATACCAATAGTCGCAAACTCACTCATCAAAAAATATAGATGAACCATCTACCCTTTAAAGCACATGCCTGGAAAGTGGGAGGTCGCGAGATAGAATTTCGGTCGGGCCACGGATTAGTCTTCACCTCTCAACAACGCGGGGAGTCGCCAGAAGCAAAACGGGATTCAGATTCCACGTTAAACTGTAGGTCTCCTTTCCCCAGTTGAAGATCTGAGGTAGGTTAGAGACCCACAAATTGCTGAAGTTTCATCCAATAGAAGGACTTGCACCAGGCCATTTTGATACTCGCAGAGTCACTGAAAGGTGGTAAGCCATTCTCTCACTTTAACTGTTCTGTCGGTCAGATTAATATTTGTATTTTAGATCATGATCCCCTTGTTCCCCAATACTACATTTGATATGTGTGGCTTATGACTTTTTTACATGAGGTAATTGTGAGCAGAATGTTCTTATAACTGCATGTGGATTTATGGTAAATGAAACAAAATACACTCCTATTAAAAAAAGAATCAATATTATACGATGTTACTTATTTAGAGTAACTGAAAGCCACAAAAACCGATTTATTATGAAATAGGTTATGCAAAACACTGCCAATTCTCGAAAATCTTCGCAAGCGTCCAAAATTTCTCAAAAATATATCTTTTTTCATGTATATATATTATGAAATTAGCAAACTGTTAGCTGTGAACAAGCCAAAGTTTCTGAAAAGCGCAGGCTAAGTTTACTGTTGACGAGGTAATACTTCACAATATATTACGTTCCTGAAAAGCACACGTTATGTTTACAGTTGGTGATTTAGTACTACAAAATATATCATAATATTACTATGAGTTTTGATAAAATCAGCACGAAAAACATGTTTAAATTTTACGTTAAGGATTTTTTCAACCCATATTTTCGAAACGGTTATATATGATGCGCGAGATTTTACTCGAAGGCAAAGGAAATACAACGAGTCGGCTTGTATGCTCAAGTATAAGAAAATGAAGGTGCGAATTGAGCGGACTTTGCAGCTTCGCTGATTTTGCGTCCCATTTTACGCTAGTGCGCCAAAGATTAACTCTTCAGTTTCACTTTATCTCACAAAAACGACACGAAATGTGGAGAACGAAAACGCAGATCAGCTTGGGGCGGCTAGCACCTCACATCTTACGAAGGTAATGTTTGTGTGACAGGATATATGATAATTAGAGAGATGGTAAAAGAATCTTGTAGTGGAAGCGATACAGTTCTTAAAACTTGGTGCGTAATGGGGTTTTCGATGCATAAAATGTTCAGACTTTTTGATTATCAATATGTCTTACTAATTATCTTGAGCAGTTCTTCTTTCCGTGCTTGCTATGAAAATCGGAGAGGAATTCTGCCTTATGCAAGACCCCTTTGTATTTTCATTTTCACCCAGACATGTATTCAGCACTTTTTGTGCTATCTTCAGTGAGCTTATTTGTTTACTTTCCTTCTGCAAAATTGTTACATGTTAACCTTTAAAGAAACTGAGTTGAAGCATTCTATGTCGTTTATGTACGATATGTCTAAAGTTACTAGTTTTATGGCACATTTGGAAATAAAGTGGATGTATGTATTTGTTTACATACCTCACATAAAGCTACTGGATATTTGTACTAGTAGTTTTGTGCCTGCCGGCCGCGGTGGTCTCGCGGTTCTAGGCGCGCAGTCCGGAACCGTGCGACTGCTACGGTCGCAGGTTCGAATCCTGCCTCGGGCATGGATGTGTGTGATGTCCTTAGGTTAGTTAGGTTTAAGTAGTTCTAAGTTCTAGGGGACTGATGACCACAGCAGTTGAGTCCCATAGTGCTCAGAGCCATTTGAGCCAAGTTTTGTGCCTATTACGCAAACAACAGTTTGTCGCCTGCAAACAGCAAAACGTTATTTTATTTTTCTGCTTATTATGCATTTCTGACCGAGAATCACTATGTATCGTGTTGTTTGGCATGTTACTCATAGTTTCTGATGTTGTAGTAACACGCTTACTTCTTGTTCTTTTGCTGTCACGCATTCATTTTTCACGATTTGTTCGCCTAGCAGAGTTTTCGGCGCCAATACGTGTTGTTGTGGCTGTGTAGCGCTCGTTTGTTTCGTGGCATGTTTGCTTGGGATGTGGCATGCAGATTTTAAGTGTTGTTGACTTTTGTGGCCTCCTGTTCGTGTGCGTGTGTGTGTTTCCAAGAGAGGGAGAGAGAGAGAGAGAGAGAGCGAGAGAGAGAGAGCGAGAGAGAGAGAGAGAGAGAGCGGGATAGGCATGTAGAGTGAATGTTGTGCAGTATGGGGAGAAGGAAATTTTATTTTAGAGGCTGGACATGTGTAGTTTTGGGGTGGGTGTTATTTGCATTTATATAGTTCTTATGTGGGTTTCTGATTTTTGGATGTGGTAGTTTTCTTCATTGATAATTTTTGGTATAGGCTGTTACTAAGTTTAAGGATTTTTAAGTCCATTTTCTATGTTCGCAGGGTGGTGATTCTTTGCTGTTAGGTGACCTGCAAATGTTGAGTGTGAGGTATTGCTCTGTGATGTTCTATATACCTATCCACCATTCCCTCACTCACTTTATCCCTCCCTCCCTGTCTTGGAAACACACACACACACACACACACACACACACACACACACACACACATGAACTAGACACCACATACGTCAACAACATTTCAAATCCGCAGGCCAAATCCCAAGTAAACATGCCACGAAACATATGAACACTACACCGCTACAACAACACGTAATGGCGGCGAAAACTCTGTGTCTGGAGAACAAATCGTAAAAAATAAGTGTGTGACGACAAACAGTGCAAGAAATAAGCGTGTTACCTGAAGCACAAACAAAGTAAAAACACCAAACATCAAAAACTTTGAGTAACATGCCAAACAACGTCATACTTAATGATCATCGGTCAGACATGCTTAATAAACAGAAAAATAAATCAACGTTTGCTGTTTGGAGATGGTAAACTGTAGATCGGGAAATAGACCCAAAGCTACTAACATAAATACCCAGTAGCTTCATGTGAGGTATTTAAACAAATGCATAGATCCACTTTATTTCCAAATGTACTATAAAACTAGAAAATTTAGACATATCGTAAATAAACAACATAAAATGCCTCACCTCAGTGGTTCATGTATTGTATGCAAACGAATGTAAAAAAATATTTGATAATAATCACTCATTTTACAAATATAAAAATTTTGTACCAAAAATTTCTTTAAAGCTCAACTTGTAACAATTTTGCAGAAGAGAAATACATAAATAAACCCACTGACGATGGCACAAAAAGTACTGAAAGATCTCTGGGTGAAAACGAAGCAACAAAGGCATCTTGCTTAAGGGTAATTCCTCTCCAATTGCCTCACTAAACAAATAACTGTCGTGCCATAGGGACAATTTTGTTCACTTCGATTCATCAAGATTTAGACGTGGTTGGTGAACGATATGATCACTTTAAATTAGTCATCGTCGATGAACCACCAGTTGGTGCGAATGTTTTAGTGTTGCATGGTAACTCGGCATTAGAACTACATCTATTTGAGTACTGTGCCACGGTGCAGGACTGTAAAATGTTTCGTGTGAGACCCTTTATTCGTCACACGTGAGTACTCTGTTCGAACACGTATTTCTGTATCTGGAGTGCAGAGGTAGGTGACCATTGTAGTGGTGCCAGTGACCCCATGCAATTTTGTTACTCTTCCTCTTTAATCCAGGTACTGCAGATTAATAAAATGAGGAATGATGAGTGTGACAGCCGTCTCCATAAACGTCTGTCTAGGAACATACTCCTGTAATGCTCGCTGCTCCACGTTGTCGGCAGCTGCTGATATTTGTTTGCGCATTTCATTTTTATGAGCTCCAGAGAATCACATGATGGAAAAGATCTATCTTTTCCGTTCTGGCAGATAGATCGGCGTCTTATTTTCGAAGGTCATAAGCTTGAGAAACGTGGGTTATAATTGTCGACTAGTTTCACGAAGACGTTAAATATCGTTAACAACGGTGGTGATGAGGGGAGTCGCTAAAACAAAGGCCGGTGGAACATGGAGTCGCGGAAGAGTGAGTCGTGAACGAACGAGACGTTCGTTTGTAAGACCGTGAACGCGTGTTCTGCAGCGTCATTTCCGTTTTCAGGCAGAGAGCAGGTAGAGAACTAGTGGACTGTTTGTCTTCAGCAGTAAATGTCGAATCATGTTATGGAGTGAGAAGGTGCACAAAGACGATCATTATCGCCAAGGATAATTAGTGCAATTGATTGCGATTCTATGAGCGTTTCCAGCAGATACTGATCTGCCTTGACTCGGTATCATTGTAAATCCACTGCAGCAGAATTTTGGACTTTTGTTCTTCTTCCGGACGATGTCTTGTAAGATTACACTGTTGCATTGCCGTTGTTACTATCCCGAGAAAGCTAAAAGTTCATCAAGGGGTTAAAGAGCAGTATGCCACTCTTGTGGAGTAATCTCTCAAGCCCGCGATTGACTGTCATCGCCGTCCACAGTTTCTTGAGGTTTATCGGACACTACGTTCACGTCTGAAGGCGTCGCGCTATTAAGAACAATGTACTGGCCTTTGTTTGTTAGGTAATGTTCCACCCAGCTTAGTACCTTTTCTAATACACCGCCTGATAATAAAAGAAAGCTCAGAAGACATGTTCTCATGTCAGTGTAACTTCATACATGTATGCAACATGATTACAGCTGCAATTTTTTGTGACAGTTAAAAAGGCCACCAGAGTGCATTAGTATTGTTATCACGACTGTCAGGGTATATAAGAGGCGTGAACAGAGTCCTATACTGAATTATGACTGTGAAGAACACGGAGACGATGCACACTCGTGTTAAACAGTGTTATCTGCACCTGACACAGTTTGAAAGGGGCCCCATTGTGGGTCTCGATTTGGACAGGTTATCGAAACGAGCTATATTCAGATTTGTGGGGCACCTCTCAGTATCTGCGCCTAGCTTCCGCCAACAATTAATGGACTCCCTGCAATATTCTGCGTCATACCGCACCATTGGTTGGCCGGTCAGAGTGGTCGAGCGGTTCTAGGCGCTACAGTCTGGAACCGCGCGACCCCTACGGTCGCAGGTTCGAATCCTGCCTCGGGTATGGATGTGTGTGATGTCCTTAGGTTAGTTAGGTTTAAGTAGTTCTAAGTTCTAGGAGACTGATGACCTCAGAAGTTAAGTCCCATAGTGCTCAGAGCCATTTGAAACAACCATTGGATGAAGACTAGCAGCATGCCTAATAGGAAATGAATGTCCAATGCATAGGCCGCCATTAACATCACAACAGAAACAGCTGCGTTTGGAGTTGTGCCATGACCGCGAAGCGTAGACTCCTGATGACAGGCATCGTACTATGCTCAGCGATGAATCGTGGTTCTACACGCACTCAGATGACCACCGGCAGCGAATGTGGCGGAGACCTTGGGAGAGGACTCATTCTGCAATGTTTTGGAGATGCACATCGGTGTTACTCGCGACCTCATCGTGTAGGGATACCCAGATATAATTTCAGGTCACAGTTGGCATTGAACGAAGACACTCTGACGGCCCAATTGTACGTCACGGACATCCTGAGCCCCTTGAGTTACCTCTCATGTGACAGTATTGTGTTGGCATTTTCCAACTGAACGATGCTTGTCCACGCATAACGCGTGTCGTCATTATGTTGAGGTCTCCAGATCTATTGGCGACCACCTCGGAAGTCAACTCCGTCCCAGGATATCAAGGATCATTTACAGCAGTTGCAAAATAGGAACAATTGGCTTTTTGACACAATTCCCAACCGAACGAGTGCATGAATCCAGGGCACAGGGGGTACAAAGTCATACTGCCAGGTTCTTTCCAACTCGACTTAATAACCATTAAAATAACATCGGATACACTCTCAACCCGTGAAGTTTCATTCCGTTTCTTCTCCCTCGCCCTTATGTGTAATTTTTTTTTTAGGCACTCTATTTGCTAGGCGACAGTGCGACATTGTATCGAACGCTTTTCAGAAATAG
The DNA here is from genome assembly GCF_023898315.1 of Schistocerca nitens. Taxonomy (NCBI): domain Eukaryota; kingdom Metazoa; phylum Arthropoda; class Insecta; order Orthoptera; family Acrididae; genus Schistocerca; species Schistocerca nitens. The sequence continues at coordinate 362,889,855 of NC_064616.1, forward strand.
GAAGCACGACGCCGACCTGGACCCCGGGATACTGTGAACGAACATAAAAAATCAGAATTCACCAGGTACATGCTGACAAAATCCATGCTGATTTTCACAGAAAAGTTATTCGGTAGCCAAAACATGCGAGCACAAATTTTGTTCCGCATTAGTACAGCAAATGGATGGCAGTGAGATGTCTCTGTGGACCTTTCCTGCGATCATTTAGTTTAGTACAGTCTCACAAGTATTGTCCCTGCCCCACGTTTTAAGCGTAAGCGTCTTCCAGTCAACAGTTGGCAAATAGAAACCTCCCCCTATCACGGTGGCATGATCAGGAAACGAAACCACGATATCCCTGCAGCATTCCACCATTTAGATACATTATGTGGATAAGCAAAAAAAAAAAAACATCCATTACTATTTTGCCCCACCTTTGATGCTTACCTTCGTCTACAATGATGAGCCAAAACATTATGACTACCTGCTTATTAACTTGTTTGTCCGCCCTTGGAACGAAATACATCACTGTTTGTATAAGTCGAATTTGGTCGCCAAGACATCAACGTGAGTTCACTATAATGCTGCTCAATGCTCTGTAGCAAGGTTCTGGCTCCGAGACTCGGACAATTATTAAACTGCTGAAAGATGACATCGCCGTCAAGGAGGACATCAAGCATGAATTTATGCAGCTGGTTCGCAGCTGTCAGCGTGTCTTCGATTACTACAAGAGGTTCCATGCAAGCGAAGGAGAATGTCCCCCATAGCATAATGCTGCTCCCACCAGTCTGTACGTTTCGAGTCGCCGTTCACCTCGATGACGCCGTTTGTGGAGACGACCATCGACCTAGTGTAGCAAAAATGAGATTCACCCAAAGAGCCGACACGTTTCCATTGATCGACGATCGAATCCCCATGATCCAGTGCCTACTGCAATCGTAATTGACCATGCCGTTGGATCAACATGTGATCACGTAGGGGTGATCTGCTGTGAAGCTCCATGTCCAAAACGTATGATGAACGCTGTACCTGCATTGTGCTCTTTCAGCAGAGATGCCACAGATCACCATCTATCCTACTTCACAGAGCAGACAAGCCTCCGAACCTCACGTTCTGTGAATAGTCGTGGTCGTCGAACCACTTAGCGCATAGTGGTAGTTTCGCTGTCCTTCTAACTCTTTCCGTAGATCCTCACAACAGTAGCACGTGTACATTCGTGATAATCGTTCACAGGCTCTGTGTAATAACAATCTACCGTTTGTCAAAGTTGTTTATCTTAATGGATTTCCTCATTTGCAGCCCATTTCTTCACTAGGGTGATCCCCTCCGTGTCTGCTCCGCTTACATACTTTTGTTACTGCGTCACGTACGCGCAAAGCCACCAGGCGGCAACTAACGTGGCAGTGGACAGTGGTCATAATGTTATGGCTGGTCAGTGTATCTTATCTCACATTCTGATTCTCTGTTTATCTTATTACGCATTACAAAGTTCTTCACGGTAGTGAATACGCTATCACCACTAATGGTCAGACTGTCTTCCTGGCATATATTACATTTGTAGCTTAGGATTTATGTCTTTTACTTCCATTTTACTTTCAGCAAGCTTACTGCTCCAAACATTATGTGTGTATTATTAAATAAATGACGGTGATTATTGCAACTTACCCTGAATGCCTCTGAAGTTACACATTATTGGATTTACATTTTCTTTTCCTGACCTTGAAGATGTATTCTACATTATAATAAACTAATACTTCCCACAGGTTGCTTGCGTTGGCTTGGCTTCACATTAGTGACACTAAGTATCTATTGCTGGACGATTTGTATGGTGTAGCGGCAATTTTATTTATGGGCCACTGTGCAGAGTTATGATTAAATTTCAGAAAACAACGAAAGGTAACTAAATATCACCACTTTCATATAACTTAAGCTATTTAAGCCGCGCAAACCAGATACATTTCTAGGAGGTACAAATGTTATGTGTTTCATATTTAATTGGCATGTGGAGTGACACTTCATGGCAATCATGAGAGCTTCACCCATTCTACCTGACTGCACCGCCAGTATAGCACAGTCTGCCCGCCGGCCGCGGTGGTCTAGCGGTTCTGGCGCTGCAGTCCGGAACCGCGGGACTGCTACGGTCGCAGGTTCGAATCCTGCCTCGGGCATGGGTGTGTGTGATGTCCTTAGGTTAGTTAGGTTTAAGTAGTTCTAAGTTCTAGGGGACTTATGACCTCAGATGTTGAGTTCCATAGTGCTCAGAGCCATTTGAACCATTTTTGAACAGTCTGCCCGATCACAACGGATTTCGCCATTAGCTACAACCACTTGCCGGTGCCCAGCTCCATCGCCAGTCCGGTGTGAGGTTCTTTTTCAGTCTGACTTTTTCCCATACTTTCCTCCACACCACTTAAACACTAACTCTGTTCAGAGAAATTCGTTCTTGTCAGCTTAATATCTGAGCCATCCACCCATCTCCAAAGAAGACAACTGGCGTCAGTCACGGAAAAGTTTCTGCAAATAGCACCTTGTGCTTCCACGTCATGAACAATGGTATCCAACGCCGCTGAAATGACTCGAAAATGATTCGAGAATGCAGATGACAGGCGTCGACTGGCACCAAAATGGACTCGAACCGCAACCTGCTGCGTGCACTGCATTCAAAAGCTAACGGTAGAACCTTTCCCTAATGTCGGTAAACCTTCACGTAAGCGTTCTGGATAGACGCAAGTGTTTCTGCCTGACGCGACTACTGTTTCCTTGGTGTGATGTGTAACCAACATCACACTAGGGTTCCCAATCGGGAACAGTCCTTCTCTCTGTGTGTAACGTTACGCATATGTAAGCGAGCGACTCGGCCGCCCAAAATTGATATGAGGTAAGATAAATTTGTTGTGCTGCTGAACACTAGCGGGCTCAGGGCTCAGGACGCGCCGTGGCCATCCCGGCTAGGTGACTGGTTCTGGCCAGCCAACTGCAGAGACGAACAGCTTCGACGAACGTGCGTAAATTCCAAAGCTGTGAATTGGGCGGCTGTTACTCAAATGGCCTTTGAGCAGGAGAAGGCACCAAAAGTGGCGGAGTGTCAGAGAAGCTGAAAGATGGCTTCTTAAAGCTCTTCAAGTGTCTATAATAATTTACAATCAAATATTAATGCAAATCTGAATAAATCAGCGATCCCAGAAAAATGAGGTGCATCCAGTGACACAACATTAATTTCACTATCTTTAAAGCAACAGAAGTTAATTATTTACAGTGATTAAATATTTTGACAATGAACCTCAGAATTAACAACTTTTAAATGCTTCATGCGATTTCAGCAATCGATATCTCAGATGATAGCATTAAACAGCAGCTATCATACCTGAAAGCAACTGATCTGTATCTGTTTTATGTATTGACTTATGATGTCTTTTATATCATTTTAATATTTACATGATGAAAATGATATAAAAGAAAAAGAGATATAAAATAAATGAATACAGCATGAAAATCTCACAGTTTTTCAAACCTATGTACTCATTTAATGAACAGTTTACTATATTTCCAATATCTTTATTCAAAAGTTAATTGCAAGTGCTATTAAAAAACTGTGCTAATTTAAAGGTGGTCAATTGCATGTGGCAGCTGACACTACAACTGAAAAGAGAAACAAAAGACGTTTTGGTCTAAAAAGCATAAATAATTGTTTAAACAATATTTAACGACAATTCGTTGCCATTTAATGTGTGTTCTTGTGCAAGAATACTAGCTTATTTATACATGAACAAACCTTTATTCGTAATTATAGAGAATGATCTGAGTGTGACCGAATATTTATAACATTTCTGTATTTAAATGTTGTTGCAATATATTATTCTTCCAGGAAGTGGTCAAGTTGAGCCAAATAATGTCTGTAGAACTAAAGAACGATGTATTTTTTGTGGGGATGGCCTTCAGCCAATAGAAAAACCACCAGTAGCAGAACACTATGGCAGTCAAGTGGAGACTGGGACTTTTTCGAGTGAAGAGCTCCGCAGTTTTACGCAAGTTCTGGAAGGAGGCGGAGCTGCATGTGGTAACGAGTGGCATTCTATCACGGATGTGTTTGATTCTGAGCGGTGAACGGTCGCTATCATAGTTTAACTTCTGAAGGGACTTCATATTTCGAGAGGTCTGAATGTGCTCCAGGGTTGGACTCGAACTTTTTTACCGTTTGTATTACAAAACAGGATAGACAGAGTATGAGTTACTATTCTTTGTATCACGTGTGTTAATTTGTGAATCATCATTGATTATATTTCAGTTTGGAGATTTTGATACCATTCTTATAACACTCTCAACGTTACTTTACTGCATTTGCCGTGCGGGATTAGCCGAGCGGTCTTTGGCGCTGCAGTCATGGACTGTGCGGCTGTCCCGGCGGAGGTTCGAGTCCTCCCTCGGGCATGGGTGTGTGTGTTTGTCATTAGGATAAGTTAGGTTATACAGTGTGTAAGTTTAGGGACTGATGACCTTAGCAGTTCAGTCCCATACGATTTCACACACACTTTACTGCAATTGATAAGCATATTTTCTGTTTGTATTTTAACTGAATGTCGTAGGACCACTTCCTGTGTATTTGAGATGTCCGCCGGCCGTTGTGGCCGAGAGGTTCTAGGCGCTCCAGTCCGGAATCGCGCTGCTGCTACGGTCGCAGGTTCGAATCCTGCCTCGGGCATGGATGTGTGTGATGTCTTTAGGTTAGTTAGGTTTAAGTAGTTTCTAATTCTAGGGGACTGATGACCTCAGATGTTAAGTCCCATAGTGTTTAGAGCCATTTGAAACATTTGAGATGTTCTTTCTGGAATATACATTATTAAACGTAATTCTCGGTCGCCTACATCAATTACAGATGTTAGAATAGAACCCTTGTTATTAAATTATAATAATTCATTCAACTTTTATTTTGTATCTCTGTGTATTTTATTAACTCGTAATTCTAGCCAATCCATAGTCCATCTGACACCAGGATCGCAGCAACAGATTATTATTTGCAGCGACTTAGCTGCGGGCATGAAAGCAGACGTGCGTGGCTCGACCCTATGTTTACATCAAGCAATTCTTTTTAAACAGAGTCATGCATTTCCCAAGTACCTAAAGTAGGAGTAACCACAGGTAAAACCGTAACTGGTTCGCTCGTATGGGATGCTGTTTGGAAGAGCAACTACACTATAAATAACCGTTAGGTACCGTCACAGGTGCAGGTCTTGATATTGCTGGAACTGCACCCATAGTCCGAACAGATAAAAGCAAACCGTGTTGTCACAGCCCTGTCTTCACCAACAATCAGCACTCCATATTTGTTGACCCCATTGCCGGCCCCCATTCATGAAGGCAAAGCGCATAAGAACACGCAGAAGTGTCATACTCTACGTCATCAAAAGTATCCAGACAACTGGCTGAAAATGACTTACAAGGTCGTAGCGCCCTCCATCGGTAATGCTGGAATTCAATACGGTGTTGGGCAACCCTTAGGCCTGATGACAGCTTCCGCTCTCGCAGGCATACATTCAGTCAGGTGCTGGAAGGTTTCTAGGGGAATGGCAGTCCATTCTTCACGGAGTGCTGCACTGAGAAGAGGTATCGATGTCGATCGGTGAAGCCTGACACGAAGTCGGCGTTCCAAAACATCCCAAAGGTGTTCTATAGGATTCAGGTCAGGACTCTGTGCAGTCCAGTCCATGGCAGGGATGTTATTGTCGTGTAACCACTCCGCCACAGGCCGTGCATTATGAACAGGTGCTCGATCGTGTTGAAATATGCAATCGCCATCCCCGAATTGCTCTTCAACAGTGGGAAGCAAGAAGGTGCTTAAAAAATCAATGTAGGCCTGTGCTGTGATAGTGTCACGTAAAACATCAAGGGGTGCAAGGCCCCTCCATGAAAAGCACGACCGCACCATAACACCTCCGCCTCCGAATTTTACTGTCGGCACTACACAAACTGGCAGATAACGTTCACCGGACATTCGCCATACCGACATCCTGCCATCGGATCGCCACATTGTGTATCGTGATTCGTCACTCCTCACAACGTTTTTCCACTGTTCAGTCGAACAATGTTTGCTCTCCCTACACCAAGCGAGGCGTCGTTTGGCATTTACCGGCATGATGAGTGGCTTATGAGCAGCCGCTCGATCATGAAATTCAAGTTTTCTCCCCTCCCGCCTAACTGTCGTAGTACTTGCAGTGGATCCTGATACAGTTTGGAATTCCTGTGTGATGGTCTGGATAGATGTCTGCCTATTACACATTACGACCCTCTTCAACTGCCGGCGGTCTCTGTCAGTCAACAGACGACGTAGGCCTGTACGCTTTTGTGCGGTACGTGTCCCTTCACGTTTCCACTTCACTATCACATCGGAAACAGTGGGCCTAGGGATATTTATGAGTGTGGAAATGTCACGTAGACGTATGACACAAGTGACACCCAATCACCTGACCACGTTCGAAGTCAGTAAGTTCCGCGGAGCGCCTCATTCTGCTCTCTCACCATGTCTAATGCCTACTGAGGTCGCTGATATGGAGTACCTGGCAGTAGGTGGCAGCGCAATGTACCTAATCTGAAAAACGTATGTTTTTGGGGGTGTCCGGATACTTTTGATCACAATGTGTAGATATCTCGCTGGCGTTACCACTAAGTCCCGACAGCTCAGGCCTGTCGACTGTGGCCAGCACAATTTCTAACTACTTGCGGAGACAGCAGTCAACTCCCCCTGTATCTGCCCAAAACCAATATAGTCCCTAGACATCTTCCACTATGAGACAGATTTATGTAGGTACATGGAAAACCTAAAGAATCGACAGAAAGTAAAAAAGTAAATGAACTATATGCACAAACCAAGTGCTCTGGCCCTGTCAGTCTTCCCTGTTGCAAAAACTGAAGTAATAAAGTAGTTTTCCAAAGCTGAAAACACTTTTTGTTGAACGTGCTCCACAGGTCTGATATTTTTTGAAAGACATTCATGGTCGGTTGGTTGATTCAGGGAACGGGACGAAACAGCCATGTCATCGGTCCCATCGGATTAGGGAAGGATGGGGAAGGAAGTCGGCTGTGCCCTTTCAAAGGAACCATCCCGGCATTTGCCTGAAGCGATTTAGGGAAATCACGGAAAGCCTAAATCAGCATGACCGGAAGCGGGTTTTAACCGTCGTTCTCCCGAATGCAAGTCCAGTATGCTAACTACTGCCTTATTCTGGGTCTATATATAAGAGTACAGAAGGTTTTGAGGTAAATATTCTTGGCTACGTTTATTGTTACCTTGGATATGACACTTTGCGTGTTAACCTATCCTACGATGATGTTATGATTGTAAAGTTGAATCAAGCACCGACGTATACGTGTCGAAGTTTAGAATTAAGAGCTCCGCGGCTGCTGCTACTGCTACTAAGAAAGCTGACACTTGCTCAGACAAATAAAAGCCAACAAATAGGAGCCGAACAATATCTTCCGTTAGTTAGTATTACCGCTCTTTTCATTCTACTTCGACAATGAACCGACACCTTAGTTCATATTTCTCGAAGCGTAACTTCTTAACTCCGTGCTCTTGTCTCAGTTCGTTCAGCAGTTGCGGAAGATAGAGGACAGAAGCGCGTTATAGAGTGCTGCAGCAGCAACAGAAAAAGAACAGGAAGTGGCGCTCCGCACAGACAAGCGTGGCACTGTCTGCTTCAGTGATATCCACTGTTTGTGGGAAATAGAGGAGAAAGCACAAACGCATGATACGGCGCCTTCCATCAGAATACGTCAAGCGATGTACGGCCGACACAGTTCACATAATAACCGACTAGATCCCTCAAGATTCAAATGTGCCGTTAGTAAATAATGTTTCCCACATGTAGCCAAGAATTCAAAGCAGAAATGAAAATACTGTGGATGTAGAATATAAATGGAAAATAATAACTTTCTTTTAATAAGAGCCATGAGCATATCCAATGTTGGGTAAGCCTCCAAGGACTATCGTGCTTGTATAGATAAACAGTCAAAAGCAAATTTTTAAAAAACGCAATAAAACAACACTCATCTAAAACTTTTTGTAGAATTTCTCACAAAGCCTGGACGTTTTGGTTGTAGAAACCACGATATTTTTGTAATTTAAAAAGTTGTGAGTGGTTTCTCATTGAAAAAAATGCTTTATAAACGGAGTGGCCGAAGAGGGGAATAGCTTGAATAAGTTCCAATACGGAATATTATAATTACGAAGAAAATATAAGTTTCACACTGACACTGTAAGCTGTCAGGAACAAACCAAGTGAGGCTACATGACCGTTAAGACAGTGGACTCGCATTCAGAGGAGTGCGCTTGAAATCTCCACTCATACGTCCTAACCTCTAGGTTCCTGATGGTTCCTTTAAATCTCTTCAAGTGAATGCTCAAATTGTTGCTCCAACAAGACAATGGTACGTTCTTTCCTTATTATTCGACCATCCGAGTTAATGCTCAGTCTATAAGAACCACGATGTCGACGATTCATTACGTTACATCCTTCTTGTTTCTTAACGATACTAAGCATTTTGCAACGCTGGGACACTTCTTGAAAGAGGGAGAAAGCAACCATCTCTCAATCGAAAATATTAGAAATATTCTGTATTGGATATCCCTTTAGGAATGTAACTAGCTGTTCTGTTCGTTGGTAACTTATGTGCCTTCCCTCCATCAGTGATTCGCCAGATTTGCTCTGGAAGGCTATTCAGCTTCCTCGTTTCTATGCAGATCATTATATCACGTGTCAGACTGCAATCTTATATCTTATTCATGGTTTTTTGTTGCGCACAGAACTACGAGTGACCTTTAACAACTGTCGCCCCGAATAAGTCTACCTGCATATCCATGACTGTCGCTTTCTGTAATAAAAAATAAACTTCCCTCGTTTTTTTATGGAAAGAATTCGTGGGAAACCTTAATGGATAGATGTAAATATCCTTTACCTACTTCTCAGCATATTCACCACCCGAAAACAAATACTTCTCACACAGTGGTATCATCTATTATATTTCTGTGTCACCGTGAAAATGTCGCCAGTAAAGGATGCTGTTTATCTGCATCGGTACCTACATATACATCTGCACTCTTCGAATCACTGTGAATGCATGACAGAGGATACTCTTTATTCAGCCATCTAGTAGGGCTTGTTCTCGTTTACTTCACGGGTGGAGTGGGCGAAGAATGACTGCTTTAACACTTATGTACGAACTGTCATTTGCCTAATATTATCTACGCGATCTCTTCGGGGTAGATACTTGGGGGCTGAATAATATTCGTAATAACTGCCTTGAAAGACTGCTCTTGAAGTTTCCTAAGATCTGTACTCGTGAGACGTACGGTGCTTTTCTTCGAATGTCTGTCAGTTAAGGTTTACAACATTCCTGTCACATTCTCTCTACAGTGAAACAAGCCTGTGACAGTGCCGGGCTTCTACATATGCCTCCCTACTCCGCAAGTGACTGTGAAGTGCATGGTAAAAGGTGCTTCATATTATACCAGTTGTTAGAGTTTCCACTCAATATGGAGTACGAGTGTTTAACATCTGTGTGCCCGCTGTAATTAATATAAGGGGCAGTCAAATGAAAACGAGACAGATGGATTACTTCAAAAGTAATCGCTATAACTGTTAACACATTTATGTCACTGTGAGACTAGGCAGCCGATGCCTTTATGGTGAAATGTTTCTGGTTGCCTACGGAAACACAATAGTACTCAGGCATGCACTCTTCGTCCGAATCAAATCGGCGGCCACGAATGTCTTTCTTCGGGAGACCAAAAACAGGGAAATCGCATAAGGGGAGATCGAGAATATATGGAGGATGTGTAATGGCTTCCCAGCGAAACTTCTGCAGCGTAGCAAAATATGTAGGCGCGCCCACATGTTGCCATGGTTGTTTTGGCTACGCTGGCAGAAGTTTCGCTGGAAAGCCCTTACACACCCTCCGTTCTGTCACGATCCCTCCCCACGCGACTTCCATATTTTTGGTGCCTTAAGAAAGATATTCGCGGCCGTCGATTTACTTCGGACGAAGAGGTGCACGCCTGGGTGCAACCGTGGTTCCGTAGGCAACAGCACATTTTTCCGCGAAGGCACTGACGATCTTGTTTCACAATGGCATAAATGTATTGGCAGCTATGGCGATTACTTTTGAAATAATAAACAGTTTACTTACTTTTTTCTATGTGTGTTGTTTACGTTGGACTGCCCCTTATATAATCTTGTCTTTGCAAGCCCTACGGGAGCAATACGTATGGAACTGTATATTCCTAGATTCATTATTTAAAGCTGGCCTTGATATTTGGTAAGTAGTCTTCCATGGAATAGGTGGCATCGATCTTCAGTTGTCTCCCAGTTCGGTTTCTTTAGCACCTCCGTGAAACTCTCCCACGGGTCGAACAAACCAGTGACAAATACATCAACGTGATTACTCTACTATTCACAATAAAGTACCTGGCAGAGGGTTCAATGACCACCTTCAAGCTGTCTCTCTACTGTTCCACTCTCGAACGGCACGCGGGAAAAACAAGCACTTAAATTTTTCTGTGTGAGCCCTGATTCCTCTTATTTTATCGTGATGATCATTTCTCCCTATGTAGGTGGGTGCCAACAGAATGTTTTCGCAATCGGAGGAGAAAACTGGTGATTGAAAGTTCATGAGAAGATCCTGTCGCAACGAAAAACGCCTTTGATGTAATGATTGCCACTCTAATTCATGTATCGTGTCTGTGACACTATCTCCCCTGTTTCTCGATAATACAAAACCAGCTGCCCTTCTTTGTACTTTTTCGATGTCATCCGTCAGTCCCACCTGATGCGGATCCCACACCTCACAGCAATACTCTAGAATAGGGCGGACAAGCGTGGTGTAAGCAGTCTCTTTAGTAGACCTGTTGCACCTTCTAAGTGTTCTGCCAATGAATCGCAGTCTTTGGTTTGTTCTACACACAATGTTATCTATGTGATCGTTCTAATTTAGGTTATTTGTAACTGTAATCCCTAAGTATTTAGCGAATTTACAGCATTCAGATTTGTGTGACTTATCGCGTAATCGAAATTTATCTGATTTCTTTTAGTACTCATGTGAATAAGTTCACACATTTCCTTATTCAGGCTCAATTTCCACTTTTCGCACCATACAGATATCTTATCTAAATCATTTTGCAAGTCGTTTTGATCATCTAATGACTTTACGAGACGGTAAATGACAGCATCATCTGCAAACAAGCTAAGACGGCTAGCCGGCCGGAGTGGCCGTGCGGTTCTAGGCGCTACAGTCTTGAACCGAGCGACCGCTACGGCGCAGGTTCGAATCCTGCCTCGGGCATGGATGTGCGTGATGTCCTTAGGTTAGTTAGGTTTAATTAGTTCTAAGTTCTAGGCGACTGATGACCTCAGAATTTAAGTCGCATAGTGCTCAGAGCCATTTGAACCATTTTAAGACGGCTACTCAGATTGTCTCCTATGTCGTTAATATAGATCAGGAACAATACAGGGCTTATAACACTTCCTTGGGGAACGCCGGATATTACTTCTGTTTTACTCGATGACTCTGTTGCTACGAACTGTGACCTTTATGACATAAAATCACGAATCCAGTCGCACAACTGAGATGATATTCCGTAGGCACGCAATTTGGTTAGAAGACGCTCGTGAGAAACGGTGTCGAAAGCCTTCTGGAAATCTAAAAATATGGAATCAATCTGACATCCCCTGTCGATAGCAGTTATTACTTCATGAGTATAAAGAGTTAGTTGTGTTTCACAAGAACGATATTTTCTGAAACAGTGCTATGTGTCAATAAATCGTTTTGTTCGAGGTACATCATAATGTTCGAACACAGTATATGTTCCAAAACCCTACTGCAAATCGACGTTAGTGACATAGGCCTGTAATTCAGCGGATTACTCCTACTTCCCTTTTTGGGTATTAGTATGACTTGAGCAATTTCTGTGAGCGAGTGGTTGTATATAATTGCTAAATATGGAGCTATTTTATCATCGTACTCTGAGAGGAACCTGACTGGTATACAATCTGGACCGGAGGCCTTGCCTTTATTAAGTGATTTAAGCTGCTTCGTTACTCCGAGGATATCTACTTCAATGTTTCTCAAATGGTTCAAATGGCCCTGAGCACTATGGAACTTAACATCTGAGGTCATCAGTCCCCTAGAACTTAGAACTACTGAAACCTAACTAACCTAATGACAGCACACACATCCATGCCCGAGGCAGAATTCGAACCTGCGACCGTAGCGGTCGCGCGGTTCCAGACTGAAGCGCTTAGAACCGCTCGGCCATTCCGGCCGGCCTATGTTTCTCATCTTGGCAGTCGTTCTTGATTGGAATTCAGGAATGTTTGCTTCGTCTTCTTGGGTGAAGGAGTTTCGGAAAACCGTGTTTAATAACTCTGCTTTAGCGGCACTGTCATCAGTGACTTCACCATTGTTATCGCGCTGTGAAAGTATTGATTGTTTCTTGCCACTGATGTGTTTTATTATTGGCCAGAATCTATTTGGGTTTTTTGCCAGACTTCGAGGAAGAGTTGTGGAAATCATTAAAAGCATCTCGCATTGAAGTATGCGCCATATTTCGAACTTCTGTAAAACTTTGCTAGTCTTGGGGATTTTGCGTTCTTTTAAATTTGGCATGCTTTTTTTCGTTGGCCGGCCGAAGTGGCCGTGCGGTTAAAGGCGCTGCAGTCTGGAACCGCAAGACCGCTACGGTCGCAGGTTCGAATCCTGCCTCGGGCGTGGATGTTTGTGATGTCCTTAGGTTAGTTAGGTTTAACTAGTTCTAAGTTCTAGGGGACTAATGACCTCAGCAGTTGAGTCCCATAGTGCTCAGAGCCATTTGAACCAACCATTTTTTCGTTGCTTCTGCAACAACGATTTGACCCGTTTTGTGTACCATGGGGGATCAGTACCATCACTTATTAATTTATGTGGTATATATCTCTCAATTGCTATCGATAATATGTCTTTGAAAACATTCCACAACTTTTCTACAGTTATATGATCAGTGCTGGCCGTTTTTGTGTACGTCTAATATCCCCTGTTAGTCCTATCCGCTACGGGTTGTACACATTTGAGCAACATTCTACGATGTATCAGACCAGTTCTTTGTAAGCAATCTCCCTAGTAGACTGACACCATTTCTATAGTACCTACTTGTGAACCGAAGCCTGTCACCTGCTTTACCTACGACTGAGCCTAAATTTTGAATCGGTTCCATAGCCCTACAAATCATAACCTAGGTAAACGATTCGAACTGCGATTCGTTGATATTGTAGTCATAGGTTATATGATTTTTTTCGGTTTTGTAATGCACAGTTTTACATTTGTGAACATTTAAGGCAAGTTGACAACCTTCGCAGCCGTTGAAACATTATCAGTATCCGACTGACTACCGCCGCAGCCTTTTTCAGACAGTACTTTGTAGATAAATGCATAATTTGAAAAACGTCTGAGGTTACTATTAATATTATCTGCCAGGCCATTAATATACAAAATGAACAGTAAAGGTTCCAACACATAACCCTGGGGCACACCTGAAGTAACTTCTACAGCTGCCGATGTTCCTCCATCCTAGATAATGTACTACGTTCTCCCTACCAAGAAATGTTCAATGTAGTCATAAATTTCGCTTGATACCCCATATGATCGTTGTTTCGATAAAAAGCACAGGTTGGTAGGGGAGATGGGGCGAATTCGTGTCATGTAGATCGGTCACTTGATATCGTAGTAACAAATTCGCTGAGCGGTGCTCTGATTGTGCTGCAATCTACAGAACAACGATAGGAACTAAAACAATAGTGTTAGCTATTGTTTGTTCGCGCCGCTTAAAAGAAAGACATGTCTTAAAGGTTTCATTACTTTTCTTATAATTCTAGCTGTGTGACTGAACCCAGGTAAGTGTGGGTATTCATGTTAGTTTTGTAGAATTCTTCTGATTTATAACTTGGTTACATACAAGAAGTTAATGTGGCAGATGTGTAATCTGAACTGCAATGTTTCTACTAACTAGCATATATTTAATAACTTGAAGATGGAGATTATGGCAGTCAACATGACTGGCATTGCCTCCACAAACGGTATTACGCCACGTAATAATAATTTTGATTTTACTCTCATTAAGATGGCGAAGAATCGTAAACGTATTTCGAATAAGGCAAAATGAACACAAGACTGCAAGATGTTATTAAAGCCTGCAAAGACGGGAAATCTAAAACGTTAGTAGCAAAAGTATTAGGGATTCCTTTCAGCACTCTCCAGGAGAGAATAAAGAAGGGAATGGAGGAATACCCTAGAATGGGTTGCAAATTTACGTTCATTGTTCAACAGAAAAAAGAAATTGCAGAACATGTCAAGAAGTTAGCAAACATGTTTTGCGGCATCGGTTCTCTGGATCTTAGGATATCTGCATACGAATTTGCGTAAATGAACAAAACAGTTAGAAGTTTCAATCAAATTTGGCGTATGCCTGGTAGAGATTGGTTGGACAGTTTTCCGGAGAGAAATCACTCCATATCTGCAAGGAAGCTAGAATCAATGACCATGAGATGGATTCGAGACTTGAGTAAGGAAGCAGTGTCCACACTCTACGATCCTCTGGCTGAAAATTGCAATAACTCAAATGAAACTCAAGGTGCAATATCTCCCAGCAAAAAGAAAGTAATTTGCAGAAATATCACCAATTCCAGGTCCTAGCAACGCCATGAAGAATAGAGCTGCAGCGCGGTTCCGGACTGAAGCGCCTTGAACCGCTCGGCAACAACGGCCGGCCGCGATTATTACAACTTGATACATCTGCAGTGGCTGAGCACTGTCTTACATATGGACATAGGATGCTATACAATGAGATAACAGTTGTTGGAAACGCCCATTACTGGGATTGTGTTTTAAAATATTCTGTCGAAATCAGATCTGTAGATAATATCATTAACTGTGATAATGGATACCCATTAAGTAAAACTTGGAATCCTGTTTTATCAGATATTAAGAAACAATGCTATATGAATCGATCGGCTATGAGTAGTATTTTTTAACGGTATACTGTTTTTCGACAGTATTCAGCACTACTAGAGGCGCTGCAACTCTTCTGCCAGGGGGCAACAGAAACGCTTGAGCGCTTGCGCATTACCTTGGCGCATGCGTTTTCGTATTTTCGCTGCATATAAAGGTTCCGTCGTTCACGGTTTGAATCAGGTCAACACTCGAGCTTACGTCACATGTCGATGGGTACCCCCAAGGCTCTGCGTTGTCTTCCATCCATTTATGTTAATCATATGCCAGTCCTCCCACACTGCCACCTGACGCAATACGCCGATGACACTACGCTCTATGCCACTGGCCGCAACACAGTCCAGCTCATTGTTCGCCTCCAGAGGCAGGTGGACGCGACAGTGACCTGGTGTCGTTCCAACAAGATTGCCCTCAATGCAGCGAAAACTACGGCAGTCTACTTCACTAAACGGCACCCCATCCTCCGCCACAACATCACTATTGCAAGTGTCCAGGTCCCATGGTCCCCCGATACCAAATACATATGTGTCCGGATGGATAAAAAACTGCTCTTCCATCGCCATGCAAAATACGTAACCCTAAAAGGACTCAAGCTGATAAAAGCGTTGTACCTAGTGTTTACCAGCTGGGAACTGAACCTCGACACCAATCTCCATCTGTACCAGATGGTTGCCCATCCTTCCCTCACCAATGGCTCCACTGCGTGGGCTACGTACGATTAGTGCCTCCCCGATGCAAACCCTCCAACGCCTGCAGAATAAGGTGCTTCGGTGGAGCCTGCATGCCCCTCCCCTCACGAGGGTAGTTACCCTCCAGGAGGAAACGGACATGGCCACTCTCAAGAAAGCAAGGTATCTCTATGCCAAAGTAGAAGCCCTACACGACACGTTCGCTGGCTTACAAAACATTGGCACAACGCATCCCCGGCTCTGGCACCGACACCCTGTTCCTTTCACCATCCTTGAGGACTCAATTCTGAAAATGGCTAACGATAGTACTGTTACGGCCACTGATGAAGTGTTAGTGTTGACTTGACCACTCGATGGGTATCGACCATCGTTAACCACCACTTTTGATACGTAATGTAGTTCGTAATTAGCTAATATTTATCTGCGACCTGAAATTCCACCGTCGGAGGGTTGTATGGGACTTCAAGTCCCCCCGCCACACCCCGGCTTAGCTTTTCTCACATGATGATGGCGGTCGTGTAGACTGAGGAAATATTGTGTGCGGATGACAGTTTGATCCGGCTAAAGACCCGAGAAGAATCTGATTAATTCTTGGATTTTCTGCCATTTTTTTATTTCCCGCCATTTTACACATAGGGCACTCGGCCTGTGTCACAAGGGGTGAGGAGAGGGGAGAAATCTGTGAATGGGACATGACATCATCATGACGTCTCATAAATCTGGCAACAAAAGAGAGACTGCCAGAACCCACTCATCATATCTGTACTACTGCCGCCCAAAAGTTAAGCATAATCACGAAAACACTAAAATGAGATGAGAAAAGATGATAAATCACCCAATATCAGTGTAAACATTTACCTACGAGCTCTACTTCTTCGCTCTATACAGGATAGGTGTACTCCGTCCTGTGAATAGTGGCATAAGCGAAAGGTAAACACAAACAGTGCATCAGAATACTCATGTCTCAGTCTCGTTTGTCTCTTCATAATGCGCAGAGTTTAGTCTCTTGGTGAAGCTGACAATGTAAAGCCACAAACATGCCATTTGGACCCTGTTTTGCAGGGTAGAATACGCGGGCGCCTGGAAGCAGACCGGACACAGACATTGGATTTGCCATAAAGTGTCATTTCGAGGCTTTGAGACACAGGAGATATTTGTCGTAGGCAATTACAAGGTCGACCAAGAATAATCGCCCCCAGCAGGATCGATATCTGGGTGTAACAGCCCAACGAAATGGGAGTACACCTGCAAGACAACTGGCTGCGGAGCTTGTTGCTGCCCCAGAAGCTGCTTTTTTCCGACGAACTGTGTATCGAAGGAGCAGTGTTTGCCGGACGTCCAGCCATGTGCATCCCACTCACTCCAGCACAGAAATGGGCTCATGTATTGTGCATTCGGCGTCAAAATTGGACCATGGATGGAGGAATGTGCTCTTCACAGATGGATCCCGCCTCTTCTTGAAAGATGATTCTCATCGCATATTACTTTCAAGAGAACATGGTAGCCGATACAACTCCAGGAACATCGTGAAAAGAGACTGGTTTGGTGGTGATGGTGTTATGGTGTGGAGAGACGTCACTTGAATGGCCTTATGGAACTGCACATCTTCGTTGGTGGTCGGAGGAATACTGTAAATGCTCAAAGGTACAGCGATGAGGTACTGCGATGACATGTTTGTCTTTTCAGAGCTGCGGTCCGCTTCGAGCTACTCTCGAAAGTGAAGATATCTGTCACATGGACTGGCCAGCGAGGTCCCCACATATGCATCTTATGGAACATACCTGGGATGCACCAGGGAGGCGAATTGCATCCCATCAGTCTCCACCAAGGACACTTCCAGACGTCTGCATTCTCTTGCTGAGGAATGACATCGACCACCAAGAGAGCTCTTGTGCCATCTCGTGGAGAGCATGCCACGTTGCTAAGATGCATATGTGGCTGTTAGGGGTAACCATATCCCCTATCAACAGCTTATTTGGATGTGAAAAAGATTTTGCTGTGGTGTTAGTTTCTTAGAAATGTGTATCTTAACTATCAGAACTATTGTCACGTTATGTTTTGGGTGATGTTGTGAACCAAATGACTTATGATTAAGCTGCAGCTTGTTCAGTAATCCCTCTGACATCGTGATGAGGCAACATGTCCTCTTTTGGACACTAGTGTACATCTATGGTCTCGGAACAACGATGCTAACTTCTAAAGCAGTAGCTGCTATTTCAATTCCCGACCCGGACATGGGCGATAAAAATATAAAACCGCATATTCAGTCGTTACTGCCGGCAGTCGGAATGTAGGAACAGTCGTTCACGATAGCAACTCTCACACATACCCACCCATCGTTCGTTTACATCACAGAGCGTTGTGAGAAAACTTACTTTCTGGATAAGCTTTGATATAGCTGCACATATATTAGTATAGTGTTGACTGGAATACTCTCTTTCAAATTCTGAAGGTGGCAGGGGTAAAAAAACAGGGAGCGAAAGGCTATTTACAATTTGTACAGAAACCAGACCGCAGTTATAAGATTCGAGGGACATGAAAGAGAAGCAGTGGTTGGGAAGGGAGTGAGACAGGGTTGTGGCCTCTCCCCGATGTTATTCAATCTGTATATTGAGCAAGCAGTAAAGGAAACAAAAGAAAAATTCGGAGTAGGTATTAAAATCCATGGGGAAGAAATAAAAACTTTAAGGTTCGCCGATGATGGTTCAAATGGTTCAAATGGCTCTGAGCACTATGGGACTCAACTGCTGAGGTCATTAGTCCCCTAGAACTTAGAACTAGTTAAACCTAACTAACCTAAGGACATCACACACATCCATGCCCGAGGCAGGATTCGAACCTGCGACCGTAGCGGTCTCGCGGTTCCAGACTGCAGCGCCAGAACCGCGCGGCCACTTCGGCCGTTCGCCGATGACATTGTAATTCTGTCAGAGACAGCAAAGGGCTTGGAAGAGCAGTTGAACGGAATGGACAGTGTCTTGAAAGGAGGATATAAGATGGACATCAACAAAAGCAAAACGAGGATAATGGAATGTAGTCGAGTTAACTCCGGTGATGCTGAGGGAATTAGATTAGGTAATTAGACACTTAAAGTAGTAAAGGAGGTTTGCTATTTGGGGAGCAAAATAACTGATGTTGATCGAAGTAGAGAAGATATAAAATGTAGACTGGCAATGGCAAGGAAACCGTTTCTGAAGAAGAGAAATTTGTTAACATCGAGTATAGATTTGAGTGTCAGGATGTCGTTTCTGAAAGTATTTGTATGGAGTGTAGCCATGTATGGAAGTGAAACATGGACGATAAATAGTTTGGACAAGAATAGAATAGAAACTTTCGAAATGTGGTGCAATAGAAGAATGCTGAAGATTAGATGGGTATATCACATAACTAATGAGGAGGTATTGAATAGAATTGGGGAGAAGAGGAGTTGGTGGCACAACTTCACAAGAAGAAGGGATCGGTTGGTAGGATATGTTCTGAGCCATCAAGGGATCACCAATTTAGTATTGGAGGGCAGCGTGGAGGGTAAAACTCGTAGAGGGAGACCAAGAGATGAATACACCAAGCAGATTCAGAAGGATGTAGGCTGCAGTAGGTACTGGTATTGAAGCAGCTTGCACAGGATAAAGTAGCATGGAGAGCTGCATCAAACCAGTCTCAGGACTGAAGACCACAACAACAATAACATAGTAGTGCTGTCTTAAAAATACGTTAGTCATTACTGGCATGTGCTATATATGTTAAAACTGCACTGTAGCTTCTAGAGGCATCATGAATTAATGGGGACTTGGCACGCACGTATCCTAAGTCCGAAAATCCACCAAAGGACGAACACTGAACAGCGTTGTAAGGGTTTTGTCTTTTCCAAGTAGTGACCATCCCAATTCAGGAGATAAGCTTTGCTCATATGCTGTTTTCTTCGTTTCCCTTCAAAACACACAACTAGAAAAGCTCTATAAGGCAGGGCTAGTGGTCAAAGAAAAACTGTCAAGCATCCATAAGTACAGAGATGTAGTTCAACATAGTAGACAACGTAAACTGATCTATATTTCCTTATGACGGAGGATAATGCCAATCAGCCTTAGCAACTCTGATGAATTAATTTCCAGTTGAAAAAATATCCTCACCAACGACGTCTTACAGAACATATCTGGGATACATAAGAGTGCAGCCCGTCAGTTGGCACAAGGGGAATTTCCAAACTGTCGGCCTAGCTCTTTCTCAGGAAAGGGATCTAGTGTTAACAAACCATGTAAACCACCTCATAGAAAGGATGTCACATTACTGTCAAACTATTGTGTCAGATACAGCCAACCACGTGATCACTTCTTAACTGTTTTCATGTTAAGAAAGACATTTTATTGTTTTGTTAATTTTTTCATATATATTTTCGCTTTCAGAACTTTTCTAATTGCATTTTGGGGTCACTGTTATATGCAAAATCTCCTGTAGTCAAGCATCACTTTGCCATATACCTCTTCAACCTGTTCAAAAAGAATATGAACTTTACTTGGCTACACTAACATTTTGTATATGAATGTACTTCTTGCAATTGCCTCACTGTTTCTGTAAGTGCTCGAGAACAAATAAAAGTCATTCTCTGCAGATTATTTATAATCACCTCGCATTTATTGAATAATGCTTTAAAATTTTCTAATCTAACGCCATGAAACCTTAAATTTCGTAGTGTAAATAAACAAAAATCGTAAGACCTGAGACGAAGACTGGAAGTTGGATGTCGTGAAAAGGGATGAATTTGCCAGAAATGCCGATAAAATTGCCAACGTGTTTAGCAACTTGATTCCCAGTATCGCCATCAAGAATGAATAGAGACCTGCCTGTCAGAAAGACATTTCTCATCAGAGTAATCACCATTACCTTTCCTGGTCAAAGTATATTCTTAATCTGTAATCTTACAGACTCTGTTCGCTTCCGCACTTTTCTCCTTTACAATCATAATGACGCAATCATTTCTTATCAGAGCGTAACACTTGAGCTAAAAGCTGGAAAAAAATTCCTGACAGATCGTTTTCACATTTTGTTCTGACCAGTAACCACCTTACGGACAGCAATATTTCGTCATGTAAAGTGCATCGTACCATTGACTTTTGGTCAATGGCGTCTCAGATTTCAACGTAGCTGTTACTGTACGAGTGGGTGAAGCAATACAAGTCTGCGAGCACAACATTTTTCCATCGACGCCGTTCACATGTTCATTGCAGCAAAGGCGGTTACGGTTTCTTAACAATGGTATGCGTGCCACCAGTTCAGCTTTCAACAAACGGCACCTACAATGAAGGATTCCAGTGCCGAGCCAACGGTGGACGCTGTACGATCCATCTCTATCACGCAGTCGAGACGGCAGACATCTCCAGTACAACGGTCATATTGTGCATTCTAGTACATGTTCGTCACTGCATACGACCCTGGTCTAGTCACTGGTTCCACACGTGCGTCAGTTTCCTTGCGTCCTGTCCAGTATGAGCCGAAATGACACGGTATGAGAAACCCATTTCCCGAAGACTGGTCGTTCTGCGTCGTTCCAACTTAAATGCTGCTGTTGTGACATTTATCTTCAACGAAACATACTCCAACTTGCTTTAATGTTTCCACTTATTTCAACGGCTCTTTAATGACTGAGCTTTGTGAGGTTTACGTGTCTCATGAGAGAGAGTGTTGCTAGGTAAATGTCTCTGTAATATCGTTTATGGTATCTACATTATCCTACAACACCTTCGAACTTTAATTCACTCGGTTCATTCTTTCCGAATCACGCAATTTTCAAGGAGGTTAGCACGTGAGCTACCATAGTCGTCTACTCGAAAGAACAAATGAAAGAAATAGAGTAGGAGCTTGCTGCATTAGTACTATCATTTATTCTTTCCTTTTTCGCCAGAGACTGATTACGATGACAATGACTGCTTGCAAAAAGCAAAAAAGAGCACTAGCAATGTATTTGAATCTTATTTAAATAATTTAATATTCTTATTTATTCATTTTATTAGCTTTCGAAATTACCATGCGTTTTCTGACCGATACCTTGAGGTGCTCTCCTTTCTTAGAAGACCACGATTGTTTCAGCCATGTTCTCACGTATTGCAACAAGGAAACGTCGCATGAGTCTACGTGGGCTCTACAGCGCAACAGTCCAAGAACGTTTAAGGCTATTTCACAATTTTTTTCCCTGGCGTGCTGGAGAGCTGCCGTGAACTCGGGTCTCGACAGACCAGGAGTTTCGGATTGCCACTTGAGCCTCCTCATCTTTAAGACTCTTAATTTTTCTTTATTGATTCTTTCGAAAAATGGGAACAACGAAAGTAGGTTTCGTCGCCAGTAATTCGGTACGGTGAGGGAATAACAGAAATAGAGGTCGGACTCCATGTCGAAGATAAAGTCGTCGAAGATGGAGCGTAAGCACCGATTGTATATGTATGTAGATGGAAGTCGGCCATGTCCCTTTGAATGAACCATCACAAATTCTGCCTTAAGAGATTTAGGGGAATATTGCTTGTTTGATAAACACGCATCCCATTTCACATAAATGGAGGTAGAGGTCTGGGGCTTAATTTACCTATAGCACTACAAAGTTTTTATTTTCAAAAGAACTGTCCGGTGTTTCATAGGCTCAATCATTTACATACCTGTTTATATAACATTGGAATACTATTTACAACTACGTTTAGGATCAAAGATTTCATTTAACCTTCACAAATGTTCATGGGCGCTCCACGGAAGCACAAGAAACATCCAAGGCTATAGTCAAACTTATTACATACTTCTGTCGTTACTACGGAGTCTGACACAGATGCCCCCCACCCCCTCAAAAGGAAAATACTGTCAGATTAGGAGACCTTGGTGGTCGATGCTGCAATGCAGGATCCGTAAGCCCCTCACTGCGGATCCATCGTCGATCCACCTTATTGTTACAAAAACCACGATCCAATGTTTTAACTGCTGTGCAACTTTAACTGAATTTTTCGTCGGTGCTTGCCATGATAATATTAAAAGGGAAACACTTCTAATGTTCTACAAAATTATATTTATTTGTTCACGAACCACCTTTCGGCTTCTTAGGCCACCTTCAGGTGACAACTGTCGTGGTCATTTCACGAGACCTATGTGGCAGGAAGTAACATGTTGCCAGACTCGCCTTCGAACTTACGCTATTGGAATTTCAGCAGTAACCCTCCCGCCGGCCGGAGTGGCCGTGCGGCTCTAGGCGCTACAGTCTGGAGCCAAGCGACCGCTACGGTCGCAGGTTCGAATCCTGCCTCGGGCATGGATGTGTGTGATGTCCTTAGCTTAGTTAGGTTTAATTAGTTCTAAGTTCTAGGCGACTGATGACCTCAGAAGTTAAGTCGCATAGTGCTCAGAACCATTTGAACCAAGTAACCCTCCCACTGATAAACAGCGCTTCTCTTGTAGGAACTGCTACTTGAATTTGTTGAGCAACATGTAACTCTGTCGCGTCTTCTAAACGACCCCGTGAAGAAACGCGCTGCTCTTCGTTGGATCTCATCGACTGAGTGAAATCCTGCGATCCATATAAAGTAATTCGGCATTACGCCTACGCATTCAACAGGTCTGTAAATGCGGCTAATAATGCTTATGACAGACACTGCAACACAAGAACGTTATCGGCCTGCTGAAAGACGAAGCGAATGGGTCGCAGATTGTGTAATTTGTGGGACTCTGATCTAAAATGTTACAGATACAGAGCCACCGAAACCTGGGTTATGGGTATGCATAGTGTGGCCTCAAAAGCTCTTACAATCGAAGATCACAAGGAGTATCCACTGGATGGCGCTGGCGGTGCTCCGTCTCGACCTCCACGTATGGTGGAACAAGTAGTCTTTCGATATCGTGATCATGAGGTACATAACTGCAACGCAGCTGAAAGTCAGGCTGTCGTTTCATGATAACAAACAGTTCATCTGTAAGGATGAGAGTGGAACCCTCCCGTGTGTGTCTATTGTGTATTAAACCGAGGACCTAGAAACGACGGAGAGGTTTCGTCCCGCCGTAGCCCTCAGTGGTACACAACACCACAACATGCCACAGCCGTCCACCCACCCCACCGCCGCCCTACACTGAACCCAGGGTTATTGTGCGGTTCGGCCTCCCAGTGGACCCCCCGGGAACGTCTCATACCAGAAGAGTGTACCCCAAATGTTTGCATGATAGAGTAATTAAGATGTACGCGTACTTGGAGACAGTGTTTGCGGTTTGCGCAGCAATCGGCACATAGTGCAACTGAGGCGGAATAAGTGGAACCAGCCCGCATTCGCCGAGGTAGATGGAAAGCCACCTTAAAAACCATCCACAGGCTGGCTGGCACATCGGACGTCGACAATAATCCGCTGGGAGGATCCATGCCGGGGACCGGCACGCCTTCCCGCTCGGGAAGCAGCGCATTAGACCGCGCGGCTAGCCGAACCCTCCCATGCTCACACTATTCACTCGAGTGACTAAATGCATAAATGAGTATTTATTTGTAAATAGTGGATGTGTTTGCGAGAGTTTATGTGGAACAGTCGGCTGAACCGTTTGCCTTAAGTGTGTGTAAGCGTGTGCGTTCCTGAGTTGATTGATTTCACACTGTATGTAAGTGAAAATTGTATACATTAAGTCTAATATGTACATTGGAACTTTTAATGAGGGTATGAGAAGCATAATACGAGGCCTGTTCAGAAAGTAAGCTCCGATTGATTGCCAAATTGAAACCACAGTGAACATCAGAAATGTTTTACTTGTAACAATTAGCTACACCTTTCAGCTACTTCTCTACGTAGTCGCCGTTCTGACTTAGACTTTTGTCATAGCGTTGTACCAACTTTTCAATAGCCTCGTCATAGAAGGCAGCCGCCAGTGCTTTCCGCCAATTCTCCACGCTGGCCTACACCTCGTTGTCTGTGTCAAAATGTTGTCTTCAAAGACAGCGGTTCATGTGACCAGAGATGAAACTCAGGGGGAGACAATTGCGGACTGTATTGTGGGTAATCTCACATTTCCATTTGAAAACGATGCAGGAGCATCTTCATTGCCCCTGCAGAATGCGGCTGAGAATTGTCTTGAAGAAGAAACAGCACGACAGTTATGTAATGTTAGCTGCATAGCTTCAGGCGAAATTTCTCACCAGGCCCTCGTACTTGGCGGCAGACACTATTTTCTACACATCTTTACGCACTCACTGCGAGCTCAGAAATGAGAAGAGCGACGTGATGCTAACTGGGGTTATACTAGAGACACTACCCAACACATCTGTGCAAAGCTTTATCGGATTTTCATAGTCGTTTCCATTTCGCGACCGATCGGAGCTTACTTTCTGAACGCCCCTCGTATTTACATAATTCCCAAAAGATACAAATTCTAACCCTCATACACCACACAGTGGTTTCCTGAATGTAACGCTTTATACCAAAAAGATATGCCAGGTGCAACAAACACGGTCGATTTTTAAATGTAACATCCATACGGTCTTTTCCTAGGACAGATGGAGGCAACTTGCTTACTTCTTATCTTGTAAAGATAACTCTTAGCCGACCGCAGATTCTAACGCGCATGCAACAAAAGTGCATAACAGAATGGCTAATAGAAAGGTTCCAATGTTACTATAACGAGATGTTACGATGCCAACTAATTTTTGTTTCATTTGACCCCCTGTAAAGTTAGTAAAAACATTTCTAGAACCTGTCTAACATCAAAGTTCACAGCAAGGTCCCCGGATGCTTATCATCATTTCCTGAGAACCATAAAAATGACAAAAATGCATCCATCATACGATCTTAGAAACCACACGAGATCAGTCATATATGTTTTTGAGACAACTTTCAACAAATTCTTTATGCGCAATCGTACTTCATACACTAAATCACGAGTTTCTTCCACGAAAACTGAACGTAGGCTCCTACACATAATTTTAAGATTAACACGGGTTTGCACATCTCGTCTTAGCAACCACGATAGTTTTGTACTTTAAAATATGCTTCTTTAACAGTTCCGCACAGATGAAAATCGCTTGGTGCGAGATCCATGCTATGCGGAAGGTGCTATAATTCAGTCCAACGTCAACGCCGGACTAAATCACGCGGAACAGATAGCCTATGCGGTCACCTGTCGTGTAACAAAACGGCACCTTTCGAAAGCAGTCGAAGGCATTTTCTTCAAATTGTCACCCCAAACCATGGAGTGTGGCTCAATAAATATCAACATTTATGGTCTCTCCTTAGACGAGGAAATCAACCAGTAGCGCACCGCTCGTGTCTCAAAAGACTGTGGCGATTACATTCTCCACGGCTCCCGTTATTTTGACCTTCTTATGGGGGAATGGACGGTCTCCATGTCTTTGGTTCTCTCTTTGTCTCATGTGTCACATGATGTACAACGTTTCGTCCTATATGACTATGCAGTGCAGGAATGAAACACCCTCTGCCTAATACCCAACGGAGTGCCAGAGAGACGAGCCCGTCTCACGACTTCCACTATAATACCAACGGAGATGTAAGAATTGTGTGCAGCCTACCTCATTGAATGAAGGCTCCGATAGACACACGTTCTCCTCTCAAGCGAACTTGCTTGTCCGCCATGAACTTTGCACGTTTCGCACATCTGTTTTGCCTTCATCGCATTGATAATATTAAAACAATACCTTTTTGTGATATTACACATATTTCGTATACTTTCACTAGCTGGCGATGAATTTCAGATGCGAACATTTTCTTTAAACGGAAATGCCTTTTTACACTTTGCACTTGAATCGACGACCATCTATACGTCAACACTTCCATCTTGAAACAGGATTTCGAAGCGCAGTAGCATAGCTACCTCCATCTAACTGATCTTCTCTTCCATCTAGACATGTAATTCAGTTAGCATGTGTGACATGAGGGTTTCTGTCACCTTATTTGTTGAACAACTCTCATAGTCCTGCTCATCTTTCTTGTGATCCATATTGTATATTGGAACGATTGCTACCTATTTCCAGCCACATGGAACGCTTCTTTGTTCTTCTTCTTGCCACCGCATCAGGTCCGATTACCTTTCCTCTATAGAACGACTTAAGCTGATTTCTGCGTTCACTAATTTTAATATCCATCACTGTCGCATACATTACGATCCACTTCGGCGAAGAAATTCCGGAGGGCAGGATTTAGGTGATGGATGAACGAAGTGGGAAAATGAATTATTGATGACTTCAAGTATGTAAAGCGGTGAGGGAGCAATGTTATTAAACCAAGTGGACCAACCAAATCTATAAAGCAGGCGAGTAATCTTCAGTTTCTCATGCACGGCTGTCTCACAATATACACTCTTGACTTCGTTCTATCGAATGATTGCGTGTAGGACCACAACGTTTTAGACAACTTGGCAGCTAAGATTTGCATACACATTCGTTGAACCATTCACGCAAAAATTTTCATCTTTCAGTACTGTATTTTGGGGTAGCATACGCGACGAATAGCAAGCCTAATGTTGCGGAGTGTCTCAACAAGTAATACAATCCGTCAGCCGATGATCCCAATGGAAGATACTACTCCTTCAAATACCTTCTATCAGACTACTGCTAGACTCGAATTCCAACGAAACAATAGCCTTCCCACACGTCACAAAAAATGGTTCAAATGGCTCTGAGCACTATGCGACTTAACTTCTGAGGTCATCAGTCGCCTAGAACTCAGAACTAATTAAACCTAACTAGCCAGCCGGAGTGGCCGTGCGGTTCTAGGCGCTACAGTCTGGAGCCGAGCGACCGCTACGGTCGCAGGTTCGAATCCTGCCTCGGGCATGGATGTGTGTGATGTCTTTAGGTTAGTTAGGTTTAATTAGTTCCAAGTTCTAGGCGACTGATGACCTCAGAAGTTAAGTCGCATAGTGCTCAGAGCCATTTCAACCAAACCTAACTAATCTAAGGACATCACACACATCCATGCCCGAGGCAGGATTCGAACCTGCGACCGTAGCGGTCGCCCGGCTCCAGACTGTAGCGCCTAGAACCGCACGGCCACTCCGGCCGGCCACACGTCACATCGAGCGTAGAAGTCTTCGTCATGGTACCTAATATATTGGTATTTCTGTACCCTAAATATTGCCATGAGCTTTCACCGACTACAAATGTACTGAATAAGATTACTCTTCGGAGGACAGGCACTGAATTTCAGAAGTCTGAAGTCTGCAATTACAGACAATGTAGCAAGCAAAAACTCAAAAACCTTCCAAATACATATATCATTTGGTTCCTAGATGTAAAAGGATTATTGCAGGTCGTAGTGGAGTCACAAAATAATGTAATGTACGTTGGTTTCCATGCGTTTAGAAGAAAATGACAAACTTAATGGAGACACAAACAGTTATGTGTTTACTGCGATGAATACCAACACAAAAATAAAAGGGGGAAACACAGATCCAGATAAAGAAGTTATACGGAAGAAACTGTGCCGATGCAAGTTACCTGTTTAGAAATAACACTCTCAACAAAAAGATAAAGGAAAATGAAATAAAGGAAGGCAACTAAAGCGACAGATATTGACTAACAAGAGCATGTTCAGTAATACCGTGTGTTCCTAAAATGATGTTATTCCAGACTTTAAGGAATGATATGGAAATGCAAACGTATCAGTTACAGATGAGGTACAGTGGTAGGGAAACGCCCTAGTCGAACACGACGAGGCTAAACGTGTTGTGGACAACTCTGCCAGTGGAACACGAGAACCTCGTGTTCTACGATGTGACAATTGATTTACGGTACTGCGTACGCTGTTGTTTACGCTGTAAGATAGGCATACCCCATGGCGAATCCTGTTTGGTTCATCTGGTCTGACACCAGTTGACTCTTTCTTGTCAAATCATGGCAATATTTCTACGAAAAATGGCAAAACTTTTTGCGACGATATCGTGCCTGCATTAAAGACAGTGTGAACAACTGTTGTGAATGTGGCCCATTATGTCAGTTGTCTAGAGGAATAAAATTATAACAATTTTTTTCTGTTTGGGTTTAGGTTTTCAACAGCTCCAGTAGGGCAATCGAAAAATTTTTAATTTTCTCACTTGCACTTACGTTTTTCGATGCAGTCGTTTTGAGACCGGGGTTACCTATCTGAAATTGATACATCTGTCATGGAAGCACCGTGTATGCACTGTTAGATTACGTTTTCAGTGAAAACGCACTGGGAATAATAACAACCGTAAAATACTTAGGTGTAACCTTCCGGAACGACCAAAGATGAATTGATCAAATAAAGTCAATTCTAGGAAAACAATTACCAGATTGAGATTCATTGCAAGAACCTTAAGCAAATGTAACTCATCCACGAAAGATATGACTTACAAAACGTGTATTTGGGGGATTCTTGAGTATTTTTCGTCGGTGTAGAACCCTTACCAAGTAGGATTAACAGTAGAGCTAAGAAGATCCATCGAAGAGCGGGACGTTCCGTCACGGGATTGTTTAGCTGGCGAGAGAGCATCGCGGAGATGCACAACGAACTCCAGTGGCAGTAGTTACAAGAGGAGCGTTGTGTATCACGGACGGGGTTTCCGTTGGAATTCTGACAGCGCACGTTCGAGGAAGAGTCGGGTAACATAATATTTTCTCCTACATGTATCTCCCGAAATGACGACGACCAGGAATTCATGGAAATTAGAGAGTATTCGGAAGTACTCGCGACTGAAAGAAGAGAAGGGGGAAGTGATAGTCATACTAGGCGTACGCTCCGTTGCGCTCCGTTAGGTAGCTGGCGGAGTGTAGGTGCAGATGGAGATGTATGAAATCTGATAACATATTAAAACGTACGTAATCAATGTATCAGCTCATTGCTGCTCAAGTAACGCCAATATAGACAAAGATGGTGATGGCTACGTGTCACTACATACACAGTAACGTGTGACGCTTTTAATATTAGTCGTTGAGGGCTCCATTGGTAATAAATGTCATTCTTCTTACAAAGCTACTCTTAGAGTAGAAGTGACACAGGGAATAGCACAGCAAACATCAACAGCCCACCCAAGAAGATTCCAAATACCCCCTGAGTGATTCAAGACTAAAGGTCCAGCTGGCCTTTCTATGGGCAGAAAATTAACCCGCAAGACGATTCTTGTAAGGTTATCGAATTGTAGCATGAAATCATCTTCTGTTTCAAGTGCATAAGGAAGTACTAACATCAAGAGTGTCGTCTCCCCAGCTTACTTCCACCTGGAAAACGATATAGGCCTATTAGTCACTCAAAAGGTATACAGTACTGCTCCACACACAGACAATTTCTAGTCTGAAGGCATCGCTCAACACAAAGTTTTCACTCAGTTTCAACAACATTAGCACTAAAAGACCTTAAGAAAAAATCATTTAATAAAACGATGTTGGGGTACTGAAGAATGTACACTGATGAGCCAAAAGAGAATAACCACTGCCCACCGCGAGGTTGAATGCCTCCTGTTGGTGTTACGGGCACGTGACACGGTAAGAAAAGTATGTAAGCGGAGGAGAGACGAATGGGCAGTCATTATGGTAAAGATACGATCTGTACCCATTGGAACATATATCGGGCGCCAGCTGCGTGCCCGTAAACCACCATCCCGTAATTTGCGGGAATCGCTTGACCCTTGCGTAGACATCTAAAATGCGGAAACCCACTGACATAAGCGGTTTTGACAAAGGGCACATTGTTGTGGCGCTGCAGCTGGAGACGAAAATCTCTGGAACGGCGACGCTTGTGGCAATCGAAGGCATTATGACAGCAGTGAACTACGTGAACACTACTGTGGACCGCATTCATCGCTTCATGCTTGAAGTCTCTCCCTAACGGGATGACATCTTTCAGCAGATTAACTGCCCGTGTTGCAAGGTCTGAATCGTGCTACAGTGGTTTGAGGGGCATTATAGTGAACTCAGATTGAGGTCTTCGCCAGCAAACGTGCTTGATCTGTACCCATTGGAACATATATTGGGCGCCAGCTGCGTGCCCGTAAACCACCATCCCGTAATTTGCGGGAATTGCTTGACCCTTGCGTAGACATCTAGTGCCATATACTTCTGGAATCCTGCCAAGGACTTGACCAAGCAGAATCGCTGCTGTATTGTATTTGCATAGAGCCCAACACGGTATTAAACTGGTGGTCATAATGTTCCGGCTCATCGGTGTATACGAGGGTTGCATAAAAAGTGGTGGCGAGACTGCCGTAAGACGAAGTACGAGGGTATTTCGGAAAGTAAAGATACACCGTACGCCAGAGGAACAGAAGAGTTTTGGCGAGCAAGTTGGCAACACTGATGTTAACCTTGAACCGTTAGTTTTCTCTTCGCGGTCGTTCGGCAGTTGAACGTTGCTCCTGGTTGGAGTATGTCGTGTTTAAAATGGCTGCGCCGATTCAGAATCCCGCCAAATGCGAAGTGCGCTCCGTCATACGTTTTCTTCATGCAAAAGTCAGCGACCAGCGGATATTCACAAAGAAATTGTTTCTGTTTATGGGAACATTATGAATCGACAAAATGTAACGAAATGGTGTCGTCATTTTTCTGAAGGTAGGACCGATGTTTATGACGAACAAAAATCAGGTCGGCCATCTGTGATCTCTGATGCCCTTCTTCGGAGAACGGAGGAAGCAATTCGTGCGAACAGACATCTCACATTGAAAGAATTGCATCAGATCATACCGGACGTGTCAATGACAACTCTTTATGACGTTGTGACTGTCAAGTTAGGGTACAGGAAATTGTGTGCGCGCTGGGTTCCAAAACTGTTAACTAAAGAACACAAAAAGAAAAGGATGGGCTTTGCACTCGACTTCCTCACACGCTATGCTGAAGCAGGTGATGAGTTCCTTGATCACATTGTGACAGGTGACGAGACGTGGGTTTATCACCATACACCTGAATCCAAGCAACAATCAATGCAATGGCACCATTCGAATTCACCAAAAGCCAAGAAATGTAAAACGTCGATTTCAGCGAAGAAAATCATGGCTTCTGTTTTTTGGGACAGACAAGGCATTCTTCTGTAGGATTTTATGCCTCCTGGAACGAGAATTAATGCTGCTGCATATTGCCAGACTTTGAAACGTCTTCGAAGGGCAATTCAAAACAAACGCAGGGCAATGCTGACAAGTGGAGTCCGCTTGCTTCATGACAACGCTCGGGGTCACACAGCGCTCGTAACCAAAGCACTACTCAAACAATTCAAATGGGACGTATTGGACTATCCGCCATACAGCCCGGACCTTGCGCCCACCGACTTCCATGTCTTCCGTTACCTGAAGTCACATCTTGGTGGAAAATCATTCCACGACCATGAAGAGATCGAAGATGAAGTTGAAATGTTGTTCCGACAACAGACGGCAACCTTCTACGACTGTGGGATACAAAAGCTTGTGCACCGACTTAACAAATGTTTGGATAACGGGGGTGATTATGTCGAAAAATAACAAATAATCCAGTTAATAAGATGTAACTGACGTTTTCTAAATAAATGTTCTATTTAAGGACTGCGAGCCATTGTGTCTTTACTTTTCGAAATTCCCTCGTATGTGCGTCAAATGGCATGCGTGCTGTCTACAGCTGATACCAGCAGGTCAGTTCAAGTAGTGCAGTAAGTGCCGAGGCTGTGTTTGATTCAGTTGCAGTGTGCACTGTCTGGAAGCGCGGGTGGCCAGTTCAAGCACCCTAACAGAATTTTAGGGAACACGAATAAAGTGCGAGGATCAAGACTGAAGTGATACGTGTTTGGAGTCCGCAATAATGTTTTCAGGGACTGGGTGAGGCGTGTGGTGATGTAGCATTGCTATACCGTACGGTGGCGAGATGGGTGAAAGTGTTTCAGGATGGCAGAGAAGTCATTCAAGTTCGATCCCGTTCGAGACGGCCACCCACAGACATCACAGTTGAGCTCCTTGCCTCCCTGCTGGCTGTGGACCGACAATGTACTGCGTACGAGTTAGCAGCAAAGGTAGACGTGTGTCACAAAACAGTGCACGATATACTTGAGTTGCAGCACGTTCAATCGCTACCACAGGGAGGGTAAAGACGTCCTTGAAAGGATCGTCACTGTGGACGAAACCTCGTTCTGTCACACAAAACCACGATAAAAGCAGTAACCCAATGAATGGTATCGTCCTGGTTCTCCTCGCCCGCAGAACGTGCGCCGTGAACCGGCTTCTACCAAAGTGACGGCTATTGTGACTTACGATATCCATGGATTAATTCTGCATCATGTTGTACGGCAGGGGCAGACGGTCACTATAACCTACTGCTTCTCTTTTTTGCGACATCACTTTCGTCCCGCACTGAAAAGAAAGCGACGGCCCCTTCTGGGGCTGCATCCCATCATCCTTCATGACAATGCACGATGCCATACAGCGAGCCGTGTGCAGAAGCTAGTACGTACGTGGAGATTGGAGATACCGGACTATCCACCGTATTCAACCGATATGAGTTCGTGCGATTACTACCTGTTCGCCAAAGTGAAGAAATTTCTTCTTGGCACCCGCTACTACACAAGAGAAAACATCATCCCTGCCATAGGGCGGTCCATACGAGACATCGACAGAGATGCATGTGCTGACGATATACGAGGCCTTCCATTTGTATGGGGAAAGATGACCGAGATGCAGGGTGAATATATGTAATACTGAGAACGTCTGTCAATAAAGGCTGGTATAAAAAACAAGTTCGACGTCAGCTCAGATTGATTAAGAAGGGGAAGTCGCCAGCTGCAAAATTATCGAAGAAAACATACCAGAATTTCCCTTGACTGGTTTTGTAAACGATGGAAAGCCTATATCATGATGATCGGTTGACGATTTGAACAGTCGCCGTACCGAAAGTGAGTTCAGTGTCTTATCCATTGCCCGTTTTCGCTCGGCAGACGCAGAAGAAATTTTCAGATCCTTAAACTCGAAAAATAATGAGGAATACGCGTAATGAACCACATCTGAACTACCAACATTTTAAAAAAATGACATTGTACCACTTAATGGAGGAACTCTGAAAGGACATCTCAAAGGAAGAGAACTAAAATACGCATAAACAACGCATCAAAAAGAACATAGTACAAATTAATATTGAAGCCATAAAGTAGTGTGGTATTCGGGCTCTAAGCACTATGGGACTTAACATCTGAGGTCATCAGACCCCTAGACTTAGAACTACTTAAACATAACTACCTTAAGAACATCACACACATCCATGCCCGAGGCAGGATTCGAACCTGCGACCGTAGCAGCAGCGCGGTTCCGGACTGAAGCGCCTAGAACCGCTTTGCCACAGATGCCGGCCGTGGTATTTAGGGCAGTTGTAGACAACTATTGATTGGACAACAAATGAAATAAACAGAAGAGTAAAAATATCCTGGGTTGAAATTAAACTTGCCGGCCGCGGTGGTCTCGCGGTTCTAGGCGCGCAGTCCGGAACCGTGCGACTGCTACGGTCGCAGGTTCGAATCCTGCCTCGGGCATGGATGTGTGTGATGTCCTTAGGTTAGTTAGGTTTAAGTAGTTCTAAGTTCTAGGGGACTAATGACCACAGCAGTTGAGTCCCATAGTGCTCAGAGCCATTTGAAATTAAACTTACGACATGTCTGAAACGAAAAGTTGATAATAATTGTGTTTGCCGGTACCGGCGTGGTTTCTTAATACGGAAATCATTCGGAAACTGAGGATCACTTAGCGAGTGATGGAGAGAAACCTGTAGGGAATTACTAACATAGAGAGAGAAATAAACTCACGTACTAGAGTGGAAGGCGTAATTATGGCTCTTAATAAAACAGAAATGGAGATGGAAGGAACATGCCCTCGGAGTCTTTCGCGATGGCATGCTTCAATAAAATCTTCTCGGCTTGCAAGCCACCACGTCATTTCGAATAAAATAGTCGTTAGAAGATGATACATATCGGAAGCTTAGTCGTGATCCAACACAAACCATCGTCAGAAAGACAAGGAAGTTAACAAGGGGCTCCGGTATGCCATAATAATTGACGAAGAAGTTAACGTTACGTGCCGCCAGACCTCTCAGGCTTAACGGATTGCCGAAGATACAAAAGGAAAATGTTCCACTGAGGCCTGTAGATAGTGCAATCACTTCGCCCATCTACAGATTGGCAAAACATTTGGCAGGGTTATTAGCAACCAACTGGGACACTGCGAACATCACGTTGTTAACTCGCAATCATTCTTTGAAACCCACAAGAAAATAATGTTAGTCCAAAACGACATAATGGTTAGTCTGGACGTTGTGTCACATTTTACGAGAGTGCCGGTGCAAGACACGCTGGATCTTTTCGTCCAACAATTTCCCCCTGAGACTTTCAAGCTGCTCCGCCGTCCCTTAACGACAAAGTTCTTTATGGAGCGTAACGAATATTATGAGATGAAGAGTGGCATGGCAATGGGATGCCCACTGTCCCCGCCGTAGCGAACTTGTTTTATGGAGCACTTTGTGGAGTAAGCTCTTAACTCTACGCGGTTGCGACCGTCTTACTTCCTACGGTACGCTGACGACACCTTCTTGATATGGCCTCATGGTGAAAATGCGCTGCAGCAGTTCGTCGACCGCATGAACGGTGTCCATCCCAACATCAAATCTGCTGTCGAGTTGGAGAGGGATGACAAGTTTCCGTTCTTGGATGTTTCAATTGAACGGAAGACAGGATGCCGACTTGGTTATTCAGTGTACTACGCGCACTGACCGGTACTTAAACACCAGCGGTTTTCACC
The DNA here is from genome assembly GCF_023898315.1 of Schistocerca nitens. NCBI lineage: Eukaryota > Metazoa > Arthropoda > Insecta > Orthoptera > Acrididae > Schistocerca > Schistocerca nitens. The sequence goes on from NC_064616.1 coordinate 362,925,248, forward strand.
ACCCTGTACACAAGAAAGTGGTACTGAACACGTTAGTACACACGGAAGACATTATTTCTTCAAAATGGTTCTGAGCACTATGGGACTTAACATCTGAGGTCATCAGTCCCCTAGAACTTAGAACTACTTAAACCTAACTAACCTAAGGACATCACACACATCCATGCCCGAGGCAGGATTCGAACCTGCAACCGTAGCGGTAGCGCGGTTCCAGACTGACATTATTTCTGACGATGACCATCTAGAGCAGGGCCGGCCAGAAATTCTGCACGCGTGCGGTGCTCTTGCACATGTGCAACTTCCGGGTCACAGCGCGCACGCCGCAGCCGTCAGCGTTCATGTAGTGCATGTTTCTACGCACAGATGTCGCTCCTCTGTTACACAAAGTGCGTTATCGACACCTTGTATGTATATCACAACCTGGGCTGTATCTGTAAGATCTGTTGCTTCATGGAGCGCAACAGAGAAAGCAACAAAGTATTTAGTCTTATTTATTAGCTGCCTGTGCAGATCACCGGCCATAGAACTGATACGTCTTGTTACTCTTTGTTTGGATAGACTTATTTCTTGAAACCTGCTAACGTTCGTGGGACACACAAGTTCTGCAGCATCAATCAGACACCCTTTCACAAACTCCCCTTCGGAAAAAGGTTTCCCAGATTGTGCAATTCTTACTGCGATTTTAAAACTTGCTCGCAGTGAAGATTTAGTGTGGTTGTCATTCTGGAAAATTGAAAACAGTACATTGTACAGCGTACAGTAAAACAGAAATAAATATAACACAAGAAACTAAGAGTTCAAGAAGTATCAGTTACTCTGACGTAGAGTAAAATCGAGTTGATGTGTCTCATCCATTTTCTGAAGGACATTTAATTTTGCTTGCCGTTCTTCACTGTTGAGTACACTACACTCGTCTTTGTGATATGTATGGTAATGTCTTTCAGTTGAAAACTTACGCTGGACGCCTATTATTCGGCGGAACAGCAAACACTGTGCATTTTCACCAACGGCTCCAAAAAAGAATTGCAGTTCCCAGTCATTTTTAAACGACTGAGAACATAGATCTCCCGTCCTTTGCTTTTTCACAGTACTTCTCTGTTAAGGTTACGGTCACCAGGGGTAAACGAGACTGGGATATACTGCGTTCTTGCTTTTACGACAGAGAAGTGGAGCCGCCGCCGTTCATTTAAGGTACATGTCTAATAACAGATGTCGCTGTCGCTCGCTGTCGCACACGTGCGCACATGTGGAGCACTTCCGCACGTCTGCAAACTGTGCAGCGTTTGGCCGGCCCTGATCTAGAGTCTGGATTTGCAGAGGGTGTTTAGAGAAAATGGACTTAACATCTGAGGTCATCAGTCAACTTGAACTTAGAACTACTTAAACGTAACTAACCTAAGGACATCACACACATCCATGCCCGAGGCAGCATTCGAACCTGCGACCGTAGCGGTCGCGCGGATCCAGACTGAAGAGCCTAGAACCGCTCGGCCACACCGGCAGGCCGCGTGCTGAAGAGACATGTATTAAGACCAGTGTTCCAGCCGGCCTCCAAGATAAGTGATATGTTACACCCCAATAAAGACAACATACACTACTGGCGATTAAAATTGCTACACCACGAAGATGACGCGCTACGGAAGCGAAATTTAACCGACAAGAAGAAGATTCTGTAATATGCAAATGATTAGCTTTTCAGAGCATTCACACAAGGTTGGTGCCGGTGGCGACACCTACAACGTGCTGACATGAGGAAAGTTTCCAACCGATTTCTCATACACAAACAGCAGTTGACCGGCGTTGCCTGGTGAAACGTGGTTGTGGTGCCTCGTGTAAGGAGGAGAAATGCATACCATCACGTTTCCGACTTTGATAAAGGTCGGATTGTAGCATATCGCGATTGCGGTTTATCGTATCGCGACATTGCTGCTCGTGTTGGTCGAGATCCAATGACTGTTAGCAGAATAAGGAATCGGTGGGTTCAGGAGGGTAATACGGAACGCCGTGCTGGATCCCAACGTCCTCGTATCACTAGCAGTCGAGATGACAGGCATCTTATCCGCATGGCTGTAACGGATCGATCCCTGAGTCAACAGATGGGGACGTTTGCAAGGCAACAACCATCTGCACGAAAAGTTCGACGACGTTTGCAGCAGCATGGACTATCAGCTCGGAGACTATGGCTGCAGTTACCCTTGACGCTGCATCACAGACAGGAGCGCCTGTGATGGTGTACTCAACGACGAACCTGGGTGCACGAAAGGCAAAACGTCATTTTTTCGGATGAATACAGGTTCTGTTTACAGCATCATGATGGTCGCATCCGTGTTTGGCGACATCGCGGTGAACGCACATTGGAAGCGTGTATTCATCATCGCCATACTGGCGTATCACCCGGCGTGATGGTATGGGGTGCCATTGGATACACGTCTCCGTCACCTCTTGTTCGCATTGACGGCACTTTGAACAGTGGACATTACATTTCAGATGTGTTACGACCCGTGGCTCTACCCTTCATTCGATCCCTGCGAGACCCTACATTTTAGCAGGATAATGCACGACCGCATGTTGCACGTCCTGTACGGACCTTTCTGGATACAGAAAATGTTTGACTGCTGCCCTGGCCTGCACATGCTCCAGATCTCTCACCAACTGAAAACGTCTGATCAATGGTGGCCGAGCAACTGGCTCGTCATAATACTCCAGTCACTACTCTTGATGAACTGTGGTATCGTGTTGAAGCTGCATGGGCAGCTGTACCTGTACACGCCATCCAAGCTCTGTTTGACTCAATGCCCAGGCGTATCAAGGCCGTTATTACGGCCAGAGGTGATTGTTCTGGGTACTGATTTCTCAGGATTTATGCACCCAAATTGCGTGAAAATGTTGAAAGGGTACAGTACCGCCCGACATTGAAAATAGGTACAACATACTTCATTATTTTTGTCAGAACAACACATTTTTTTGTAAAATAACTCAATTTCAGTTAATACAGCGAAGCCAGATACCAGTGTGGGAAAGAATGACAATTTATTTATTTAATTGATCACATGTGCACTCCCACAAAGTAAATCCCTACATCCAGTTTGGTGAGATCTGTGAAATGAATGAATGTATGGTCGTCTGCTAACCGCAGATAGTGAATGTGAATATATGATCATCTTTGAGACGATCCTTTAGCCACCTTTGGTGGGACCAAAGAGATGAAATTTACCTGAGCTTTAGGTGCCTGAAATGTGGCTGACCAATACGGTAGCAAGGTGCTCCCCCACTTGAGCAAAGGTACGAGATGACCTGGAGAACGGCCATGTTTCAGTACTCTGCCGCTGGATCTTGTGCTGTTAAGACCTGTTTTAGTTGTGCTCCGTAATGACAAAAGAGTGGAGACATGGTATGCATGTGGAATATTTAAGAGTAGTTTGAAATAATAATTTCTCTATTTCAGGAACTTTTGTGGGGAGAATTAAATGTCAGGCAGGTAATATTAATGGGATTGTAGTAATCTTCGGAAGTGACCAACGGTCACAATGAAACCACGTGTAGCAATAAGTTGAAATACTTCCGTGTGCTTAAGTTAAGCTGAATTACTAGCGTGTGTACAATAAGGTGAAATATTTAAGAAATAGCGTGTGTACCATAAGTTGAAATATTTAAGAAATGGCGTGTGCAGGACTTGAAATTAGAGACGAGTACTTCCACGTGGTGAGTACTGTGTGAGTCTCAAACTGTGTATGAGACAAAAGATAAAGAGAAGTACTCGTCCATGGTATCAGTTGAGGACTCGCGTGTGTGATGAATACGTTCTTAATATTACTTTGCGTGATATGATTCCGTGTGACGCTAGATTCAAACTCTGAGAGAGAAGCAAGGTGAGTCGGCCGTCTATCCAGCAACGCCACTTGGCTTGCATTGCACAGGAAGACGTGCAAATATCTCCAGAGTTCATAGTAGGAAAGTAGAATTACAAAGTGGGGCAGTCTCGTGTGAAATTGGGATAAATACTAATTGAAGTGGGAAAGCTGAAAGTGATAATGTTGCGACTATTTAGTGTTTTGTATTTCATGTCGTAGTGTGGTGTATGTCATGTAATTTGGGTATGTGTGGTTTGCATGGGAGAGTAGCAAGGTAGTTTCAAAAGATTAGTGGGTTATGCTTGTTCCTTCTGTACTGCTCGATCTGGAGGATAGTTTCGTGATGATGATTGTGAGAGTCGAAGTGTGAGAAATAATAAAAGATCCACCATCCTATCCAGAAAGTGCACTGTAGCGTTAAATAATTACGAGACCATAATATAGAGATTCACCAATGTTCAGCCATGCCCACTGGGCGGAATTTCTCATGTGTTATTGTTGTAGGTTATAGAATTTGTGTGTTTAGGTTAGAGAATTTATCGGAATAAATAAGATAGTGAAAAGAAAAAGATTGGTGGACTTTTCCTTCGAATTGTATGTTGTCATAATGTCCCGAATTTATAATGTGTGCGCCAATCATATTCAGTGCGGTGGCCACGTGTTGACGAAAGCCGTTAAATAAAAAAGAAAGAAAATGTGGTATTGCCAGTGCGTAGTGTACAGTCAGAGTTCTGTAAATTACTGATAGTCAGATGCGTGTTTCCGTTGCGTATTAATCATATAGGAGGATAACTTGTAACTTAAGTGTGAGTACTAGAGTTCATGTTACTCGATAAATTAAGAATGAATCCACTCGCTTGGCAGACCACTCATCTTACAGGCCTGACTGCTTGATGCCACAGTACGAGCAAGGCATGTGGGTGCCTCTCAATGTAATCACATGTAAGTTCTAGTATAATATATTTGTCCAATTAATACCCGTTTATCATCTGCATTTCTTCTTGGTGTAGCAATTTTAATGGCCAGTAGTGTATATCTTCGAATTCCTGGCGTGCATGGTGTCCCCTGTGAATGTGGTGGTATTTACATAGGTCAAAACATTAGCAGCACTGTTGCCGAGCGTTGTGCAGAGCATTCACGGCATATCACGCTAAGGGAACTTGAGAAGTTGGCCGTGGCTGAACGTTGCCTAGGAAACGGGCATAACATATTAGTTGAAAAAACGAGAGTTTTGGCTCAAACAACATCATACTGGGATTCTGTTATCAAAGAAGCGGTCCAAATTAGAATAAACAACATCAGTTTTAACAGAGACAGGGGGTAGACACTTAGTAGGGCATGGGAGCGGGCTTGGGACACTGAGCGAAAGCAGAGACGTAGGCTTGACGCTTGTAGGGACGCGGGAGCGGCAGTTTCAAACGTGGCGACGGCCGCTTGCGCCGGGACCGAAGAGGCCTCGATACGCGCCATGTGACGTCACTCAGTCCTACGCGAGTCCCACGAGTATATCTCGTCGGCCCCGGTCCCGCGGTGGGACGGAGCCGCTTTACAACTTGCCTTCTTCGCATATGCCACTCTGGCTCCAGACGATACCATTAAATCTATACAAGCAGAACACTGTGCCAGCTCCGACCGTCAGTGATTTCAACTCCTGATGATAATGGCGGAGACAGCTGTCGAAAGCTCGAGTGTTTAATTCGAAATTACGCGGCCTGTAAACCGAGATTTTATTGATGGAAGGAACATGTCATTATTAACACAAATAGATCAACAGTTAGACACCATAGATTATAAAACAGAACATAATAGTTTCAAAAGTTTTGAGGTGAAAGATATCGCAAAAGAAACTGACAAAAAATTGTGTGTTGGAGTACTGTTACAAGATGCAATAGGCATGGGTCGTGATATTACACAGAAAATGACACGTAGGAAGGAAATCCGACAGTAAGAAAATGATAAGGTATTAGTCATATAGGAGACAGATTGCGACGATCTAGGAATGAGCAATACGCGTGAAAAAACTGTGGACAGTGCAAGTCAAAATGATAAGGCCGATGTAGAAATTGGGGAAGTGCTAGATTAGGGGACAGAAACGGTACAACGGGAAGCAGTTGTAGCACAAGGCAAAATTATGAATGAAATTAGCAGAAGCCCTAGCAGTGAACAGTGTAGCCAAGGTTTACCAGCAACTGACAATAGTGAGATATGGAATCTCTGCTGGTTTCACACAGCAGAGTCACATGTTCCGACACAAATACAATGCGGATTTGCTGGCGGACAGTCGGACAACAAATTTCTCGCTGTCTTTGAATTACAAGGCCTAAAGGAGATGAGAGGTCAGAGGTCGCGTAGCTACAGAAAGCAGGAAAGACTTAAAAATCGTGGATGCATCCACTGCAGAAACCACAATCACCAATTTGAAATAGCGCGGGTTAGGCGACTAGAAATGTTCGACGATGGACAGGAGCGGTTTGGCGCAATATGTAAAAGCAGACGCAAGTACATTAGAGAACTTAAAAAAGAAATGGATAGGTTAAACTAAGATATACCCTAAATTAGTGAAGTCCGATGGCAGGAAGAACATGACTTGTGGTGAGATGAATACTGGCTTATCAGCACAAAATCAAGTAGGAATAACAAAAGAGTAGGCCTAATAATGAGAAAGAAAATAAGAACATAGGTTAACTGCTATGACCAGCACAGTGAACTCATTATCATAGCCATAGCAGGCACAGAGACACGACTCCCAACCGGTAGTGAAAGTTTGGATGCCCACTACCTCTGCAGATGATGAAAAGACTGAAAGAAAGGATGATGAGGTAAAATAAATTACTCAGATCGTTAAGTGAGTTAAAAATTTAATCGTAAATGCGAACGGGTAGACGATATGAGGAAAACGTACAGAAACAGAAAGAGTATAACATGGGAAAAGAATGTACGGGGAAGCAGGCAAGTAGAATTTTGCACAGAGTGCACTTCAGTTATTGCTTACACTTCGGTTAAGAACCACGAAAGAAGGTTTTATACTTGAAGGAAACCTAGGCACACCGGAAGGTTTGAGATAGATTATACGAGTCATAAGATAGAGATTTCGACGCCTGACTGTAAAATGCAAAATACTTCCAGGGGCAGATGTGAACTCTGTCCATAATCTATTGGTTATGAACTGCAGATAAAAACTGAATAAAGTGCAGAAAGGTAGGAAATTAAAGAGAGGACACCTGGGCAAATTCAGAGAACCAGTGATTGTTGAGACTTTCAAAGGGAATATTAGTCAAACATTGGCTGAAACGAGAGAAAGGAATGCAACAGATGACGAAGGATGACTTGGAGCGATGAAATAGTGAAGATGGAAGAAGATCAAATAGGCAAAACGACAAGGATCAGTGGAACTCATTCGACAACACAAAAAGTACATTTAATTTAAATGACGAAACCAGAAAACTGGCAATAGACAGGAAAGAGTTTCTGAAAAAAAGTAATCTTGTAACGTCTAACATAAAACTCTATCCCGAAATCGAGCTGAAAATCCAAAGAGATTCTGGTTGTATGTAAAGTACATCAGCGGCAAGACAGACAAATGGTTCAAATGGCTCTGAGCACTATGCGACTTAACTTCTGAGATCATCAGTCGCCTAGAACTTAGAACTAATTAAACCTAACTAACCTAAGGACATCACACACATCCATGCCCGAGGCAGGATTCAAACCTGCGACCGTAGCGGTCGCTCGGCTCCAGACTGTAGCGCCTAGAACCGCACGGCCACTCCGGCCGGCCAAGACAGACACAATCAGTATCTTCACTGTGCGATACAAATGGTAATATTACCGATGACAGCGCCACTTAAGCGGAGTTATAAAACACAGTTTTCCGAAATTCCTTCAGCAAAGAAGGCGAAGTAAATATCCAAGAATTCAAATCAAGTACAACTACAATAATAAGAAATATAGAAGTAGATATCCTCGGTGTAGCGAAGTAACTTAAAGCACTTAGTAAAGGCAAGTCTTTCGCTTCATGTGGCCTAAAAATTAGGTTCCTTTCAAAGTATGCCGGTACAACAGCCCCATACATAGCAATCATACACAACCCCTCGCTCGACGAAAGAGCCTCACCTAAAGACTGGGAAGATGAACAGGTCACACCAATACTTAAAAAAGGAAGTAGGAGTAATCCGCCGAATTAGAGACCCATACTAGAAACGTCATTTGCAGTAGGATTTTGAAACATATAGTATTTTTGAATAATATGAATTACCTCGTAGGTAACGCCCTATTTACACATACTGAGCACAGATTAAGAAAATTATCGTTCTTGTAAAACACAACTAGCTTTAAATTCGCACGAAGTAAAGAGTGCTATCGACAGGGGATTCCAAATTGATTCAGTATTTCAAGATTTCCAGAAGGCTTTTGACAACGCTCCGCACAAGACTTGTAATCAGAATGCGCGGCTATGGCGTATCGGTCCAGATGTGCGACTGGATTCATGATTTCCTGTCAGAAAGGTCACATCACATAGTAATCGACGGAAAATCAACAGAAATTATGTCTAGTGTTATAGTCCTTCTGCTATTCTTAAACTAGTCTATATAAACTATTTAGGAGACAATCTGAGCAGCCTTCTTAGACTGTTTTCAGATGATACATTTACCGTATAGTAAAGCCATCAGAAACTCAAAACAAATTGCAAAATGACTTAGACACGATATCTGTATGTTGTGAAAGGCGGCAATTGGCTCTCAATAAAGAAAAGCGTGAGGTCATCAACATTACTACTACAGGAGATCCGTTAAATTTAGGTTACACGATAAAACACACAAATTTAAAGGCTGTCCATTCAATCAAATATCTAAGAATTACTACTACGAAAAACGTAAACTTGAACATAGATAATGCTGTGGGGAAGGCGTTTTATTGGCAGAACACTTAGAAGATGCAACAGGGCTACTAAAGAGACTGCCTATACCACGACTATTTGTCCTCTGCTAGAGTATTGTTGTGCGGCATGGGATGCTTACCAGATAGTATTGGCGGAGGACATCGTAAAAGTCCAAAACAGGGCAGCTCGTTTTGTATTATCGAGGAGTAAGGGAGAAAGTGTCGCGGATTGATAAGCCAGTTGCTCTGCCAATCGTTAAAACAAAGACGTTTTGCATTGTGTCGAGATCTTTTCACGAAATTTCAATCACCAATTTTCTCCACTGACGTTTTAATGATACTAGCCTACATAGTAAGAAATGATCATCGAAATAAAATATGAGAGATCCGAGCTCGTACAGAAAGATTTAAATGTTCATTTCTCTCACGCGCTGTTAGAGAGTGGAACGGTAGAGAAATAGTCTGAAAGTGGTTCGAGAACCCTCTGCCAGGCACTTAAGTGTGAATTGCAGAGTAGTCATGTACATGTAAATGTATATGCAGAAAATTAAAAGTTAAGAAATACATTCTGAGATGCCCAAGCAGCCACTCGCGTTAGCACACACATCGACTAGACGAATTCCTGTCCAGTTCCCACGTGCCGCCTCAATTAGACTTTTCGCAAAATATTTCGAAAACGTTCTCACACTTTCATGCGTAGAACACTAGACCCAAAAACATGGGGTACGTGTATAATTTTTCCCGGTGGAAGGGATGAGTGCGATTTGGAGGGCATCCGGCCACCCTATTCCACTAATAATGCCAAATCCAGATTTAACACGCCGACCTTGTGATGATAGAAGGAGAAAGAGAAATTCTTTTCTGAAACAACTTGTCTGGAATATAGCCTTGTACGGAAGTGAAATATGGACGATAAACTGTACAGACAAGCAACTTCTGAAATGTGGTGCTTCAGAATAATGCTGAAGATTAGATGGGTGCATCGGATAACTTACGAAGAGGTAGTGAATCGAGTTGGAGAGAAAGGAAATTGACGGCACTGCTTGACTTAAAAAGGGATCGGTTATTATTGGAGGGAAGTGGAGACCGGGGAAGGGGGGGGGGGGTGCGAGATAGATTGAAAATCTAGATGGAGACGAAGGCTTGACTGTAGTAAGCGGATTGAAGTGGATGTAGGTTGTAGTAGTTATGCAGAGATAAAATTACTGGCACAAGATATATTAGCGTGGAGAGCTGCACTGAACCTGTCTTCGGATTGAAGTCCACGACGACAACAACAACGCAGACGCAGTCAAAAAGGTAATAAGCTGTTTCCTGATCTGATCACAGTCTGACCAAATTAATGTAAAGATTATATGGAGTGGAGTGGATGTAGATACAATGTCGTAGAGTTTTTATGAGATTGTTTGTTTTATAATTCATAAATTTAACTGTTGCAAAACTCTTGAAATTAGCAGTGGAAAATACTTTAAAATAAATTGCGATGATCGTGGAAAATATTTAGCACTCTGAAAAAATTCCGGATGACTGGAAAACTGCACCGATACTTCCACTACATAAAAAGGGAAACAGAAAGGTTCAAAATGGCTCTGAGCACTATGGGACTCAACTGCTGTGGTTATCAGTCCCCTAGAACTTAGAACTACTTAAACCTAACTAACCTAAGGACATCACACACATCCATGCCCGAGGCAGGATTCGAACCTGCGACCGTAGCAGTCGCACGGCTCCGTACTGCGCGCCTAGAACCGCGAGACCACCGCGGCCGGCGAAACAGAAAGGATATTAATAATTATGGAGATATCTCTCTTCATCCTATTCAATACAAAATTCTGTCACAAAGTCTCCTGGACAGAATATAACCAACAACTCCAATGCCTAACTGGTGAGTATCTTGCAGGTTTGTGACCAAATAGATATTGCGCAGAACAAATTTTAGTTCTGAAAATAATTCTAAGGCATCAAAAAATTTACTATAAGATGGTAGTTTGTACCTTTGTAGATTTTAAATGTCTTATGCGACAGTGACCAATAAATCTCTCTCTCAGATTCTGAAATAACAAGGTCTGGATCCCAAAACCACTGCAATTATTAGTGAAACACTAAATGGTATACAAACTAAGATAAAATTCAGGGGATAAATTTCGGAACATTTTGAAATTAAACCAGGAGTGAGTCAAGGTGATGGACTCTCTCCATTACTTTTCAGCTGTGTCTTAGAAGTACTAATCCAAGAGTGGCGGAAACTAAAATCAGAGTCTAAAAATGACGAACCAATAACACTAAGAAGAACCGATATAAGGATAGACTGTTTAGCTTTTGCAGATGGCTGGCCGCTGTGACCGAGCGGTTCTAGGCGCTTCAGTCCGGAACCGCGCGACCGCTACGGTCGCAGGTTCGAATCCTGCCTCGGGCATGGATGTGTGTGATGTCCTTAGGTTTAAGTAGTTCTAAGTCTAGGGGACTGATGACCTCATATTTTAAGTCCCATAGTGCTCAGAGCCATTTGAACAATTTTTTTTCAGCTGACCTCTCGATTCTATGTCAAGAAATTCAAACAGTAACAAAACAAACAGAAATTTTTAATCACTCGAAAGAGGATCGCGTCAAAAAAGAAAGTACATGCCCAGCTACAACTTGACACCCAAAATTCTAAAAACTACTGTGAGAAAATCGAAGAGCTCCTCAGTTCAAGTTTTCGGACGAAACCATTCAGGAAGTTGTCCCACAAAATGTTGGTTACGTAATTATCAGTCACAAATGGAAACATCTTTCAAAGTTCCAAGAGACATCTACATCTAAAATTGCGTCTCAAAATACACCAAATGCAGGCATCAAACCGGAGTGCCTTTATGAGCCACAAACACTCATTTTAAACAAAACAAGAGGAGGTAATTAGGAATATTTTCGGTCTAAATAATGAAAAAGGGACGTACAGACAAAGAAAAGAGGTCCTCGTCAGGCCGTGAAGGCACAAGGGATGTCTCCCGGCCGTCGTGTCATCCTCTGATGTGGTCAGCACACAGCCTTCTCCGCTGTTTTCACACACTTTCCTGACCTGGGAGCCGCTACTACTCGCTCAAGTAGCTGCTCAGTTGGCCTCATGAGGCCGAGTTCACCCCGTAGCAATCCTCTCAACAAAGATAAATCCTTCGTAGCACCGAAAATTGAACACTGGATATCCAGACGGCAGCCAGCTGCGCTGACCACTCAGCGGACAGTACAAACTAGCAACACCTAAATAAATTGTAAGGTATATCAACTCGTATTCGGATATGAGAAAACCAAGGCTAAAATACCATGGGCATATTAAAAGAATAGAACCAACTAGATTAACTATACGAGTTGTGGAATTCCAGGAAACGTGCAATAAAGCAAAAACTGAAACAATAAAATGGCTCGGTGTGGAAAAAGAATACGCGCAAGAAGCAGAAATAATACAACTTCATATACCACACAGGAGATTATTTAGGCAGAAAATTCACGAGTGGGTAGTTGGCTTGGCAAAGAATATCCTAGAAGACAGAACAACTTGGTCTGTCGAGTGCAAAAGAACCCATTCTGAGAGAATGAACGTAATATGGGCGCGTTGGAAAGCTAAAATAATGCTCTGAAAATTCCCCATGTTGTGCATCGTGGGGTCGAGTAAGACACAAACGTGAATAATAATAACAATAATAATAATAATGTAATTAACATTAGTAAGGCCGCGCGGGATAGCCGCGCGGTTAGGGGAGTCTTGTCACAGTGAGCGCGGCCTCCCCCCGTCGGAGGTTTGAGTCCTCCCTCGGGCGTGGGTGTGTGTTGTCCTTCGCGTAAGTTAGTTTAAGTTAGATTAAGTAGAGCGTAAGTCTAGGGACCGATGACCTCAGCAGTCTGGTCCCATAGTCCTTACCACAAATTTCCAAATTTACAACCTTAGTAAGCATACTGACTATGAGTGCAGTTAATTCAATCACTACAAGGAGAGTTTCACAACGTGTGGCTTAACAACAAAACCTTCACTATAACAGCTGTGCCACTGTGCCACTTACACTAGTTCTTATGATTTAGACTGTCGTTTACTAAGGTTGCATTTATTGTTTATATGTATTTTCTGATATAGTCACTTTTATTTGATTTATGTTTAATTTAACATAAAACAACGCGTTTCGAGGAGGAGGAGATTAGTGTTTAACGTCCCGTCGACAACGAGATCTTTAGAGACCGAGAACAGGCTTGGATTAGGGAAGGACGGAGAAGGAAATCGGCCATGTCCTTTAAGAGGAACCTTCCCTGCATTTGGCTGGAGTGATTTAAGGACATCACGGAAAACCTAAATCAGGATTGCCGGACGCGGGATTGAACCGCCGTTCTCCCGAACGCGAGTCCAGAGTGCTATCCACCTCGCTCGGTGAAACATTTAGAATATGATCTGCCGAACTTCTGGCGTTTATGCACACAGAAAACTGTTAATTAAAATGAATTGTCTTAAATTAGCTTGACATAAAACTATTTCTTTCCTGTCTGGAAATGGGCAGAACATGCTCGAAACGTGTTGCGTTATGTTAAATTAAACATAAAACAAATAAAAGTGACTGGGAGCAGAAAATACAAATAAATACATAATCCACATAGAAACGGTTCCCAAAAGCACGCAGTATGGCCACAATTAGTTGTGGTCACACTTGTCTTCCAAGTATTTGTGTAATAAGAGACACTGAATTCCGTGTTTCCCTTCGAGAGAAGGGATGGAAGACAGAGAATAAGAAAAATTCGCTGAAACCTTTTGATCTTATGGTCCTTGTTGCATCTGTCTGTTCTTAGCCTCACGCAAATTCTCGCTACGTGCAGTGACAGTGCAAATCTCAGACATCCCACACGTCGAGAGCATTTATATGCTAAGCAGGCGCTGCTCCCACCGGACGGAGCCACATCATTACGCGGAGGAAGCGGCTGAGAGACAGGCTTATAGCTCCGTTTCTTCTGAGCGTGCGCACTGTGGCGCTTAGTTAGTCTGCATGAGTCGCTTTCCCAAAGAATCTAAATAAGAAAACGATTCATTATAACGGCTATCCAAGAATATAAGAATTGGCTTGGCATTTTTAAGCCTGAACTGTTGCAGATTATTTGAACGTGATTAGATTTACTAGTTTCAAATCTTCATTGTTAAAAACAATAGTGAAGCTCATTGAAAGTAATGATTCGTCACGAAGTGATTTAAAGTAGACGCCGACGATAAGCTGGTCAGTAATCTACTGACATTGCAATAAATAAAACACTGTAACACGATTTCTATGGCGAGATAATTTGTTAGAGAAGGCACGCTGAGATATCAGAAAGGTGAACTGATGTTGCTGTAGTTTTACAGATGGAACAGTTTCTACATCTACATCTACATCCATACTCCGCAACCACCTGACGGTGTGTGGCGGAGGGTACCCTGAGTACCTCTATCGGTTCTCCCTTCTATTCCAGTCTCGTGTTGTTCGTGGAAAGAAGGATTGTCGGTATGCTTCTGTGTGGGCTCTGAACTCTCTGATTTTATCCTCATGGTCTCTTCGCGAGATATACGTAGGAGGGAGCAATATATACTGCTTGACTCTTCGGTGAAGGTATGTTCTCGAAACTTTAACAAAAGCCCGTACCGAGCTACTGAGCGTCTCTCTTGCAGAGTCTTCCACTGGAGTTTATCTATCATCTCCGTAACGCTTTCGCGATTACTAAATGATCCTGTAACGAAGCGCGTTGCTCTCCGTTGGATCTTCTCTATCTCTTCTATCAACCCTATCTGATACGTATCCCACACTGTTGAGCAGTATTCAAGCAGTGGGCGAACAAGCGTACTGTAAACTACTTCCTTTGTTTTCGGATTGCATTTCCTTAGGATTCTTCCAATGAATCTCAGTCTGGCATCTGCTTTACCGACGATCAACTTTATATGATCATTCCATTTTAAATCACTCCTAATGCGTACTCCCAGATAATTTATGGAATTAACTGCTTCTAGTTGCTGACCTGCTATTATGTAACTAAATGATGAGGGAACTATCTTTCTATGTATTCGCAGCACATTACACTTGTCTACATTGAGATTCAATTGCCATTCCCTGCACCATACGTCAATTCGCTGCAGATCCTCCTGCATTTCAGTACAATTTTCCATTGTTACAACCTCTCGATACACCACAGCATCATCTGCAAAAAGCCTCAGTGAACTTCCGATGTCATCCACAAGGTCATTTATGTAGATTGTGAATAGCAACGGTCCTATGACACACCTGAAATCACTCTTACTTCGGAAGACTTCTCTCCATTGAGAATGACATGCTGCGTTCTGTTATCTAGGAACTCTTCAATCCAATCACACAATTGGTCTGATAGTCCATATGCTCTTACTTTGTTCATTAAACGACTGTGGGGAACTGTATCGAACGCCTTGCGGAAGTCGAGAAACACAGCATCTACCTGTGAACCCGTGTCTATGGCTCTCTGAGTCTCGTGGACGAATAGCGCGAGCTGGGTTTCACCCGACCGTCTTTTTCGAAACCCATGCTGATTCCTACAGAGTAGATTTCTAGTCTCCAGAAAAGTCATTATACTCGAACATAATACGTGTTCCAAAATTCTACAACTGATCGACGTTAGAGATATAGGTCTATAGTTCTGCACATCTGTTCGACGTCCCTTCCTGAAAACGGGGATGACCTGTGCCCTTTTCCAATCCTTTGGAACGGTACGCTCTTCTAGAGACACCGCTGCAAGAAGGGGGGCAAGTTCCTTCGCGTACTCTGTGTAAAATCGAACTGGTATCCCATCAGGTCCAGCGGCCTTTCCTCTTTTGAGCGATTTTAATTGTTTCTCTATCCCTCTGTCGTCTATTTCGATATCTACCATTTTGTCATCTGTGCGACAATCTAGAGAAGGAACTACAGTGGAGTCTTCCTCTGTGAAACAGCTTTGGAAAAAGACATTTAGTATTTCGGCCTTTAGTCTGTCATCCTCTGTATCAGTACCATTTTTGTCACAGAGTGTCTGGACATTTTGTTTTGATCCACCTACCGCTTTGACATAAGACCAAAATTTCTTAGGATTTTCTGCCAAGTCAGTACATAGAACTTTACTTCCGAATTCATTGAACGCCTCTCGCATAGCCCTCCTCACACTACATTTCGCTTTGCGTAATTTTTGTTTGCCTGCAAGGCTTTGGCTATGTTTATGTTTGCTGTGAAGTTCTCTTTGCTACCGCAGCAGTTTCCTAACTCGGTTGTTGTACCACGGTGGCTCTTTTCCATCTCTTACGATCTTGCTTGGCACATACTCATCTAACGCATATTGTACGATGGTTTTTAACTTTGTCCACTGATCCTCAACACTATCTGTAATTGAGACAAAACTTTTCTGTTGAGCCGTCAGGTACTCTGTAATCTACTTTTTGTCACTTTTGCTAAACAGAAAAATCTTCCTACCTTTTTTAATATTTCTATTTACGGCTGAAATCATCGATGCAGTAACCGCTTTATGATCGCTGATTCCCTGTTCTGCGTTAACTGTTTCAAATAGTTCGGGTCTGTTTGTCACCAGAAGGTCTAATATGTTATCGCCACGAGTCGGTTCTCTGTTTAACTGCTCAAGGTAGTTTTCAAATAAAGCACTTAAAACATTTTCACTGGATTCTTTGTCCCTGCCAACCGTTATGAACGTTTGAGTCTCCCAGTCTATATCCGGCAAATTAAAATCTCCACCCAGAACTATAACATGGTGGGGAAATCTACTCGAAATAATATCCAAATTATCCTTCAGGTGCTCAGCCACAACAGCTGCTGAGCCAGAGGGCCTATAGAGACATCCAATTACCATGTCTGAGCCTGCTTTAACCGTGACCTTCACCCAAATTATTTCACATTTCGGATCTCCGTCAATTTCCTTCGATACTATTTCACTTCTTATCGCTATAAACACGCCTCCCCCTTCATTGTCCAGCCTGTCTCTGCGGTATACATTCCAATCTGAGTTTAGAATTTCATTACTGTTTACGTCTGGTTTCAGCCAACTTTCTGTGCCTAGTACTATATGGGCATTGTGACCGTTTATTAATGAGAGCAGTTCTGGGACCTTTCTATAGACGCTCCTGCAGTTTACTATTAGCACATTAATATTGTTATTCCCTGTTGCATTTTGCCTACTCCTACCTTGCCGCGTCTCAGGAGGCGTCTTGTCGGGCCTAGGGAGGTAATTCTCTAACCTAAAAAACCCACATGTGCACTCCACACGTACTCCGCTACCCTTGTAGCCGCTTCCTGCGTGTAGTGCACGCCTGTCCTATTCAGGGGGACCCTACATTTCTCCACCCGATAGCGGAGGTCGAGAAATTTGCACCCCAGATCTCCGCAGAATCGTCTGAGCCCCTGGTTTAAGCCTTCCACTCGGCTCCAAACCAGAGGACCGCGGTCGGTTCTGGGAACGATACTACAAATAGTTAGCTCTGATTCCACCCCGCGAGCGAGGCTTTCTGCCTTCACCAATTCCGCCAACCGCCTGTACGAACTGAGGATGACCTCTGAACCCAGACGGCAGGAGTCATTGGTACCGACATTAGCAACAATTTGCAGTCGGGTGCACCCAGTGCTCTCTATCGCCGCCGGTAGGGCCTCCTCCACATATCGGATGAGACCCCCCGGCAAGCAGACAGAGTGAACACTGGCCTTCTTCCCCGACCTTTCCGCTATTTCCCTAAGGGGCTCCATCACCCGCCTAACGTTGGAGCTCCCAATAACTAATAAACCCCTCCCGCCGTGTGCCTGCTCGGACCTTGCTGAAGGAGCGGCCACATGTCCACTCACAGGCAGAGCGGGCGATGCCACACGGCCAGCCTCCACATTGACCCTCCGCCTCGTGCGCCGTGAACGCCGCAGAACCCGCCCCTTGGGGAGAGGGTGGCCCAACCGCGCCCGGTACCCACGAAGATGTCTCGACAGCAGGGACAGTGGGTAAAGCATGTAACACCTGGGGTGTACCATGCGACGCACCAGACTCCCCACTGCCGCTACACTCCGAGGCAGCAGCCTGAAGACGGCTGACTGTGGCCATCAACACGTTCAGCTGTTCACGAACATTGGCCAGCTCCTGCGTCCGTACACAGCAGTCACACATCCTATCCATCCTAAGAAATCAATTTACTGTAGAGAGTTAATCAACTTTTAACTAGACTGCTAATTCACTAAAGGCGGCTGATTGTTGACTAAACTGTGGTTGCTAGCCACTTCTTGTAGAAAACAATGAAAATAGCACTACCTGTCTCTGAACTGTATTGAAAACAAACACTAGCACTACTGGCACTATGGCTGACTAAAGGGACTCTCTCTGACTGTATTCAAAACAAACACGAAATCTATGGAACACTATTACTAGCACTCGACAATTAAAGCTTCCTAAAAGCAAAAACACACGGAAGAAGAAGTGACAAGTAAGAAAAATACAGTTAATACTTAAATTAAGGTAGCTCGCTGCACAGCAGACGTGAAGCAGACGGCAGTTACGACGATTCTCGTCGGATGGCGGCTCAGTCATGTATCATTGTGCTGTGGTTTCTCTCTCTCTCTCTCTCTCTCTCTTTTCCGATCGTGCCCATAGACCCACCTTGTCACATGAAATATTATATTGCAATTAGTTTTGACAATCCATGGTAGACATTATTTTAAGTCGTACACTGGTACGATGTAACATAGGATTAACAAAGAACTTATTCGACATAATAAAGATTTACAACCAGAGTACACAAAAACGTGTCAACAAGACTAAAATGAACACGGGATACGCAGTGGTAGTATACTATAAAACACAGTAAGAAATGATAAATCGCCGTTGTTATGCATTTGGGATATTTTCAACTCTGTCTACATTAATAACTATATATTTAAATTAACAATAAAATGTTCTTTGTATGTCCTCTGAGAATTGTTTCAAAAGCTAAGGATAGAAAATTGAATGTCTGTACAGGTCTTTAAGTGCAATCTACACAGAACAGGAGAACATTTTACAAGAACCAGAGTTCTGCATTACAGCTACACACCAATATTCTGACACGTACACATAGGAGGTACATTGTGACATACATTTAGAGGTTGAGCATTCCATATTCTGCGGAGTAGCAAGTGGGCATACACTCAATTAATTGAACTTTGGTCTTTCCCTAGTATTCTAAGCATCAGGAGCATTAAATTAGCAGAGCAGGGAGCTATGTCTTGATGTTGGCACTGTTGACGAACTCATACAGCAGCTTATACGTTTCTATATCGCTGGATGCAAACAAAATGGCTCTGAGCACTATGCGACTTAACATCTGAGGTCATCAGTTCCCTAGAACTTAGAACTACTTAAACCTAACTAATCTAAGGACATCACACACATCCATGCCGGAGGCAGGATTCGAACCGGCGACCGTAGCGGTCGCGCGGTTCCAGTCTGAAGCGCCTAGAATCGCTCGGCCACATCGGCCGGCGGATGCCAACAAGGTTTGGGGTTTGGAAGCTATTTGGGGCTGATGACCAAGAGCCCGAAGATTACTTGCAAGGACGTTTATGTGATACGTGTTGCGAGGACATCGTAGAAACATGTGGTTGGGACCTTCTTCTCCCTCTCTGCAAACACATAAAGGGGTGACGCTTAGGTTGAGCCGATATAGGTGTTTCTTGAACTTCCAGTAATTAAATTTCAGCCATGCTATAATTTGTGTCTTGTTATACTATGGTACTCTTGGAATCGTGGGATGAACTAATGCATAGTGGCTACCTTTGGTTGTAGATGTTCACAATCATTCCTCCTGCCATTCCAAGGAAAACCGCTTTCTGAGCGTGAGTATTATGTCCGTGAGGGACTTCATCATATTTAACAGCTCCATGCAGAGATGCATTCGTTGCTAGGACATCTACTTGTTCATTTCGAGATATCTCAGAGTGGCCATTAGTCCATATCATCACGATGTTGCGACTTTCTCTGCACCCAAAACACAACATCGATAACTGCTGCGACTATGGGGTTGGTACAGCTATTATTATGGTTTCTAATCAGTTGTAGGGCTGACATACTATCAGAGTTGATGACTTCTGTGTCTGCTGCTGACGTCTATGCCTACAGTAAGGCTTTCAAAATAGCAATCCGCACGACTATCGTAATAGTGGAGTGTGGACCCTACTTGAATAGGCCTTGTTGTTTGCTTCGGGGTACTCAATAAGCGCTGCCAGCGCCGTCACTAGCCTTGAACCCATCTGTATACACCTTGCACGCATCGTGATAGTGACACAGGATTTCCATTCCCGGTGCCTTAGTTGGGTCCTGGTTTTGAGACATTAAACTGGTCCGGGCATCAATCTACAGAGTAGGCGTTTCGTAAGGCCTGTTGTAATGCGGTAGAAGAGTTTTCCACACCTGGTGCTTTAATGTCTGCATCTCCATGTATTCAGCCGCGATGGATGGAAGTTACTTATTTATCCAGTATCTTCCTCACACACATTAGTATGTTAATTCCCTAATTTTTTCGTCGAAATAGAGTCGCAGGAGGAATTTCTTGCAGAGGAATATCCGTCCCAACTTTAACTGTGGTTCATTCGCGTCAACCAGTAATGCGTTGGTTGGTGTTGACATGAACACCCTAGTAACTATACGCAAGGCTTCGTATCAGCTGTCTGATGCTGATCCGCAGCATAAGCGTCCGTAATCGAAGCGTGCCCCTAGTAGAGGCCGGTGTGAGGACATCGCTGTGCTGAGGTTCATTAACGTTGCAGAGCGTTCAACAAAGGCACTTTCTAGGTATCTCAGCTATAAATCTGCCCACCACTTTAGCCGCAGGCTGTGCTAACGACACTGTATACATACTCAGTGGCAGACACGTCGCACAAGGAGCTGCTGTTTGGAAGCATCGCTTGTTGTACTGTATCCTTAGCTGGCGTCGATATGGTCATTACGACATACACCCTAGTCCAAAAATTTTCGAGACTGGGTTCACAAAAAAGTGACAAACGTGAAGATGGCTTGAATGTTGGCTATGTCGTCAATGTGTTGACTCTTCACGTGAATTTCTACACTTTGTCACTTTTTGGTAGGTTCGTATTGATAACACTAAGACTTGTCAGTCGTGATGATTTGTTTCACAGAAAACAACTTTCCGTGTTTTGCATTTTAATCAAGTCGCAGCTGACGTCCACGTGTTCGGGAGTCAAGGTGCGCGGGACAAACTTTGTACACACTTTTATATTCTTAAAAAGATTCAGAGTAATGTCTCGAACGCTTGATTCAGAGATGCTGGCTGGTCCGTTGCGTTTTGTGACACAACAACGTTGATACACTACGGCCGCAAATCTACTACACTGCCTGCTCGCGAATGACTGATCGATTGCATTTCCGTTGTTAGTACAAGCTGCCACCGTATTTACTGCGCTTATTTGCTTGTTTCCCAGGATTAAAAGTAGTCTCGGAACTTTTTGAACGGATGGTGTACATGCCAGTACCTTTCCTTCCCAGAAGTAGCGTACCGCCCATTGGTTATAACAACAGTCCTTACGTAGTTGGCCAGCTTCTTCACGTGTGGTTTCTGACGCAAGCGTCTCAAAATAAGGCACGCCGTTCGACGCTATTTATTGGAGGGAACCAACTACACTGTCTCTCGAAACTGCTGGCTGTGCAGCTAAGCCATAATCTGCGTAAAAATTTGTCTTTCTTTCATCATTGCCTACTTCGTAATTTGTGTTGCCAACTCTTCCGCTGAACCTTCTCTTGTAGTAAAATATTATTCCTTTGATTATAATTTGAAATTAATGCCATCATATGACAGTCTAAATGGTTCAAATGGCTCTGAGCACTATGGGACTCAACTGCTGAGGTCATTAGTCCCCTAGAACTTAGAACTAGTTAAACCTAACTAACCTAAGGACATCACAAACATCCATGCCCGAGGCAGGATTCGAACCTGCGACCGTAGCGGTCTCGCGGTTCCAGACTGCAGCGCCTTTAACCGCACGGCCACTTCGGCCGGCTATGACAGTCTAAATTGCGAAAGTGTACAGGTTAGCCTAAAAATGTAACATCTTCGGTACTAACTGGAATAGATTACAGAGGTTGAGAAAGACACAAATAAGAAAGAGTGACTGTATGCTTGGTGACCTGATAGTAAGAAAATCCATGGTCTAATTTTGAAGATATGCTATTCGGATTGATAAGTTACACTAGGAAAAACTACTTTTCTCTGCCAAGGAACGTTAGCTTGGAACTTCCTGACAGATTATAACTGTGTGCCGAAAATCGAACCTGGGAACAGGTGCAACGTACCGTTGTGTGCCAGAATTCCCTCAATTACTACCAGCCGTCACCTGAAGTCCTACCCAATGGCTCCCCATACCATGACATCAGGAATAACACTGCTGTGCCTCTCCGAAACATTTGGAAGTCTGAGACCTTTGTCCAGGTCGCCGCCATTTTCACTGACGGTGGTCATCCGTGGTAGTGCAGAACCGCGATTCATCACTAAACACAATGCGACGCCATTCATCGGCGGTCCATGCTTCCCGCCCACGGCAGCACTCCTACGCTGCCGTTTGTGTTGTATTAACGGCAACCTACGCGTGGGACGGTTTATTCCAGTGTTTTCCAACCCCGTGAGGACTAAAATGTAATTCTCTGAGGGGTAAAAAGTTGTACTTCGGTCATAAAAGTAAATTATTCTTAAAAGTCCATTACTATTATCATTATTTCGAAAAACTTTAATACTGATTGCTTACGTTACCAATAATTACATACTTATTTAAATGCTAGCAAAACACATGACACAATGTGGTGGAGGTTACAGCTACTGAAACAAATGTATAAACATCATCTTCCTTACAAGGTCCACCCAATACACACATACTTGTACTTTGTACAATGCGTCTATAACAGTAAAACTGAGACATTTTTATACATCACATGTGCTCAAATATCTCATAAAAATGCGTTCTCCGAGTTGTAGATAGTTCCAGCAACAGGCCATAAATTGCCTCATTCTTCACTTCGCAGCAATAAACGAACTTATTGACAGCAAAACGCATCATTATCTATATAGTTATTACACTGCTGTAGAGCCTAAACTGTATTATTATTATTATTATCCTTATTATTAGTGGCAGTGTTCAGACACTAACTGTTGTATCCTGCCTACTCGTCAAGTATGGAGTGCCTAGGAAACCTGCTTTCTCGGATCGCTAGACAAAATTTCAAGCAAATTGTATTAATGACTTTTGTTACAAAAGGAAATGATTACAATACTTAACTTTGTGTCAAAAAGATGTGTCGCAGGCAAAAGACGACAGATAAACAAGCAATATTCTTCAGTACGCTGGTCTTGAACTGCCCAATCTTGATGCCGCGGCGCTTATGTTCTCTTCGTATAGATGCCGTTGATGTCGCGTTTTCGTCCTGGAGAGGGGTCGGTAAGCGCGCAATTGGCTGCCGTCTTCTTCACAGCCCTCTCTGCTCTGTCGTTTCCAGTGTCGTGCCGGCGCTTCACTTTACGCCGGAACACAAAGCATTGGCAGCCTGAAGTCTTCCAATTTCTGTTTGTATAGAAGTAAAGAGTCCAGCAATCACGTGAGGTACAAACAGTAGGCCTAAATGTAGCGCACACGTTTTAAGTCAGTTTATTGTTGGGCTTGGTGATCAACTGGTAAAGCACACGATTGGAAACAGAGAGGTTATGGGATCGAATACCGATGAGATCACGAATTTTTCAGTCTGCATTTTCACCTAGCCTTTAACGATGTAATGAATCACCAGAAATGACACGTCTTTCGGATTCCAAGGTAAAATGTAAGTGCGCTTTTCCCTGTTGTATAACTGTGGCAGGTTATGGGCACGCAAGTCGCTGAAGTTGCGTCCAATTGAAAGACTTGCACCAGCCGTTGAGCCACAGGAAATTATATTAAATCGGGTACAAGGTGTGGGTGAAGCAAGTGTCACTAGAAAGAAAAGTGGTGCAAAGGAAGTATGTTTTGAAACAAGAGTACACCCTCAATGTGGACAGTTAGGTTCACTAGCGATGCAGCGAGAATTGCTTCTCATTCCACGAAAAGCAATTTGTGAGAAATAAACAGTACCAATTATCTCACAGAATCATTAGTTCGTAGTTTAATAAAAACGCCTACAAAAACTAAATATCATTTATCTTTCGTCATTTTAAAAATGAAAGTGTCTAAAGAAAATTATTCTTCATTCGAAAGTATAATTAGAAGCCAACATATACTGGTTCAGGGCACATGTGAAGGAACTCAAATTGATAGCCCAAGGTAAATCATCATGCCTATGATTGCAAAAAAAGGCATTTCATAATTACCTGACAGCCATTTATCACAGAAAGGATGATCTCAGTGAAGAAAGATAGTCAGGTTAAGCTGTCATATTTGTTAACAAGAGATACCACTCTTTACCTCCATCCCTCCCCAAAATCTTGCAACCATAATCAGTTGCTAATCAAAATATCCACGGGTGTACTGCCGGTCTACAGTGTCCAACGGGCACAATATTTCGGCGATCATACATGTCGCCATCATCAGGTGAACTGACGGACTGAGCTCCTGTGAACGTGCCGGCACGGAGATCCGTACACTATGGCTGCTCAGGTGGAACTGGGTTCGGTCGCGGAGGCGGCGGATTTAAATACCCTCCGCCCGCGGCGCGCTCACTCCGCCGTCCGCGCCCCCGCGCCACGGTCGCGCGGTGGAACAGATTGCGACGGCGTTGGTGTGATGGCTCCGTCCGCTGTGGTCGTCACAACTATACATTTGCTCGATTTACTCTTGATTAACCCAATCGCTGGTTCCCAAGCCTTGCTAAGATTATAGCCACAGTCACGATTTATGAGGTCGTCATTGGTGCGAATTTCGATGGCCTCTCTAACAACGCTGTCCCAGTATCTCGACGTCTGTACCAGAATCCTCGTGCGTTCATACTCCATAGCGTGATTTTCCGACAAACAATGTTCAGCGACCGCCGACTTGCTCGGATACATCAGTCGAGTGTGCCTCTGGTGTTCACGGCATCGATCCTCGACGGTACGCATCGTCTGACCAATATACGACTTGCCACATTGACACGGAATCTGGTACACGCCGGCCTTCCTCAAACCGAGGTCATCTTTGGCGCTCCCCACCAGTGCACGAGTTTTATTCGGAGGACAAAACACCGTTCCGACCCGGTGTTTCTTCAAAATGCGGGCGATCTTTCCCGAGAGTGCGCCTGTATATGGGATAAACGCAGTGCCTACCTCCTCCCTCGTGATTTCATCCATATCCACAGGTTGTGCTGTAGTGGTTGGGCGGAGAGCACGTTGAATCTGCCACTCTGAGTACCCATTTTTTCGAAATACAGTTCTCAGATGTTCCAATTCCTGGGGTAGACTCTCTGCGTCAGAGATAGTGCGCGCCCTATGTACTAGAGTTTTAAGTACCCCATTCCTCTGTGAAGGGTGGTGGCAGCTGTCTGCGTGCAAATACAGATCAGTGTGCGTTGTCTTCCGATACACCCCATGACCTAGGGTGCCGTCAGGCCTTCTCTTGACCAAGACGTCAAGGAAAGGTAGTTTACCCTCCGTTTCAGTCTCCATAGTGAATTTGATGTTGGGGTGTATGGAGTTTAGATGTGTAAGGAAGTCAAGGAGTTTATCCATACCATGTGGCCAGATGACGAAAGTGTCGTCCACGTAACGGAAAAAGCAAGTAGGTTTCCATTCGGATGACGACAGGGCTTCCTCCTCGAAGTTCTCCATGTACAAATTCGCTACCACCGGTGAGAGTGGGCTACCCATGGCGACTCCCTCCGTCTGTTCGTAGTATTCTCCATTAAAAAGAAAATACGTGGAAGTCAAGACATGCCTAAAAAGTTCAGTGGTCTTCTTGTCAAACTTCTGACTAATCAATTCTAGTGACTCTCGCAGGGGTACCCTCGTGAACAAGGAAACGACGTCAAAACTCACCATGATATCTGACTCACCCAACGTGAAGCTATGAAGGCGTTTAACAAAATCCACGGAATTACGGATGTGATGAGGGCATTTACCCACGTAAGGACTTAATATTCCCGTCAGGTATTTGGCCAACAAATATGTAGGTGCCCTGATGTTGCTGACAATGGGGCGTAATGGTACCCCCTCTTTGTGAACCTTCGGGAGTCCATATAGTCTGGGCGGTACCGGACCTTGGGGTAACAATTTCTTAGCGTCACCCTCCGGTAATTCTGCGTCCTTGAGAAGCGACCTCGTCTTGTTGTCCACCTTCTTTGTAGGGTCAACGCTGATCTTCCGGTAGGAATCGTCATTTAGCAGGCTCTGCATCTTATCAGTGTAGTCCTTATGGGAGACAACAACTGTAGCATTGCCTTTGTCAGTTGCTGTTAGTGTCCAGTTGGCAAATAAGGCAGATGTGTGTTCCTTGTATCTGTAGGCCTACCAAGACTTAGATCCATCTCTGGGTCCGCTTTCATGCCCTCGCCGACACTGCTCACTGTGAGGTTGAACTTCGGTCACTACTTCCCGATCAGGATATATCTGACAGATCGAGTAGTCGGGATGGAAGCTCAGCAGGGTTAAACTGTGCTGTACGACCAACTGGCTGTATATGAAGCTCGAACCAGTGTCAAGGATTTGTTGGATAGCGTCACGAACACGATTCAGCAAGTCACTGATGTATCTCCACAGCGCTTGTTCCTGGGGAGTGAAGAATGCCACTTTGTAGTTGTGAGATTGTGTCTGGTTCTGCTCAGTTCCAAATGCTGTCTGTCTACAGAGAACCATACAGTCTTTCGGACAGCAAAGGTCAAATTCTTCTAATTATAAGAACAGATCATGGCAGTAATTTCTGAATTCCGTAAATGTTACGCTAAATGTTAGATGGTATTAGAAACCATCAGGAGGATGTAAAGCCAGGGTACTAGGTGCTTTTAATGTTGTAAGCAGGGATGGGTTTCTCCAAAGCAGCAAAGGAGACATTAGCCAGACGATGTTGAGCATTTCACTCGAATTAGTGCCATCGCGCTAGCTGGTATCTAGCTTTTCGTACCCTGACTGATTTCTTAAAGGATCGGTAGGGATCTCAGTTCTACCAGGGATGTAATTTACAATCTACCTTACTCTGTGTTGGTGTTACATCTGGTCTTGTCTACAGTACGTGACGCATTATCAAGTCACAATAAATTTCATGACAGCCTGTAGCAGCACATTGTGGTAAACCCTGTTGAAATCTTCCTTAATTCATAGGAAGAAGCTATTTTAACTGCCACCCTATAACGCGATAAGGGCTACAAATGGCCGCATTCCTATAGTAGAGTTGTTTTCTTTGGGAAAGACTTTGTGGAGGATGTTCAACCACTGCCATCTCTGGGTCTTAGGATCCGTAGTTGCTTTCACTGTTGATTCAGGAGATGCCATCTTTGACAACCTTATTCTACAGGATATGAGTAAACAACAGACTTTGCTTGGCAGTCACCACCCAACAGATTTTTTATTCAACTGTCATAAGGGCTACGATGGTATTTGGAGGAATAATATCCTCTGAGAGCTCCACAGATTCGTTGAAATATTTCTATTTTTTCAGTCCTTCATCTCCTCCTGTAATTTTAGATACCGAGTTGGCGATGTCCTATCAGATCATCTCATACAACAGAACGATGTCCTTCGACATAGTGTTTCAAGTATAAACTTTCCTTTCAGTACCTGTAAATGGTAGAACGTCGGAGCCCGGTTCACTGCTCCTAGTTTTCAGCCAATTTTTTAGTTTTCTGCTCTTTTCCCAAATCTCTCAAAAAATGTACGCTACTTGCAAATCACGGTATTGGCTAGACGAGTAGAAGGAAAAAACTTCAAAATATTTTTCGAGAACTCTCTATGTGTTCATTTAAGTCGCGTTTACTACATTTCAGACATTATAATAAAATACACCACTTTCAGTTTTAAGTATTGTTTTTGGGCCTCCGTCCGATGATAAGCTCATCTGGCTCTCATACTTAGAGTTCGGGAAGCACCGCCTCACAAAGCATTCGGTGTATTAAAATACAAAGGGCAGAAAGAACTCGTCTGTTCAATATTTATAAGGACTTTGTACAATCCTGGCCTACATCTACACCTACAGCTACCTGGATACTCTGGAAAAGTATATGAAAAGCGCAATATTATGTATATTCTAGATTATTAATTTATTTTTAACCGGTTTTCGGCTTACAAAGCAATCATCAGATTTCAACTGATTATCATTGTCAAAGAGGGAGTAGTATTCAAGAATAATATTGTAAAAGATGTTACACATCGAGAATGAGGTACTAATACAGAGTAAGTGGCATGTTTGATAGTGCAGAGCCAACGCAATTAAAAATGTTAAAGTTGAACGATAAATAAATATGAAGGAAACAAACGAGCAACACATTAGCTATTAACATGAAAAACAGCGCTTGTAACGTAATTTAAACTAAATTAACAATCCGAATAATACAAAAGTAGTATGCGATAAGAGTACTGAAGAACAGGTTGAAGCGCTATTATATACGGAAGGTGGCACAGGAAGAAGGTAAAAGATACAGTTGGCATTTGTATCAACAGAGTAGAGGAGAACACAGACAAACTGAATTAAATAAACAAATACAAGATAAAAAGAGGAACAGAATGGAATATACAGAAAACTATGAGGATTAAGTGAAGTTTGGAAAAGGGAAATTATTGAGCTGTGTTTGGTCATTTAATATCGATCAGGACTGTGCGCCAGATGTTTATTGATTTCAGAGCTTCCAACAGATTAAGTTGTTTACATCTACATCCATACTCTGCAAACCACTGTGAAGTGTGTGGCAGAGGGTACGTCCCATTGTAACTGTATTTATGGCTTTTCACCATTCCATTCAAGAATGGAGCGCAGGAAGAATGAGTGCTTAAATGCCTCTATGCGTGCTGTAGTTAGCGTAATTTTGTCTTTGCGATGCTAACTGGGAAGGAAGGCCGTCTACATCGAACACAGACGACAATCACCAGACAGTTGAGGAGCTGATTCATAGCAATCGCAGACCGATGAGGACGTTCACACAGCAGTTCTCGAACCGCTCCGTGATCAAGGGGCCGATTTCTATTGTCGACAATTTGAAGGATTGGTAGAACATTCCGACCGTTCTTTACACAGACTTGGCGACTATGTTGAGAAATAGAGTCATGTATCTGTGTCACTTTGAAGTGTAGTGCAGCATTCCATAAAAAGTTACTTGGATAGCCATAATCATTCGTAACTCAATTCTTGAAGTCCCTTCATATCTGTGACACTCATTCAGTACATTCTCAGCAAACACGGAGTCATAATTCTACAACCACTAGCTGCGTTCATGATCAACCTAGCGCGTTACTGTGCTTCTGCCTGATTGGCCAATACAGAACTTATCACAATCAGGACAAGTAATTTTGTACACGCCACTGTTGGCTCATTTTTGGGTCTTAGTTTGACTGATAAAAATGCACTAGGCTGTGGTCTTCCTCTAATAGGAGGAAATCCAGTGGTTATAGGATTTGACTGTTATGGCTACACTCTGTGATACCTGTCTTAGGTATGGGATTGTGGACCACTTCCTGCAGACATTGGAAGGAACAGCAGCGGAAGCATAGAGGAGGGCTATAATTTTCAATTTCGGTTTCCTGTGCAAGATGTGGTCCATTAAGACAGAGTTATAGCCATTGGTTAATGAAATAAATTGTATCGTGTCTAACTCTGCTTTGAAATCTCATTGGACATAGAAACAGATAAAAGAGCGGTGCACCAATGAGTGGAAAGCTGCACATTTGTGTGTTACTGAGAATTGAGAGTAAAAAGTATCACTGTGTTGCATAAGTATGGCTCCTCACTTGCTGAGCATGTACTGAGTGTTGGCAGCAGCTACCAGCCACAGCCCCATGTCCCCCACTGAGCAAACAAAGAACAAAAACGTAATTTGTTGAAAACCCTGGAAAGCAATAAACATGTGGCCCACAGTTCTTATTTCATATTAATTGACCAAATGCTGTTCGATATTTCGTCTCTCTTAAACTTCACCTAATCCTCACAATTTTAGATCGCTTCCTACACTGTCTCATCTATTCTATTCCTCATTTTCTCTTGTATTCAGTTATTTAATTAGGTTTGTCTATGTAATCCATATATTCTATAATTACAAATGTCAGTTTTGTCTTTTATTCTGTTTCTGTATCACCTTCCATAAATAATACCACTTCAATGTATTCGACAGTACTCTTGTCGTACACGAATTTTATTTTATTTCGCTTGTTTGAACTGTGTTATGGGTGCTATTTTTTCCTGTTTATATTTAACGGGTTTCTATTTTGTTCCCTTTGTACACAAATCAAAAAAAGTTTTGCATCTCCTCGGTTCCAAGAATTCCGGAACCTCCATAGAAAATTGGAATAGAAATCAACATAAACATCATTTCTACCATTTTTATTTCTCAGGAAAACCACACATTGCATGTTGTACCACCATACAGCGAGACCTTCAAAGGTGGTTGTCCAGACTGCTGCACACACCGATACCTCTGATACCCAGTAGCACGCCCTCTTGCATTGATGCATGCCTGTATTCGTCGTGGCATACTATCCACAAGTTCATCAAGGCACTGTTGGTCCAGAGTGTCCCACTGCTCAATGGCTATTCGGCGTAGGTCCCTCAGAGTGGTTGGTGGGTCTCTTCGTCCATAAACAGCCCTTTTCAATCTATCCCAGGCATGTTCGATACGGTTCATGTCTGGAGTACATGCTGCCCACTCTAGTCGAGCGATGTCGTTACCCTGAAGGAAGTCATTTACAAGATGTGCACGATGGGGGCGCGAATTGTCGTCCATGAAGACGAATGCCTCGCCAATATGCTGCCCATATAGTTGCACTATCGGTCGGAGGATGGCATTCACGTATCGAACAGCCGTTACGGCGCCTTCCATGACCACCAGCGGTGTACGTCAGCCCCACATAATGCCACCGCAAAACAGCAGTAAACCTCCACCTTGCTGCACTCGCTGGACAGTTTGTCTAAGGCGTTCAGCCTGACCGGGTTGCCTCCAAACACGTCTCCGATGATTGTCTGGTTGAAGGCATATGCGACACTCATCGCTGAAGAGAACGTGATGCCAATCCTGAGCGGTCCTTTCGGCATGTTGTTGAGCCCATCTGTATCGCGCAGCGTGGTGTCGTGGTTGCAAAGATGAACCTCGTCATGGACATTGGGAGTGAAGTTGCGGCTATCGGACCCCTTCCGTCTAATAGGCGCTGCTCACGCATGATTGTTTACATCTTTCGACGGGTTTAGTGACATCTCTGAGCAGTCAAAGGGACTGTGTTTGTGATACAATATCCACAGTCAAGGTCTGTCTACAGGAGTTCTGGGAAGCGAGGTGATGCAAAACTTTTGATGTGTGTATTTATTTGCCGTTTAACAATTTTAATTGTATTACCACTGCACTATCAAAGATATCATTTACTCTGTATTAGCACTTCACTCTTGACGCATAAAATATTGCTCTTGAAGATTGTACCCCCTTTGAGGACGATAGTCAGCTTAGGTCTGGTGATGGCCTCGTAAGCCGAAAATCGATTAACAAAATAAGTTAGTTCTGTAGAATATACACAATATTGTCCTTTTCATTTATAATTATGAAGTTATTCTAGCAAGAAGCGATGGAAGATTTAGTTAATATGGCAAAAGAATCAATCTTCATGATCATGACTATCGTTATCATAATCATTATCATCAATATGTTTAGCCGCATTGTAGTACTTTGAGATGTTTCTCATCATCACAATTTAGTTTCGTAAATGGTGAGAGACATAAGAGATCAACGAAACTGTTCCAAACATTTCTGCGCTCATATGTGTCAATTACTAATCTATTTAATTGCTACTGGCTAATTTCGAGTCTGGCGTTATTTTCACTCAAGAGTACACAGCATTATAACCTAGCAAGTAGTTGCATACTGTACATACATACTGACACACAATGTGCTACAATGGTATTGTATTTCACATGGAAAGTAACTGCTTGATTCAGGCCTGTAAGTAGGATAATGACGATGCTTCCGAAGCTACGCAGGACGGAGTCTCCTTTTTCGAGTTCCACTTGTTAGAGGAACTGGTAGGTAGATTAGGAGTGCTCTCACACCCTGCCTATAACATGACACTGTACCAGTCGTCATCCCCAAAATACAATTTTAAAATATTAATAAAACCAGACACTACAAAATTATTAACGGGGTTTATTCCTAGCTCCGCACAGCCACCCGCCTGGCTAACCATGTGAAGGCTCAAGACCAGTTCCAACTATGAGGAAGAGCTGCGTGAAAGTCTGACAGCATCCATGGTAACGGATAACGACCTACAGTTCTTCTCCTTTGTAAATGTCAGTTCTACTTCCAGAGGTCCCGCAAGCTAATCCATGAGATGTATATTTTGATTTATCTGGTACAGCTGCTCCATGTAAAGGAAGTCCAGGCCATTTGTACCAAAAATGGTTCAAATGGCTCTGAGCAGTATGGGACTTAACATCTGTGGTCATCAGTCCCCTAGAACTTAGAACTAATTAAACCGAACTAACCTAAGGACATCACACACATCCATGGCCGAGGCAGGATTCGAACCTGCGACCGTAGCAGTTGCGCGATTCCAGACTGAAGCGCCTAGAACCGCAAGGCCACCGCGGCCGGCATTTGTACCTCTGGAATTTCCCACATGTGGCAGTAGTACCACACCTCCTAAACAATATACCTCTAACTTCCAGCAAAGGTGACAGGCTCCATACGTTCGTCGAATATGATGGTTCCCCATTGCCCCAAACTAATCTCCATCCACAATGTTCTGGTTGTATCAGCTAGCACTTCCCTTTCGGGCGAATGTGAAGGCCGCGCGGTTAGAGGCGCCATGTCACTGAGTGCGCGGACCCTCCCGCCGGAGGTTCGAGTCCTCCCTCGGGCATGGGTGTGCGTGTTGTTCATAGCAAGCAGTTTGGTCCCTTAGAAATTCACACACATCTGAACATTTGCGAATGTGAACCAAGAGTCATAGTGCAAACTAAAGCCGTAGACATCTGTGAAGAGTATATTATTCCTTTCTTCCAAGGTTCTCGATATTGATTATTGCACAGTAAACGTGTCTGTCTCTGGGTTTCTCCGAGAGAGAATACATTCTGGTGTGTTCGACATACAGATTTCTGTGATCCCCGGTACACAGTCTGGCCGGAAATTGCAACTCCTGAGGCTGCTGTAATCTCTGTAGACAATTTTTTTACATACCTTATTTTGTTTCGCCGTTGGAGGTCAGTACGCAAATGCAGCTTTATGTCCTCTACACCATAACACCTGGACCACCGAAAAGATCATGTCCGACAATGTCCATGGGTGCATTACGTGTCCCCACCTCTTGCCATGTGAAGGTGCGTCCAGAATACTAGAAGAGAGAGAGAACAAGTGGGCCTGGAAGAATGAGCAGGGGACGTTAAATAACTATGCCTTGTTTCTCTGCAACCGTGAATCAGTTATGTGTTACATCTGTTTGTAGGCTAGTGCAAATTTTGGACACAATGCGGTGAGTGTTTTTTCTGTGACTATTCTAGTACTAACTGTTATGCGAGGTCTCAGCTATCGTGTCAGGTATCAGAGATGGAAGGATAGGGAGCTGACGCGGCCGTTACGGAGACGGACGGCGTGACAACATACAGTTAGCTGGCGACTCTAATGCTTCTGCAGACGATAACTCCACCAGCCGCAAGAAGCGCTACGTCCGTATGGGGATGCGGCCGTTGCTTGAGCATTGTGGGGACACTCATTAACGCCGCTCCCAACGGTTTCGTATGCCACCTTGGGACTTCACACGTGCCCCAAAACAATGATCCTAAATTCTTCTTTAGACAATTACAAGAGGTACGATTTTTATCAGTATTCTTCAGGGATGACAGCGAACTTCGATGAAACGCTAACAACTGCGAAAACAGAAACACTAAGAGCGATACATGCGCTTGAAATTGATGTTATGCCGCAGAAAAGACACGGAGACCATACAAATGGCGTTGCTTACAGATCAAAGAGTATGGTGAAAGCGTTTTTTTATCAGTAAGTGTTGACGCTGCAATTTGCTACAATTTGCCCGATAGTCTGATCCGTTGAGACAGGCAGCGTCGAGTTAGAACACGTTATGACTTGTCAGTCAGCGTCCACAGATGCTGCATTGAGGATGTGCGTATTTACCGCATCTGTCGAGCACCAAGGATTCCGAACAACATTTAAGTTCTGTTTCAATTTGCAAAAAAGTGCCAATAATTGGTGTATGGCGTAATGCTGTACCTATGAAGTGGTATGAGCGATTTAAAAGCGGAAATGAATCAGTAGAAGGCGAGCAACGTTAGGGACATCCATTAACCTCAAAAACAGAAGTAAACGTGCAAAAAGTGGTAGGCGAAAACTATTCGAGAGCTTACCGAAGAACTTAGCAGTTCGCACGGGTCCAAGCAAAGCGATTTAACCGATCATTCGTAAATGAGATGAGTGAGTGCAAAATGTGTTCCGAAACTTTTTGAGTAATGAACAGAAAGAAATTCCTGTGTCCATTTGCACCGAGTTGAAGGATCCTCTTCATTCAGATCCAGACTTCATGTCCAGCATTGTATCTGGAGATGAAACTTGGGTCTACGGAAATGATTCTGAAACGAAAATTCAGAGTTCCCAGTGCAAAACCAGTGAACTTCCTCTCCCTAAAACGACACGTCGGTCAAAATCGAATCAAAGTCATGTTCACTGTTTTTTTTTCGATTTTGAGGGCATAGTGCTATTAGAGTTCTGTTCAAGGAGAACAACTGTAAATGCCGAATTTTAAAAGGGCTTACTGCAACGTCTGCGAAACGATGTACGAAGAAAGAGATCAGAAAAATGGGCCAATGGCTTCCCTCTTCATCACAACAACGCTACGTTCCATATGTTGCTTTTGATTCGCGATTTTTCGGCAGGAAAAAAAAAGGTTCAAATGGCTCTGAGCACTATGGGACTTAACTTCTGAGGTCATCAGTCCCCTACAACTTAGAAGTACTTAAACCTAACTAACCTAAGGACATCACACACACATCCATGCCCGAGGCAGGATTCGAACCTGCGACCGTAGCGGTCACGCGGTTCCAGATTGTAGCGCCTAGAACCGCTCGGCGACTCCGGCCGGCGGCAGGAAAAAATGTTCCCTTTCTGTCCATATCAAAGTTACTAACCAAATTTAGCACCATGCAACTTCTGGCTTTTCCCGAAAATTAAAACTGTGCGTAAAGAAAAATGTTTTAAAACCATTCCTGAGCGCCCTTTCGAAATTAGCCTTCCAGAAATGTTTCCAGTCGTCGATTCAACGTTGGGACAAGTGCATTGCTAGCCAAGGACAGTACTTTGAACAAGATGGTGTCTAATTCTATGTAAGCTTATTACGTTGTTTCTAATAAAATATCTTATCACACCTCGTATATTACCTCTGACTGAGATTTCAGTAAGGCCTGAAGTCAAATATCTTGACGTAGGAACAAAGAGAGCTTTGATACGTTGTTGGGAAATATTCCTCTATGCGTTTTGGATGCTAGTCGGGCGAAGACATCAACGTGAGTTCACTATCACGATCCTCAGACCACTCTAGAACGATTCTGACGTTGTGGCACTGACAGTTATCCTGCTGGAAGATGTCACTGACGTAGGGGAAACCATCAGGCATGAAGGGTGGTGGTGTTTCATGATAACGTTCACGTACGACAGTCTACAACTGTCACTGTGCCTTCGGTTACTACCACAGTCCCATGGAAACTCAAGTAAATGTCAACCATTGCGTAACACTGCCCAACCAGCCGTGGCACGGTGTATGTTTCGAGCAGCCATTGACCTGGATGATGGGGAATCCAGACGAGCGATCTAGTATTACGAGAAATGGAATTCTTTCTAGCAGGCAGCACGTCTCGATGATCCCGTGTCCATTGCAATCGTAATTGATAACGCCGTTTGGTGAACAGGGGGTAACGTAGGGATCTTCTGTTGCGAAGTTCCATATCCAACAACGTGCGCTGAACAGCATGTTTCGAAACCCTTTTTCCTGCTCGAGCACCGAACACTATCGTCAGACCTGCCCCAAATCACCGCGTATCCTACTTGACAAAGCGAACAAGTTTCCGTCCTCCATGTTCTGTGATGAGGCGTGGACGTTCAAAACCTTGTCGCCTACTCGTGGTTTCACCGTCCTTCAACAATTTTTAATAGATGCTCACGACAGTAACGAGCGAACTGCTGACCAGCTTCTCCGTTTCCGAGATGCTAAGTTCCAAGTTCCCGGCCATGAGAGTTTTCCCATTGTCAAATTATATCGCTGAATTTTCCTATTTCTGGCCAGCATCGTAACTAGAATGATTCCCGTCTTCTCTCCTCCGCTTATACATTTACCTTAACGAGGGCTAGGGAGCGCCCACACAGACAGACCAAATTAAGAGAATGAATCTGAGGATTGGCGAAAGGAATTTTCCGTGTCATTTCGCCGTCCCACGCCTTGCACCTACAGAAGGGGGTGAGCACAACGAATAGCTGGAGCCAGCCGCAGTTATGAACTTCACTACTGAAGGGAAGAATCTGTTTTTTGCGGCCATTTACCATATCGATCATGCTTCCCGTAGTTGTTGAACTGGTGGACTGGCTAAGACTGAGAGCCGTAAATTGCTTCTGTAGGGCCTAAGTGGGCGCACAACTCACTGCGATGTTATCCGCTGCGGTAACATATGTACTTAAAAAAGCACTGTGTAATAAGTTGACTTTAAGATATATCCAATGATAACAAATAAATGAATGCTCACATGTCACAAGAACGTCAGCCACATATGATCTTTCCCCTTTGGTTAGTTTCAAGTACTAGGGGAACGACCGCCGCTGCGATCTTCTGCTGGTGCCTGGTACGATCATGTACCGAATAGAAAGCTGATAGCAGTGTCCATATACAACACAATTAATACTGCATTTGTGCCAGCAACTGACTAACACAGCACCTGTCTAACATCAGTTAGTTTCCTGTTTCATGAATGATTCGTATGATTAATCGTAATTATATGGAACATGTCGTTTTACATTATTATTACACATTCATATGTTAATATGGCTACGTACTCACCATTTACAAATTTGTTCTTTTTGAATACAGATGTGAATTATTAATTCCTACCTACCTCTTTTTAAACAAAAAAATCGAAATTCCTCTGTAGAATAGAAGGAGCTGTGAAGAAGAAACTTTTACAGTTTGTTTTCAATTTTAACTTTGCATTCTGTCAGACATTTAATATCATGGACAGCTGACCAAACATTTTGGTGGTAGCATTGTGCACCCCTTTTTGTTCTAAAGACAATCTTAATGTGGAGTAATGAATGCCATTATTTCATCTGGTATTGTAATTATGTACATCACCGTCCTACTTGTATTGCCGTGGATTATTTACAACAAACTTCGTTATGAGGTAAATATCCTGCGAAGCTATAGACAAAATGCCTAACATCCTAAACAGTACCACATGTTATTCTTACATCACGTTTTCGAGTAATGAAAATTTTGTTTCTTAGAGATGAGCTGCCCAGAACATTATTCCACATGATATTATTCATTGAAAATACGCAAAATATGTCAACTTATTGATTAGTTTGTCCCCAACATTTGCAGTGTTTCAAAGTGCAAATGTGGCTCAACTAAGTTGCTTTAGGAGTCCAAAACCGTGTTTTTTCCAGTTTAAATTCCCATCAACACGGACACCTAAAATATTAGAAATTTCCGCCCTAGTTATTATTTCCTTACCATGCGTTACGGCATCACTGGTGTAATAACTCTAGATGTGATAACTGAATATGTTGTGCCTTTATGAAACTTAGAGGAAGGCCGTTCGCAGAAAACCACTCAGTAATACTTCTAAGAATTTTATTTACTATTTCTTTTGTTGCTATATATACATTTGGATTGATTACAGTACTAGTGTCATCCAGAAAAAGAACTACTTCCGTTTGTTGTATGTTAGACGGAAGATGGTTCCATAAACAGTCAAGTGCCTTAGATAGGTCACAAAAAATACCAACACTTACTTTTTGTTATTTAATGCCTGTAAAATTTTATGAATGAACGTGTAAATGCAGTTGACCAACTTTTCTGAAATCCAAACGGTGAAGATATTACTGTTGCTCAGGTGGAAAACTATTCCAGAATACTTCATCTTCTCAAGCGTTTTGGAAAATGACGTCATTGCTGAAACGAGTTGGTTATTAAGAAAATTTCAAAGGATTTTTATGTAACGCTTCAACAAATTTGACACAGATCAGCAGTTTCCCATTTAAGACGTACACTGTAAAAGCACAGACTTACCAGAGGTCGATAAGCAGGCGAGTACGTCACAGCATGAAAGCCGAACTGTTCCATTCGCTGTGTCGCTAGGAGCGCTTAGTGCTCTCTCAGCAACTGACCACTAATTCAGTTGTTGGTGTGTGTATTACATACATTTTGATTTGACTGTTGAGGTCTTTGAAGGCGTACAGTTTTAGAGTAATACAAGCATTCAAAGAAAACTTCTCATTTTCATAAAAAGCCGCCAGCCTTGTTGCAATGACCGTCAGCAGCGTTGTTTATTTAGCATTTTATTTGCTTCCCGTGAGAAAGGAGCCGGAGCGTGTGCTCGCAGGAACGGTCTGCGCGTCGGGATCCCTTTGTACGGGGGCAGGCATTGCCCTCTGCCTTCCGTGGCGATTGTTGGAGCTTGCCGTTATTTGCACCCTATACAGTTATGCCGCATTACAATACTCATACGGAACGGAACGGAATTGTCGGCTCCGCTTTAGTGCATCAGAATGGCCGAAGACATCTCTCGTATCTGATCCGAGGCGTTTGCACATCGGCAGAAAGCTCCCTGTATTCTCTAGGTCACGTCTGTCAGCCAAGGAAGCGGAGCCGCATAATCTCGTTATGCTTTCTTTCGGTTGGTCGTTTCAGCTCGTCCAATTAGAAGGGAACGAAGCAAGTTACAGTTCTGAATGGTTTTCAAGAAAATTTTCATGCAACGCTTTAACAAATTTGACACAGATGAGCAATTTCCCTACCAAGAGACGTTGTGAGACTCAACCAAACACAGGGCATGCACTAACACGCCTTTAACACAAAAGGAATATTTATCAGCAGCAGACAGAAGGCGTAGAAGATGCTGAGCAGGAATAGACTAGTATAAGAAAAGTTATTAAGACTGCTGATAAAGCAGTCGGTAAGAAGAAAAAGATACGACGGAAAACGGGCTTAAATTCTGAGCGCTACACCTTGAAACAACCATAAAGTTCAAAAAATGTTTATCTCGATTATTTTAACAACTCAACAGAAGAAAATAATCACACTTTCAAACATAAAAGGGTCAGTGATAAAAAGGAAAAATGATTCAAATGACTCTGAGCACTAAGGCACTTAACATCTGAGGTCATCAGTCCCCTACACTTGTTGTTGTTGTTGTGGTCTTCGGTCCAGAGACTGGTTTGATGCATCTCTCCATGCTACTCTATCCTGTGCAAGCTTCTTCACCTCCCAGTACCTACCGCAACCTACATCCTTCTTAATCTGCTTAGTGTATTTATCTCTTGGTCCCCCTCTACGATTTTTACCCTCCACGCTCCCCTTCAATACTAAATTGGTGATCCCTTGATGCCTCAGAACATGACCTATCAACCGATCCCTTCTTCTAGTCAAGTTGTGCCAAAAACTCCTATTCTCCCCAATTCTATTCATTACCTCCTCATTAGTTATGTGATCTACCCATCCAATTTTCAGCATTCTTCTGTAGCACCACATTTCGAAAACTTCTATTCTCTTCTTGTCCAAACTATTTATCGTCCATGTTTCACTTCCACGCATGGCTACACTCCATACAAATACTTTCAGAAACGACTTCCTGACACTTAAATCTATACTCGATGTTAACAAATTTCTCTTCTTCAGCAACGCTTTCCTTGCCATTGCCAGTCTACATTTTATATCCTCTCTACTTCGACCATCATCAGTTATTTTGCTCCCCAAATAGCAAAATTCCTTTACTACTTTAAGTGTCTCATTTCCTAATCTAATTCCCTCAGCATCACCCGACTTAAGTCGACTACATTCCATTATCTTCGTTTTGCTTTTGTTGATGTTCATCTTATATCCTCCTTTCAAGACACTGTGCATTCCGTTCAACTGTTCTTGCATGTCCTTTGCCGCCTCTGACAGAATTAAATGTCATCGGCGAACCTCAAAGTTTTTATTTCTTCTCTATGGATTTTAATACCTACCCCGAATTTGTCTTTTGTTTCCTTTACTGCTTACTCTAGACTTAGAACTACTTAAACCTAACTAACCTAAGGACATCACACACATCCATGCCCGAGGCAGGATTCGAACCTGCGACCGTAGCAGCAGCGCGGTTCCAGACTGAAGCGCCTAGATTCGCTCCGCCACAGCGGCCGGCGGTAAAAAGGCAGTTAAAGATGCCCAACAATAATCATGAGAACAGTTTCTAAGTATAATCGAAGATGACATCCACGTTAGACAAGCACTAGCCTATAAGGCAATGAAAAAACTTAACAAAACAGACAGAAAAATAGCACAGATAAATAACACAGAACAGCAGCAATGACTCGAGCATTACAAATATCTTTGGTACGCAGACGGGCAAACGGAAGATGGAGAAATGAGATATATACACCCGTAAAGTGTGGACGATTTGTGCATTTGTGGCTATGATGGCCTTGAAGCACAGGAAAGCTGCACGTACAGGCAGAATCAACAATGAATTCATAAGATAATGTGGAATTTCTCTCTGTGTGAGTCTGCTAAATTCGTTCAATATGCGTAGCACAAGAAGTGTCATACAAAGAGAATGGCAACAAGTTGAAGTTATACTGCTGTTTAAAAAAGGAGATGGGCGTAACAGCCAGAATTATAGAGGGATTAGGTTACTAGAGGCAGCATACAAAGCTTACGCTAGGACCATGAATAACAGATGAAACGGAATATCAGAATATTTATAAAGTGAAGAACAAATGGACGTCCATAGAGGAAGTTCGCCAACAGGCGTGATATTTGTGATCAAAGCGATCATTTAAAAACATGTAGAATTTAATCTAGAGACCCACTTAACATTTGTTGATCCGGAAAAGACCTTTGATAAAGATAATAGATAAAAACTGTGGAACATAATGAAGAAAATAGAGTCCTCATTCCATTTAATTAACTCTTTAAGAAGCTTATACGATAGTTAACAATCGCGTTAGATATAAATGGAGAGCCGGCCGTGCCTTTCGTCACTAAAAGTGTGTGTGTGCGCGCACGTGTGTGTATGTGTGTGTGTGTGTGTGTGTGTGTGTGTGTGTTTGAGGGATGTGTGGGGGAGAGTCAGACAGAGATGTAGCATTTCGTAATTTCACCCAGGCTTTTTAATATACATACAGACGATTTATTGTCAAAAGCAAGTCTCATCCAGGTATTACAATAGACAAACACACTACCCTGAATTGTGTTATATATACAGATGATGTCACGATCT
This sequence comes from Schistocerca nitens, assembly GCF_023898315.1. Classification (NCBI taxonomy): domain Eukaryota; kingdom Metazoa; phylum Arthropoda; class Insecta; order Orthoptera; family Acrididae; genus Schistocerca; species Schistocerca nitens. The sequence continues at coordinate 362,966,565 of NC_064616.1, forward strand.
TAACACACAGAGAGAATGACCTACAAAAAGGAATTTATCTTCCAAGCAAGGTAGCCAAAGACTACAATATGACCATATCCACAAAGAAAACTAAAAGGTGGCTTTTATAAGATGGGACCTCATAAGAACAAAAATAGTAGTGAACAGTACAGTAGGAGAATAGGTCAGGCATTTTAATAATCTGGGATGTGGATATTACATACAAGTATTACAGAGATATAGACAAGAAGGTAGCAAAATTTGGAAAAATAAGTGGAACAATGAAATAAACAGGTACTTCAGAAACAAGACATAAAAAATAACAACAAACAAGTTATATAAAGTAATGTCGGCCCCACACTACCCTTGGAAAGTGATTCGTGGGTCATTGACAAACGACAAAAAACTACGACCCGGCAACTGACACGAGATATATTGTCGCTGTGAGAGGCTATATCAGAGTAGAAATATTAGGAAACAGCGACATTAGGAAGGAATTAAACATATTTAACGAAAGAAAATAAAATTTCAAACAACAGAAGTAAATGGAGTGATCATCTCGACAGAATGAGCAATGGTACATTAGTTTAGAAAGTCAAAAATTATAATTCGCTAAAATGAAGAAGTCTTGGAAGTCCAAGGAAGAACTGGAAACCATAACAGGCAAAGGCCTAATATTTGAAGTGCAGAAGAAAAAGAAAAAGGTGATGATGATGATGATGATGAGGAGGAGGAGGAGAAACAATAAGACTACTCAGATCTGTGCGACAGTTGGACTGCGTATTTAAGCTGTCACAATTTTCATCAAAATTGATCAACTCAAAGGTAGTGGACCGGCAGTCCATACGTGTTCTTATACTCCACCAAAAAATCACGGATGACAAAAAGAAAATACACTGATTCTGCAATTTTCTGTACGTACATATTTGGGGTATATATTCAGTTGGTAGTGGTCGCCTTCAAATGAAGACCTATTTCAGTCAACACACGTTTGCATTCGTTGCCTCCAGCGCTCAAAACAGTTCTACATGTCGTGTTCCACAGGGCCGCGCGGGGTAGCCGTGCGGTCTATGGCGCCTTGCCTCGCTTCGAACGGCTCCCCCCATCGGGGCTTCGAGTTCTCCCTCGGGCATGGGTGTGTGTGTTGTCCTTAGTGTAAGTTAGTTTAAGTTAGATTACGTAGTGTGTAAGCCTAGGGACCGATGACCTTAGCAGTTTGGTCCCATAGGAACTTACCACAAATTTCCTTTCGTGTTCCATGGGGCTGCACATTTTTGCCTCCTGGTGAAGTGCAAGAACACTTCTGTACTAAACTGATCATTCGCGGCCAGGAATTGATCTATTTTGATGACTCTTGTCACAGAGTCTGAAATCTTCAATCCAGCACAGTATATATAGGACGGACACGAAAATAGAGATGTTAAGCGTGTAGACTTTCTAGACCTGTCATATCTAGACTGCATATGGTACCATCCACTATACACTTCTGATGAAGAAAATCTATGAGATGGCGATGCATCAGAAGCTAACACAGACTATCATAATTCTTCTCCAAAATCGCAGGTTCCTCTGTATGATAACTCTTCTTCAAAATCGCAGGTTCCTCACAGAGATTCTGGATAAAAGTAATAAATGGTGGAATAAAGAAATAATCTAGAAGGCAGTGTGCTCGGCCTGCTCTATTAAATATCTACACTAACGACAAGCCCGTATCCAAAGATTCAAATAGACGGCCCACTATTTGTGCCACAATACTCAGAATCGATCGACGTCCTCCGGTTTGCTGCCAAGTGGAAGGTCTAAACCAGATTTTCGTTTGATTCTGCGACGTTCACGGATGCGAATTTTTCTACCCCCGCAATTGGGTGGAGAATTGTAGTGCCTCCCTCAATGAACTTTTCGAATTACTTAACGGTGAAGAGGGCATCACTGAACAGTGTGTGGTGTAGCAGGATGTACCGTAGAGAAAGCAGAAGGAATATATAAACAAAAGTTTTGGAATAGACGTCATCCGAATTGGTTCAAATGGCTCTGAGCACTAAGGGACTTACCTGCTGATGTCATCAGTCCCCTAGAACTTAGAACTACTTAAACCTAACTAACCTAAGGACATCACATACGTCCATGCCCGAGGCAGGATTCGAACCTGCGACCGTAGCGGTCGCGCGGTTCCAGACTGTAGCGCCTAGAACCGCTTGACCACACCGGCCGGCCATCCGAATTGGAAAAAAACTTGTTGCTGTGTGTAGAAACCTATGAGAAGCTCAATGGCTAAAGCCACAGAGAACTGTCCAAGATTCTCAACAATTAACTGTTGAGGGGATAGTATTTGGGGAGTTGCTGCTGGGACATGTGGACGAAGTTGTCATATGCCAGTGATGGTACCAATGACTACGGGTGTTACAAATAATATTAAGGAAGGTAAGAAAACGTTTTCCTTGACAAAACTGCAGAGTATCTGAGTAGTTGACACAAAATTTTCAGTTCTGAGGACGAAGGTGTGGAGTATAAATAAATACGTTCAATACGTCTTAAACCAATAGCTGCCAAGTAAGATTGTAATGAATGAGTAAGGTCCCACGTTGTTCAATAGCAAATTTTGAAAGTTGCTACAAGAACATACGGAAATGCATCACAGAAATATGGGAACCCATAGCCTAGATGACAAACAAAAACTGAACGAAACTGAAATGCCGGCCGGGGTGGCCGAGCGGTTCTAGGCGCTACAGTCTGGAACCGCGCGACCGCTACGGTCGCAGGTTTGAATCCTGCCTCGGGCATGGATGTGTTTGATGTCCTTAGGTTAGTTAGGTTTAAGTAGTTCTAAGTTCTAGGGGACCGATGACCTTAGAAGTTAAGTCCCATAGTGCTCAGAGCCATTTGAACCATTTTTTTGAAATTGGAATGAGCCTAAAAATAGCACTGAGAGAAGAGTTTAGTGAATATGGAAGTAAATTTTTGACAACCAATGTAACTAAAAACCATAAAACATTTGGTCTTAGTTAAAATCAGTAAGCGAAATGAAATAATCTACTCAGTCGCTCAGTGTCCATACTAGCACCGAAACGGAAGATGACAGAGAGAAGGCAAATACTAGATCTTCCAAAACTGCATCACCGAGGAAGATCGTGATACGGTTCCTCCTTTGGCTCAGAACACGAATTCCGAAATGGTAGAAATTGGCATAAATGATCGCGGAATGAAAAATCAATTAAAATCATTCAATAGTGGAATGGAATCGCAACAGGATGAGATACCTGTGAAAATCTACATAAATTATGTGAAAGAATGTTTTCCTTCCAGTAGCATTTTAACATAGGTCGCTGGAGCATCGAAGGACATCTAACGACTCTCACAAATCTCAGGTCATTTCCGTTTTCAAGAAGGGTCGTAGGACAGATGCACATAATTATAGGTCTACAGCGTTGAGCTCAGTTTCTTATAGAATTATGGAACATGTTTCGCGCTCAAGTACACTCTAAGAAAAAGAAAGTGTTGTTCCACCTCTGGGCCCGTTTTGTTGACCTCCATGGTAAGCCTTCCCAGCAAGATAATGCCCGTCCGCACACGATAAGAGTTCCTAATGCTTCTCTTCGTGCAAGACAAACCCTATCTTGGCCAGACAGGACGCCGGATGTCTCCCGAACTGAGATAGTTAGGAGCGTTATGGGCAAGTCACTCCAACCCAGCCAGGGATCTTTGTGATCTAACGTGCCAGTTGGATTGAATTTCGTACAACATCCCTCAGAAGCACATCCAACAACTCTATCAGTCAATAACTGCTTGCATAACGGCCAGAGGTAGACCAACGGGTTATTGACTTGCTCGATTTGTGAAGCTCTATCTCATAAATAAATCATCCAGTTTTTCTGAACTTTTAATCATATTTCGTCTGCACATCTACATTACTTCTACCGATTTCCGTCCCATTTGGATAATTCGTTCGTGGTGCGTCTGTTTTTTCTTTGAGTGGATTATGACATCCTGAGGGCCATAAACACAGGCGCCCAGGTTGATGAAGTGCTCCTTGCCTAAAGAAGGCATTTGATACAGTTCCGCAGTCTCGTTTAGTGAACAAAATACAAGTTTACTGAGTATCAGACCACATATATGGCAGGATTCAGGACTTCCTTACAGACAGAACTCAACACTTTGCTCTTAACGGAAGAAAATAGACACACACATAGATAATTTCAAGAGTACGCCAAGGAAGTCTGATAGGAACGTTACCGTTCGCAGTTGACACCAAATGTGCACACACAAGTCACCTAATTCCCACAAATTCTGGGGGACGTGTTTCGATTGGGTTCAGATCTAGCGAGTTGGAGTGGCCAGTTCATCAATTGGAACTCTTTACTGTGTTCCTCTAACCACTCCATCACACTCCTGGCCTTGTGACATAACGCATTATCTTGCTGAAAACTGCCACTGCCGTCGGGCAACATGATCGTCATGAAGGGGTGTACGTGGTCTGTAACCAGTGCACGATACTCCTTGAATGCTATGGTGCCTTGAACGAACTCCACATGATCCATGGATGCCCTTGCGAATGTTCCTCGGAGCATAAAGGAACCGCCGCCAGCTTGTCTCCGTCCCTCAGTACAGTTGTTAAGGAGCTGTTCCCCAGGAATACGACAGATTTGTGCACTCCCATCGGCATGAAGAGGAAGAAATCGTGACGCATCAGACCATGCAACGCTCTGCCACTGTGCCAACGTCCAGTGCCGATGGTCTCGTGTCCATTTTTGCAGATGCCGTGGTGTTAACACTGGCACATGCATGGGTCGTCGGCTGCGGAGGCCCATCGTCAGGAGTGTCCGACGCACTGTGTGTTCAGAGACACTTGTACTCTGCCTAGATTTGAAGTCTGACGTTAGTGCCACCACAGTTCGTTCATATACAGTGTGAGCCAGAACTCCACCGACAAACTTTCAGAGATTGTTCGGGAATACTTCCTGAGTAGTTTGATATAAGGGACCCTCAGTCTCCGTCGGCTCGTTACTGAGTTATTGCATTTTGTTCAATTTCTTGCCCAAATTAGCTCTGTATATGTGTGGCACTGAAAGTCGTGCACAACAGTGCAAAAACTGTTTCATTACTATAACAATTAATAACTGCTTCGACCAGTAATGTTGTCCACTTCCAAGTCATGACGGCGGCTTGTCTCGCCCCACGACGACAATGTAGGGACGGTGCAGAACGCAGTAACGCATAGGCATGCAGGACGAGGGGTGTTGATATGCGGGGCCGCAGCACCGTGGGACTGTGGCGACGTGCATTCTACAGCAGTGAATCTCGATGCCACCCGCTTCCGCGAGTGGGAGGCGCTCGTCTACGAATACGAGGTATAGGAACTAGCACCGCCTAAGCGCTGTAACGTTTCTTACCTCCATTCATATGACATCCTACGTAACGTGGGCACCCAGGTAGATTGTTAGCAGTTTGAAATATCAATACAACATTTCTGATTAGCGATTTGTATATAGGTGTAAGTAATTTACGAACGTAGGGAAACTTATTTACCACTTTATTTCTGTCTTCAACAGCCTTCGAACATCGTAGAAAAGTTATTTACCACTTTATTTCTGTCTTCAACAGCCTTCGAACATCGTAAAAAAAGTACATCGAACCGTTTAAAACTCAGTTATTGCTTAAAAATATTGGATTATTTTTAAGCAACAAATTTTTCCTTAGATAGCTCAATTACCTTTTCGTTTTTACTATGTTATGAGTCTGTCGATGGGTGTAATAAAGTGATCAATACATTTTAGCAAACTTCTTAAAGTGAGTATTCAAGAATAGGGCTGTGGCCATATTATCATATGTTTACCCCGAAAAAGAGGCAAAAGTGAGATGTGCCAGAACCTGAATCCTCAAATTTACATTTTCAGCTACTCTTGGTGAAACTTTTCACAATATCACTGTATTCTTCCTTTCAAAAGGGCTGGTATACAAGAAAATCGTTCCACACGGCAAAAGACTACACGTTTTACGTTAACAACTTACCGAAAATGTTTTTTCTTGCATTAGTGCAAAGCGAAGAATGATCACCTGAAGCAATGGCCGCCCCATATTACGTAGGTGGTACACTTTGTGATATAATTTCGTTCAATTCACGGTTACTTCTATCAGTCAAAAATCGATTTCAGGCACTCAATTAACGTCTGATTTGTTTCCTCTCACTGAAATTTCTTTGTTCCCTATCATCCAGTTTTTCACTCAACTGAAGTTTGTTCTGATGAAACATGACATTTTCGACCAAAACAAAAAATTGTTTGAAATTTTCAGCCTCCTTCCACGTCAATGATTTTACTTCTGTTTATCAACTGGCACTATGTTATTCAAACTATCACTTTCGGTTTTTCCTTTAGAAACTGTGCTAGCATCACTAACATTTACTCTAAGTGATGAGAAGTTTTTCAGGATCATATCTTCCATGAGATAAACGTACAAAGCGGTCCTCTTGTTCGTGACACTTTTTAAAAACAGCCTTTGGCAAAAGTTGAGTTATCTCAGTCGAAATTGTAGATCAGAATACCTAGATTCAGGCCGCTAGTTTCACAATGAGACAAGGCTTTAATTAATGTCAATTGATTAAAACATCGATAAGAATTGATCGATAACTTTCAAAATACATTGCTTGGAATAATTTTATTTCAGATTTGTACTCCACAAATCAAATGCTGTCGATTAATAATATACTGATCAGAGAGAACATCATGGCCACCTACCTAAGAGCCGGTATGTCCACCTTTGGCACAGGTAACAGCGGCGACGCGTCGTGGCACGGAAGCAATGAGGTGTCGGTAGGTCGCTGGAGGGAGTTCGCAGTTGACACCAAATGCCCACACAAGTCACCTAATTCCCACAAATTCTGGGGGACGTGTTTCGATTGGGTTCAGATCTGGCGAGTTGGGGCGGCCAGTTCATCAATTGGAACTCTTTACGGTGTTCCTCTAACCACTCCATCACACTCGTGGCCTTGTGACATAACGCATTATCTTGCTGAAAACTGCCACTGCCGTCGGGCGACATGATCGTCATGAAGGGGTGTACGTGGTCTGCAACCAGTGCACGATACTCCTTGAATGCTATGGTGCCTTGAACGAACTCCACATGATCCATGGATGCCCTTGCGAATGTTCCTCAGAGCATAAAGGAACCGCCGCCAGCTTGTCTCCGTCCCTCAGTACAGTTGTTAAGGAGCTGTTCCCCAGGAATACGACAGATTTGTGCCCTCCCATCGGCATGATGAGGAAGATATCGTGACGCATCAGACCATGCAACGCTCTGCCACTGTGCCAACGTCCAGTGCCGATGGTCTCGTGTCCATTTTTGCAGATGCCGTGATGTTAACACTGGCACATGCATGGGTCGTCGGCTGCGGAGGCCCATCGTCAGCAGTGTCCGACGCACTGTGTGTTCAGAGACACTTGTACTCTGCCCAGATTTAAAGTGTGACGTTAGTACCACCACAGTTCGTCGCCTGTCCTGTTTTACCATTCTAACCAGCCTACGACGTCGACACCTGTAACGAGATGGCCGCCCAGCGACGTCTGGACGTGGTTTCACCTTGGTTTCGTCACGTGTTGAAGACTCTCGACACAGCACTTCTCGAACACCCAACAAGTCTTGCAGTTTCCGAAATGCTTGTGCCGAGTCTCTGGGCCATCACAATCTGCTCTTGGTCAAACTCTGGTAGATCACGTGTCTTCCCATTCTACACACGGACAGCATGCTCACAGAGGCTACAAGCACCTTGCGTGTGTCTGACTAGAAGCCATTCCCCGCCCTTGCGAATGTTCATCAGAGCATAAAGGAACCGCCGCCAGCTTGTCTCCGTCCCTCAGTACAGTTGTTATGGAGCTGTTCCCCAGGAATACGACAGATACCAGGTGACGCTGCTATCGCCTGGACTGGTTTATATTAATACTAGATCGGTGGTCATAATGTTCTAGCTGATCAGCATATACGTAATAATAACATTGTATTAATTTTGGCAATGTCTTTGTACATTTTGTTTTTGCATTTTTTGAGCCCTTCTGTCCGCATGTCAACCCCCTTCAGTCATAATCTTACAAATGTCATCTTCAAGCAAACAGAATCATCACTTTCTAAGAGACGTGCGCTGGTTCATGTACAATATTTGGCTTCCGTTTCAGTTTTAATTTTGATTAGAACCTAATGGGATGGGCGTTATGGCGTAAGAAATGCACTGCGAGACCAAATTTTAAGCGGGTCACGATGTTCAATAAGAACTTTGTTGCTGTGGAGATGGCGAAGACAGCAGTAGAGTTTACGAAATCTGTTTATGTGGGGACGTACATGCTAGACCTATCCAAACTCAACATGTACTGTTTTCACCGTGTTTTGGAGAAAACTCATTTCGCAGATCCTATATTACTTTATATGGATACAGTTAACTTCATCTATTGGGCGAAGAACTGCGATCCCTCTGCAGTAATGAGTTACCCAGGCAATGAATTCAATACGTCCTCATAACGGCCGATGATCCACAGAATAAGAAGGTTATCGGCCTTATGAAGGACAAGTTGTAGAATTTTGGAACACGTGTTATGTTCGAGTATAATGACTTTCCTGGAGACTAGAAATCTACTCTGTAGGAATCAGCATGGGTTGCGAAAAAGACGGTCGTGTGAAACCCAGCTCGCGCTATTCGTCCACGAGACTCAGAGGGCCATAGGCACGGGTTCACGGGTAGATGCCGTGTTTCTTGACTTCCGCAAAGCGTTCGATACAGTTCCCCACAGTCGTTTAATGAACAAAGGAAGAGCATATGGACTATTAGACCAATTGTGTGATTGGATTGAGGAGTTCCTAGATAACAGAACGCAGCATGTCATTCACAATGGAGAGAAGTCTTCCGAAGTAAGACTGATTTCAGGTGTGCCAGAGGGGAGTGTCATGGGACCGTTGCTGTTCACAATATACATAAATGAACTGATGGATGACATCGGAAGTTCACTGAGGCTTTTTGCAGATGATGCTGTGGTGTATCGAGAGGTTGTAACAATGGAAAATTGTACTGAAATGCAGGAGGATCTGCAGCGAATTGACGCATGGTGCAGGGAATGGCAATTGAATCTCAATGTAGACAAGTGTAATGTGCTGCGAATACATAGAAAAATGGTTCAAATGGCTCTGAGCACTATTGGACTTAACATCTGAGGTCATCAGTCCCCTAGAACTTAGAACTACTTAAACTTAACTAACCTAAGGACATCACACACATCCATGCCCGAGGCAGGATTCGAACCTGTGACCGTAGCGGTCGCGCGGTTCCATACTGAAGCGCCTAGAACCGCTCGGCCACACTGGCCGGCGAATACATAGAAAGATAGATCCCTTATAATTTAGCTACAAAATAGCAGGTCAACAACTGGAAGCAGTTAATTCCATAAAATATCTGGGAATACCCATTAGGAGTGATTTAAAATGGAATGATCATATAAAGTTGATCGTCGGTAAAGCAGATGCCAGACTGAGATTCATTGGAAGAATCCTAAGGAAATGCAATCCGAAAACAAAGGGAATAGGTTACAGTACGCTTCTTCGCCCACTGCTTGAATCATGCTCAGCGGTGTGGGATCCGCACCAGATAGGGTTGATAGAAGAGATAGAGAAGATCCAACGGAGAGCAGCGCGCTTCGTTACAGGATCATTTAGTAATCGCGAAAGCGTTACGGAGATGATAGATAAACTCCAGTGGAAGACTCTGCAAGAGAGACGCTCAGTAGCTCGGTACGGGCTTTTGTTAAAGTTTCGAGAACATACCTTCACCGAAGAGTCCAGCAGTATATTGCTCCCTCCTACGTATATCTCGCGAAGAGGCCATGAGGATAAAATCAGAGACATTAGAGCCCACACAGAAGCATACAGACAATCCTTCTTTCCACGAACAATACGAGACTGGAATAGAAGGGAGAACCGATAGAGGTACTCAGGGTACCCTCCGCCACACACCGTCAGGTGGCTTGCGGAGTATGGATGTAGATGTAGATGTAGATGAAGGCGAATGGATTGCCGATTTTTCAGTTTGTAGGTCTGCTATCAAAAATGTATGCAAAACGCACATTGGAAGGTGCCACATAGAGGTGGGATAAATGTGTCCGTCGTATGGCATCGAGAGCCCACTGTACTGAATAAACGTTCAAACGTGTGTGAATTCTTAAAAGACCAAACTGCTGAGGTCATCGGTCCCTAGACTTACACACCCCTTAAACTAACTTACACTAACCTATGCTAAGAACAATGCACACACCCATGCCCTATGGTGGACTCAAACCACCTGTAATGAAGAATATTTGTGTTGCCTATACAGCACTGCTCGCGATGCTGCACTGCAGCCGCCGCATATGGTACGGCAAACTAGAGTTCGATTGAGAGGACACGAGAAGTACAGTCGTGCTCAAAAGTACCCGAACAGCCTGAATTGTATTTCGCCTGATTCGCATGCATCCCACATTACGCAGCTGTCTAGCAGGTCCTCTAATCACTTCTCGGTACAGTCGTTTGACTATTGAAAATGGTTCCAACAAGTCACCACTAGAAAACACTGCTCTGTATCGCAATAACACAAGCTGTAAACTGTAAAGTAATACCACGATATTACAAATATGAGGGAACACCTTATCACAGATAAGACTGTCCTTAAGGCTTGTAAGCTCACATTTATCACAATAAATGACATACCTGAAATGTTAACACTCATTATTACGTCAGATAGGTAATGCACGTAGTAAGTTCGTCTTATTCATGATTTCCTCTTCAAAGTAACATACCGTACGTATTATGTAACACAAAATTATATTAAAAATTTAAGTTATTCACGAGCAGCTAGTTGAGACTATGCATGAACTTCAAATGACACGACATACCGTCTCGTTTTGCATATGGATTCAAACCCACGTCATGCAGACTAAGCAAAGATTTCGTGACTGACGGAAACTAACAGTCATTCGTGACTAGGCATACAGAGAGTGATATATCTCGATTTTAGACAGTATCAGTTAGCAAATATCAACTTTAAATTACATAACCTAAATATTTTTAACGGATGCGAATTCCTACCTGGCATCTATTGTCCCTGTTAACGAACTATGAGATGTGTTAAATATTGCTTCTTCACAAGTAATTTACTTGAAAGACCGTGAGGTAAAGCTTTGTGTTGGACAGGGATTCGAACCTAATAGGATTGTTATCGAAGCACAATCAACTGTGACATATCGGATTTTCTCGGCAGTAGCTAGATGTTTTAACTGAAATGACGAGACGAAACATTAATTTTTTCCTTCCCAGGACTCCAACCCGGCACCTATCGCTGTTATATTCTAGAGATAACGAACGTTAAATATGGGTTTGTTACACCAGCAGTGTCGTGTGAGCATGTTTGAACTAGAAATAATATGACGTAGAGTTCAGTGCTGACTGGGAGTCGAACCCCGCATATATCGTTGTAGACTACACGCAAAGAGACGTCAGTTGCCGACTTCTGTTCCACCAGCAGCTTGGAATAACATCCTTGAACTTACAGTGATCTCACAAATAGTTATGTGTCTCACTGGGAGTCAAAAATGTCAGATATCGTTAGTGTTGACAACGAATGAAATACATTAAAAATCTAAATTATTATCCACCAGCAGATAGGTGTTGTTATTCTACAGCTAGATAATACATAATGAAAACTTTAGTGCTGGGCCAGGATTCGAACCCATTCACGCGCAATATGTGGAGATGTTGAAGAATCTGCAGTTTTGAACAAACAACAAAGTGTAGTCGAGCTGTATTGTCAGGAAGGGATCAAATTCCGCGTTAAGGGCGGTCTGAGTTGCATTCCCAGTTCAGAACCAATTTTATCGACATACAGAAGCTCAAATAAAAGATGGAATAAGTGTCCTGTGACCCAACATAGCGTTTGTTTCGTCACTAGAAATAAATAACTAGTATAATAAAGGTGACTGGTGATAGAGTTTCTACATGTTGCCATTCCTGACTTTATTGTGGTCCAACCTAACGTCTACTTGGTAGAGAAGGAGTATCATATTTAATGTGAATTTCAGACCACAATGCCATTATACCTTCTTCACTTGGCGTAGCCAGAAGAGAATAGTCTGTCTATCCTTATCAAAAACCACTGGAAGAAGTTGGAATCGAACCCGGACCGTAAATATAAGAACCTATTATCATTCAAATAGGCCACCAAATCCTGTCCTCTACTACTCATTTTTCTATCGTAACACTGTTGCGCTTCACTGGATGAGAATTCTGACACACGGGCTCCCTGTAGTGGTTTGCAGCATGTTCAGTACATTCATTTACTTGGTTGACCGAATCGCCATGAACTAGCTGCCTCGGGTACCAAGTGCATACATTCGACACTATTTTGTAATCACTGAAATAAAATCACGTAACTACCACCTACACAGAACTGCCAACAGTGTAGGATGCAGAAATTTAAACAGGAAGTGTTCCTTTCCACTTCAGCTACTCTATTGCGCTATCTGTTTGTTGAAAACGTCGTGCAGTGCAAAAGAAAAGCTGTAACTGTCTGTCTCTCAGAAGTCTAGATCCGGCCATATACATTATCTCACAGCACTGTGGAATGCGGAAGTTCTCGAGGACCCGTTATTGAGTTCTGGAGCTGCGGTAGCAACATGTCGCCTAGAAGTGTAACGGTAAGTGTCGTGCACCGTTGATAAGATGTCGCTAGTTCGAATACAATCACTTCTCCTTTTTTTAAACCGCAATTCTGCTGTCTGCTGAAGTTATTTATGTAATGGAACTTTGAACATAATTACCTTCACTTCTCAACCCAAAATAGTCGAATGTGGAAAAAGGGCTAACTTCTGTGACATTTTGTTCTTTTCAGGTTTAATAGATGGCCAGGCAGCAGATGCATCTCGAAGCTTTTGTATTATGTATGGAGACAGCGCATCGTGCCTAAATACATCAGAAAAGTATTTTCTACATTAGCTGTCGCGTGGTAGTGGCATTTTATTCTTCTTCAAACCTTGTTTGACAGCTTTAACTCAGAACAAGTTTTCTACATACATGTAATCAAGAAACTGCATGTGCAGTGTCAGACTGTTAGAGGTAACATCAGAGAATTAGCATATATCGTTGATGATTAATTTCTCTCTCATGTTTACTATTGTTTTAACAACACTAAAAGAACCATTACGGAAATTGTGCACTGTATTATAGGAAATGAAATAAAACTACCCATGATAACCTTAGGACGAAGGTCTGTTTTAATAAAACTGAGTATCTGAACACAGACGTGCCTCTGTCAACACGAATTAGTAAAATACTACTCACTTAGATTTGGATTGGGTCTGTGTTTAATTGGTATGCTGTGTCATACTCAAGAGGTATGCAAATGTGGCATTTCTCAAATAAAGTTATGTATTCCTAGAAACCCAAAATTTGCTTGTCAGCAGCGGAAAGAGGCGTTACCTGTTGTGCAGCATTGTAAGTTTTTCACCATTGCACTATGAGCCGAAAGTATTTTCTTGCGATTTCCTTATCGATATTTGATCTGACTGCTTGTAGCCCTGCACACTGTATACAGAAGTGGAAGAGAGAGCACCACTAAATTCTACAACCCATATGCATTGCATACACACAGAAATTACTATTACAGTGTACTTATGGAGCCCATTGAGTGAACTGCGAATTTTCTGGTGAGAAAGGGCAGTGGCAAACAGTCTTCGCTACATTAGGTTACTTAAACTGGTGTCACTCTGAGCTAGAATTTATGGTCTGCGACTATGTGTAAGGTCAATGAGTGGGATGCGGGTTGTGCAACTGTGAAATACTTTCCTACATTATACAAGCGAATATTAAATTTGAACTAATATTGCGAAAATTTTGAACTTGTATAGCTTAGAATGAAAATCTTTCTGTTTATTTCAAAGGAAAACAATTGATTTCTAAAACATTTTCTGTCATACACAAGTTGAAACAGGTAACGTCGACCAAATCATATGGAAGAACTGACAGCGACGTATATCAGAAGACAGTAAGATCCCTTGGCTTTCGGTTTGACAGTATTCGACAGCCATTTCTAGGCGAAAGTAATTGAAGAAAGGCAGCACGTTTTTGTTATCACGTAACGTCTTCTTCAATTACTTTAGTTTTAATGTAATCTACGAGTAATTGCTGATGTTTGATATGAACATGGAAAGGATTCCGTAGACAGGGAATGAACCAGTTCTTGGGCAACTACATCTATAATTACCAAAAGGCACTACGTGATATTCAAGCACATGTATTCCCACAGCAGTATGAAGAAAATGATAGTAATAATGACGGTAATAATCTAATTATCCGGTAACTTCACACTTCACAGTGGATTTTCTCGAACTAAGAAATTTGCTGAATTGGTGAAAATTTCAAAATGGTTTCACATCGAGGCTATGATGCCTAGAAGAGTCTTTACATCCTGCTGACATGAGAACAGCGTAATCTCCGTGTCAGAAGCTTGCTTCTACTTAACCATTTAATAGACTCACATTTTTTCCCACCATGACTAATTTTGTAAGCTAAGTACATCATATTTTACAGCACACTCTTGGGGCTGGGAAATGTGGCCACAATAGTCTGGTGGAACGAACTATCACAGCTGTAATGCGTGGGTTAAGGCATTTACTTTTAAGAGGCACAAACAGATTTACTTTTCCTCTGGTAACATCAAGAGAAAGACGTTATAATCCAGAATCCGCATTAAACATCAGGTTCCTTCATTACCAACTGGGCAGAGCCGGTTTACGTCGGGAAATGAGATAGGCGAAAGACATGGTAAACAGCAGCCGGCCGAAGTGGACGAGCGGTTCTAGGCGCTACAGTCTGGAGCCGCGCGACCGCTACAGTCGCAGGTTCGATTCCTGCCTCGGGCGTGGATGTGTGTGTTGTCCTTAGGTTAGTTAGATTTAAGTAGTTCTAAGCTCTAGTGGACTGATGACCTCAGACGTTAAGTCCCATAGTGCTCAGAGCCAATTGAAAAATTTTTTTGTAGCCAGTAAACTTACTTACATAAGAGAATTTTATTTTATTTGATGAACCGATACCCATTTAAAGGAACAGGAGTCTTATTTTACTTGTACTTGATTGAACTAGAGACATTGAACAATTTGGTGCTGCACTGTGATTAGAATTCGTATCTCCTCTTTCCAGGATCTGAATCTCTCGGAACAGTATAATTCAATCATTTTGTTCCTTTTCCCGAGACTGCAAGCTACTCTAGGTCTCCTCCAAAGGTAAGTATGTAAGAAATGAAAGATTTCTTTACATATCATGATTCAATTTTTTTCAACAGTTTTTACTCTTTCTCTCATTCTTTTTATTTCTCTCTCTCTGTCTCTCAGACACACACACACACACACACACACACACACACACATTCTTTTTTATTTTTATTTGTCTGTCTATGAGAATTACTGATTTATGATGCTCAGTTTGCAGTCAGTTCTGAGAATTAATAGTAACTACGCTCTAGTCCCTAAACCTAGTTACAGAAATGCGAATCAGATGCTTTACGTATTCCAGGCCGTGGCAGCCCCGACTTTGAGACGCCAGCTATGGTCACTTCCCAGCCCGCTGTAGGAACACATCGGTTTGTCTTCTTCCTGCTGGTACTGTAAATGAGATTTGGCAACAAGCAAGGTATGTTTGGCAACTCTGTGATCGACGAGTTACTTCCTGGTGTGCTCGGAATTAAGCCTCAAAGTTCACTTTATATTTCCTGTCATTTCCATTGAATAATCTGAGTTATTATCGCTTGAGGTGTAACAAAAGTTTGTAAATTTACGGTTTTTAGCCCAGGAAAGTTGTTACAAGAGGAAATAGCAACTAATCTCGTCCTTTTAATAGCGGTTTACGAGTTCTAGCCACTATTGGCCTCGTAAGAAGAAACAAAGCCACATACCACTTTGTTAGTTCTGTGGTAATGTGCTGACCTCTGAAAAATAGTCTCTTAAGGTTCACGGTTCCAGTCTCGCTGACTGTAACGTTTTTATCCCTGATGTTAAAGGGCTACAAGCAGTCAGATCAAATATCGATAAGGAAATCGCAAGAAAATACTTTTGGCTCATAGTACAATGGTGAAAAACTTACAATGTTGCACAACAGGTAACGCCTCTTCCCGCTGCTGACAAGCAAATTTTGGGTTTCTAGGAATACACAACTTTATTTATGAAATGCCACATTTGCTTACTTCTTGAGTACGACACAGCATACCAATTAAACACAGACCCAATCGAAATCTAAGTGAGTATATTTTACTAATTCGTGCCAATAGAGGCACGTCTGTGTACAGATACTCAGTGTTATTAAAACAGACCTTCATTGTGATTTTATCGCGGGTAGTTTTATTTCATTTCTTATAATACAGTGCACAATTTTCGTAATGTTTGTTTTGGTGTTGCACACATGGAAGAATCCTGGATATACTAGAAGGTATCAGATAGATTATATAATGGTAAGACAGAGATTTAGGAACCAGGTATTAAATTGTAAGACATTTCCAGGGACAGATGTGTACTCTGACCACAATCTATTGGTTATGAACTGTAGATTAAAACTGAAGAAACTGCAAAAAGGTGAGAATTTAGGGAGATGGGATCTGGATAAACTGAAAGAACCAGAGGTTGTACAGAGTTTCAGGGAGAGCATAAGGTAACAATTGACAGGAATGGGGGAAAGACATACAGTAGAAGAAGAATGGGTAGCTTTGAGGAATGAAATAATGAAGGTAGCAGGGGATCAAGTAGGTAAAAAGACGAGGGCTAGTAGAAATCCTTGGGTAACAGAAGAGATACTGAATTTAATTGATGAAAGGAGAAAATACAAAAATGCAGTAAGTGAAGCAAGCAAAAAGGAATACAAACGTCTCAAAAATGAGATCGACAGGAAGTGCAAAATGGCTAAGCAGGCATGGCTAGAGGACAAATGTAAGGATGTAGAGGCTTATCTCACTAGGGGTAAGATAGATACTGCCTACAGGAAAATTAAAGAGACCTTTGGAGAAAAGAGAACCACTTGTATGAACATCAAGAGCTCATATGGAAACCCAGTTCTAAGCTTAGAAGGTAAAGCAGAAAGGTGGAAGGAGTATATAGAGGGTCTATACAAGGGCGATGTTATTGAGGACAATATAATGGAAATGGAAGAGGAGGTAGAAGAAGATGAAATGGGAGATATGATACTGCGTGAAGAGTTTGACAGAGCACTGAAAGGCCTGAGTCGAAATAAGGCCCTGGGAGTAGACAACATTCCATTAGAACTACTGACAGTCTTGGGAGAGCCAGTACTGACAAAACTCTACCATCTGGTGAGCAAGATGTATGAGACAGGCGAAATACCCTCAGACTTCAAGAAGAATATAATAATTCCAAACCCAAAGAAAGCAGGTGCTGACAGATGTGTTGAGTGGTACTTAAGTAAATAAATTAGTGAAATCAAAGTGAAGTAGAAATTAGAATATAAATGAAAAACTTGGTTTAGTTTAGAGAGTTACATACTGGCAAACAGCGGGCAGAACAGCAGAGCAGAAGAGACAATGACCGTGAAGTCAGCAAGTTCCACATAAGCGGGCGCTGTCAATTCAGCTGTCAGGGCATCGCCTGAACGGCTCACGTGTTTCTCAGTTGTCGCATGTGAGCAAAGGCCCTCGCCTACATTCCAAGAGCCAATGACCGACGTTAAGAAGATTCTTCGAGAAGCTTTTCAACGTGACAGAAGAGGCAATGACCGGCTCACGTGTTTCTCAGTCATCACATGTGAGCAAAGGCCCTCGCCTACCTTCCAAGAGGCAATGACCGACGTTAAGAAGATTCTTCGAGAAGTTTCTCAACGTGACAGAAAAGGCAATGACCTTGAAGTCGTTCACCTCCAGTAAACTGAAGTGAATAAATACACGAGACGCAGTGGGCCCAACAGACGAGAGATGAAGAAGATGAAGAAGTGAAGAAGCGTGGCAGTAGTTTTCAGTCAGTTTCGGTGCTGAAGACCGTCATGCAAGAAGAGACTGCATCATGCACAGACGCACCAAGTCCGCCGCTGTAATGGAATAGTAAGCAGCAGCCACGACGCCAGAAGACAGAAGTTAAAAGGTATTTGAAGTCAGCTTTTTACATACCCGGGTGACTCACATCAGCAGTCACCTGTGAGCTGGGATGAAGATCTGACAGCCGAAGACGGGCAAGCGGGAGTCCGTTGTTCGAGTCCAGGACACTGGCCTTCCCCCGCCGCGCCGCTCCACTGGTCGACGCACAACACACGTGACCGCTTAGAGAAGAGAAACACTGGGACGCCACATCCAAGGTATCACCATCCGATGCACGACTTCGCTCGCAATAATTAAATGGGCCACCTCGCGCTGTGCATCTCCAGTCAGCTGGGCGAGACGGCGACATGAGATACACACTGCCACGTGTAATCAGACGCCGCCGCCGCCGCCGCCGCCGCTGCCGCAGCAGAAGACTTCGCAAACGACACAGCTGCTGCTCTCCGAGCCAGAACATCGAGTAAGAAACAGTTGTACAAATCTTCAATAAAAGTTATCTTATGTAAAAATGATGTTTCATTCGACCTCATACCCGAGCCAAGGAAGAACCCACCCTGCCCACATGCTGTTAAGAGAGAAAAATTAATTAATTTAGTATTTTCACCCTGACATAATGCTTTAGAATGCTCATCGTGACAATTGACTAGCATCAAAAGGGAAAACCCAGTTACATTTAGTATCAGAACTGTTACATTTGGTGTCAGAGAAATAACCCTTGGCTGAATATGAGGTGTGAATGACAGTCACTAAAGGTCCACAGTAAGTGTCGTTCAATGTGGGAAAGGATAGAGGTGTACATAGCAGTCGTAATATTTTCTTTATTTAGAAGTGTATTCTCTCTCATAATTTTAAGAGTTTGTCGAAAATATTTAAACATCCTTTTCATTCAGTGTGGTAAGATTGTTTAACTAACAGTTTGTAAAATGATGACACGAAATCGTTCTAAGTCAGAGTCAGCACCACAAGCGGTTTCTACTGATGAAGCTATTCAGAGCTTAGTTAATCAAATAGCACAGCTTAAATGTGATAATAATGCATTATTTAAACAGTTGAGTAAGGTTAGGCAAACCAGTTCAATCCCTCCCACCCTAGATTCCTCAGCAGCAGCCTTAGTAACTCCTTTTTCAGGAAAACCTGGCGAAGACATAACAGCCTTTTTTGATGATTTAGTAGCAGCTGCAAAGTTAGGATCATGGTCAGATGAACAGCTCTTACAAATGACAAAGTTAAGATTGCTAGGAGAGGCTAAAGCACACGTATTATACCATGAAGAATTACGGAATGCACCAACATTTGAGGAATTGAAGAAAGGATTACTTAAACGTTTTCAAAAACAGAACAGCTGTAGATTTTATAGGGAAAAATTAAACACTACCACTCAGAGGCAAAACGAGTCGTTAGAAAGCTTTGTAGATAGGATTAGAAAAGTTAATATTAACACCTATCAGTTGACAACTAGTGGTGAAGCAAATAAAGTTATTTTACAAGAGGCAGAAGATAGAGCTCTGGATACATTTTTACGTGGGTTACCTCCTGAAACGTCCCGTCGTGACAGGGCAGAGTTTCCTAAAAATTTATCAGAAGCTGTATCTGTGGCGACGGCTTTCGAAGAAATAGACATTGCCACCAGATACAAGGAGAAGCGAAATGTATTTTCAGCAGGAGTACGATGTTTTAGGTGCGATCGACAGGGCCATATAGCAAAAAATTGCAGACAACGTAAATGCACTAATTGTCAAAGAATAGGTCACACATTCAAGGAATGCAGGTCTAAGAAAGTTTTTGGAAATAGAAATCAGTTAAACTCAAACGGGGATGTCGGAGCCGCCGCCAGGCGTTCCCCGTAAAATTTCATGCCATTAAGGCAAATGTGAAGGCGGAATGCTGGTTATCTGCTACCATACAGGATAAAGAGGCAAGGATACTAGTGGATACAGGCGCAAACGTATCAATAGTAAGTAATGAATGTATTGGAGAAAAGAAATATGACCCTCCAAGGTATAGATTGAGTGGAGTAGGAGGAGGTACAGTGAAGTCATTAGAATGTACATCACTGATTTTCTATATTCACAGTGTACAATTTCAGGAAGATGTAGAAGTGGTAACAAAGGTAACTGACGGGTACGACGCGATCCTAGGGTTTGATTTCCTGAATAAACATCACGCTAAAATCGACCTCAGACAGCAAACTGTAGAACTTAGCGGAATAGTGTTTCAGCTAGGTGACATCGCTGCAAAGGGCCCACTGCCGTAAGATTTCCCCAACCGGAAGGCGAAATCAACTACACTGCGTGCAACGTCCTTGAAGGTTGATTCGCGGAATAAGATACCATCTGGCTCAGGAAAACTTTTCTGGATGACCGTTGACCCCGAAGTACCTACAGATACAGTGTGTCTAATAGAGCCTTTAGAGGAAAATGAGGAATTAGATGTATCACATTGTTTTGTACGTAGGAGTGTTGTACGGGTTCAAGACGTTGAGGGAGAAAGAAAAGTACCGGTACACATTGACAATTTCGGAATGGAGGACAAAGAGTTGCATAAGGGAATATTAGTAGCTACAGTCAGTACTTTTGAAGAAGAAGATTTCATTTGGTCAGATATTACTGATGGTCAGAAACCAGACGCCTATAAAACCGCATTACGCCAGAAGATTGAGCATTTGAAAGGAAATGATAGAGACACGATAGAAGCCGTTTTAGTTGAGTTCCAAGATTTATTTAATGCAGAAGGTCCACTGCCAGCAACAGATATCACACAGCATAGGATCCCAACAGGAAATACCCCCCCCCCCCCCAGTTTATAGGAAGCCTTATAGAGTTCCGCATCACTTACAGCCAGTACTGGATGAATTTTTAGAACACATCTAAAAGATGGGATTATAGAATATTCTGATTCGCCTTATAATTCAAATATCGTAATTATTCCAAAGAAGTCTCCCAACGGTACGAAACGATATAGATTTTGTTGTGACTACAGACACCTTAACAAACAAACTATCTCAGATGTTTATCCTCTTCCAAACATTACAGATATCATTGACAGTTTGGGTAACAGTAAATACTTTTCAACAATCGATCTACGTAGCGGATATAGATAGGCATAAAACAGCATTTCCTACCACTGGAGGCCACTGGCAATTTAAAATAATGTCTTTCGGTTTGAAAAATGCACCAGCAACTTTTCAAAGACTACTCGATGGAGTATTGCGAGGACTCAAAACTCAACAATGTTGTGTATATCTAGACGATATTATTGTATTCTCCAAAGACATTAATGAACATGCTGTGCGTCTGCGTAATGTTTTTCAGAGACTTAGAAAAGCTAAATTAACATTAAATATGGAAAAATGTAGTTTTGCATTGACAGAGGTTACATACCTTGGGCATGTCATTAGTGAAAAAGGAATTAAAACAGATCCTCGATTAATTTCGGCAGTTAAGGACTTCCCAACACCACAACGCGTTAAGGAGGTACAAAGTTTCATTGGTCTCGCATCGTATTACCGAAAATATGTTCAAAATTTTGCTGAGATTGCCCGACCCTTAACCCAATTATTGAAAAAGGGTGCAAAATTTCATTGGTCTGAAGATTGTGAATCAGCATTTCAAACCCTTAAAGATAAGTTAACACACAGTCCAGTATTAGCCTACCCAGATTATAATAAAGAATTTATTTTATCCTGTGACGCAAGTGGTCATTCAGTAGGAGTTGTTTTGAGTCAGAATATTAATGGCGCGGAACACCCCATAGCCTACGCTTCGAGAAAACTAACAACGGCAGAAAGAAATTATTCCACAACGGAGAATGAACTGTTAAGTGTTATTTATGGCATCAAATACTTTAAATGCTACTTGTATGGTAGGAAATTCAAGGTTATTACAGACCACGCAGCTTTAAAATGGTTGCTTGGGTTAAAGGATCCATCTAGTCGTCTCACCCGTTGGGCCGTATGTCTTTCCGAAATGGATTTCGAAGTTATCCATAAACCAGGCAAAAAACACACGAATGCAGATTGTCTAAGTCGGAAAATAGCACTTTTGGAAGCAACACGCCGAGATTCTGAGGACTGGAGAAAGGCACAAGATCAGGATACAGAATGCAAAAAATACGCAACTCAAAAACAATTTTGCTTTTAAGATGGTGTATTATGCCGTAAAACAAAACTTCGACCGCGAATTGTTGTTCCCCAACACCTTAGACAAGAAATAATGGCAGAGGCCCACGATCATATCCTTGCAGGACACAGTGGACAGCGGACAACCGAAAGACGTGTAGCAGAGCGATTTTGGTGGCAAACCAGAAAGCAGGATGTGGCGCAGTACGTTCGCAATTGCAATGCGTGCGCACAACGAGCTGAACTTTCTCGTTTCAAAATACCCTTACAGAGGTTCCCCGAGGCTTCATGTCCATTTCAGATCTGTGGACTGGATCTCTATGGGCCATTTCATAAAACACCTGCTGGTAATAAGTATGTTCTTACAATTATAGATCACTTTTCACGCTACCTAGCTATGGTGAGTCTCCCAGATCAGCAAGCAAATACAGTTGCCCAAGCTTTTGTTAACAACTGGATACTTAAATTTGGCGTACCTGAAGCTATTATCACAGATCAGGGATCTAATTTTATGTCTGAATTAATGAAACAGCTCTGCCACTTACTAAAAATACGTAAATTACGCACAACTCCATTACACCCTCAGTGCAACGGACGCACAGAAAGAGTTCATCGGACAATTGGCAAGATGCTTAGTTATTATATTAACGAACAACATTCTAATTGGGATACGTATTTACCAATAATCGTGTCGGTATACAACGCCAAAACGCATGAAGCAACTGGCATGTCACCTTATGAAGTGGTCTATGGGAGAAAAATGCCGTCCCCTTTTGATGCAGTCAGGCAGAAAAACGGAAAAGTCGGAGAAACAGTAAGAGATTTCAGTCGCATGATGAAGGATGTATGGAAAAAGGTTCAAAAATCTAATACAAAGTCTTTGGAACGACAGGAAAGATTAGGTAATGCCCAAGCTAAATATCCAAATTACAAAATCGGTCAGTGGATGATGCTGTCAACCCCATACATTGCGAAAGGAAAAACGAAGAAATTTGTAACAAACTACAGAGGTCCTTATCAAATTATTGAGATCACGTCACCAGTCAACGTTAAACTGCAACTGCCCACCCGAACTACTATTGTCCATGCAAGTCGTTTAAAACCTTTTAAGGGCACTCCAGATGTAATTCCTTCAACAGTAGTGTCTGCTTTTCCGAAGGGTGGAGGAAGTACCTGAAAAGGAAAAAGAATGGCCACGCCAGCACAACATACAGACATGGCACCATACAATCTTCGACCAAGGGTGCGAATGTCCTAGTGGAATCTTAGTAGACTGTGGATAATATACAAATGTAAATAATTAATACATGGTAATGGTTTATTTTTTAAGAAAGAAAAGTTGAACATAGATACATGTAGATCTTGTAGTTAACAATGTATTCCTTCTTTTTTTTGTTTTTGTTTTTACTAGGTTGGTAGGCCCATAACCATGTTGTTTGCTTTTTTTCAGAAAACGCCATGGAAGCATTTTCTACATAAAACCTATCCTACCTCAATGACTCCCTTGACAGTTCCCTTCTGAAGTCATTAGATACGTTCATAAACTCACAGCAAGGCAAAATTGATGCCAATGTTATGATGCAACATGTCTTAAAATTAAAAGGTGAACACAAAACTAGAATTATAATGCTAGGAACGGGTATCTCTGGAACCTTTGTGTTGGTGTTTCTGCTTTGTACAGTTTTCTTTTATTTAAGACGAAAAAATAAGCCAAATAATAATATACCAATTCATCGAATCCCTGTTAACTGGATACCACACTTTTAACTGGTGTACTTCAGTGGTTACTTTTGAGCATTAGTGTATTAATTTTGTTTATTGTACTTCAATCTTTACTAAACAGTCTCATGTCAAAATAAACAATACTGTAGAATAGATATACTTGCATTAATATAGGGTAGATTAAACAGGTGTTGCTATGTAACTTTCTAAGTGAATAATCTATTTTTTTTTATTCATTGTCATCAAGATTTGTTACACTTATTACAATGATTTATGTGTGAACTATGTGATTCATGAGCGTACAGTGCTTTTGTAAAGTGATAAAGTATTTTCAAGATACTTAATGTGAAGCGTGTGTAATCTTCTAAGTCGAGAGTTTTCATTGCTTGTGTTAGTGCTTTTGCCATGTGAAGAGTGGAGGAATGTTGAGTGGTAAATTCGAGGGCGAATTTTTCCGAAGGGTGGAGGAATGTTGAGTGGTAGTTAAGTAAATAAATTAGTGAAATCAGAGTGAAGTAGAAATTAGAATATAAATGAAAAACTTGGTTTAGTTTAGAGAGTTACATACTGGCAAACAGCGGGCAGAACAGCAGAGCAGAAGAGACAATGACCGTGAAGTCAGCAAGTTCCACATAAGCGGGCGATGTCGATTCAGCCGTCAGGGCATCACCCGACCGGCTCACGTATTTCTCAGTTGTCGCATGTGAGCAAAGGCCCTCGCCTACATTCCAAGAGTCAATGACCGACGTTAAGAAGATTCTTCGAGAAGCTTCTCAACGTGACAGAAGAGGCAATGACCGTGAAGTCGTTCACCTCCAGTAAACTGAAGTGAATAAATACGCGAGACGCAGTGGGCCCGACAGACGAGAGACGAAGAAGACGAAGAAGTGAAGAAGCGTAGCAGTAGTTTTCAGTCAGTTTCGGTGCTGAAGACCGTCATGCAAGAAGAGACTGCATCATGCACAGACGCACCAAGTCCACCGCTGTAATGGAATAGTAAGCAGCAGCCACGACGCCAGAAGACAGAAGTTAAAAGGTATTTGAAGTCTGATTTTTACATACCCGGGTGACTCGTGATCAGCAGTCACCTGTGAGCTGGGATGTAGATCTGACAGCCGAAGACTGGCAAGCGGGAGTCCGTTGTTCGAGTCCAGGACACTGGCCTTCCCCCGCCGCGCCGCTCCGCTGGCCGACGCACAACACTTGCGGCCGCTTAGAGAAGAGAAACACTGGGACGCCACATCCAAGGTATCATCATCCAATGCACAACTTCGCTCGCAATAATTAAATGGGCCACCTCGCGCTGCACGTCTTCAGTCAGCTGGGCGAGACGGCGACATGAGATACACACTGTCACGCGTAATCAGACGCCGCCGCCGCCGCTGCCGCCGCCGCTGCCGCAGCAGAAGACTTCGCAAACGACACAGCTGCCGCTCTCCAAGCCAGAACATCGAGTAAGAAACAGTTGTACAAATCTTCAATAAAAGTTATCTTATGTAAAAATGATTTTTCATTCGACCTCATACCCGAGCCAAGGAAGAACCCACACTGCCCACACGTTGTTAAGAAGGAAAAATTAATTAATTTAGTATTTTCACCCTGACATAATGCTTTAGAATGCTCATCCTGACAATTGACTAGCATCAAAAGGGAAAACACAGTTACATTTAGTATCAGAACTGTTACAGATGTGAAAATTACTGAACAATCAGTTTAATAAGTCACGGATGCAAAATACTAACACGAATTCTTTACAGACGAGTGGAAAAACTGGTAGAAGCCGACCTCGGGGAAGATCAGTTTGGATTCCGTTGAAATATTGGAACATGTGAGGCAATACTGACCCTACGACTCCTCTTAGAAGCTAGATTAAGGAAAGGCAAACCTACGTTTCTAGCATTTGTAGACTTAGAAAAAGCTTTTGACAATGTTGACTGGAATACTCTCGTTCAAATTCTAAAGGTGGCAGGTGTAAAATACAGGGAGCGAAAGGCTATATACAATTTGTACAGAAACCAGATGGCATGAAGGAGAAGCACTGGTTGTGGAGGGAGTGAGACAGGGTTGTAGCCTATCCCCGATGTTATTCAATCTGTATATTGAGTAAGCAGTAAAGGAAACAAAAGAAAAATTCGGAGTAAGTATTAAAATACATGGAGAAGAAATAAAAACTTAAAGTAGTAAAGGAGTTTTGTTATTTGGGGAGCAAAATAACTGATGACGGTCTAAGTAGAGAGGATATAAAATGTAGACTGGCAATGGCAAGGAAAGCGTTTCTGAAGAAGAGAAATTTGTTAACATCGAGTATAGATTTAAGTGGCAGGAAGTCGTTTCTGAAAGTATTTGTATGGAGTGTAGCCATGTATGGAAGTGAAACGATAAATAGTTTGGACAAGAAGAGAATAGAAGCTTTCGAAATGTGGTGCTACAGAAGAATGCTGAAGATTAGATGGGTAGATCACATAAATAATGAGGAGGTATTGAATAGAATTGGGGAGAAGAGGAGTTTGTGGCACAACTTGACAAGAAGAAGGAACCGGTTGGTAGGACATGTTCTGAGGCATCAGGGGATCACAAATTTAGCATTGGAAGGCAGCGTGGAGGGTAAAAATCGAGGAGGGAGATTACTGGGAGATGAAGAAGCTTGCACAGGATAGAGTAGCATGAAGAGCTGCATCAAACCAGTCTCAGGACTGAAGACCACAACAACAACAACATGGGGACAGTGCATCGTGCCAAAATACATCAGAAAAGTATTTTCTACATTAGCTGTCACGTGGAAGTGGCATTTTATTCTTCCTCAAACCTTGTTTGACAGCTTTAACTCAGAACAAGTTTTCTACATACATGTAATCAAGAAACTGCATGTGCAGTGTCAGACTGTTAGAGGTAACATCAGAGAATTAGCATACATCATTGATGATTAATTTCTCTCTCATGTTTACTATTGTTTTAACAACACTTAAAGAACCATTACGGAAATTGTGCACTGTATTATATTAAATGAAATAAAACTACCCATGATAACCTTAGGACGAAGGTCTGTTTTAATAAAACTGAGTATCTGAACACAGACGTGCCTCTATCGACACGAATTAGTAAAATACTACTCACTTAGATTTCGATTGGGTCTGTGTTCAATTGGTATGCTGTGTCATACTCAAGAAGTACGCAAATGTGGCATTTCACAAATAAATTTATGTATTCCTAGTAACCCAAAATTTGCTTGTCAGCAGCGGAATGAGGCGTTACCTGTTGCGCAGCATTGTAAGTTCTCACCATTGCACTTTGAGCCAAAAGTATTTTCTTGCGATTTCCTTATCGATATTTGATCTGACTGCTTGTAGTCCTTTCACATCAGGGATAAAAACGTTACAGTCAGCGAGACTGGAACCGTGAACCTTAAGAGACTATTTTTCAGAGGTCAGCACATCACCACAGAACTAACAAAGTGGTATGTGGCTTTGTTTCTTCTTACGAGGCTAATAGTGGCTAAAACTCGTAAACCGCTATTAAAAGGACGAGATTAGTTGCTATTTCCTCGTGCAACAACTTTCCTGGGCTAAAAACCGTAAATTTACAAACTTTTGTTACACCTCAAGCGATAATAACTCAGATTATTCAATGGAAATGACAGGAAATATAAAGTGAGCTTTGAGGCTTAATTCCGAGCACACCAGGAAGTAACTCGTCGATCACAGAGTTGCCAAACATACCTTGCCTTGTTGCCAAATCTCATTTACAGTACCAGCAGGAAGAAGACGAACCGATGTGTTCCTACAGCGGGCTGGGAAGTGACCATAGCTGGCGTCTCAAAGTCGGGGCTGCCACGGCCTGGAATACGTAAAGCATCTGATTCGCATTTCTGTAACTAGGTTTAGGGACTAGAGCGTAGTTACTATTAATTCTCAGAACTGACTGCAAACTAAGCATCATAAATCAGTAATTCTCATAGACAGAAAAATAAAAATAAAAAAGAATGTGTGTGTGTGTGTGTGTGTGTGTGTGTGTGTGTGTGTGTGTCTGAGAGACAGAGAGAGAGAAATAAAAAGAATGAGAGAAAGAGTAAAAACTGTTGAAAAAAATTGAATCATGATATGTAAAGAAATCTTTCATTTCTTACATACTTACCTTTGGAGGAGACCTAGAGTAGCTTGCAGTCTCGGGAACAAGTACAAGTAAAATAAGACTCCTGTTCCTTTAAATGGGTATCGGTTCATCAAATAAAATAAAATTCTCTTATGTAAGTAAGTTTACAGGCTACAAAAAAATTTTTCAATTGGCTCTGAGCACTATGGGACTTAACGTCTGAGGTCATCAGTCCACTAGAGCTTAGAACTACTTAAATCTAACTAACCTAAGGACAACACACACATCCACGCCCGAGGCAGGAATCGAACCTGCGACTGTAGCGGTCGCGCGGCTCCAGACTGTAGCGCCTAGAACCGCTCGTCCACTTCGGCCGGCTGCTGTTTACCATGTCTTTCGCCTATCTCATTTCCCGACGTAAACCGGCTCTGCCCAGTTGGTAATGAAGGAACCTGATGTTTAATGCGGATTCTGGATTATAACGTCTTTCTCTTGATGTTACCAGAGGAAAAGTAAATCTGTTTGTGCCTCTTAAAAGTAAATGCCTTAACCCACGCATTACAGCTGTGATAGTTCGTTCCACCAGACTATTGTGGCCACATTTCCCAGCCCCAAGAGTGTGCTGTAAAATATGATGTACTTAGCTTACAAAATTAGTCATGGTGGGAAAAAATGTGAGTCTATTAAATGGTTAAGTAGAAGCAAGCTTCTGACACGGAGATTACGCTGTTCTCATGTCAGCAGGATGTAAAGACTCTTCTAGGCATCATAGCCTCGATGTGAAACCATTTTGAAATT
Source organism: Schistocerca nitens (assembly GCF_023898315.1). Lineage (NCBI taxonomy): Eukaryota > Metazoa > Arthropoda > Insecta > Orthoptera > Acrididae > Schistocerca > Schistocerca nitens. Next base: position 362,995,355 of record NC_064616.1, read on the forward strand.
TTCACCAATTCAGCAAATTTCTTAGTTCGAGAAAATCCACTGTGAAGTGTGAAGTTACCGGATAATTAGATTATTACCGTCATTATTACTATCATTTTCTTCATACTGCTGTGGGAATACATGTGCTTGAATATCACGTAGTGCCTTTTGGTAATTATAGATGTAGTTGCCCAAGAACTGGTTCATTCCCTGTCTACGGAATCCTTTCCATGTTCATATCAAACATCAGCAATTACTCGTAGATTACATTAAAACTAAAGTAATTGAAGAAGACGTTACGTGATAACAAAAACGTGCTGCCTTTCTTCAATTACTTTCGCCTAGAAATGGCTGTCGAATACTGTCAAACCGAAAGCCAAGGGATCTTACTGTCTTCTGATATACGTCGCTGTCAGTTCTTCCATATGATTTGGTCGACGTTACCTGTTTCAACTTGTGTATGACAGAAAATGTTTTAGAAATCAATTGTTTTCCTTTGAAATAAACAGAAAGATTTTCATTCTAAGCTATACAAGTTCAAAATTTTCGCAATATTAGTTCAAATTTAATATTCGCTTGTATAATGTAGGAAAGTATTTCACAGTTGCACAACCCGCATCCCACTCATTGACCTTACACATAGTCGCAGACCATAAATTCTAGCTCAGAGTGACACCAGTTTAAGTAACCTAATGTAGCGAAGACTGTTTGCCACTGCCCTTTCTCACCAGAAAATTCGCAGTTCACTCAATGGGCTCCATAAGTACACTGTAATAGTAATTTCTGTGTGTATGCAATGCATATGGGTTGTAGAATTTAGTGGTGCTCTCTCTTCCACTTCTGTATACAGTGTGCAGGGCTACAAGCAGTCAGATCAAATATCGATAAGGAAATCGCAAGAAAATACTTTCGGCTCATAGTGCAATGGTGAAAAACTTACAATGCTGCACAACAGGTAACGCCTCTTTCCGCTGCTGACAAGCAAATTTTGGGTTTCTAGGAATACATAACTTTATTTGAGAAATGCCACATTTGCATACCTCTTGAGTATGACACAGCATACCAATTAAACACAGACCCAATCCAAATCTAAGTGAGTAGTATTTTACTAATTCGTGTTGACAGAGGCACGTCTGTGTTCAGATACTCAGTTTTATTAAAACAGACCTTCGTCCTAAGGTTATCATGGGTAGTTTTATTTCATTTCCTATAATACAGTGCACAATTTCCGTAATGGTTCTTTTAGTGTTGTTAAAACAATAGTAAACATGAGAGAGAAATTAATCATCAACGATATATGCTAATTCTCTGATGTTACCTCTAACAGTCTGACACTGCACATGCAGTTTCTTGATTACATGTATGTAGAAAACTTGTTCTGAGTTAAAGCTGTCAAACAAGGTTTGAAGAAGAATAAAATGCCACTACCACGCGACAGCTAATGTAGAAAATACTTTTCTGATGTATTTAGGCACGATGCGCTGTCTCCATACATAATACAAAAGCTTCGAGATGCATCTGCTGCCTGGCCATCTATTAAACCTGAAAAGAACAAAATGTCACAGAAGTTAGCCCTTTTTCCACATTCGACTATTTTGGGTTGAGAAGTGAAGGTAATTATGTTCAAAGTTCCATTACATAAATAACTTCAGCAGACAGCAGAATTGCGGTTTAAAAAAAGGAGAAGTGATTGTATTCGAACTAGCGACATCTTATCAACGGTGCACGACACTTACCGTTACACTTCTAGGCGACATGTTGCTACCGCAGCTCCAGAACTCAATAACGAGTCCTCGAGAACTTCCGCATTCCACAGTGCTGTGAGATAATGTATATGGCCGGATCTAGACTTCTGAGAGACAGACAGTTACAGCTTTTCTTTTGCACTGCACGACGTTTTCAACAAACAGATAGCGCAATAGAGTAGCTGAAGTGGAAAGGAACACTTCCTGTTTAAATTTCTGCATCCTACACTGTTGGCAGTTCTGTGTAGGTGGTAGTTACGTGATTTTATTTCAGTGATTACAAAATAGTGTCGAATGTATGCACTTGGTACCCGAGGCAGCTAGTTCATGGCGATTCGGTCAACCAAGTAAATGAATGTACTGAACATGCTGCAAACCACTACAGGGAGCCCGTGTGTCAGAATTCTCATCCAGTGAAGCGCAACAGTGTTACGATAGAAAAATGAGTAGTAGAGGACAGGATTTGGTGGCCTATTTGAATGATAATAGGTTCTTATATTTACGGTCCGGGTTCGATTCCAACTTCTTCCAGTGGTTTTTGATAAGGATAGACAGACTATTCTCTTCTGGCTACGCCAAGTGAAGAAGGTATAATGGCATTGTGGTCTGAAATTCACATTAAATATGATACTCCTTCTCTACCAAGTAGACGTTAGGTTGGACCACAATAAAGTCAGGAATGGCAACATGTAGAAACTCTATCACCAGTCACCTTTATTATACTAGTTATTTATTTCTAGTGACGAAACAAACGCTATGTTGGGTCACAGGACACTTATTCCATCTTTTATTTGAGCTTCTGTATGTCGATAAAATTGGTTCTGAACTGGGAATGCAACTCAGACCGCCCTTAACGCGGAATTTGATCCCTTCCTGACAATACAGCTCGACTACACTTTGTTGTTTGTTCAAAACTGCAGATTCTTCAACATCTCCACATATTGCGCGTGAATGGGTTCGAATCCTGGCCCAGCACTAAAGTTTTCATTATGTATTATCTAGCTGTAGAATAACAACACCTATCTGCTGGTGGATAATAATTTAGATTTTTAATGTATTTCATTCGTTGTCAACACTAACGATATCTGACATTTTTGACTCCCAGTGAGACACATAACTATTTGTGAGATCACTGTAAGTTCAAGGATGTTATTCCAAGCTGCTGGTGGAACAGAAGTCGGTAACTGACGTCTCTTTGCGTGTAGTCTACAACGATATATGCGGGGTTCGACTCCCAGTCAGCACTGAACTCTACGTCATAATATTTCTAGTTCAAACATGCTCACACGACACTGCTGGTGTAACAAACCCATATTTAACGTTCGTTATCTCTAGAATATAACAGCGATAGGTGCCGGGTTGGAGTCCTGGGAAGGAAAAAATTAATGTTTCGTCTCGTCATTTCAGTTAAAACATCTAGCTACTGCCGAGAAAATCCGATATGTCACAGTTGATTGTGCTTCGATAACAATCCTATTAGGTTCGAATCCCTGTCCAACACAAAGCTTTACCTCACGGTCTTTCAAGTAAATTACTTGTGAAGAAGCAATATTTAACACATCTCATAGTTCGTTAACAGGGACAATAGATGCCAGGTAGGAATTCGCATCCGTTAAAAATGTTTACGTTATGTAATTTAAAGTTGATATTTGCTAACTGATACTGTCTGAAATCGAGGTATATCACTCTGTATGCCTAGTCATGAATGACTGTTAGTTTCCGTCAGTCACGAAATCTTTGCTTAGTCTGCATGACGTGGGTTTGAATCCATATGCAAAACGAGACGGTATGTCGTGTCATTTGAAGTTCATGCATAGTCTCAACTAGCTGCTCGTGAATAACTTAAATTTTTAATATAATTTTGTGTTACATAATACGTACGGTATGTTACTTTGAAGAGGAAATCATGAATAAGACGAACTTACTACGTGCATTACCTATCTGACGTAATAATGAGTGTTAACATTTCAGGTATGTCATTTATTGTGATAAATGTGAGCTTACAAGCCTTAAGGACAGTCTTATCTGTGATAAGGTGTTCCCTCATATTTGTAATATCGTGGTATTACTTTACGGTTTACATCTTGTGTTACTGCGATACAGAGCAGTGTTTTCTGGTGGTGACTTGTTGGAACCATTTTCAATAGTCAAACGACTGTACCGAGAAGTGATTAGAGGACCTGCTAGACAGCTGCGTAATGTGGGATGCATGCGAATCAGGCGAAATACAATTCAGGTCCTTCGCATACTTTTGAGCACGTCTGTACATTTTGCTGCAGTCTAAACTCAGCCAGTCGCCTCATGACGATAAAACAGTCATTTGTGATGACGGAATTGAAACTCTCCCATACTCACACTACACACTTTTAGCAAGGGAAGGAGTGCGGGACTCTGATTGAGTGAGAGGGAGAGAATGAGTGAGAGAGAGAGAGAGATAGATAGAGAGAGTAAGTCTGCAGTGTAGTTGTATGACCCTTCTATCATAGTGTAAGAGTTTTTGTGTGTGTGTATGTACACTTTATTTATTTATTCACGCATAACGTATTATGTTCATCTCGTAAATAGGATAGTTCTTAAGTTTTCCCCTGACACTAGCGATCCAAGTCAGATTAATTTTTAAGTGTATACAGTCCATCAGAATTATTGTAAAAGCTTTGCTGCTAGGGCTGTGAAATTTAGTAAAAGTATCTCCACATTGGTTTTAATGTAGATTTATATATCTGCAAACACTGTAAACATCCTGACACAGTGCTACTGGCAAAAAAATTGTAAAAATTATTCTCAACCAGTGTTACTGTTGTGTCATGTAAGTTGAAAGTATCTCTGCATTGGAATATCAGAGTCAAATTGTACCTCAAGAACTATACTGTATCTCAAGAACTGAGCTGTAGTCTCAAGAACTCAATTTTATCTCTATGAACTGAATAAACGAAAAAATTTCGTTACCATACCTCTTCGTTGTTGATATTTACAAAAAAAAAAAACAATCCCCTATTGCGGCTGTGCAGGTCACAAATGACATTAGCTTTTCTGAAGATGACTGCTATTAAGGAGATGAAGTTTAAGATGGAAGATAACAAAATATATAGAATGGTTGCATGGAACTACGCCTATCGTGCAGCACGAATTGGGTTATGGGAGCAGGAGGCACGTGACCTCAGGACACGTAGCAAACATGTCTAAAATTACATCTCCTGTGCTTGATGAAAACCACAGACATAATATCTGGACGAAACAGTACACTGTCAAAGCGGGGACAGGTTGAAGAGAAATCATACACATATTATGAGGTAAAAAGTCGTTTATTTCTCATCCAAATTAAAAGTAATTTTACATTTTCATAATCAGACACAGCAACACTATTTTCACACATCTTCTTCTTCCTGAGTCGATGGAGATCAGGACATCCGTGGAATTCCAGGTCTTGAGTAGCAGTAAACTTGAAGACTCGACGCATCAATGGGATCGTCTCCTTCCTCTTCACGTAGATGATGGTATCCGTGTGGTCGAATAACTGAAGCGACGTCAACGTATCTTTGTAGAATATGCCAGGATCATCCCAGTTAATTCCAAAGTAGAAATGTGTTAACTAATTTCCACTCTTCCGCGTTTTAGTGCAATTCACGTCCTTGAACGACCTCAGTGATGCTATGTTTACTGAGAATGTCTCTATTACTCCGGCATCTTCTGTGTACGCTACGAATGCAACATCTTTAAATATGAACTGTCTGTGCCTAGCTTCATAGAAACGCTGAGCGTCTGCAGTGACGTTCACACGTTGAGATACCATTGTGGAATGTTCAATGCACCACTTCATCTAATGTGCGACGTACTCGTACCCTCCCATAAGCGCGGAACGTGCAACGCGACTAGTCAGTCCGGTATCCGGTTAATTCTGATTTCGTGCACTGTGTTCCCTCTATCTGTTGAAAGCATTCGCGATAGTGGACAGAGACCCTTTTTGCTAACACAGTGTTAACCCTTGACGCAGTACGCCAACGGTCTTGCTACGATATAATTTTCCGACACGGCGTGTCTTGTCCATCCAATGCTCAACTGTAACTTTGACGACCGTTTTAAGATCTGACGACATCCCACTCAAGCGAGAGGCCAAACAATTCAATTCGGCATGGTGCCATATTACTTTCTCCTACATACACGTCGCGAAAAAATCACGAAGGTAAAGCTGGAGAGTTTCAAGCTCATAGTCTCTAATCGCTCTTCCCATACACCATTAGCGACAAGAACGGGAAAGGGGGAAGTCACAGTCGTACACAAATCACACTCCGCTATACACTATAAATTGGCTTGCAGTGTATAAATGTGGATGTCGATACTTAAAGTATGTGACGGAGACCCGTGAGAACCTTTCTTCGCAGTGGTACTAGGGTGACGTTCCTATCGCCTCAGCCTCCTTTTAATCCTGGAAAAGACCACAGTGCTCATTTAATAGGAGGCTAAGTGGACTTGGCGGCCATCTTGTAGGGACGAAGGAGCAAAGATCCCCGTCTCTGTTCAGGATTGAACTCGAGACCTCAAGTGTTGGGCGCTACTGCTCTGCCTGCCAGACCGCTACATGTAGATACGAGTAGTTAGACAATGATAATGAAGAAAAAGCCTTCTCGCCGCGACCTTCGTTGAGGGCGTTTCCGTACTACAACACTACAATGCGATATTTAATGAGAAAGCCAAAAATCACTTATTTCAAAGACAGGAATTTGCGCATATAAAACTACTAAAGCGTTAGATGATTTGGTTTCAGCCGAATCTCTAAAATATTGTTAAAAAATCTATGTGTATTTGTTGACTTGTCTCTACTCCGAACTTCCCTTTGCGAATCGCTAGTTGTTCCCGGTCTTTACTGTGATATGCCATCGATGAGGTTGGGGTTGGGGTTGGGTTGTTTGGGGAAGGAGACCAGACAGCGAGGTCATCGGTCTCATCGGATTAGGGAAGGACGGGGAAGGAAGTCAGCCGTGCCCTTTGAAAGGAACCATCCCGGCATTTGCCTGGAGCGATTGAGGGAAATCACGGAAAACCTAAATCAGGATGGCCGGACGCGGGATTGAACCCTCGTCCTCCCGAATGCGAGTCCAGTGTCAACCACTGATCGATGAGGTAGACGAAGTTTGTATTACATTTGCTCAGAATGTTATCCTCCCACCCAGCACTTTTCTTGTCCTACATATAGGACAGTACACCATTTTCTGAAACTCAAGTGCTGGTGCAAGACTCTCCGAAGTTTATAAATGTGTTATGCTAGTGCTGTAATATTTTTAGGCTGCTTTAAGCTGTGTTAGGTTTAGGTGCACGAGCACACGCTCAAGGCAACGCAGTTCACCTGACAGCGAAAGAATTACAGTTTCCTGCGTCCTAATTGTCTGTTCCATTGAATACAAACTAATGTATCCTGCATTTACACTGGAAGCTGCGATGAACGGTTCTGTCAGAGAAGAAGTCATTAATTTTCTATAATAAACTACGCTTCTTGTCATCTCAAAGATCCGAGAGGCGTTTGCCCCGCTGAAACTTCCGGGTTGAGCGTATCTACGGCCTATAGTGGCAATAATTCCAACCATTCTGACGATACGTAGACCGCAGGGACTTCGTCGAACACAAAAGCAGTCATTTTTTTGTGGACTTAACTGACTCTGAGTTTGCACACAGGTGACATCCAAAGGCAATGGGGGTCTACGAATTAGTGTGAACACATAAACATTTTCATAAAATATGTTTGTTTGCATGGTGGTCTTCTGCAGTTTACTGAGGCCTTCGTTTCAAGCTTACTGCAATTAAAGAATATTTTTCAGCAGACGCGTTTCGCTTTTTGTTTGTAAAGCATCCACTTTGTGGTCATTCTGGAAATACAGCATAGTACAAATAACATTTCTAGATTTTTATTATTTATTTCTTCATGAAATTGGCGCACAGTTTACTTATACTGTTTTTGCCTCTTGTTTACTTGTTATGAAGTCCACTGTTTTCTCCTTAGTTATTAGTGAAGGTTGAAATCGAAAGAAACTTGATTGTAGTTTCACTTTCAGTAATGTCTTTTCTTTATTGAACCGGCTTTTTCTTACACTCCATTTGCGTTTTTGCCACTTCACTTCATTAACTGTAAACATCACAAGAGCGACAGTACTGTAATATCACGTGTTCCGCACTCAACACAGTGTTTATTTATATGCATGTTTTCTTTTCGTGTGTGTGTGTGTGTGTGTGTGTGTGTGTGAGAGAGAGAGAGAGAGAGAGAGAGAGAGAGAGAGAGAGAGAGAGAGTGAGTGAGAGAGAGAGAGAGAGAGAGAGAGATAGAGAAAGCTACAGCAGACAGAGAGAGAAAGAGCGACAGACACAGAGAGAAAGAGAGAGTAGGAGAGAGAGAGACAGAGAGAGGCCGACAAGGCAGGCAGATTAGAGCGAGGGGGCAGAGAGAAGGAAATAACAATTTTCCTTGCTAAACGATTGATAAAATGAAAGGAACTAATAAAATCTTGAGGTCAATTATTATACCACCTTGCTACACCAGCAGTGAGCTCATTCTCATCTTTAAATCATTTCCCTAGTAGATGAGCCTTCAATCCTCCCAGCTGACGTATACCCAATGACATATTCATTCCTCTTAAGAGGACATCGTCTTCATGCCAGTCATGTTTGCATGTTCTATATGCATAATAGAAAGGGTTTTTATTTCTTTAGTATTATTTCATGTCCCTCGCACAATATGAGTGGTGTGTCAGGGGTCAGCGGTTCAGAAAATTTAAAAGCACACAAAGATGAAACAAAAAAATTAATGAATGAAATAGTAAATATTTTTAAATAAATATAAGACGAATTTCCTTGATGGTATGCAAATTGCTTGACAAAAAAGTGAAGCGCCCACAATGGGAGGAAGATACGAAATGAAAGTTCGCGGGTTCAAAGGGTATGTATTGTTAGTTCAGTGATTGCAAAGTCGCTTAAAATTTGTAAAGAACTTGGCAGTATGAACCCACTTATCAGTAAAGTGTTGCATCCCCTCTGGTCTGGATGCATGCACTAATTCGACAGGGGAGGGTGACATAATGACGTTGTATTTCCTCCTGAGGCAAACTGGCCCACAACTGTTGCAAATGGTCCTTGATATCGTGTATACTGGCGCTGGGACGGAATTGACGTCCAAAATGCTCCCACACATGTTCTATCATAGACAGATCTGGGGATCTTGCTGGCCACGGTAATACGTCAACATCATGCAGATAGTTCATAGAAACACCTCTCATATGTGGACTACCATTGCCATGTCGAAAAACGGCACCACCATACTGCCGCATGAGAGCTAACACATGAGGAGGTAGGATGTCTGAGATCTAACATTGCGTTGTCAGAGTTCCCTCAATTGCTACCAGCCATGAATTGAAGTCGTACCTGATGGCTCCTCACGCCATAACACCAGACGTAATACCCCTGTGTCCCTCCAAAACATTGGAATAAAGGGACCTCTCTCCACGTCGTCGCCATACTCGCCAACGATTGTCATCCGTGATAGTGCAGAACCATGATTCTTCACTGAACACAGTGTGAAGCCATTCATCAGCACTTTATGCTTCCTGGTCAGGGCACCACTCGAAATGCAACTGTTTGTGGTTGGGCGTAATTCCATACTTCAGATGCTGCTGGTTTCTGGTCAGTGGTGTGGGATGACACAGAATGTTGCAGGAAGTCCATTACTTGTTGTCAGACGGCAGGTGAAGATGCAAATCAGGTACGATGTGCTTGGTGCACAATACAATGATTAGCCCCTTGTGGTAGTTAGGCGTGGTACACATGAACGTCGACAAAGAGTACGCCTACCCTCACATTCCCATGCTGCCTAACATTGAGCTGCTCTCACATCCCAATGCCCCAAAAATCTGGATATTGCACGATTCAACCAGTTGGCCAAATGGAGACCCACAACGAAGTCCCTTTTCAAATTCTGTTAGCTGCTGACAGCACTGTCTCAAACATGCATGCGGCATCACCATGTCCTTCACGGTTATCACTCGACATGACTTTTTTCATGCCACTTACGCCCAACCAGGCCTGGTAACAATGCTAAACATGAACAATACCATTGCTCTCTGGTGGGTGTTCTACCTGTCACAGAGAACTGCAATTCTAACCATTTACATAGTCGCTGATGGCATGTATGTTCACGAGGTTACAGAGACATCTGATCATGTCTTCTGGGTGCTTCCCTTTTTTTCAGTCATTGTATATAAGATTAAGTGTTGCGTTTACCTCTTTTAAATTAGACTCTAAAGCTAAAACGTTAAATAACAACAATGAAAAGGTAATTCAAAGACGGTGCAGACACGTAACGATCTAAAACTGAAACATTGCACTTTCTCTAAAAAGAACTCAAGGTATTCTCGCATTTAACAGTTTCTCCATCAAAACGTCAGCCATCGACATATAGCTGTACAATGCAATAGAATTGTCGCCTTTCTTTCCTAACCCACTCAAATATATTTATTCAGCAACGAACGACGAAACTTCTGCTGCTACCATCTCTTCCTGCTCCATTCGTGAATAGTGGGTGAAAATAATGTCTTTCTCGTTGTGATTATTTCGTGATAACTGTGTGGGATGCTGTAATCGCTGTAAATGTTTTCTTTAAGCCGTATGTATAATAACACAATTGACCCGCTTTCGTGTTGTTCACAGATGAAGTCATTTTTGCAAGATAGGGTGTGTTCAACAGAAGAAAACCCATACACACTCTGTCAATACAATTTCGTTGTGAATATATGGGGTGGTAGTGTCATCGATTATGTAACTTGAACTTACTTACTTCCCGATACACTCAACGTAGTCATGCTCTTTTAACATGTCCTCCCACATACCCTTGAGTAGGTTGTTTATCTCTCGGTAAAGCCACATTAAACCACATTAACCACAATTTTCTCATTGCAGTCATTTCGCGAGACGTATGTAGGAGGAAGTAACATGTTTACTGAGAAAACATAGAAGGAGCAGTAAACAGATCGCCTCTCAGCTCCGTTTTCTCAGAGTATCGATCCCCCCCCCCCCCCCCCTACCCACAATATTGTTGCACCATTCACGAATCTTCCAGTCTTCAATATATACCATTTGCATGTATTCGATTTTGAAATATAAAAACCATTACATCATAATTCAGGCATTCATACAAAAGCGTACCCATCCCTCGTTGTTTTAGAATAGTGGTTAAGTCAAGATCGAAGACCTCCAAAAGTGAGTTTAGGGCATATCCTCCGCCATATAGACAGTGCGTGTGTCCATGAAACATTTCTTTGCAAAGATGGACGAAAATTGTTGTTTAGTTGTACGCAGATGAGATCTATCTGGTACACACACACACACACACACACACACACACACACACACACACGTTTCACTTATGGGACTTCCAATCAAAGTCTTGCAGTTTTGTGACAAATATGCCATCTACTAACACAATACATTACAAGATGTGTTACAGAACTCTCCTCTGCATCACTTCTACTGTTGCAACTGTGTAGCAGATCAGTCACAAACAGTCATTGAACATGATTACTTTGTCAGTAGCAATGTTCTGAAAACCACTTCTTTTGCAGGTGTATTGCATTCCCTCAACTATTCTGCAAAATGAATCCGAGCAAAACATATCTTTTGTTTTGACTTCCTTTCACGCTTTGTGGTTTTTTAGTGGATACACGAGCGAGGAACAGACGCTTTTCATCAATAGAGGATTCATATATTAATTTGTTCTATGGCTAATATCAAATACTGAAAATAATACATAACTTTGCTGCGGTAATTGCAGTGTCAGCTGCTAACAGTAGATTTGATTGCAGAAATATATTCAGATACAAAAGATTTATAAATGTGTCGCTCTTCAATCGAGGCCTGCCCACTCCGAAAGTCTGAAAATGTTATTGAGGTGGCAAACACACAAAGTGGGGTCAGTCCATGAGTGTTCTAGCTTGAGTACACCAGCTGCAGGAACTCCAGAGAGGGGATGTTTGCATCTCATTGAAGGCCTCGTATCACTGCATGGCAGCGCCCTTGTGCCACGGTGGCGGATGTAAAAACACGGCGGCATAATTGGCGGCCCGCATATTTGAAAGTGTGGCCGACTACATAGCAGCCGATACTGCGGTCTTCTTCTGCTTTAGCTTCTTCCTGTGTATTTTTTGTATGGCACTTAATGTTTCCGGCATTAGCGTACAGCAAGGATACATTGACCGCGGCCCGCAGGCACATGCGGCCCGCAATTGATCTGATAGTGGCCCGTCCCTAGCCGTTCGTACTTGTAATTATATTTAACCTTGTGTTTCATTCCTTCCCAAAAAGAAGAGACCGTACCCTTGTAAAACTTATTTCCGTACTTCCAACATTGTAACACAGTCAGCAATAGTGATAATCTAATATATAAGAAACGGTCAGCCTCGATTGCGGTAATGAAACCAACCTTTACCTAGGTTTCAGCCCAAATAATTGAGCCTTCTTCAGAAGATATACCTGAATCTATAATATGTCTAAGAGGGCATGGTCTAAAAATAAAACTGAAACAGCCTGAATACGCGTACTCACATTTTAAAAATGCGGTACATAAGTCAACACCAAGACTTAAACTCTGGCGTGCGCCTCGTCTCCTTGGACGCCGTGCGGTGGGTCTCGGGAGCTCACGTGAAACTAAATTTCATTTCAATATACGACAGGTAAAAATCTCTGGGAAATACGACGTATCTCTCACGGAAACATATGGGTAGATTAGGGTACTTATGGAGGTATACAGACAATCATTTTTTAGTCGAGCAATGCACGAGAATGGGAAGAAAAGGTAGTACATAATACTGGTATGATGTACCCTCCCCCTTGTACTGTACAGTGGCTTGCGATGTATGTGTATAGATGTAGAACGTTTTGTGGGTGATGGAGATGTCCATGTGAAGGCAGTAGCGAATTCAGGAACACCTGTGGAGGACCGCTACAGAGACTGCCAGTTGACCTGAACTTAAGTAAATGTAACTATTGCACATAAAGACAACCAGATTCATCATGTGTATACAGACGTGCAACAACTTGCAAGCCACTCACTGTAACTATGTAAGGGCCGTAAACTCAAAAATAATGTGCAGTGACGCAAGTTGTTACTCCAAACTGAGATCTCCCTGTCCCAATTCCAGACATAATGGGCCAAAAGAACAAATTTGGTTCAACAGGCTCTGAGCACTATGGGACTTAACATCTGATGTCATCAGTCCCCTATAACTTGGAACTACTTAAACCTAACTAATCTAAGGACATCACACACATCCATGCCCGAGGCAGGATTCGAACCTGCGACCGCAGCAGCCGCGCGGTTACAGACTCAAGCGCCTAGAACCGCTCGGCCATACCGGCCGGCAAAAGAAAAAATTTCTATATGGTTAAAAATAATTATAAGAACGAATGAGCAGGGGCGGGCCACACTCAGATCAATTGCGGGCCACGTACACAATCACCATAAACTTTCACTTCCATAAAAAAAATACCTAGGAGCAAGCCAAAACAGAAGAAGAATACGTTTCACTCGGATTCATTCCAGAAATATTAAAGGACTGCATTCCACCCATGACAGAAATGGTTCTCACACATAATTACTGACAAAAGTTGCATCAATATAAATGATTCATATATGTGTGTATCAAACGGATGTCAACTGCGTTTTTTAAAATAGGAACCACCATTTTTTATTACATATTCGTGCAAATATCCTTCAACATTCCCCACAGAAAGAAATCTGGGGACGTCAGATCCGGTGAACGTGTGCTTCGACGGCCAATCCACTTGTCATGAAATATGCTATTCAATACCGCTTCAACTGCACGCGAGCTATGTGCCGCAGTGAAACATCTTGTAGTAACATCGGTAGAACATTACGTAGGAAATCAGCATACATTGCACCATTTAGATTACCATCCATAAAATGGGAGCCAAATATCCTTCCTCTCACAATGCCGCACCATACATTAACCCGCCAAGGTCGCTGATGTTCCACTGGTGGAAATAAGCATCAAACGAAAAAAAAAACTACAAAGAACGAAACTCGTCTAGCTTGAAAGGGAAAACCAGATGGCGCTACGGTTGGCCCGCTAGAGGGCGCTGCCATAGGGCAAACGGATATCAACTGCGGTTTTTTAAATAGGAGCCCCCATTTTTATTACATATTCGTGTAGTACGTAAAGAAATGTTCCACTTGTTGCAGCCATCGTGGATTTTCCGTTGCCCAATAGTGCATATTATGCCGGTTTACGTTACCGCTGTTGGCGAATGACGCTTCGTCGGTAAATAGAACGCGTGCAAAAAATCTGTCATCGTCCCGTAATTTCTCTTGTGCCCAGTGGCATAACTGTACACGACGTTCAAAGTCGTCGCCATGCAATTCCTGGTGCATACAAATATGGTACTGGTGCAGTCGATGTTGATGTAGAATTCTCAACACCGACGTTTTTGAGATTCCCGATTCTCGCGCAATTTGTCTGCTACTGATGTTCGGATTAGCTACGACAGCAGCTAAAACACCTACTTGGGCATCATCATTTGTTACAGGTTGTGGTTGACGTTTCACATGTGGCTGAACACTTCCTGTTTCCTTAAATAACGTAACTATCCGGCGAACGGTCCGGACACTTGGATGATGTCGTCCAGGATGCCGAGCAGCATACATAACACACGCCCGTTGGGCATTTTGATTACAATAGCCATACATCAACACGATATCGACCTTTTCATCAATTGGTAAACGGTCCATTTTAACAAGGGTAATGTATCACGAAGCAAATACCGTCGGCACTGACGGAGTGCTACGTGATACCACGTACTTATACGTTTGTGACTATTACAACGCCATCTATCACAAAGCGAAAAAAGCGGTCCAACTAAAACATTCACATTTCTTTACGTACTACACGAATATGTAATAAAAATGGGGGTTCCTATTTAAAAAAACCGCAGTTGATATCCGTTTGTCCTATGGCAGCGCCCTCTAGCGGGGCAACCATAGCGCCATCTGGTTTCCCACTTCAAGCTAGACGAGTTTCGTTCTTTGTAGTTTTTTTCGTTTGATGCTTATTTCGTGAGATATTTGGCCCGGTGACTTTCAATGGATCACCCTATATATATATATATATATATATATATATATATATATATATATATATATATAGGGTGTTTTACTAAATGTGTTTGCCTCTGTAAGTTGCGAAGTAATGGGCGACGGAATTATTTATTGCTGTTGGTCACCATAAGAAACGTTACACTGTCTTTGGAGCTATGAACATAGTTTATTGTATTATTATCCAAAGAGTTACAGCAAAAAGATAAAAATTTTTAAACGAAACAACAGTTGTTTCTAACATGCACTGGAATCAGTAACAACATATGTGTATACATCAATTTAAATTTCATGCCTATCACTTTTAGTTTCGGAGCTACAACCCTCCAAAGTTTCAGGGGCAGATACCACACACGCTGCGCATAACGCAATGCGCCTTCTAAATGTTTTGCGCCCGAGGTGTAACATCGCCGGTGTCACGGAGCGAGAAGCTTCCTCGATGCACTATTAGACTGCCAATTATCGCCGCGCACGGCCGTATACCCGACAGTTCGAGCCACACAAACAAACGGGGCTCAATATACCACAGTTACCGACATCGGATGAAGATGGCATACACGAACAACGAGTACGTTGACATGTTGCTGACGCTCGGCGAGTGCCGACACGATGCCACTGAAGCAGCCATGCGTACGCCGTGAGATATCCTAGGCGAAGAACCCCGGCAGCCATTACGTTCTTACGTGCCGAACAACGACTTCGGGAAACAGGCAGCTTGGTAATGTGCGGTAGTAACAGACGAAGAACTGCAAGAAGTGAGGAGACGGAGGTGTTTTATAGCTGAAGTACACCATGAGCCTCATGACAGCCTACGAGCCGTTGCTGCAGTCGCTGGTGTCAGTCTCACATCTGTGTGGCGTATAGTACACGGCCACAGGTTTCACCCGTACCGCCTGTCACTGACACAGAGACTGCATGGGAACGATTTCCGTGCGAGATTTACATTCTGTGAATGGGCCATGGGTAATTTCACGCTTGAATCTTTACAAGGTGTTATGTTCTCTGATGAGTCCACGTTCACAAATTATGGTGCAGTGAATCGCCATAACGTGCACTGCTGGGCCGCAGTGGGTACGACCTGTCGACCGTCAACGTACGTGGTCTATTAATGTATGGCGTGGAATCCTTGGGGATGAAATCATCGGTCCACGCAACTTCCCAGGTACACTGACCGGTGAGTTATATTGCGCGTTTATAGTCGACAGTTTTGGTGGTCTCCTTGAACATGTGTGTCTATACACGAGAGTCCATATGTGGATGCAGCACGATGGTCACCCAGCCCATTCTGCGAGTGCTGTTGTGGAAGAACTAAACAACAGGTTTGCAGGAAGGTGGATGGGGCGCCATGGTCCTCATTCATGGTCCGCAAGGTCGTCCGATTTAACACCATTAGATTTCTTTTTGTGGGAATACCTAAAGGATTGTGTTATATCTCTGGAACAACAATAGATATTCAAAAACGGTTTTACCAGCATGAACGTACGGCAGGGGCTTAGGAAACCAAATACTATGCGAAATTTTAAAACGCAAACAAATACTGTTTTCTGCACAAACATGTATATTTTTAAATGAACACCACCTATTATTTCGTATGTGACCAATAGCATGAAAAATCACAAAAATAATGGCGTGGTTACATCGCAATAGCCGGCCGGAGTGGCCGATCGGTTCTAGGCGCTACAGTCTGGAATCGCGCGACCGCTACGGTCGCAGGTTCGAATCCTGAATCGGGCATGGGTGTGTGTGATGTCCTTAGGTTAGTTAGGTTTAAGTAGTTCTAAGTTCTAGGGGACTGATGACCTCAGAAATTAAGTCCCATAGTGTTCAGAGCCATACATTGCAATACGTCAATTACATCCCGAGAAGTTGCGAAGCGAAGTTGACGCTCGAAATAAATGAAGTGCACAGCTAGCACACGTCCTGAGACTCAAGCGTGTACCTCACACTGCCTGTGACAGAGGTTCACACAACGGTAAGGTATGCACAGTCCACAAAAATAAACAAGCAACACGTCCAACGCAAAGTTACGTTTTTCAAATTGTAAATGTATGTTTATTCTAGCGAAATGACAACTAGTGCTACGATTAGAGATAACACACTTAAATTCACTTTGCTAAATACATTTGCTAGTACCCTGTCTTCCATAGAAACTGAATTGTTGTGCATTACATCCAGCATAGAAAATCCACCCACATCTTGACCAATGAAACTGTGTCACGTCAACATATATTCAACTTGGCGGATCCCGTGGGTATTTTGCACGGACCAGTAGTGCATGTTCCGCAGATTCACATTACCATGATTTGTAAATGAAGCCTCGTCCGTAAACAATGTATTGCTTAGGAATACTGGATTACCTTGCAACTGCTGAAGTGAAGAACGACAGAATGCAATGCGGGATTCAAAGTCATTCCCATACAGTTCTTGGTGCAGTGAGATATGGATTCAAAGTCATTTCCGTACAGTTCTTGGTGCAGTGAGTTATGGATCGGATGAAACCGATGCCGATGCAAGATTCTGGACACACTACTGCGGCTTAGTCCTACACCCCGTGCAGTTTGTCGTACACCCACCTGAGGATTGCGCGCTACAGTAGCCAGAACAGCAATTTCATTTCCATTGCCAGTCGCTGGCGTTGTACGTCAACGTTTCGTTGGAGCCCAGCTTCCTGTTTCCGTGACTGTCTTGCAGTTGTTGCTAATGGTTCGACGCGACGGACACCGCCGATCTGGGTAGCGTTCAGCACACAGTGTCACAGCTTCGGTTGCATTTCTGTGACATTCACCATAAATTAAAATAATATCTAGTTTTTCTTCATTACTGAAGGCCTGTATATCGACTAGATGACGGCAAATGTAACAAGCCACAAGGAAACAGGTTTTAATGTGGCAACGTATGTGAATTACGTTACAGAATGAGAGCAGTTCAGCAGACCAGACTGGTACGTTTACGGCAGGATACAGGCCCCAGTGCAGGCAACCCCTGCTCTTAGCACAGTACTAAATGCGATGCATTACGTCAGAAACTGTGACGCCGTTGCTATCCTTTACAAGCCACATATTTCAGAACTTATGAGGTTTAGAAACGTGAAACCAAGTGTGTTACCACTAACTGTACCTCTAGTTGTCATTTCGCAACAATAAACATTATGCGCAGGACATCCATCATTT
Source organism: Schistocerca nitens (assembly GCF_023898315.1). Taxonomy (NCBI): domain Eukaryota; kingdom Metazoa; phylum Arthropoda; class Insecta; order Orthoptera; family Acrididae; genus Schistocerca; species Schistocerca nitens. The sequence goes on from NC_064616.1 coordinate 363,013,390, forward strand.
TGATACAGCATTATTTGACACATTATAAGAGATGGACGGATTCAAGTAGCGTACAGCTCAGGAAGGGGCTAAACTATCCCCCTTTAGGAGTGCCATCAATGAAATATGGGCAATGATGTGTTGTCATACAATCCCACACCATACACTAACACTCCACTGACGTAGTACGTCAATCACATCACGATTACCGGAAGCGTGAGGCGCACGCTTGAGTGTCAGGACGTGCGCTAGCTGTGCGCTTCATTTATTTCAAGCGTCAACTTCGCTTCGCAATTTCTCGGGATGTAATTGACGAATTGCAATGTAACCAACGCCATCATTTTTGCGATTTTTCATGCTATTGATTGCATACGAAATAATAGGTGGTGTCCATTTAAAAATACACAAGGTTGTGTTGAAAATAGTACTCGTTTACGTTTTAAAATTTCGCATAGTATTTGCTTTTCTAAGCCCCTGCCGTACGTTCATGCTGGTGAAAACCGTTTTTCAATATCTATTGTTGTTCCAGAGATATTTGAGGTGGCAGAGTTTGGTGAGTCACCCTGTATACAGGGTGTTACAAAAAGGTACGGCCAAACTTTCAGGAAACATTCCTCACACACAAAGAAAGAAAATATGTTATGTGGACATGTGTCCGGAAACGCTTACTTTCCATGTTAGAGCTCATTTTATTACTTCTCTTCAAATCGCATTAATCATGCAATGGAAAGACATAGCAACAGAACGTACCAGCGTGACTTCAAACACTTTGTTACAGGAAAGGTGCAAAACGTCCTCCGCTAGCGAGGATACATGCATCCACCCTCCGTCGCATGGAATCCCTGATGCGCTGATGCAGCCCTGGAGAATGGCGTATTGTATCACAACCGTCCACAATACGAACACAAAGAGTCTCTACATTTGGTACCAGGGTTGCGTAGACAAGAGCTTTCAAATGCCCCCATATATGAAAGTCAAGAGGGTTGAGGTCAGGAGAGCGTGGAGGCCATGGAATTGGTCCGCCTCTACCAATCCATCGGTCACCGAATCTGTTGTTGAGAAGCTGATGTGCTTCATGCTAGTACTGTAGAGCAATGAGTCGCATGTCAACACAAGCACCGAAGTCAACATTACCTTCCTTCAATTGGACCAACTGGCGGTGAATCGAGGAAGTACAGTACATACTGACGAAACTAAAATGAGCTGTAACATGGAAATTAAGCGTTTCCGAACACATGTCCACATTACATCTTTTCTTTATTTGTGTGTGAGGAATGTTTCCTGAAAGTTTGGCCGTACCTTTTTGTAACACCCAGTATACAGAGTGGTCCATCGAAAGTGACCGGGCCACATATCTCACGAAATAAGCATCAAACGAAAAAAACTACAAAGAACGAAACTCGTCTAGCTTGAAGTGGGAAACCAGATGGCGTTATGGTTGCCCCGCTAGAGGGCGCTGCCATGGGTCAAACGGTTGGTTGGTTGGTTTGGGGAAGGAGACCAGACAGCGAGGTCATCGGTCTCATCGGATTAGGGAAGGATGGGGAAGGAAGTCGGCCGTGCCCTTTGAAAGGAACCATCCCGGCATTTGCCTGGAGCGATTTAGGGAAATCACGGAAAACCTAAATCAGGATGGCCAGACGCGGGATTGAACCGTCGTCCTCCCGAATGCGAGTCCAGTGTCTAACCACTGCGCCACCTCGCTCTGTTAGGTCAAACGGATATCAACTGCGTTTCTTTAAATAGGAACCCCCATTTTTTATTACATATTCGTGTAGTACGTAAAGAAATATGAATGTTTTAGTTGACCACTTTTTTCGCTTTGTGATAGATGGCGCTGTAATAGTCACAAACGTATAAGTACGTGGTATCACGTAATATTCCGCCAGTGCGGACGGTATTTGCTTCGTGATACATTACCCTTGTGCCGGCCGGAGTGGCCGAGCGGTTCTAGGCGCTACAGTCTGGAGCCGCGCGACCGCTACGGTCGCAGGTTCGAATCGGGATGTCCTTAGGTTAGTTAGGTTTAAGTAGTTCTTAGTTCTAGGGGACTGTTGACATCAGCAGTTAAGTCCCATAGTGTTCAGAGCCATTTGAACCAACCCATTACCCTTGTTAAAATGGACCGTTTACCAATTGCGGAAAAGGTCGATATCGTGTTGAGATCAAAATGCCCTGCGGGCGTTGTAGGGAAGCAGCCTACTCACGCTGTAGTAAATTCACATCAGTCTTTCCATTGTGCGCCAGCCAGTCCGCTGTAACTAGCTCTGACGTCATAAATGTTGCGCAATACTTTCAAAATCAAGCAAATAACCTGAAACGGTTCTAGCATGTCAGGAGTAATACTAAAGTAATATGTGTTGAATATCAGTTCGATAACTTGAACCATTTTCGAAATTTGGACGTTTTTCTGTAAAAATCATTGGCGCAACAGAAAAGAGCTAGAGACTTAAAAATTTATATTTAGATTCCTTTTTCATAATAATTTAATAGAAACAGTACTTTGGATCTCACAAATTAAGATTTTAGTTGAAATTCATAATTTTCTGGTTTTTGTCTTAAAAATTAAGGAAGCTAGATAGATTAAGTAGGCTAATAATTAAGGCTAGGATGTTTATATTTAAGTAGAATGGAGATCCGCTATAACCATTAAGATGTGAGAAGTTTCATTTGAATAACTATAAAACTATAGCGATAGCGTATCTCCAAAGGGCAAGTTCAGAGCTCGTCTACTGCGTGCAGTGTAATTAAATTAATTCTCTCGCCCAAAATATTTAACTTAGCCACGTCAAACTTTTATTATGATTACTTACCTGTGTGCTGAATGCACATTTAAATTGAGAGCTTCATCGGCCATCAGCAAAAGAAGCTCTGATTTATTCAATAACTTAATGTGGTGCATTACTAGCCCAGCGGCTAATCGGGAGAGCCGATTTGATCAGGCGTTCCCTTAGCCGTCCTCACCGCGGCTTTATATATAAGAACGCTGCGCGAGGAAGCGAGGCCCCAGTTCTCTCCAGACGCTGAATAGCACACCATCTGTGTCGGGAGTCGCGTAGGTATCATTGCTATAAACAGCCTCGGATGCCGTATTAAGTTACTTGGGATACGCGTAACCATGAAATCATTTTCGAGTGAAGTGTTAATTCTGGGATGACTTTAATTATCGATCTTCAGTTTGTGTATGTCGTATTTTCACGTGCCGCCGCGGAACAGACATTCTACCATTATTTAGCGTGGCGTTTGATGAGCATTATCATCAAATTATGGCGAGCATTCACTTAAACATTTAATTTGGACAGTTATAGTTGCATCAGCGCATTAGACTCTGAACTGCTCTGTTAGTCAGATTGTGTGGTTTCTTTTTTTTTCATCTGTGACTTTCAGAAAATAGAGAACGTTTTTTTTTCACGATCGTTTTTGATTATGAATCCCAGACAATTTCCTAATTCCTCAGAGCTTTAAGCTGTAGATCTAAGTGTATTTCTCAGATGAAGTGGGCACTAGGAATTCTAATTACAGGCTTCACGTTTTGCTAATCACCATGAATTGCATGGCGCCGACTTTGAACGTCGTGTACAGTTATGCCACTGGGCACAAGAGAAATTACGGGACGATGACAGATTATTGCACGCGTTCTATTTAGCGACGAAGCGTCATTCACCAACAGCGGTGACGTAAACCGGCATAATATGCGCTATTGGGCAACGGAAAATCCACCAGTGCATAGAAATATGGTACGGGTGCAGTCGATGTTGATGTAGCATTCTCAACACCGACGTTTTTGAGATTCCCAATTCTCGCGCAATTTGTCTGCTACTGATGCGCGGATTAGCCGCGACAGCAGCTAAAACACCTACTTGGGCATCATCATTTGTTACAGGTCGTGGTTGGCGTTTCACATGTGGCTGAACACTTCCTGTTTCCTTAAAAAACGTAACTATCCGGCGAACGGTCCGGACACTTGGATGATGTCGTCCAGGATACTGAGCAGCATACATAGCACACGCCCGTTGGGCATTTTGATCACAATAGCCATACATCAACACGATATCGACCATTTCCTCAATTGGTAAACGGTCCATTTTAACAAGGGTAATGTATCACGATGCAAACACCGTCCGCACTGGCGGAGTGTTACGTGATACCACGTACTTATACGTTTGTGACTATTACAGCGCCATCTATCACAAAGCGAAAAAAGCGGTCCAACTAAAACATTCACATTTCTTTACGTACTACACGAATATGTAATAAAAATGGGGGTTCCTATTTAAAAAACCGCAGTTGATATCCGTTTGCCTTATGGCAGCGCCCTCTAGCGGGCCAACCATAGCGCCATCTGGTTTCCCCCTTGTTTCACTGCATGACAGAATGGCGATGTACTTCCAACATGATGGATGTCCGGCACATAGCTCGCGTGCGGTTGAAGCGGTATTGAATAGCATAGTTCATGACAGGTGGATTGGTCGTCGAAGCACCCTACCATAGCCCGCACGTTCACCGGATCTGACGTCTCCGATTTCTTTCTATGGTGAAAGTTGAAGGATATTTGCTATCGTGATCCACTGAGAACGCCTGACAACATGCGTCAGCGCATTGCCAATGCGTGTGCGAACATTACGGAAGGCGAACAACTCGCTGTTAAGAGCAATGTCGTTATACATATTGCCAACTGCATTGAGGTTGTCGGACATCATTATGAGTATTTATTGCATTAATGTGGAATTTACAGATAATCACGCTGTAACAGCATGCGTTCTCAGAAATGACAAGTTCACAAAGGTACATGTATCACATTGGAACAACCGAAATAAAATGTTCAGACGTACCTACGTTCTGTATTTTAATTTAAAAAACCTACCTGTTACCAACTGTACGTCTGAAATTGTGAGCCATATGTTTGTGACTATTACAGCGCCATCTATCACAAAGCGAAAAAAGTGGTCCAATTAAAACATTTATATTTCTTTGCGTACTGCACGAATATATAATAAAAAATTGGGGTTCCTATTTTAAAAAACGCAGTTGATATCCGTTTGACCTATGGCAGCGCCATCTAGCGGGCCAACCATAGCGCCATCTGGTTTCCCCCTTGAAGCTAGACAAGTTTCGTTCTTTGTAGTTTTTTCGTTTGACGATTATTTCCTGAGATATTTGGCCTGGTCATGATCAATGGACCAAGGCGATACTTCATAAATAAAAGAAGCGGAACATGTATGGCAAAAAAGTAACTGCCTTTCGTTTAGTTGAAAAGATGGGACACACTTCCATCACTCTTTTTTAACTTGTGGTGAAACTGGTGGGGCGGTAACTGGACATATGATTAGGGATTTGTTTGGTTTAAGGAAAAGTAAGATTTTGGCGGTTAGGGATGGTAACCTGTGGAGAGTATCGTAATGTAAAAGTTGCAAGGGTTACTAGTAACATGAGAGTGCATTCTTTTAGGTGTCGATGGGCTATGAATTCACGCCTGGGGACAGTGTTACGTGTTTTGTGAAATGCTTGTTTTATATTGTGTATTGTGATTGCTGTTTAGCTCTCCAGCTAGAGCCAGGGGTGTAGCAGTGGCATCGGTACGTTCATGGATTATAGTGATTAGGGAGTAGACGAAATGAGATTCATCAGTAATTGTAAGTTCGAGAGAATGCAAGTAGACAGCAAGGGGATGTTGTTGTGGAGGAAGTTCTGTCGGTGGCTATTGAATGCCCTGAGTACTGTCTGCTGCAAATCGTGGCTTCTGAAAGTTTGAATGAGCTTGTCGCCTGGCGTCAGGCGCCATCCTGAGTTTGGTTGATTTGGGGGAGGGTACCAAACAGCGAGGTCATTGGTCCCATCGTAATACTGAAGGACAAGGAAGGAAATCAACGATGCCCTTTCAAAGGAACCATCCCGGCATGTCCCTGAAGCGATTTAGGGAAATCACGGAAAATCTAAATTAGGATGGCCGGAGGCGGGTTTGAACCGTCGTCCTCCTGAATGCGAGTCCAGTGTGCTAACCACTGCGCCACCTCGCTCGCCATCCTCATCTGCTGCAGGGAGCTCCCTGAATTGAAGGCAGCTGCTCCCTCGTTTTGAAGCATCGTTTTCAGGCCCTATCGACGTCGTCCAGTTTGGTGCCAGTGGAGGAAAAATCAGAGGAGCATACAATTTTGTGACGATCTTGGAGGTGGACTTTTCAACCCCTGAAGTTTGTTGGAGAATTGCATATTCATCTTAATGTGGACTTCTCAGCATCAGTCTGTCAGGAAGTTTCATAACAGCGCACACCCCACTGCAGAGTGAATGATTCGTTATGGAAACTAACTCCCAGGCGGTGGTTAAGCCATTTTTTCGCAATATTCGTTCTTCCAGGAGTACTAGTCGCTTCAATTACAGGTTAGCTATCGCACTGGTCGCGACTTCGACCTCCTCAATACTTTCTAGATACGAAGATACTGCAAGCATCGGTCTAAATAGGTGGATGGGGCTCAAAGAGAGCTACTGCTCGATACGTCTGGTATATTGCGGCTGCTCTGACTCACCCAGCTAATCAAAATAATTTAGAGGGAACTTCTGTGAAATTTGGGAAGAGGGACAAAGATACTGGAGGAAGTAAAGCTTTAAAGGCGTGCTGTCAGTCGTTCTTGGATAGCTCAGTCCAGAAGAGCATTGGCCGGGAAAGGCAAACTCCCGAGTTCGGCGCACAATTTTGCCCTGCTAAGAAGTTTCCTTTTGATAGGTGAGGAGCGAACTGCACGAAGGAAGTGGCTACTAGTGTATCACAGCACACGTGTAGGTTCTTTTTAGGAGGGCGAAGCCCCTCCACAACTCGATAAAAAAACAGTGTCGTGGTGTCGGAGAGGAGAGAATGTTGACACCATTAATCAGAGAGGTTACCATTCTTCGCTTCAGATCAGAGTAAAAAAAACGTTGAGAAGTATTGCTTAACTGTCGAGCATCCATTGGAAGGGCCCAGGCTTAATGTCGTTTATAAACAGTAATAGTGCCCCATACACACGTGAACCAATGCATTACGACACCTACCACCCACGAGAATGCTACCTGGTGGCGTTGCAGATATGTGGCGCGGTAATAAAATTATATAAGCAGAACAGAACAAAGAGGAACTCAATATAGCAACGATCGGGCTGAAAATGTGGAAATCCACCGACATAAGCGACTTTGACGAAGGGAAGATTGCTGTGGCCAGCGCCTGGGAACGAGCAACTCGTAGGCCGAGAATGGTCAGCTGTTCGTTTGCTACTGTCGTGAGTATCTACGGAAAATAGTTGAAGGAGCAGTGAAACCACGACTATGGGACAAAGTGTTGTATATCCACGGCTCAACACAGGGAATAAGGGTCTAAGGCTTGCCCTCTCTGTAAAGCAGGATAGGCGTTGATCAGTGGCAGATCTGACGACAGAATACAATACTGATACAGGGACAAGTGTTCCGGACAATACCATTCAGCGCACATTGTTGAACATTGCGCTCCACAGCAGACGACGCCTCCGTGTTCCCATGTTGACTCAATAACATCATAAGTTATGATTGTAATGGACACACGATCACTGAATAAGAGTCGTGGATCAATGGAAACGTGTCGTCTGGTCGGATGAACCACGTTTCTTCTTACATCAGGTCGATGGTAGTGTCCTGATACGCCATTATCCAACTGTGCCACAGGTGCAGGCCAGTGAGGACATTATTATGCTATGGGCGATACTCATTTGGGTTTCCATGAGATATAAGGCACCATGATACCTATGGGCTACTTGAACTTTATTGCAGACCAGCTGCATCCCTTCATACTTTGATGTCTTCCGCGACAGCGATGCAATCTTCCAGGAGGACAACTTTCCCTGTCACAAGACCAGACTCGTGTAACAGTGGTTTGAGGAACATGATAGTAAACTCACGTTGTTGTCTTGGACTCCAAATTCTCCTGATCTGAATCGGATGGTCCAAATATGGGACGCTATCTAGCGTCAGCTCTTCACCAACAAACCAAATTGCAATACCTACGCTTAGATATTTGGTGCCACATGCCACATACCTCCAGAAGCCAATCAGGACTTGCTGAATTCATGCCGCTCAGAATCGCTGCTGTATTGCGTTCCAGCGGTAGATCAACACGATATTAAGCAGATGGTCATAATGCTATGGCCGCTGAGGGTAGAGGCCAAAACCGATGCATCGGAGACAAGAAATGAGTTCACATAGCAGATCTTTGCAAGCACCTTTCTAAAGCTATTAAGCGAAGTACTGTCCCAGTCGATTTGTATCTACATCAAATTCAAGTTCCGTAATAACCATTCCCTATTTCTATGAGAGAAACTGATATTCCTTAATCAGCATTGGCTGGTAATTTCATAACTTCGTAATTATAGGTAACATTCCACTTGAGATGCAGAAAATTCGTAGCGATGATATATCTAAGAAAAAAATGGCATTAGAGTCAAAGTCACCAAAATTTTATCCGTCTATACACGGTCCAGCCTCATTATCACATCAATGTGACCACCAACTATGTTCGATGTCAACATGCAGTAACCACTTACAGATAGCAACTGCCACTACTAGCAGTGGAGGATGCTAAAGCGTGTCGGGGGACGCGGAAAATAGTTTATTCGTTGTCGTACTGTAGAAACGGAGCGATTTATCTGACGTCCAAAAGGGCATGGTCATTGGCTTTTGCGCCATGGATGGAAGTACTCCCGAAATGGCAAAGTTTGTAAACCGTTTGCGTGTCGTCGTGGTCAAAGTATACTGTGCATGGCAAAATAGCGCTATCCAAAATCGGCGCTGAGGCAGCTGTGGTGCAGACAGGGGTGAACGACAGATTCGGAGATGAGTACGGGTGAAAAGACGTAACTGCCTGTCCAGATGAATCAAGAAGCTACCAAAATCGTCTCCTCTATGACCGTTCAACGAACGTTGCTGCGTGTGGCCTCCGCAGCTGGTGCTTGGTTCATGCACCCTTCCTGACTGCTGTTCATCAGCGACGAAGACTGGAATTGCGCGTCAGTATCGCAACTGGGAGTCCACTGAGTGGCGACAGGTGGCCTTTTCACACGAATCACGGTTTACGTTCCATCGAACAGATGGCCGTTGTCATGTACGGCCCAGCAACAGTCGTTGGAAGGATCCAGCTGGAGGAGGGAGCATTATGGTCGGGGAACGTTTTCTTGATATTCCCTGAGAGATTTTCCCATTCTGGAAGGCACAATGAATCAACACAAGTATGCGTCTATCCTTGGCAACCATGTCCATCGTTACATGCAGTCCGTATTTTCTCATTGCGATGGCATCTACTAGGAGGACAAAGCAACGTGTCACACAACACACAGTGTACGTACATGGATCGAAGAGCGCTAGGATGAGTTTACCATAATCCCCTGGGTACTAAACTACCCGAATTTAAACTCAATTGGGAATTTGTGGGACCACATCTATCTGTCTGTTCGCTCCTTGGATACTCAGACGAGAAGTCTAGTGCAGCTGGGCATTGCACTGGAGTTGCCACGGCTCCTTTCACTGTCGGTACCTCCCAGAACCTCAATGACTCGCTTCCTCCAACCGGTTGTTGTTCAGGCTTTTGACAGGTGGTCACATTAATGTGCCTGGGCAGTGTACTCTGTACCCTATTGTAATATAATGCACAAACCGCACAGCATTGGAACAATTTTTCCAGGCGGTCGTTCCCTTCTGCATCCCGAAGGAATGAAACTCTAAAGGTACTCATTTTTTTTTATTTTGTTCAATGGCTTTATGTATATTAAGTGTAGCACATCAAAAGAACTAAGGAAAATTTCGTCAAAGGCGTGTTATACGGATTGCTTGGTCTTATATTAGCACTAGTTTTTAGTCGGATTAGTCATATGCGTGAAATCTACCCCGCAAATATTTCTAAAAAAAAACAACCACATTGATTCTGGTTGTAACACAAAGCAACGCAGAAGCATGAAATTCCTTATGAATGACATTAAATTAGCTCAAACTGTTACAAAAATTACAATTCTTGAAATTAATAATAAATTTATTGATTCCCTTATGACCCAGTAATAAGATGAAATCACGGTAGACTGCTCTCACTAATAGTTACCACGTAAGTGGTTGATTTTGCTGCAAAGTAGTAATTGTATATTGGTCAAGCTCACATCCCAGTGTTTCCATCGTTCTTTAAATTGTATTCATGGCTTCCCTAACATGTATAAGATGAATGTAGGATTATTGCCGAACAATTCAGGTATCTTGCCAGATAAAAATGATGTTTTACCTGAGGTGTTCGCTAGTTTCGCTACAGAGATTTCGACCAAAACTGAATAACACAGTGATGACTGTTAAGGAATACATTAGAAATTCGGCTTTAATTTGGCAGTAAAAGCAGAAAATAAAACCAGTTAGGAAGATTATTTTTCCATAAGTTCAGCCTTCCACGTTGGCAGAGCAGTCGTTAGAGATGGAGTGTAGGAACTGAGGCTGTCGTTGTCTTCCAAAAGAAACTACTGATTGAGGGAAAAAAGAAAATCAGATCTACGAAAAGTTCACGATCTATCAGCCGAATCATTGTGGCAGACAACGATTCGGTTTTTGGACCGAGAACCTTCCATGAATGATACACTCCGGCAAAAACTGAAGAATCATAGTTTAATGTGTGGTCGATTATCGGGCCTGACAACCACCACATTCAAAGATGAACAATTGCATTATTACAAAGATAACTGTGTGCAAATATCTCTAAAGGCTTTCCAAAATTAACAATGGGATTTCCAAAGTACATTTTCATCATTTACCTTGACGGCGCAATGTCTCAACAAGTCATGACGAATGTGTTGTGAATATATGATCTCCATTCATTTTAGCCAGTGTATTAGTATTGATGTCCCCGCCCTGATAGCTGAGTGGTCAGCGTGACGGATTGCCGTCCTACGGGCCCACGTTCGATTCCCAGCTGGGTCGGGGATTTTCTCCGCTCAGGGACTGAGTGTTGTGTTGTCTTCATCATCATTTCATCCCCATGCGGCGCGCAGGTCGCCCAATGTGGAGTCGAATGTAATAAGACCTGCACCAAGGCGGCCGGACCTGCCCCGTAAGGGGCCTCCCAGCCAATGACGCCAAACGCTCATTTCCATTTTCCATTAGTATTGATATCATCGATTCCTCGTTTAAGAGTCTCTCATGTGATCTCATAAGACGTTCGAACCCCTTTGCATACTACCACAACCCAAAAATTCGGGAAGTTGTCGGGGACCATATCTGCCTCCCCTGTATCAATGACACTAACCTCTACATTAAACTGATTACGCGCCTACTAGAAACAGGTGGTACCGATTAGTTATTCTGACCGGGTTTTTTTTTCCGAGAAGTCCGTCACGGTTTTGCGTGACGTATAGTGGAGAAGTCAGATGTCCTGCGAGGGGCGGACAGTAGGTTTTTAGCAGGTCTGTTTTTCAAAGAAGAGTATTGTGATATTACCTGAGCTTGTCAGTTTTCACCGAGATCCCTGTGTTAGGTTGTAGAGTTAATAAAAACCTGGATAAGGTTTTGTTCAAGAGAACGGACTTGTTGAGGTATGTTAGAGTGAAAAAACTTTATGGTTTACGCAAAAACTAGTGGTCTATGTTTATTTAAGTCTCGTGAGTTCTGTTTTCAGAGATTAAAGCATGCTGAAAGGAACCAGTTCATAGTTTAAGTGGAGACTGTCTACGTTGTGCAATTTACTGTCCAGCGATCAGATCAGGAATTTTTATGAATGCTATAATGTGTTCATCATAAGAATAGACCTGATGTAAACATACACTATGTATTCTTCCGCGTTTGCTTGAATCTCATTGGGTTTCCTTTAACGTGGACCGGAAGCAAAGCTACATCCAGTACAGTCAAGTACGACCAGAACGATACGTTTTTACAACATCTTTACCGGCGCATTTAACTTAGACAGAACTGGCCAGCCAGCCGGTCCAACTAAACTGCAATGTCGTGAGCAACTCGACGCAAGAGAAATAATATAGCTTCGAATGATATTTAATTTTTAAAGAGAATAAAATAACATTCGGCAAAACTCCAGCACTACCGTACGCTTCCTAGGTGACCACACGGAAAGCATAAAATGCTCACCTAATAGAATATTCTAATTACAGACAAGAACGACGGAAATTCCTAACTTAAACACAGGGTAATTTTCTGAGTGAGCTATGTGTGATGCAAAATCAGACTGCAGGGATTTCACGGTATTGTTGAATACTGAAGCCACTGAAGATATTAATAACAGTCAGTCGTCTGGTGATCTTTTAGCTCCTTCCTTATCCGAATCCGATCAACAAAAGAATCCACGAAGCCACCTAGGCATTGTCTCCTCTTCTTTTATGACATGCCATTCTATATCCCGCCAGTGTTCGGCAGTAACATGTGAAAAAGCTGCGTACGTTAGTTCCAGAACGTTTAGCAGCTTAACTGTCTTGTTATTTCCCGCGACAAATCGCTAAACTTGGCTCCACATCAGTTTTGTAGGGTTCATGTTATAATGGTACAGTGGCAAATGTAAAAATATAGGATCTGTATGGTGTGCTCGACGCTATGAAAATAATTATTTTTCATGTTTCTACGACACTTCTCACTCTGGTTCGTGTGACAATACACCTCTGGTATAAAACAATTGACATAGTCCGAACAAACAGTATTTCGTTTTTCATTTTTGCCCTAAAAATTAAACTGTTATCTTTTTTTTTATTTAGACAACCTGTATTAACAATCTTACATTAAATAACGATAATTAAGAATCTCGCGTCCAATATGTAATTACAAACATGAAGACGTGCATTACTCCTAAAAAAATGATGATGTATTTTACAATCACGAGATGTAGGTACTTCAAATTGAACGAAAAAAAGGAAAATGTGGGCGAGCTTTGAACTAATGATCCATGAACTGCATCGGATTATCAATCCACTACGCTACCGATTCCGCAGTACATCCAGTGTGCATTCGTATCTCCACTGTATCAAACACATTCCCTCGGAAATCTTCAAATCGATTTTTTCTGTAAATTTATCAAAAACATTAAGATCAACCTATTTTTCGGCCTTTTTAACAGTGTTTCACAAGCGTGTTTCACTACGGAAAAGGAAGCAGTCTCAGCCACTTCCGGTAGTGCGTATTAACAGCGCGACAATCGGAGCACAACGGTACAGAGACTGTGACTGTGCACGATTTTTGAAACAAAAATTACATAGCTAAAGCCTGATTTAAAAAAACATTGATGGCTGTTAATACATTAGAATATCTTAAAGTTTCATTTAACGTAACTTAGTAATAAGATATCTATTACATAAGTAGGACCTACTTCCAAGAGCGTAACAACGCCAGTGTACGTTCGTTACATCTTCTGACCAGTCATCGCGTTTGTGTTTGTTTACATCAGGTTTATTCTTATGACGAACAGAGTATAGATGAGAGCAAAAGTGCTCACATTTGTGGTACTGGAGTTATGATTAAATAACCTGACCTCGGGGTCAAAGCGAGACAGTCGACACTTCTCAAAACATATTCGAACCAACTAATAATACAATTCCTTTCCGTCCGTGAAGTAATTGTGTCGTGTACCGAAATTTTATGTTTTACTGATCGTCAAGTATGCACGGAAAATGACAGCAGATATTCTTTCGACTTTGTGAAAAGAAGGAAGGAAGGATGGAAGATCGTTGACAACGAGGTCATTAGAGACGCGTATGAGAAGTATGGGAAAGGCAATCGGCTGTCACCTTTCAAAGCAATTAACGCGGCATTTCGCTTAAATGATTTAGGAACATCACGAGAAACCTAAAGCTGGATGGGCGGATGGGGATTTGAAGCGTCGTCCTCCCGGATGCGACTCCAGCGTCCTAAACACTGAGCCATCTCGTTCGGTACCGATGAAAAGAATAAGAGAAACAAGTTAATTCACACTGGGGAGTGAGAGTAGTGAGTACCAGCTGTGTGTATCTAGTTTATAAATAAGCAAAGGTAATGCGCGCAGCTGAATAAATTATTTCTATAGTAATACCACAATCCTTGCGAGACTGACTGTAAAATGTTAGTCCTCAACAGACTTAAAGTTGATTTTGAATGATGTTCGAATAACTTTTCAGGAAACAAAGACAACAATATCCTAAATTCGTTGAGGATGGCATCATCCATGAAAAATTTTTACTGTAAATAAGTTGAACAGAAGTTAAGTGCTTTCACCATTCGATCGTACGGTGATGTATAGGGTACCTTGTGACAACAATCATGCAAAGAGTCTTGCAGCAGGAAGTATGGATTCGACGCACCATTGTCTTGAATGATCCGTCACGGAAACAGCGGAGATTACATCGACGCGGCAACTCTTACGCTACTTCTTCAATCATAACAATAGAGAAAATTCGGTTAATATGAGAAAATCTAGCCCATTGCACACTGCTGTTAGTTAAAATTCCTAGGTCGAGTTTATTACTGTTATGTATGCACTGTAAATAGAAACAACGAATGTCAATTAAATATGTTACAAAATTTATATACACTATCTGATTAAAAGTATCTGAACACCTCTTTTAACGCAGAATTGACCACAGCGTGTCATCAGAGGTGAGCTTGCCATTGCAAAAGGAGGCAGGTTGTATTGCGTCTCAGTAGAGAGGCAGCAACAGGTCGATCAGGACAGCTCATAATGTCGAACGTAGATTAGTCATTGAATGTCATCTGAGTAAGAAATACATCTGGAACATTTCAACACATCTAACACTGCGCAAGTTAATTGTTGGTGACAGGATTGTGAGGTGGGAACACGAAGGAACAACCACAGCTAATTCAAGACCACGCAGACCTCATTTACCGATGGACAGGGACTGTCGAGAACTGCATTGCATGAAATCACCGGATGGAATCACTCTTGAGTTCCAAAGTACTGCCAGCAGACCAGCTGGCACAGTGAGTATGCACCGGGAGCCAAAAAACACAGGGTACAATGGTCGAGCAGCTCCTAATGAGCCACACATTTCTGTATCGTATAGTTGAGGAATGTATTAGCATGACTGTTGGAATGTTGTGACTGTATGTTAATATCGATTCAGCCCAAACATCTGCAGTAGCAAAAAAGTTAACTCCTACAATGGTTCAATATAATGGGTGGCAGTTCGCATGCTAGTTATTACTCATTCATCACCTGCTTGACACGGTGGCACTGAAATGTAGCAACACAGTAAGAAGTAATCAATACAGTTATTAAGAGTTTGTTACAAAACTTTAGTTAACATTAGTAACATTTTAATGTTTGCCACTTGATGTACTGTACCTCATGCAATGAAATCTAACTAACTTGGCTGTCTCTTGGCAGTCTGTGATATTGTCATTATGACTGAAGGTAATTATGTAGACACTTGTTCGACTGTTTCTTTGTTCTCTGTAAATAGTAACTGCTAAGTCGAAATGTAATCTTCTGAACGGAATTTGCGAAACTGTGTTCTGTAGCGTAGCTGTATAAAACGTTGGCATTTCCAGTACTCGACGAACTGCAGAAAGTATGTGTATCTCTGGCGTTGCAGGGCCTGAACTGAGAATGTCTGTGGCATGTCCTCTTTTCTACCTGTAGGAGGAAGGATCTCCATCTCTGTCCATTCTAGGTCGAAGAAAAGTACTCCACCAGTTGACAATGCTCTCTCCGGCAGCTGGTAACACTAGCACCGGACCAGTACGATGCACTGATGGATGGGGTGGCGGAAGCAGAAAGTGGTCCCAAAGAGCGACAGGTGGAGGTGGCTGCGTGGAGCTGAGAAGGTGCCACGTGAGTGACTGTGCTTGCGTAATGGCGGCCTCTTGTAGTAGTATCTCTTGAGCTATGTACACAAAAATGACAGTGCATCCTGTCATAAAGCATCATCTGTGGGCAATGGTTTGCTGACAATAACTGAACTGAAACCAATGGAATGCCTTTGGAATGAGTTAGAACATCGACTTTGTTCTGGACACCAATGTGCAACATGACTACCTTCTCTGCTTTTGGCTCTTGTGCAAGAATGAGCTGACATCCTCCACAGACATTTAGACACTTCACTGAAAGTGCCCACAGCAGAACTCAAGCCGTCATAAAGGCGAAGGGTAGACACACAGCATATTATTGTCTACTAATTGGTATCTGGATACTTTTGATCAAATATTGTATATCACCATCACCATATGCATCAGGCATTGGACACATACTGCTAATAAAGGTCTCATCCAGACTTCTATATACATTTTAGTCTTTAGCAATATGCATACATGTTGATACCGAATTCTTCATGATGTCATCCACTCACCTTCCTTTAACTCATCATCTCGGTCTTTTCTTGTCCCTTGGACCCCATCCACGAAATAGCGTGTTCCATTTTCCTTCCATTCATCTGGCTAAATTATTTTTATTATAGTCGTGATTACTTCCTTCACTCTAGTTGTTTTTTTCTCACCCGTTTGTTCAAAATGTTCAAATGTGTGTGAAATCTTATGGGACTTAACTGCTAAGGTCATCAGTCCTTAAGCTTACACACTACTTAAGCTAAATTATCCTAAGGGCAAACACACACACCCATGCCCGAGGGAGGACTCGAACCTCCGCCGGGACCAGCCGCACAGTCCGTGACTGCAGCACCGTAGACCGCTCGGCTAATCCCGCGCTGCTCTCACACGTTTGTTTCCTGTCTCTTCTACTAATTTATATCATGCATCTCTCCATGCCCCACTCGGCAACTTTCACTTTTTGAATGGCTTTGGTCATAAGTAAAAACTGCTAATACATTTCTAGCACATCAGAAATTTTAGTTGTGAAAGCTCTATTTCGTTTACAAAAAGCACTCTAGGCAATTTTTGTTTTTATGTTCACTCTTCTTACTGTATATCCAGTCACTGTCTTCCATTGCGATAAATAAACCAGCCTTATATTACAGTTCTATGACCTCGTTATTCATTTGTTCTAGTTCCTTTTCTATGTGTCGATTATTCAAGGTACCATCAAAAAATCTCCGTCCGAAGGCCATACAATCCAGAATTGATATACTAATCAGGCAAAAAAGCCATGAGCATCGAGGCAATCATCCCACCGATGCACCAGGTTGAAGATACCCGTTTGGTAAAACACAGTGTCCTGCTGTGTGAAGAAGTCCGTCAAGCTGCACATTTTCATCCAACAAGAATCGTCGTCTCTTCGAGGCCTTTTCTAAGGGACTGAAGAGGTGATAATTGCATGGGAAGAGATCAGGATTACAGGGCTGGTGCTCCAGTGTCTCCCTCTTGTCTGTAATGGATGAGGCTGGCCTCTAAGATCGACCAGTGTCTCGTGTCGAATCCCGACCTAGCAAGGAAGCAGGTGCACCGTTCCCCAGCTGTGGTATTCGATTGACATGCTCCCCCATACACATTCTTCATTCTCCGATGACTGTCTACCAGTGTCTGTCCTTTGGCAGCAAACAAAATAATAACAGTACATTGGGCCTGTTTGGACGCATTTAGTAATAACATCGCCACAGCTCACATCTCCACATTTACCACACGCTCTTCAGAAAGGCGGGAATGCCACACTAATTCCTTGCCTACATTCGGTGCTTGTATACTGGCATCAGGGATTGCGTATATGCTGCAACAATTCCCTCAAACAGAAACTTTTCAGTCGTCTCTTATACATTATCTTCATATTATTGTAATTGAGTTTCATGCCCACATTTGTTTTAGCTCCATTAAGTCCTTCCATTAGTTTCAGAAGTTTACCTACACTAGACGTGGCCATTATAAGGTCACCAAAACGAAATTGGTTCGGGCATATTAAATAACATGCATTCCTTCTTTCTTTTGCCCGCATCTCGTGGTCGTGCGGTAACGTTCTCGCTTCCCACGCCCGGGTTCCCGGGTTCGATTCCCGGCGGGGTCAGGGATTTTCTCTGCCTCGTGATGGCTGGGTGTTGTGTGCTGTCCTTAGGTTAGTTAGGTTTAAGTAGTTCTAAGTTCTAGGGGACTTATGACCACAGCAGTTGAGTCCCATAGTGCTCAGAGCCATTTGAACCTTCTTTCTTTTCAATTTTTAAATATCTGTAAACTTCCTCTAGACCTGTTTTGGTGATCTGGAACATCATTGCCTGACTCCTCTTCCATTTCCTAATTTCCCACTACCTAAATGATGTCTCATAAGAATAATATTTATTCACTCTTTGATCATTTTCCACAATGATTTATAGAAGTGAATTCCGAAAGAGGTACATAATCTGACGCACAAAATGGAGATAATATAATTTTGAAGCTCATATTTGTGTCTTAAGTATGTACACTGGTGGTGATTAACATTGCAGTTCCATGAGAGCAGGATGTAAAAAACGAAAATTAGCATGAAGTTTACTACATGCTTGGAGAGGCATATGATGAGCATTACAAAGTATGTAGGATTAATGCAATATACACCGAAGGACCAAAGAAACTGATATAGGCATGAATATTCAAACACAGAGATACTGAAACAGGCAGAATACGGCGCTGCGGTCGGCAAGGCCTATATAAGACAACAAGTGTCTGGCGCAGTTGTTAGATCGGTTAGTGCTGCTATAACAGCAGGTTATCAAGATTTAAGTGAGTTTGAACGTGGTATTATAGTAGGCGCACTAGCGATGGTACACAGCATCTCCGAGATAGCGATGAAGTGGGGATTTTCCCGTACGACCATTTCACGAGTGTACCGTGAATATCAGAAATCCGGTAAAACATCAAATCTCCTATATCGGAAAAAGACCAGCGAGAACGGGACGTACGACGACTGAAGAGAATCGTTCAACCTGACAGAAGTGCAACCCTTCCGCAATTTGCCGCAGATTTCAATGCTGGGCCACGAACAAGTGTCAGCGTGCGAACCATTCAACGAAACATCATCGATATGGGCTTTCGGAGCCGATGGTCCACTAGTGTCCCCTTGAGGACTGCATGCACGACACCAAGCTGCATGCTTCGCTTGGGCCCGTCAATACCGGTATGGGACTGTTGATGACTGGGTTTTGGGTTGTTTGACTGGGTGTTGTGTGATGTCCTTAGGTTAGTTAGGTTTAAGTAGTTCTAAGTTCTAGGGGCCTGATGACCATAGATGTTAAGTCCTATAGTGCTCAGAGCCATTTTGGGTTGTTTGGGGGAAAGAAGACCAGACAGCGAGGTCATCGGTCTTAGCGGATTAGGGAAGGACGGGGAAGGAAGTCGGCCGTGCCCTTTCAGAGGAGCCATCCCGGCATTTGCCTGGAGCGATTTACGGAAATCACGGAAAACCTAAATCAGAATGGCCGGACGCGGGATTGAACCGTCGTCCTCACGAATGTTGATGACTGGAAACATTTTGCCTGGCCGGATGTGTCTCGTTTCAAATTGTATCGAGCGAATGGACGTGCATAGGTACGGAGACAATCTCATGAATCCATGGACCCTACATGTCAACAAGGGACTGTTCAAGCTGATGGAGGCTCTGTAATGGTGTGGCCCCGAGTGCAGTTGGAGTGATATGGGACCTCTAATACGTCTAGATACGACTCTGATAGGTGTCACCTACGTAAGCACCATGGCTGTTCACCTGCATCCATTCATGCCCATTGTGCATGCGGACGGACTTGGGGCAATTCCAGCAGGACAATGCGACACCCCACACGAACAGAATTGCTACAGAGTGGCTACAGGAACACTCTTCTGAGTTTAAACACTTCCGCTCTCACCAGATTTCCCAGACATAAACATTATTGAGCATATCTTGAATGCCTTGCAACGTGCTGTTAAGAAGAGATCTCCACCCCTTTGTACTCTTACGGATTTATGAACAGCCCTGCAGGATTTATGATGTCAATTCCCTCCAGCACTACTTCAGACATTAGTGGAGTCCATGCCACGTCGTGATGCGGCACTTCTACATACTCGCAGGGGCTCTACACGATATTAGGCAGGTGTGCCAGTTTCTTTAGCCCTAGAGTGTACATTCTGTATGTAAGGAAACATTAAGCAGCGGGTTTCTTATTCATAAATCTCATTTTAATATCAGTTGTTATGAATCGTGTAAGAATGAGAAACATCTACCAGTATGTGTTGGAATTCGACAGAGGCAGCTTCGTACTGTATCGAGACGGCAGTTTATCGTTCTGTGACAAAACTGTTCACATTGTTCGAGCTCCCACGACTGTCATGCGAATATGGACTCGATGAGTTCACGACCTGATATAAAGAATCGATCTTCCTTCGCTTTTTCGACGAGTTCATGAAGCTCATACCCAACGCCCTGTAGGATCTTCACGGTCCTGTACGACTAGCACCCGATAGGACAGACGCTTTGTTCATCCTACTGTGGGAAATCATATAGGCACGACACGTACTTTGAGTCAGGAGATGACTCTGCAGCAAGACAATTATCCACACTGAGAGTGCGGCGATACTTGGAAAATCACGGACTGTCAGTCCGGCGAACACTGTTGCGGCTTCCCTTGACGCGGTACCATAGGGAGGCTCCCGACAGTGGTGCACAAACCGATAACACTGTACACAAGAATGGCACCACGTCGTCTTGTCATGAGAGTGCCGGTTTTAGGTACAGCATCATGATCGATGTGCCTATGTGGAAGTTCTGATGGGAACAAACGTTGCCAGTTTGCATTTGTCACCTTCATACAAGCGTAGAACCAGCCTTGACGGTATGGATCGCGTTGACTACGCAACACTGTCACATCTACATCTACATCTATACTCTATACTTTTCATACCACTCTCTGAGCTCCCCTCCCCTGCGCCATTCGCGAATGTTGCCTGGGGAGAAAGAATGTCGGTAAACATCCATATTAGCTTCTGATATATCAAATTTTCTCGTTGCAGTCATTTCGCGAGACGTATGCGGAGGAAGTAATGTGATATCCGACTGGGCCGGCCGGAGTGGCCGAGCGGTTCTAGGCTCTACAGTCTGAAACCGCGCGACCGCTACGGTCGCAGGTTCGAATCCTGCCTCGGGTATGGATGTGTGTGATGACTTTAGGTTAGTTAGGTTTAAGTAGTTCTAAGTTCTAGGGGACTGATGACCTGAGATGTTAAGTCCCATAGTGCTAAAAAATAAAAAAAATTAAAAAAACTACTTACAGTACAACACTACCCCAACCGCCCCTCTTCTTATACTGGCGGGTCCGCCTTTCGCGACTTATAGTGGTCACTTCCACATTGGGTGTCCGGAATCTTTTGATTAGGTGCCGTATACACGATTGGCTTCCCAGTTACATCTAATGATGTAGTGAATATTCCAAAATAGATTTGGCGTGTTGAGTGAATGATCAAAGTCAATAAAAAAACATTATCACAAGTTATGTCTAAATCTACAAATGCTACTTGTGATATAAAGTTCATGTCACATGTACCTTTCTCTGTAATGTAGTTTCCAGAAATTGTAGCGCATATTGATTTTTTGAAAACTGTATTTTTTTCCGGACTTGTAGCAGGGCTAATCAAACTTGCAGACGTATTGTGTATTACATTCTGTTTTCATTGACACATCCAAGTGCTTGTACTAGGAATGTTCTTTTGGAAGAGGCAGTATTAATGGAGTAAACAATGAGATGAAAGACGCAGGATGGAGCTGCATCTCGCCCACGGCCTCCCACTCGCAGCCAACAATGGAGCAGCAGCGGCGGCAGCAGGGAGCAGTGACCATGACGCGGCCGCCGCAGCCGCGGCCAATGGCGGCGCGCCTCACCTGCAGACACCGTTGGCCACCACACTTATAAAACTGTGGCGCCGCCAGACCCACTGCCAGTTTGCCAAGTGCAGTGCGCCGCTACCGCACGTCTGCTCCTCAGCCTCGCCTACAGGTACGTGCTCAGACGGTCACCGTAACACACTCCATCTTTATAACAACCGTTACCTTCGACAGGTAGATTCGGTACATTTACCTATGTGTAGTTCGCCACTACTATTCATTCCATTTCGTGCGTGTTTTAACGTTAAAAAATCCCTGTAAAAGAACACGAAAGTTTACGTTGTCTCTTGTCTCGGCCTCCAAGTTTTTGCAGCGAAGCGCTTCGGATATTCCTAGAGAGACCGAAGCACTTCCGCATCACTTCAAGAAATTTTAAACTTGATATTTAATTGTTGCGAGATACTGGCGTCTGTACAATCCCAGTCCGATGAAACACCAAATTAGCGTGAAGATTCTAAAACGTAGAATTTTCTTTTACATTAAAGATTTTATTTGTGCAGTTGTTTTACAGTGCTCCATGTGATATAAAATGCTTTGATCGTCCTCGATCTAATACTTCATCACATTCAACAGTTTATAACGTTGGTCCCGCTTGTCATAGAGGAGCAACGACGAAGACTCTGCATTTCCTCGGTCTCAAAATACATAAATCGTGTTTCGTGGTGTAGGCAGTAAACGGCAGAAAGAAGGTAAAGAGATCAAACAAGAATTTTGCCTCTACGTGTTACCATTGTCTGTGTCAGAAATGTAGTGCTGCAGATAGTAACTCTAGTTTCTGTGATAGTGATTTGTTGGCACCAATATTTATTTCGAAGTTCCGCTTTATGCTTGCGAAGCTAGCGGCTTTAATCAAGGATTATTCTGAAATTGATAAAGTAGCGTAGCAGAAAATACTTCCAAAATTTTCTTGACGCGAATCTCTTCCTTCGTAGTTTCGCGCAGCAGCACGGAAAATTATCAGCATACTATATTCTTCTTTCTCTGTCTTAACTGTTATTTTTTAGCGTGTGCGCGTCTGAAAACGAATTTTTATTATTTAGTATCAACTTTCATAATTCTTAATTCTCAGTAGCATAATTTCTGACGCCGTATTTGTTATGACTGAAGTTACACACAAACCAAGGTGGGTAGCCGGCCGCGGTAGCCGAGCGGTTCTAGGCGCTGCGGTCCGGAACTGCGCGACTGCTACGGTCGCAGGTTCGAATCCCGCCTCGGGCATGGATGTGTGTGATGTCCTTAGGTTATTTAGGTTTAAGTAGTTCTAAGCTCTAGGGGACTGATGATCTCAGAAGTTAAGTCCCATAGTGCTCAGAGCCATTTGAACCAAGATGGGTAGTATTTTCGAGCAAACTTTTGTTTAATTGGCTTCCGGAATGTGCCAATACAGCCATCTCTACACTGGAAATGTTATACTACAGTTTCTTTCGACAATAAAGTATATATTGGTTTAAGACGAACCTTGCTACGAAGTTACATAGGCTCAACAAAGGACAGATTTCGACATAAAATAAATTTTACATCGACGGTATACTGAAACGATGCGAGTGCTGTATCCGTGTCTTTTTTTTCCCTGTCGTTAATGTAACTGACAATGTTGCAATAGTCATTCGTGACATAAATTATACAACTTTCGTGCCCTAGAAATTTTCGGAATTATTAATGTTACTAGACTGGTAATTCGCTGCAGTTTGACAAAAAATTACAAATGAATTTCGTTTCTCTAAAAAAGAATGCATTACACAGGATGTTCGCAGGAGGACTGTAGCGTTAAAGTTCAGTGAACCTGCAGACCGTTCAGTATGTTAAAAGTTCAGAACGCTTTCATCGCCAGACCAACTGGTTCCCCACGTATCAGAGTGTGATCTTATCCAGGTTAATGTTGCGGGGCCTTGCTAATAGCGCCACGTTTCTTCATGTAATGCTGTCGGTAGTCAGATGAATAGTTCGCCAACGGCATCCGAGGTGCTTTTTTATGCGTTTTTGTTCACCTTATCTGTATTCTAGGAAGTGCCTCGAGATGTTAATATGTAGTCTGTAGGAAACAAGAACCCAGAACTGTTTACTCTGTAGCTATGACAAAAAGTAACCTCTGGTAGAGGTACTCCAGAACTCGATCGTAGCTACCTTCGCAATATAAATTGTTAGAAGCGCTTCCAGTCTATAGAATTGTTAGTGTTTAATTTCCCATCTACGGCAGTGTCATTAAATGTGCTCGGTTTTTTCTTGCTCTCTTTTGTAAGACTTCTTTATAATCTTGGGAGGGAAGCTACCTCAGAATGGTCGAGGACTGAGGGGAGAATCGGAGGAGACAGCAACACACGATGAATAACTCACCTGCAGAAATTTATACTGACTTCCTGAAAATGTAATCATGACGGTCACAAGGGGCACTGCCAGCCATCTCGCTGGTCGCAGTTTCGACGTCCCTAGTGCTTCCCAGACGGCGAAGTTACTGCAAGCATCGCTCAGAATAGCCGAATGTGACTCAAATCGAGCTACTGTTCGATACGTCTTGTATATTGCCGCGATGCACACTCACCAGATAACAGAAATAATTAAGGGAGAACTTTTGCGAAGATTGTGAAGTAGGGGAGAGAAAATTTCAGAAGTAAAGTTGCGGGAGCAGGTCGTCAATCGAACGTGGGTAGTTCTGTCGACAGGAGCATTGTCCGCGAAACGCGAGCTTCCGGGTTCGAGTCCCGTCTCAGCTTACAGTTTTAAACTGACTGGAAGCTAAAGTTTCAAAATAACTTGTTTCAACCTAGACTAGTAGTACAAATAATTAAGTAATAATGCTTATTTCTTCATACATACTTTGCTTTGTATTGATTTTTGCTGCAAATCTGCCCGTTGCTGACAGGTTATAGATTCTAGAAGGATAAGGCTGTGTTAAAATACACACTTTTTTCCCGAAAATAACATGTGTCTTATGCATTCACTGTAGTAAAAAATACGACGGTAAAATCTCGATAAGAGTCTTTATTTGAAGTACAGGGTTTTGCGACATGATCACTTCCTGAAACTGACTTTAACAAACTACCGGCGTTGCATTTCAGCGCTCTGGTTAATTTGCCTACAGGACTCAGTATTTCGCAATGACAGAGTGGCCTTTTTGCGAGGCAGGGGAATCGCGTTTGACACTGGGCTCTGCTCTGGATTTTTCTGCTGCAAGGAAAGCGGTCAGTAACGGTGTTCCCTGAAACTCGTGAGGTCAGGTGAAGAGCGGCGTTCATGCGGAGAAGGCGCCTTTGGTCGAGTAGGAAGAGTGGTGCTACCTTTTACTTCTTTTTCTGACATCGCATTGGGTAAGACACTGGAATAAGACCTAGAAGAGCAAAGAAAATCACGTAAAAAGTAAGCCTTATATGACAGGAGCTTTCCTAGCCAAAATATTTCGTGATATACCGACTGTACAACGGTACTCGTAATTTATTGGTGCCTTCTTCATGGGACAAAACTCCATTTACGAGCTAATTAAGTAGAAACAGCTAAAGACGTATTTTTTTCTGCTTCGCAATGCGTCAGTATCCCAGTCTGATAGAATATGCGGAAGATACCAGCTGTAGCCAAATTTAAGGAAGAATTTCAGGACTTTCTTAGAGTGATTTGCGAAAATCGTGCGAGATACCCGGTCTCAAATTCCAACCCAGATTTTCCTGTTTAATCGCCCAGTATTGCACCGATGGGTTCGGTTGTACGAAATTAATGCAGGTCTAAAAATTACGGATTCTATCGTAACTCTTCGCTATCGTTCTCCTTAAGACTTGAAATTGAAACAGATGTCACCACCGGCAGTTATCTTTTGACCGGTAGCTTTCCGTATAACTTTGGCTTTCGTGGCTGTTGCTGAAATAGCGCATGTATACATGTAAGCGTATTTGTATTAAGCCTTCAGTACATCTACATCAATATTTGCAGTTTTCAGGAGAGAAATACAAGGAACATCAGTCAGTGTAATAAATAGAGCTACTGACGGACGTTCGTCTCTCATAGTCGATTTCTGCACAGGATCTGCGTCACTCGTCACGAAAATGGCATCCGTTTCTTTCTTCCAGCATACGTACATGAATGTTGACTGGAATTTATGACGCAGGTTACTATTGTTCGATGGGTAGATGTAACAAACCTTACACGGATGACAGAGAAATTTCTTTGAGATTACAAACTAACAGTTAAAAATTAGTGCTTAGCTGCTGTTTTCTTCTTGTTTATATAAACAACTTACACCTTGTAGTGATTACGTAAGCTCAACGCAATAACTACTGTTCGGAGTAAATACCTCCAATTCCAATGCATACGTAGAATTTTGCGGTACTCTGTCGAATATCCAAACAGTAGAATGACGCAGGCAGCTAGGACCAGTTGCTCTGCAGTTTCTACTTGAGTTATATTCACCAATGACCGCATGTAGTCCCACAGGAAATAAACAATTGGAGTCAAATTCGATGGCCATGGAGCACTAGGTAAAGTGCTCCATTCAAATGGATGGCAGGAAGTAAGGTTCTGTTAGTTGATCGTGTATAATTCCACGCGACAGATGATATGAGACTGCGGTATTTTATCACACCGAACGTGTCTATTGTAGCAGCTCATAACGTCATCACAGTTGAAATAAGCCTCAACCATGAAGAACACAAGGTCACGTACTGTCAGCAGTATTCATTTCCAATCATTGTGTTTTAATCCCAAATGCTGATTTTGGGACCCTCCACCGTCTTTATAGTTTTAAGACTGTAGACTTGGAACACACTGTATGGGAACACAATGAAAACTCGTCCATCTACCCGCGTTCGAAGCAATATCACTTCAATAAAGAACTGACTCCTAGCCACTAACAATATGTTTACCAGAAATCGACATTCTCACAATTTTGTAACAAATTCTTTGTTACGAAACTTTCCGTATTGTTGCATATCTGACTCCATATGAGAAATGTTAATTTAAAAAAAACGTCAGTAATAGACGAAATTATTATAGTGGATTCTCACCGGTGTAACAGTTAAGCTTAAACGAAAATACTGTGGTATTGGAATGCGACGGTAGCCTTTCTGCAGGAAGTGTAGGACACAGCTTTGACTTCCGCGTCTTCCTCCCGTACCCAAGTAGCGTCGTCAAATTTCCGGCCGGAGGCAGACACTCCCTCTGCACACTGCTCACTGCTCACGGTCGCATTGTCTGTCTGGTTGCCTTCTATGGCAGGCCGGGGGTTCTTTCCTCCTGTACTAATTTGGCACTTATTTCTAGGAAAGTCGAATGACCCATTCCCAAAACGTCTTGGAGAAACAAACGGATCTCGCGTAATCAAAAGAAATTTTTTATCGAGGAAATAATAAAAACAAAAAAAGTTATCTGTACTCTTATGCACAGATTTGCTTACCACGGCAATCAGTTCGTCTTTTCGTATGCTCAGTGATGTTTGAGATGTACATTACAACGAGATTTGCACAAAACAACACAGAATCACTCAAGGAACGTTGTTCTTAATTTACTCAACTAGTCGCATACTGGAATTCAATAATGACCGCATATTCAATAAATGCTCCATACAAAACGATCATATGAAAAGCATCTCGCGTACCTTGTACGAGTGCCTTCAAGTACAACGAGAAATACTCCACACTTTTCAATGGATGTTAATTTGATGGCGAACTACTGTTCCGGTAATGGCTTAAGCCACAAGTGCCACTGATGGCGATTTGACAAATTTTTATCCAGTAAGTGTGTTTCGTAGGCTTTCCAGAATTATTCCACAAGGAGGTCTCAGTTTTTGTATGACATATCTAAACGTGAGTTTGTGAGAAGTGCTCCCAAAAATCGCCCTTTCACACAGCTCATTCTGATTGTGCTCATGTGTGTGTGTGTGTGTGTGTGTGTGTGTCTTTTCTTGATTAGCTCTCAAAATATGTGTGATAGCTAAACATTTCTCTACAGTAATTGCCCTTATAATAATAAAGGTCTTGATTATGGGGGAGTGGGGGGGGGGGCGGTGGGGCTGGAAAAGCTAAATTTTCGTTCTGAACACAGGACTGTAAATATACACGATGTTTCAAAGTCTTTGAATCAAACGTCTACGCATGATAGATCACGTCATAGGGAACATCTTCTGTTAGAGACAAAATGTCCGCTGCCACTTCCCGGCGACGCTAGGTGTCTTTTATAACTGACTAAGCCCCTGAGAGGCGGCAGGGTGTAGGCAGTCTACGGCATTTGTTTGCCATGTGTGTTGCCTATAATCCAGTCATCTGCTCCGTGTGAAAGGGCATATACCGAGCTTCAAAAATATCTTTCTCCTCTTAGACACACTCATTCTTAAGGTTATCTTGTTGGCAATCACTCTGTCAATTTATTGGGGTACGTGTTATGCAGATACGTGTGTGAAACATAAATATGTGTGCGCAGGTAGAAGTCGTCAGCACATAAACAGTGCACATGGTGGTTCCTGTAACGTCGACTACATTAATATTTCGTAACTGGTTCATGATACTGAAAATATATTTTCGATAAATGATAGCCCATGAAGTAGAAATTATTTTGCTGATTGGGTAATAACTTCTTCCCATCCAGATACTGAGGCAACTTCTCCTTCTTTCAAAAAATAAAAAAGCAGGAATGAAGTACTTCCCACGTCATTCGAGAGCTCTTTGGTTAACCCTGGTTAATATTAGCAGTAGAACTGTTGATTAAAATAGGTGAGAGATGTCTGATGGCAAGCGAAACAGACCGACAGGAATGAAAGTAAACTGTGCTTATTCTTCATGCTTTCATATTAATAAATTATCATTAAGTTGTCATAGTCAATGAAATATTGTAACCACATAGTACTTTCAGCAATCCTGGACTATCCATCGACACAGTGTCCCTGACACTAGCATTATTGTATTGATGGTGTTCAGAGCTGTATCAAATTGGATGTTTTCGCACTAGCTTGATGAGTTGTGAATCATCCATTTTGAGCAGCAAAACTGTCAGATCGAGGCGAACTGCAATGACAACGCTCTCGATCGCGAGCGGATATTAAGGCTCGACTGCTCGACAGGGCATCATCTCACCCGCCGCACTGGAATCGCACCTTAAGGTCAGGTACGAAAATGAATCACGTAATTCCTTAGAAGGGGATGACCTAGATACAGAGGTAACACAGACTTTTCCTAATTATCTCAACACATTCAATATAAGAAGTTCTGATGGAATCATTTATGGAAAAACGGGAACATGTAGTGACAGAGCGCTTCGATCAAAGACTTACACTGGATGCAGAGATAAGACTGTTTAAGAGGCCGTAGTTTATATGTTATTACATGTGACAGGGAAGCACTTGCTGTTTTGATTAGACTATCAGACACATTTTCCAGGAGAGAGGAAGTGAACAAGAAGATCGGTAATGTCAATCAGGACTGCATCATTGTAAACCCTGCGTCAGATGAGACAGTGTAAGGAAATGATGTTTGACGTCAGCATTAGTTATCTAACTCCTTTGTCCCTGATGAGTACCGGTGGTTCCGGCTTCGTAGTCGCCCGTTGTGACCGAGCGGTTCTAGGCGCTTCAGTCCGGAACCGCGCTGCTGCTACGGTCGCAGGTTCGAATCCTGCCTTGGGCATGGATGTATGTGATGTCCTTAGGTTAGTTAGGTTTAAGTAGTTCTAAGTCTAGGGGACTGATGACCTCAGATGTTAAGTCCTATACTGCTTAGAGCCATTTGAACCATTTTGAACCGGCTTCGTGCGCACTCCAGCAGAAGAAAGGATGACAGCACGCCACATCTACAGATAAAGATAAAAGGCAAGGTGAAGTCTATGGCGCAAACCAGTGACTGGGCTACTGGCCTGACTGCAGGCAGAGTGCAGCCTTTCTTCACTGAGGGGTAGGGTGGTGGATTCATCGACCTGGCGCCTTTTACCCTGGGGAAAGATCCATGGTGCTGATTTGATAGCAGGCCGAATGGACTTGGGGCCATCCTGGAGGGACTAGAAGGAGTAAAATCCGCACTCCTATCCAGGATTGAACCCGGGACCTCCAGGAGTGGAGTCTGTTGCTCTACCTTCTTTTTTTCCCATAGACCACCTCGGCCACCAACAGGATCTGTCGTGGGGACAAAGGAGAGAACCACAGCCACATCCTGTGCCAAAAACCTGAAGACCAGTGTTAATCCTACACTAACAGTCAACAGCTGTAGAATGAAAGAGGCTACATTTATCGAGACTGAAACTCGGCGTCGGATTCGAATGATGTGGACTTCATCATTCTAGCAGATGTTGATAGTCAATCTAGGATTGACACTGGACTTCATGTTTTTGACTGGCTGTGATCAGTGGACTGCCTTTTATCATGTGCAGATAAAACAATAGCCGTGCGGGATTAGCCGAGAGGTCTCAGGCGCTGCAGTCATGGACTGTGCAGCTGGTCCCGGCGGAGGTTCGAGTCCTCCCTCGGGCATGGGTCTGTCTGTTAGGGTAATTTACGTCAAGTAGTGTGTAAGCTTAGGGACTGATGACCTTAGCAGTTAAGTCCCATAAGATTTCACACACATTTGAACATCTTGATAAAACAATAACAGCATAATGAATAATTCCTACTTAAGCCTACTATTGTCTCTTTAATTTTCTTACTATATTTTACCATAGCTGGCAAAATCTTTTCGTTATTTTTAATGTTTGTCTCTAGTTAAGTAGTACGTTGTTTTTGTTCATCTCACATTCTCCTTTTCTCCTATCTTTTCTTCTTCTCTAGATCAGTTTCTTTTCATTAATTATTTTTCTACTTTTTAAATAGTTAAGTAGTGTAATGAGGTGGTGGGTTTCGGGGCTGTTCAAATAATTGCATATAAAAGAAGGAAACAGTTTTATTTATGTATTGTAATAGTAACGATAGCAACTGTGAAACGCGGCCTTCAGCTGTTCCTGTGGTGCATGTTACACATAAAAATTAAACCAACTAAACTTCGCCCACCGGTCTTGGCAGCCCCAGCGGGGCTGCGTTGGATCGGTATGAAGCACACCGCTCGCCTAACCGTTGTGTTTTTGTCCCATGGAGCCGCTACTACTCGGTCAAGTAGTTCTTCAGTTGGCACCTCGAAGCTGAATAAACCCGTTTCAGTCCTTCTGTCAAGAAAAACATTGCTGGCAGTACCGGGAATCGAACCAGGCTTCTCTACATGAGGGACAGCCATGCTAATCACTTTTTCTGTTTATCTCATTTTTTTCGTTATTCGTCGTTGCATGTGTTCGAGGCGGACGTCGCATGACACCTGTTCAAGTTCATCGTTGATCCAGTTACTCATTCTTTTTACTACAGAGGGCAGTTAGCCCTCTGACCGAACAAGATGAGCCACCATGCCGGCAAATAAATATAAAGTAAGTAAAAAGACGCAGTAAAGGTGGCAAAACTGTCGCGCACTAATACAACAGGGCAAATAGTCCTCTAGTAATGCAAGCTGTGTCGTTTATTTCTTGCTGAACTGGTAGAAGAAACTATGGCACGTTTACGGCTTCGCAAGCCGCTGAGTGGTGTAAACTTTTCAGGATGGTTTTCCATGACTCCTGTATTGTTGGTGTAGCTTCTACCCGCCACCGTGGTTAACTGTCTCATGGAAGAACAATGTTCAGTGCCCAGTACTGCCAAAGAATTTTTCTTGGTGGGAGGATTGGAACGGGTGTGCACTCCGTTATGCAATGGTCGATTTGCATGGCGATGCTCTTATGCAGCGAGGGTGATGCGGAGGTACCGCAGTGTTGCCCTCTGACACTAATAAACGCAAGACTGTCAGCCACCAAGTGTTATTTCAGCTTTCGTATTGGCTGCGACCAGCGGAGGAAGGAAGGGAAGATTGAATTTAATATTCTGCAAGCGTCGAGGTTATGGGAGACTGTTTTTGACTGCTGTTTCAGGTGAATTCCGAAGTTGATACGGCACGGAGATGCGGAGTTATGCTAGCAGAAATAGGGTGAAATGCTGATGATTCTAATGGTTAGGTGCGAGGCGCAATAGACAGCTAAGGGTCTGCAAGCGAACGTAGACATTCGCGTCTTCAATATGTGGTGTCCTTCCGTGTCGCAGTTAAAACGGCTGCAGGCGACCCGTTATCATAGAATAGAATTGCATTTGTATTAGACAATTCAAATGGTTCAAATGGCTCTGAGCACCATGGGACTTAACTTCTGAGGTCATCAGTCCCCTAGAACTTTCAACACCTTAAACCTAACTAACCTAAGGACATCACACACATCCATGCCCGAGGTAGGATTCGAACCTGCGACCGTAGCGGTCGCGCTGTTCCGGACTGTAGCGCCTAGAACCGCTCGGCCATTCCGGCCGGCATTAGACAATTCCACCATATTTTTATATATTAAATAGCCACAGTGCATCTGTAAAACCATTCATCAGCATGAGGTCGTCAACGTTTGATGATACATGCGCTCAGACATTGCTAGTTTCCATACGCTTAAGGACAGTTCTGAGAAAATCAAATTGAAATTGAAATGCACAAGTTTCCCACTGCAAGACAAGTGCTCTGCTGTTACTTCTTCTCGCTCACAAGGAGTCCCAGGCCACCGATAACGCAACTTACCATGAGGCAACGACCACTTATACTCTCATCTTCGTCACCAAGACCAGAGACCTTCCGGCTAAGTTATTCATTACTGCTGCAGGTGAACATAAACTGAGATTCCACTACCAACATTAAGTTGGCTCTTAGACTACAATTGCAGCTCGTAATTGTCTGAGATGATGCCGAATTAAGCTCCATCCACGGGGTTAACAAAATATTAACAGTCGCGGAGAGCTACTGTTAAAGTGTTATTACGACAACGTCGATGACTGAGAACTGCACGTACAGAGCCATAAGTGTCTATGCCGCCATAAACAAAGTCTGGAAATAATTATCTCCCTCCTACGATATTCCAGACCTAATAGCATTTCTTAGCGAAGAGAATTTCCTCAAGGCTTCTATGGTATGTAAGAAAGAGTCGCAGTCTCATCTGAAGAATTTCTGTGGACAAAAGTCGACTGAAGATAATAGGTCTATCAGTGAGCCATTTGTGCGTTCCTCTAGTACCGGAGTTATAAGTAGTTATGTTCTTTGGCAATTAAAGTAAAATTGATTATCACTACATCCCTTATTTTCGTTCCCTTGAGTCTGTTTTCTTTCCTAAACACGATAACAGCTGCGGCAGATCAGAGTTATTACATAAAACTGGACAAAAAGAGTTGTTCAGCCATTCAGCTATCGCCATTTGACTTTATTGGAACAAACAGTTCAACAGATAGTGATCTAGCAATGTTTCACATCTCAATAAATATGGAAAGCTACTGATATATGAAAGGTATATAACAGATTCCGGGTACACATTTGGTCAGTTCATCCACAAGAAATGATTAAACGATTTAGATAAATATGTTTAGAAAGCTGTATCTTCTGTTTTCCTCGCCCTTGCAAGTTTCACAATCATTCCTTTATTTACATAACAGTAGACGTTGTTGTTAATGTCGCTGTTCGTCTTCTGCAGTGCAGCCGATAACTCAATACAGTACATTTTTGTTGTTAGTAATTGTTGTATACTATACTTGTAACGAGGACTCTTTCGCTGTTTTCGGTTGATTCAGCAGTTGAATATAAGTATTTGTATTACGTATCTGTCCTCGTGTACCGTCACTCGAATCAGTAACTATCTAACGAGAGAAAACGAGAGATTGGACATTTTATTACCAGAGCATAGTCGAAAATGAAAGAGTTTCGTAAGTAATATGATGTTTAGCTCCAGTAAAACTACACTATGAAAGGAGAAATAACACAGCCAACCGGTTGCAAATAAGTTTGACAAAAACTTTAACAAAAAAATGTCATGACATCGAAAGGTTACTTACGTAGTTACACTGCGAGCAGTCAATAGTCAAAGTTACGAGCAGACACGCTCAAGTTAAAAATGTTCCAGCATTTAATACGTACGAGGTGTGGCTAGAAAAAAACCGGACTAGTACTGGTGAAACAATAAAACGAATGCAATAAGGCTGAAAGTCGCGTGGCCTGTCACGTGACTCTCGCTCCGCCTACTGCTCGAGTTTCATCTGCCTCCTGCACTTAGTCTGCCCGTGGCGTCTGTTTTAAGTAGTTGACATTTTGTCTGTGCGTCGGAAAATGTTGAGTGTACAGAAAGAACAGCGTGTTAACATCAAATTTTGTTTCAAACTAGGAAAATCTGCAAGTGAAACGTTTGTAATGTTACAAGTGTACGGCGATGATTGTTTATCGCGAACACAAGTGTTTGAGTGGTTTAAACGATTAAAGATGGCCGCGAAGACACCAGTGATGACACTCGCACTGGCAGACCATTGTCAGCAAAAACTGATGCAAACATTGAAAAAATCGGTAAACTTGTTCGACAAGATCGCCGTTTAACAATCAGAGCAGTGTCTGAGTTAACAGGAGTTGACAAGGAAAGTGTTAGGCAGATTCTTCATGAAAGTTTCAACATGAACAAAGTGTGCTCAAAAATGGTTCCAAAGTGTCTCACAATTGAACAGAAGGAACGCCGAAGAATGATTTGTTCTGACATCCTGGAAAACATTGAAAGTGATCCCACCTTCTTACAAAATGTTATTACTTGCGATGAATCGTGGTTTTTTACTTACGATCCCGAAACTAAACGCCAATCGATGCATTGGAAAACTCCTGGTTCTCCACGACAAAAAAAAGCACGAATGTCAAAATCGAAATTCAAGGCAATGATGATTGTTTTTTTTTTTTTTTGACATCAAAGGGATTGTGCACATTGATTGGGTACCAGAGGGACAAACAGTGAATCAGCATTACTACATTAGCGTCCTGGCTACCCTACGTGAGCGAGTACGGAGAAAACGGAACGATTTGTGGAGAAAAAAGTCATGGATCCTTCATCAAGACAATGCCCCAGCTCACAGTGCGTTGTCAGTGAAGACGTTTTTGGCAAAACACAACATTCCCATCTTAGATCATCCACCCTACTCACCTGATTTGGCCCCCTGTGACTTTTTTCTTTTCCCTAAAGTCAAGTCAGCTTTGAAAGGGACCGAGCGAGGTGGCGCAGTGGTTAGCACACTGGACTCGCATTCGGGAGGACGACGGTTCAATCCCGTCTCCAGCCATCCTGATTTAGGTTTTCCGTGATTTCCCTAAATCGCTTCAGGCAAATGCCGGGATGGTTCCTTTGAAAGGGCACGGCCGATTTCCTTCCAAATCCTTCCCTAACCCGAGCATGAGCTCCGTCTCTAATGACCTCGTTGTCGACGGGACGTTAAACACTAACCACCACCACCACCAGCTTTGAAAGGAACTAGATTTGAGACTGTTGAAGCAGTAAAAGAAAAAGCGACGGAAGTAATGTATGGACTTACCGAAAATGATCTGCAGCATTGCTATGAACAGTGGAAAATTCGTATGGAGCGGTGTAGAGACCGAGGAGGAGAGTACATTGAAGGAGATAACATGAAATTGTAAATAATTGTAAATAAATGTTTTTTCCAGCATCAGTCCGGTTTTTTTCTAGCCGCACCTCGTATATCTTGCAATGAACATCAGACTTAACGGTCCAGTGGCTTACATTGCTGCCACGAAAACAGGACAAGTTGTGAGCCTTTCGGGTGCGGACGTTTGAGACATTATAACGGATGTAATCGAATTAAATACCCCTTAATTATGAAACAACAAAATTCAAAGGATGAGAGCTTAACGAATCTTTGAAAGTAGAAAATAGTCAAACAAATAAAGTACAACTGAGAGCCATCTATTAGGTTTTACAGAAATGCCCATGGACATGAAGTCCAGAATATTGTAGAATATTTATACAAACAGTTGCACAGTCCAAAAAAACATCCGCATGAAGGAAACTTTAGTAGTACGTATCTATATGAGGTTGTATGAAACAGATGTTTCGGAACTAGAGGCAGGAAAACATAGTAAAAAATAAAGAAATCAAAATTTTGGGAGTAGTGGATTAAAGCCATAATTCGTTACGTAATTGTAACTGTTTATTGAGGATGAGGCCATTGTTCTTAGAAATATGCTTGAAAATCTCCAGCTCTTCGAGTACGTCGAGCCTCTGACCTTTCTTTTCCCTATGTAAAATCGAAATTTCTTCAACACTTTTCGACTTGTGACCAAAAATTAACAAATGATCAGCAAAAGTGGAATTGTGTACATTAGTGCCTCTTTTTCCCAATAAATGTTTCTTGTACCTGACACTGTAAGATCTTCCAGTTTGCCCTACATAAAATCCGGACGCGTACCGCAAGTGATCTAATAAACTACGCTAAGTACCCGTACAGGTTACAGCGGTGGAATTCTAATTATGGCAAGAGATGTACTCAGTAGTAAAGCCGCATTATAAAAAGGGAGAAAGGGATAATGTAGACGATTATAGACCTGTTTATACACCATCAGTGTTTGCTAAAGTTATTGAAAAAGCTGTGTATGTAAAGATAATTGGTCATTTTATATCACATAATTTTCTATCAGATGTACAGTTCGGCTTTAGAAGTCGTTTAACAACTGAAAATGCTATATTCTCTTTTCTCTGTGAGGTACTGGTTGGATTAAACAAAAAGTTAGGAACGCTAGGCAATTTTTTGATTTAACTAATGCGTTTGATTGTGATGATTACGAAATATTGCTCCAGAAGTTGGACCATTACAGAAGTTAGCTTATTGAAAATGGATGCAGCTGTATACTGCACACCTTTCTACACAAGAATTAAGGAAGCACGATTCAAATGCAGATTGGGTTTCTGCCGAATATATACTGAGTGCGGTCGCGCGGTTCCAGACTGTAGCGCCTAGAACCGCTCGGCCACCCCGGCCGGCGATCACTTACTTCAGATACAGAATGGACATATGATTAGTGAAACTGAACAGTTCAAATTTCTAGGTGTTCTGACAGATAGTTAACTGTCGTGGAAAGCCCACGTTCAGGATCTTGTTCAAAGACTTAATGCTGCCATTTTTACTATTCAAACGGTACCTGAAGTAAGTTATCGCTCGACACGAAAATTAGTGTACTTTGCTTATTTTCATTTGCTTATGTCGTATGGTATTATATTTTGGAATAACTCGTCCCATTTTAAAAGGCTATTTTTGGCTCAGAAACGGGCACATCGGGCAATAAGTGGTGTAAGTTCGCGAACCTCTTGTCAACCCCTGTTCACTGGTCTGGGTATTTTGACATTCTTGTTAACGAGCGCGACTGCCTCGGGCATGGATGTGTGTGATGTTCTTAGGTTAGTTAGGTTTAAGTAGTTCTAAGTTCTAGGGGACTGATGACCTCAGATGTTGAGTCCCATAGTGCTCAGAGTCATTTGAGCCAACTTGTTAACGATATCAACTTATTCCCAGAAATTAGCAGCTTTCACTCAGTTAATATTCGGCAGAAACCCAATCTGCATTTGAATCGTGCTTCCTAAACTCTTGTGTAGAAAGGTGTGCAGTATACTGCTGCATCTATGTTCAATAAGCTAACACAAGAATTCAAAAATCTTAGCAGTAATCCATGCGCTTTCAAATCGAAACTGAAGAGTTTCCTCATAGGTCACTCCTTCTATTCTGTTGAGGAGTTCCTTGAAAAATCAAGCTGATTCTTATTTTCGGTTCCAGACTGAAGCGCCTAGAACCGCTCGGCCACACCGGCCGGCCCAATGGTACACCAACGTCACCAACTTCTCTCGTTTCGGCTCATGAGGAAAAACTGCCTGTCATCCCTCCACAGGCATTCAGAGACCTCACTGAAAGTGTCGCCACTAGAGTCCGAGCCTTCACAAAGGCGAAGCGTGGACACGTCCCATATTAATGTCCACTAATACGTGTCTGGGTACATTTGATCAGATTCCTCGTGCTCTGTACACTAGTCTTCTAAAATTTTGTATGCATATACACGAGTGTAAATAATACGAGGACGATATTCAACAGCGATGTCATTATCAACAAAAAGCAACAAAATCCACAAATTCGATTTTTCCGAAGGTCCTGTAATGATCAACTAATATACTGAAGATGAAGCTGTGCTTCGAAATGTGCTTTAGTGAATAAATTCGCTCATGAAGAGAAAATTGACGGACTTTAAGATTAGGATTTCAGTTGTTATTTACATTGTATGCAGGAGAGACTCAAAATCGAAAGAAAAATCAAATGACGCGTGTTTCTTACAAAAGAGAAGAGTGTCGATAAGGCGTCCAGCTGAGCGGGCACAGGTGCGCGCGGTTCGTTCCGTTGTTTGACAATGAGGACATGACGGTCACGGCAACGGGATCCGGCGACCGCGAGCGCCAGCACCAGATAACGTACAGGAATGCTTCCCCTACCCTCAGCCGGTCCGCCCCCACCACCGGCGGAAGACTCCAGCGGACGGCACGGCACGGCTCCCGTACCGACCGGTTACCTCCGCGCCCAGCCGCGCTACCGGCCTTCCTTTTAAAAAATACCTGTTCCGGTCGCTCATTGAGGGGCCTAGCAGTATCACGCTGACTTTAATTATCAATCTCTGCTAGTTTCCTCGCCTTTATCTGTGTCCGGACATAAGTTTATGTGAAGTGTTTAGCAGGTCTTCCGCACACTACGTTTACATACGACACAACTTCCGGAAGACGGAAACCGAATTTCGGAAACCATTTATCGGTGTCGTGTTCACATGTTAAGGCTTCACTGACTGAACAAATACGGCGTCTGGAAATCAGCCGTTCTGGTTCCTGATTCGCTCACCACAATTACTGTTTCTCTTCATTTAAATTACACGATCAGTGTAGCATCTCTACTTCTTCACTGCACCAAACCTCACTCCATCCAGATTAGCCGATTTTTTTAAGTAACACGTTTAAAAAACGGTCGTGCGTTTACTTGGGAGAGAAAATCGTTTGTGGAAGTGGGAATTCGGCAGCTACAACCGGATTTCCGGAACCGGTATTGTAGTATTTGCGTGACCAACCAGAAGCGGTATTAGGAAATCAGTTTGCGGAATCCAGTTTTGGGAATCCCATGTAAATGTAGTAATAGGAAGGTCTTCGAGGCTGGGCAACGAAGGACTTATCTGTATCTGCTAGGGGCTGCGAAAGAATCGTTTGCAAGAGTAATTATGATAACATTTCGCACTGTACAATATAGTCTCGGTGGTACGATTTAGGCTTCAGTCAGATACAGATGTTGTTCTAATCATCCGTAAGTTGCAAAAGGCATGTTGCGTTCAGTATAGATCTGTGGCTGAAATGGACAGGCAATCACGAGAAATACAAAATTTGAAATCCGGTAAAGTTCAACTGATAGAATTGTAATGTAAATAAATAAATATACTGTTTACATATTCCAAAATCACAACAATTCTCTTGGGCATGTGGCACAGTGAGGGAAGAACAAAAGCGGAGCATAGACGAATGGGGACTCATTCTAACGGGGAGATCTTCTCACTTAAGCGACTTTGACAAAGGGTAGACTGTTATGGCCCAACGCCTGGGAACGAACATCTCTTAAACAGCGAAGCTGGTCGGCTGTTCGCGTGCTACTGTAGAGAACATCTGCGGAAAGTGGTTGAAGGTCGGTCAAACCACGAGTAGGCGACAAAGTGTTGGGCGTCCACGCCTCATCACAGAACATGGAGGCTTGAGGCTTGCCCGTACTGTTAATCAGAATAGGTGTTCCGCATCTGATGTCTCCTAAGTGTTCACTGAAAGACATCCTCAGTTACGATTTTAGTGGGGTGGGATCATCGAGATTTGACCGTCGATCAATGGAAACGTGTCGCCTAGTCGGACGAATCACGTGTTTTATTACACCAGGTCGATGATAGTGTTTGAATATACCGTCATTCAGGCGAACGGCTGATCGAAATAAGCACTGCGCCTCGGGCGCAGGCCGGTCGAGGCAGCATTATGCTGTGGGGGTATTCACCTGAGCTTCCGTGGGACCTGTAGCAGTAATTGAACACACCATGACAGCCGTGGACTAAGTGAACATTACTGCTGACCACCTGGAACTAATCATGATTGATGTCTTCCCGGAGGATGATAACGTCTTCCAGTATGGCAATGTCCGTGTCACAAGGCCAGGATCGTACTACAGTGGTTTGAGGAGCTTGATCTGAACCCGATGGAACACATCTGGGACACTACTGAGCGCTAGCTCAACTTGCTTACCAACTGTTAAGATCTTCTAGGCGTCCAGCAAAGGGGTACGTGTATAACGAGTTGGTTACAAAAGAATAAATGCTGGTCACAGATTACCCCACTGATCTTTTCACATGCAAGATATAACTTCCCATGTGATTTTACGGTACGACCATACCATGAAGAACAATTCATTTTGTTTGGGGTCTAAGCTTCGTCGATTTTTAAGTCATCGAGAGCTCCATCTAACTTACTGTCATTTATTGTAGCTATGCAGAAACTTGACTGCGTGAAATAGTTATTTATATTTTTCTGCTACCACTCACATTTATTTATTTTATGTTTAATTTATCACATTGCAACTGAGAAATTATGTAATATCTGTAGCCATAAAAAAATAAAATGTGGATGGTAGCAGTAAAATACAAGTAACACCTGATTCTGGTTTCCTTACTGAAAAAGCAACTGCAGTTTGAATTTTTAATGGAAATTGCACTGCCTTGTGAATCAGAAGCTGTGTTCGTGAAAGTACTGCGGGAGGTTAAGGCGGAGGCTGTGAATCTATAAGGCCATTCAAAATCAGACTCGAGCTGGTCTTTTCGTCACTCTTCAGAAAATGGAACTGAATCACGACACGTCTCGGGTGACTTAGAACGCCGCAGTGAACACAGAACCCGAACGTAAATATTAATGATGAAAAGTCAAATTTTCTCGCCACAACTGAGTGGGACGACGGATTATAACATTGTGTTGATATGAGATGAGGCGACATAGATATAAAAAGAACATTCCATCTATTGCTACATGGTATTCCGACCCAGATGGAGGCTTTGCATACATGTCAATAATACCTTAAATAGACGAATAAGCACAACGATAACATGCTGGACTGTGTGGACTGCGTACGTATGTCCTTAGTTTTAGGATTTAAGTGTTCAGTTGGAGTGATATGGTACCCATGATACGTCTAGATACGACTCTGACAGGTGACACGTACGTAAGCGTCTTGTCTGATCACCTGCATCCATTCATGTCCATTGTGCATTCCGACGAACTTGGGCAATTCCAGAAGGACAATGCGGGATCCCCCCACACGTCCAGTATTTCTAAGGAGTGACTCCAGGAATACTCTTTTGAGTTTAAACACTTCCGCTGGCCGCCAGACTTCCCAGACATAAACAGTATTGAGCATGTTTGAGATGCCTTGCAACGTGCTGTTCAGAAGAGATCTCCACCCCTCGTACTCTTACGGATTTATAGACAGCCCTGCAATGTTCATGGTGTCAATTCCCTACAGAACTACTTCAGACATTCGTCGAGTCTGTGCCACGTCGTGTTGCGGCACTTCTGCGTGCTCGCGGGGACCCTACACGATAGTAAGAAGGTGTACCAGTTTCAAAAATGGTTCAAAGGGCCCTGAGCACTATGCGACTTAACTTCTGAGGTCATCAGTCGCCTAGAACTTAGAACTAATTAAACCTAACTAACCTAAGGACATCACACACATCCATGCCCGAGGCAGGATTCGAACCTGCGACCGTAGCGGTCACGCGGTTCCAGACTGAAGCGCCTTTAACCGCACGGCCACACCGGCCGGCCTGTACCAGTTTCTTTGGCTCTTCAGTGTATATCGTAACACGACATTTAGGTCGTATGTGCTTTACTTTCTGGACTACTCTGCCAGCTGCTTCCCGGTGAGATGTGAAGGTGGACACTTCATGCATTTCAGAGAGAGAGAGAGAGAGAGAGCGTTATATGACAAGCTACCCCGAAGGAAAGTGGAACATTTACTCACTGCTGCGCACCACAGACGAAAGTGAGCGCGTTTCGTTGTCCGAGAGAAAGTTACGTAATGTCGCAGGAGCTGTCCATTCTAGGCGCCTGTGAAAACCTTCAGAGGAGCACCTTATTATTATGTGTGGCACACCTATCACCAAAATGGAAAACGAAGAAAAATCAATTTTAAATTATTCCATCGACGCAGTTGTGTGGTAAATATGTTCCAATGTGTGAATTCCTAACGGACCAAACTGCTGAGG
The DNA here is from genome assembly GCF_023898315.1 of Schistocerca nitens. Lineage (NCBI taxonomy): Eukaryota > Metazoa > Arthropoda > Insecta > Orthoptera > Acrididae > Schistocerca > Schistocerca nitens. The sequence goes on from NC_064616.1 coordinate 363,055,237, forward strand.
TCATCGGTCCCTAGACTTACAACACTACTTAAACTAACTTATGCTAAGAACAACACACACACCCATGCCCGATGGAGGACTCGAACCTCCGGCGGGAGAGGCCGTGCAGTCCGTGACATGACGCCTCAAACAGTGCGGCCACTCCGCGCGGCTGTGGCAAATATTTTAACGGACTATTTTCTACACCCGAAGTCCTTTTTAGCATTTTTAAGAGAGAAAAGGACACAAACAGCAGCTTTTCTACCAAAATTTATTTATTATGAGTCGTTTTTCGGTTTTTTATACCATAGTCAGGTATTCAACATTTGTTTCTTTTCTGCATCGATACACTAGATAAAACTGTTTAAGTAGGAACATAACCAATTGCTGTCGGGCTTACAGGAGCGTTGCTATTCTCGTCATGCCTTAGCAGTAGGAAAACAGAAAGTTTAGTGTTTAACATTCTAGCATTCGTCTATACCAACTGAGAGAAAGCTAATTGAGCATTTGACTTGATGGCTGCTCCTCCCGAATGCATGCCTAGTGCGATAACCACTGCGCCATCTCCTTCGTCAGCAGCACAATCAATATATAATACCCTCCATGCAGTCTACAAGCCATCAGTCCTGATAGTATAGCAGTAAAGGGCGTGCTTGGAAACCGAGAGGTCCCAGGAGCAAAGCCTGATTGAACCCCGGAAATTTCCTATCTGTCATTAACCTAGCTAGCCAACACCTATCAACGATGTGAGTAATCACCAGCAACGACATGTGATTCGAATTCCACGTTAATCTGTGGGACCCCTTTCGCCTGTTAGACAACTGAGGTAGGTTAGGGACACGCAAGTTGCCGAAGAGGCGTCCAGTTGAAAGACATACAGCCGACAATTGAGCCACACGCTATTATTATTAGTCTTCGAGCCGGATCAGTATCATCCGTGCTCTCTGCAGATATAGTTAGTTGGGAGACCATTTAGACGGCCGGGGTGGCCGAGCGGTTCTAGGCGCTACAGTTTGGAACCGCGCGACCGCTACGAATCCTGCCTCGGGCGTGGATGTGTGTGATGTCCTTAGGTTAGTTAGGTTTAAGTAGTTCTAAGTTCTAGGGGACTGATGACCTCAGAAGTTGAGTCCCAAAGTGCTCAGAGCCATTTAAAAACTAAATCTGGAAGACCGGACGGAGATTTGAATTCCTCTCCTGCCGATTACGAAGCCACTGTACCACATCGCAGGCATCTTAGGAGGGGACCTGTCGTAGCAATGCGCACTAAGGACAAATCCTCATCACAGCGCTAAGTAGTCAGATGGACGGAAATGTAAAAGCGAGTAGGAAGCAACCTCGAGGACAATTTGAGCACAGTTTGTCGATCAGGTTCGGCCAGTGGAGGCAGAAAACTATGCAGTTGCATTCGATTCTACGATGCTTATTTTTTGATTCGTGCAAATAATCACACTCGCTGATTTGGTTCATCATCCTCGTTTTTCTACGGAGATTTAATCCATTTCCGCTGCGCAAGAGATGTATTCATTTTTGTGTGTTCTTTTTTTACGGTTCGGGTATTATTAGCTATGAGGCGATCGGAGCCGGCTGGTAAGGGCCGCTAATTGCAGGAAGACGGAGCGGGACTGCTGCACGTAGACCGGCTTCCCGTTACGTCGTGGCCTGGCCTACTCCCGCCGCGAGCGCTCACTGGAACCGAAGGCACTAGCTGACATCGCTGGAATCCCATTGTTTCCACTGCCGAGATAGTGCCTGGCCAACGAGCTGAGAAAAGCAGCACACCTAGCCGAAACCTATTACGGTACGCCTTTATCGCACCATTCGTCCTTCTTCCTTTGGTATTGCCTCGTAACATTACTCCGTCTTCAGTTCCTACTATTAAAGTGCCTTTCTCAATGTAGACTCGACACTGTCTTCGTTTATTTCACACCAGGATGATCACAAGGAATTCCGTGTTATCTGTTTAATATATCTATACACATTATAAACTGGAGTCCCCCACCGTGATTTTCTGTCTGTATGTGAACGCAAATCTCACGAACTACTGCAAGGATTTTGACACGGTTTTCACTAATAGAGGGACTGATTCACGAGGAAGGTTTGCGTATGCAGCTTATAACTGCAGTAATGATAAGTATGTAACTTAGAGGATTACAATTATTGAACTATATAAAATAAACGTAAATTAGTTACAGACTACGGCGTGCACGCAATTTATTCAACGTGTAAACGTCGATACAGATATTCGGATTTAGGTTATGACATGATCGATATGCCTGCCATCATTGGCAATGATGTGACGCAGACGAATAGCGCAACTCTGCATGACCCGTTGAATTGTCGGAACAGCGATGCTGTCGGTGACCTCCTGAATGGCTGTTTTCAGCTCAGCAATGCTCTTGGGGTTGTTGCTGTACACCTTGTCTTTAATATAGCCCCACAAAAAGGAGTCGCAAGTGTTCACATCCAGATAATATGGCTGCCAATCGAGGCCCATGTCTGTGGCCTCTGGGTACCCCAGAGAAAGAATGCGGTCCGCAAAGTGCTCCCCCAGAACATCAAACACTATCGTGCTTCGATGGGGTCGAGCTCCGCCTTGCATGAACCACATCTTGTCCAAATCAGAGATAATAGGGATGAAATCAGCTTCCAAAACCTTCATGTACCCTTCAGTAGTCAGCGTGCCATCAAGGAATATCGCACCGACTATTCCGTCACTAGACATTGCACACTACACAGTCACCCGTTGGGGATGAAGAGACTTCTCGATCACTGTCGAATGGACAATAAGTCTACCTTCGCGGAAGCCAGTCGTACGAAACCGTTGAGATCCTGCATGGTGTTAAGTATGACCCTCCTGAACCCATCGGCTCCATATTCACATGACAGTCGTGGACTCCTACCAATGCGAAAAGTAACATGACGCAATGATAAACTGCTGGCTCAAAAGCCACAGTCCTGCCGATGTTGAATTCCAGCACGTGCTGTAGGCGGTTCTCTTTCTTGCACGAGGCATAACATTATTTTTTGACGAACAACCGACATTCAAATGCTATTTCTGAATGAGAAACGCCCACTTGTCTTTCCTAATGCACAGAATGCAGATTGTGTCACTCCTGTGTACATTGTGCGGTTGCGCTGTAATGCTCATCATTTGCATCTCCCAACTTCTAATACACTGCGTGCCAATTTGACGTTAGTTGCATGCTGTCTTCATGGTGTTGCGATTTCAACGACCAGCAATGTACTTGTAAACCAGATAACAAAATTAGATGAGAGAAGGGTGGTACACTAGCAGGTACCGACCAGGGCTGCACCGAACGAAGTGATACGATCGTTAGTAGCAGATTGGACGGGCATCCAGGAGAGGCAGAGTCCACATTCCTATCCAGGTTTCCAGCTTTGCGTTCCCGTTTTACCCTGAGGGAAATGCCGGAATAGAACATATGCGGATCAGTAGTTGTCGTGGAGCAAGTAGTCAGTTTTACATGCAGTACACAGCGTCCAAAGTCACACAGTGCACAGTATGTGAAACTGGCTGCTTACTCCGCAACTATGATGACGTTCTGTAAATGAAAGAAGCCAGATGTCACTGTGCAAAAGTGCGACAGCAGACTGTAAAATAAGATGTCATCATAAATCATGTTTGAAATTATTTTTTTGAGCTTCTTTTACTAAATATGGTGATCGACACAATTCACACTTGATTTCACTTTAGGAATTTTCACTGGCGTCTAATATTTTCTTCTTAAGCTTTCCTTAGCAACTGGAATTTAATACACAATAAGAAATATTTACTGAAATATCATAGACATGCATCGTCATTTAGTGAAAAAAATACGAGCTTACCGAGTATCGGACCAGATTTATGACTGGAGCCAGGATTTTCTTGCAGAGAGAGGTCATAACGTTGCTCTTAACGGAACAAAATCGACAAATGTAAAGGTAATTTCAGGAGATCCCCATGGAAGTGTGATAGGACCGTTACTCTTTACAGTATTTATAAATGCTCTAGTGCATAACGCCGGACGCTCCATGAGGCTGTTTGTAGATTATGCGTTAGTCTATAAGAAGGTAGCAACGCCAGAAGTCTGTAGCGAACTACAGAAAGACCTGCAGACGACTGATGAATGGTGGAGGGACTGGTAGTGACCCTAAACGTAAATAAATGTAACCTTTTGCACCTACGTAGAAGAAGAATCCACCGTTGTACAATTGCGTCGTTGATGACAAATCGATGGAAACCGTAACTACCGTAAAATATCTAGAAGTAACCATCCAGGGCGGCCTTAAGTGGAAAGATCGCACAAAACAAATAGCAGGAAAAGCAAAGGCCGAGTTGAAATTCATAGGAAGAATATTACGGAAAAGTAATTCAACCACAAACGCTTGTTCGACTGATTCTTGAATGTTGGTCAGTAGTGTGGGAGCCTTGCCAGGTTAGATTAATAGAAGAGATAGACAAAATACAACGAAGAGCGACACTGTCCGTCACGGGATCGTTTTGTCCGCGCAAGAGCTTTCCGGCAATGTTCAACCAACTACAGGGACAGACGCTACAAGAGAAAAAAATGGTTCAAATGGCTCTGAGCACTATGGGACTTAACATCTGAGGTCATCAGTCCCCGAGAACTTAGAACTACTTAAACCTAACTAACCTAAGGACATCACACATCCATGCCCGAGGCAGGATTCGAACCTGCGACCGTAGCGGTGGCGCGGTTCGAGACTGAAGCGCCTAGAACCGCTCGGCCACATCGACCGGCTCTACAAGAGAGGCGTTGTGCATCACTGAGAGGTTTTCTATTAAAATACAGAGAGGGAACGTTCCACATACATCTCGCGAAATGACCACAACGAGAAAATGCGAGAAATTGGAGCTAGGACGGTGGTTTACCGACAATCACCCTTTCAACGCGCCATTCGCGTGTGGTACAGGGAAGGGAGGATCAGATATGGGTATCAGACATACACTTCTGGCCACCGTAAATGCAACACCAAGAAAGACAAGAGGTAGCACAACACGATTTATTTTGTAGATAACATGTTGACCAAGTATCAAATGATTACGTTTACAGACGTCTGTGACATGTGGTTCCTGCCAGAATCAGTAGCCAGAGTAGCCGCCATTGTTGGAGATCACCGCTGCCACACGTCTCGACATTGAGTCAAAGAGACGTTGGATGTGTTCCTGGGGTACAGCAGCCCAAGCAGCTTCCACACGTTGCCAAAGATCATCTGGTGTGGCAGCTGGGGATGTAATCTGGGTCACTCGTTGAGCAACCATGGACCACATGTTTTCTATCGGCGAAAGATCCGGAGAGCGAGCCGGCCAGGGAAGCAATTCAATCTGGTTATTGAAGAAGAACCTTTGGACAATGCGTGCCACGTGTGGTCGCGCATTATCCTGTTGAAATATGGCTGTGGCCGAGCCCTGAAGGTAAGGAAGGACAACTGGCTCCAGCACATCGGATATGTAGCGCCGGCTATTTAAAGTACCGGCAATGCGTACTAGAGGCGTGCGAGAGTAATATCCAATACCGCCCCATACCATAATACCCGGTGCAAGACCAGTGTGGCGGTGCATAATGCAGCTGTCCAGCATCCTCTCTCCACGGTGTCTCCACACTCGAATCCGACCATCGTGGTGCTGCAGACAGAAGCGTGCCTCGTCAATAAAGACAACGTCATTCCATTCTGCCGTCCACAGCCGTCTGTCATCACACCATTGGCGACGGAGACGTCTGTGGTTCTGCGTCAATGGTAGACGAAGCAATGGACGTCTTGCGGACAGACCACTCTGCTGTAAACGGCGTCGAATGGTACGCGCAGACACTGGATGATGCGTTACAGACGCAATGTGCTGTGCTATGGTTCGGGATGTCACTGAGCGATCCGTCACTGTCATGCGCACAATTTGCCTATCAGCACGTGCAGTGGTGCACTGAGGTGAATGCGATAGACCACGTCGGTCCGTCGTACCCTCCTGCATCCAACGGTCACATATCCGCATTACAGTTGTTTGGTTTCGTCCAACACGACTAGCGATTTCTCTGTATGATAATCCACAATCTCGGTAAGCCACTATCCTTCCTCTGTCGAACTCGGATACTTGATCAAAAGATGTTCGCTGTTGTCTACGAGGCATAACTGATCGTCTTGTGAAACAACCACAAGGTAAACACACGTGCCGAACGTACACTCGTCGAAATCGCCAAGCCTTAAATGGCGCTATGAGGTGGCGCCACAGGCGCGCGTGATGTGCGTCTGCGCTGAAATTCTAATCAGTTGCATATCTCATCGCTGCAAACCCATGGTGTAAATTTCACTTGATTCGGATGCTTCCTTCAGGGTGTTGCATTTACGGTGGCCAGCAGTGTATGTCTATCCTCTGCCATACATCTTAAGAGGATTTGCAGAGTATAAATGTAACTATGAAGTTGGCAGAAAATACGACCACTCTCTGTACGCACGCAATACTGTTACGTATCTTTTCCAAGCCAGTAGGGACAGGTTGTCGGAGAAATAATTATTCCTTCCAGATTTCAGTTTTGTGTTATAATTGCAGTGTGAATGACATCCGCTGCCGTTGAGACGACAGCATTTTTGGAAAACGTTCTTAACAGCGCGGTAGCTGTAATATTCTATTCGCCGCCAGACATAGAATGGTGAGTTGGACTTTTCCCACATCCGAGCATAGTGTGGCAGTCGGGAAAGCTTTCAAAGAGAGTTGAATACTTTGCCCCAGGGCTGACCAATATTCAGATGGAAGTAGTGAGAACTTTGAACACCATTCATTTGCAAATTAGGTTACACCTGTTACTGTTACGTGACAGCACTGAAGAAGGCTGCAATTAACGATGGAGAGGTCTGGACCATAGAGGATAGCGTAGCGGAGAGACAAGCTGATTGTCCTGCAACCCCAAGTTGACTGGCTAAAAGGTCTCAAATGTTAAACAAATTTCGAGAATTGCGGACAGTCCAGCGGGACCAGGTTTTGCCCCTGATGTAGGCATATCCGAGCTTCGGAGGAAAATGCTGTTGTTTTCTGGAGGTAGCGATCCTGCACGGAAGACTGATAGCCAGTAGCGAATTTCCAAGTCGAGCGTACGGCACTTAGAGCAAACGGGTGCGAATATTCGGAGCTTTGAATTAGATAGGGGAGCAGGTGCTGGTCGAAGAAACGGACATTAAGATAGGAACATATGATATTGTTTCCGTGGGACCTGAAGTGCGTTTATGACAATCACATCTCGAACGCCTATCCAAGACTTGTTATCAGCTGAGAAAGTTAAAAGATGCCATTTGGAGGTTAAACGGAAACTGCCCACGCTGTAGCTTCTCATTTCAGTGTCCGGATCTAGAAATTTCCACGGGTATCGCAGGATTACACCAAGGTCAGCGATATGAGTTGTCTAACAGGTCAAAGAGGGATTCTCGTCTTATATTAAAAATTATTTCACTAATACGGCAAAACAGAGAACTGGCCTGAGTTAGCCATTTAATATTTCCCACGCCAAACAGTAGTGCAACTGCGTCGCGCATCAGGATCACGAGCGTCGCGAACGAGTGGGTGTGTCGATCTCCACACGGAGCTATTTTTGCGAATTGCACACTTAAGAATATAAGGGGATTCTTACAGGGTCGCAGGTTTAAAAGTCTTATAATCAGTACAAACACCTTTTTACAAATGTGCAAGTCGATGTCAGAAGCGATACTATTTCAGCACGAGGGGAGCGTGTCACGGACGTGATAAGGATTTGGGCCGACATCATTTAAACAAAGGCGTTTATCGCTGCGGAGGGTATCTTCTCACGAAATTTCAATCACCATCTTTCTGCTCCGAATGCGAAAATATTTTGTTGACGCCAACCTACATGTGGAGAAACGATCATAAAATAACGGAAATCAGAGCTCGCACGGAAATATATTGGTATTCATTTTTTCCGCGTTGCTGTTCGACAGTGGAATAACAGAGAATTTTTGTGAAGGTGTTTCGATGAACCCCCTGCCAGGCAATTAAATCTGATTTGCAGAGTAATAGTGTAGATGTAGATGAGCCACGAACGTTCTCTTTGCGAATTGCACACTTAAGAAGATAAGGGAATTCTTACAGGGTCGCAGGTTTAAAAGTCTTATAAGCAGTACGAACACCTTGTTACAAACGTATGCAAGTCGATGTCAGAACGAGAACGAAATTGCGAAGGTAACAAAATTGGATGAAGAGAGAGTAACGAATCGAAGTACAGAATCTACCGGCGCGGTCTCCGTCGGGTAACAACCACGCGCGGGAAAGAAAATGTGTGAGTAACGAAACGAATAAGGTAGTACTTAATCTATACTTAGCGTCTCGTAGAATATCTTTGACTGTATAACGAAACCACACGTTTTCCAACAGCCCTAGTGTCGACCTGTACTAGGAGAACGGCCGCTGTCACATAACGCCAGCGTGCGCGGTGTGTCGGTGGACCGTGATCCCGTGCGTAGCTCTTCTGGCCCGTGACGGCCTTGGTGACGCGGAAGCCGGCAGAGCAGTGGCAGCGGGTCAGCGGCACGGGTCACGCCCAAGTGGGTCAGCGCCACGTAACGGACCCCAGCACTCCTCACCGCTCCTCCGCTCTCTCTCTCTCCACAGGTTAGCTGTTTCTGCTTCAGGCTCCTCGCATTTTTTTCTTCTTTTGGTCCATGTTACCACCTCTGCAAGTTAGTGTTGCAGTTCTTGTTCGCCCATTGTATATGCACCGTCTGACACAGTAAAGGACCCAAAAGACAAGGATGATATCAATGTTACTTCGCACTCGTACACACCATCCGCGGGTATGTAAATACTTAGAGTGGCAGTTCTCTGTGACAGGTAGAACGGCCACAAAAGTCCATTAGTGTCGTTCATGTTTAGTGTTGTTACTAGGCCTGTTAGGGCGTGAATAGCGTCAGATGTTGAGTAATCACCGTGAAGGACTCGGAGAAGCCGCGTACTCGTGTGCGACAGCGTTGTCATATTTTCCGAAATTCCTTCACCAAAGAAGACGAAATAAACATTCCAGAATTCTAATTAAGAACAGCTGCCAACATGAGTAACTTAGAAGGAGATATCCACGGCGTAACGAAGGAGTTTAAATCACTTAATAAAGGCAAGTCTTTCAATCCAGATTATATAGTAACTGCTGATACAATAGCTCCATACTTAGTAAAATCACTACAACTGCTCACTCGACGAAAGATCCGTACCTAAAGACTGGAAAGTTGCAGAGGTGACGCCAATATATAAAAAAGGAAATACGAGTAATCCGCTGAATTACAGACCCATATCACTGACGTCGATTTGCGGTACGATTTTGGAACACATGATATGTTCAAACATTATGAAGTACGTCGAGGAGAACGATCTATTGACAAATAGTCCGCATGGATTGAGAAAGTATAGTTCCTAAGAAACACAACTAGCGCTTTCGTCAAAATGGTTCAAATGGCTCTGAGCACTATGGGACTTAACTTCGGAGGTCATCAGTCCCCTATAACGTAGAACTATTTAAACCTAACTAACGTAAGGACATCACACACATCCATGCCCAAGGCAGGATTCGAACCTGCGACTGTAACGGTCGCGCGGTTCCAGGCTGTAGCGCCTAGAACCGCTCGGCCACACCTGTCGGCGCTTTCTTCACACTAATTAATGTGTGCTATCGGCAGATGATATCAAATTGATTACATATTTCTAGATTTCCAAAGGCTTTTGATACCGTTCCGCACGAGTGACTTCTAATGGCGTGCCTGTGTAGTATTTTCGCAGCTGTGCGACTGGATTCGTGATTTCAAGTTTGAAAATTAATTGAAAAGTCATCGAGTAAGACAGAAGTGATATCTGGCGTTCCCCAAGGAAGTGTTACAGGCCCTTTTCTGTTCCTAATCCACATAAACGATTTAGGAGACAATCTGAGCAGCGTTCTTAGATTGTTTGCCGGTGATGCTCTCGTTTGCCGTCTTGTAAAATCAACAAAAGATCAAAACCAACGGCAAAATGATGGTACAGACAAGACATGTGTATTTTGCGAAAAATGTCAGTTGACTCTAAATAAAGGAAAATGTTAAGTTATCCGCATAGATATTAAAAATAGTTCGTTAAATTTCGGTTACACAATAAATCATACAAATCTAAAGACTCATTTCAACTAAGTACACACCATTTCGGATAATTCCTTCGTGGTGCAACGCTTTTTGTCTCAGACTGTGCATACGAATTAAAATTACGAATAACTTAAAGTGGAACGATCACATAGATAAAGTCGTTGGGGAAGCGAACCAAACACTCAGATGATGAAATAAGTGTACTAAAGAGACTACCTACATTACGCCTCTCCGCCTTCTTCTTGATTATTGTTGTGCGGTATGGGACCCGTATCAATAGGATAAACGGAGGACATCGAAAAAGTTCAAAAAAGGACAGCTCGTTCTGTATTATCGCGAAATAGGGGTGAGAACTTCATGGTTATGGTACGTGAGTTGGGGTGGCAATCAATAAAACATGTACTACATGAAAAATACGTTACAGCTTCAACAGCGATCAAGATCTGTCTCACTAGCGCATCACTCTACCTGTCAGTCTACAAATCTCGTGTTTCGGGGTTCAATCCTCAGGTGGTAGGAGAATTATTCCGCCACTTACCACTTCTTCCACCTCTGACAACGAGTTGTGCATGTGAAAAATGTTATGTTGCACCGTGGTTCAGGGTACTTGCTAAACTATAGGCTACCTATAACTGACTGAGGAAGTCACTTCAGATATGAGGAGAAGGCAAGGGTATACCACTTCCGATGTGAGCGTACCTAGTAAAGCACTGTGCGGCTTAAACCAACCTTTGGATTGAGAACAGTTTTATGGAAGTCAACTGGCCACGTTCAATAAACACAGCAACAATCGATAGTGCCTTAAAGAGACTTACGAACGTCCATCATTTAACTTGGCGTAGCAAATTTATATCTCAGTCTCTCCTGCATTGTTGTTCCAATTCCGACCATGGTTTCTGGTATAAAAGCTCAATAGGTCACACACGTTATTCACATTCTCAGTAAATTTTGTTGCACAACTGTTTCTGCTGTTTGTCTGAAGAATATGCTACTCTAGCAGACAATCTGAAGAGTTCAATAGCTTAACGTTTAATTTATCTACTCGTAATTGTCAGTTACGTTTTTCGCTCTAACTGCAGATAATTATTACCAGACTGGGTGGCGCACTCGTCGTCCTCTTCCGGAGAAGTAGGATTCTGTATCCCTTTTCGTTATCTTCATTTATATCTAAACCTACGTCCACGCTCTGTAAGCGATTGTGAAATGCATGGCAGAGGGTACGTATACTATCCACTGTTCAGGATATGAGGGTTTCTTGCCGGTGCAATCGCGTAAGGAACGCGGGAAGATTGACTAAATTACTTTGTGCAGGCTACAATTAGACTAAAACTGTCTTCGCGACCGCTACGGGAGCGATACGTTGGGGCTGTAATATATTGCTAGATTCTTCATTTAATACTCGCACTTTAAACCGTGTAAATAGAATGTAACTGGCGCCCATCTTCGAGCATCTGCCAATTAAGGTTTTTTAGCATCTCGGTGACGCTATCCCGTGGCTCATATAAACCTGTGACCATTTCTGCTGTACTTTTTTGAATGCGTTAAATACCCCCTGTTAGTCCCATCTGGTATGGGTCTCACACACTGGAGCACTACTGTAAGATGACATGCACAAACGTTTTCTAAGTATCTTCTTCGTGTACTGACTACAGTTCCTCTGTAGATAACGTCGGAAGTTCCAGGAAGCGTTTTGCGGGTGATGCTGTTGTACACCCGTTGTGAGGCTAGAAAATTGTAGCGAAATAGAGGAATACCTGAAGGGGCAGGGAGTGGCAATTGACCCTTAACATAACAAATGTAGAGTGTTGGGAATACACAGATAGAAAACCCCTTTATTATATGATTACACAATTGCATAACAATCACTAGAAGCAGTTGCTTCATAAAATAACCAGCAGTATGTGTGTGCGGAGCGATTTGAAATGGAGCGACCACACAAAATTAATAGCATTTAAGGCAGATGCCAGACTAATCGCATTTGAGGCAGATTCCAGACTGAGATTCATTGGGAAGATCCTCAGGAAATGTAGTCCATCAACAAAGAAAGTAGTTTACAAAACTGCTTCGACCAATACTTGAAAATTGCTCGTTAGTATGGTATTCGTACCACATAGGGCTGATAGAGGAAATAGAGAAGATCCAAAGATGAGCAGCTCGTTTCGTTACAGTTTCATTCCGTAAGCGCGAAAGCGTCATGGAGTTGCTCAGCCAGATCGAGTGACAGACATTGCAACACAGGCGTTCTCCATCACGGTATAGTCTACTGTTAAAGTTCCGAGAACGTACAGTCCTAGAAGAGTCAACCAATGTATTGCTTCCTCCTACATATATCTTGTGAGAAGACCATGAAGATAAAATAAGAGAATTTCGAGGCTTACCAGCGATCGTTCTTTCCACGAACTAAACGCAACAGGAAACTGGGGAAGTGACACTGGTACAAAAAGTACACTCCGCCACACATCGTAAGGCGGCTTGCGGAGCATGGATGTATGACATATCATACCAATGAACCTAAGTCTGCCACCTGCTTTACTTACGATTCAGCCTATGTAATCATTCTATTTCACATTCTCACAAATTGCTACAACCATATATTTGTAAGAGTTGACTGCTTTCAGTTAGGATTGACTGGCACTTTAATCACAGGATACTTCATTTCTTCCTTCTGTGAACTGCACTTTCCCGATGTACGTTGAAGTAGACCAAGACTAGGTTTTTGCCGTCATTGTCGATACTGAAATATTAATGTATCTGTGATGCTGTAGCCGGCCAGTGTGTCCGTGAGGTTCTAGGCGCTTCAGTCTGGAACCGCGTGACCGCTACGGTCGCAGGTTTGAATCCTGCCTCGGGCATGGACGTGTGTGAGGTCCTTAGGTTAGTTAGATTGAAGTAGTTCTAAGTTCTAGGGGACTGATGACCACAGATGTTAAGTCCCATAGTACTCAGAGCCTTTTTTTGTGATGCTGTAGATAAATATTAAACCCTGATCCAGAGAAGTTCTTCTAGAAATTGTACTATATCCTTCCACGTATATTCGCTGATCACGCGTCGGCATCTGTGTAACCGTATTTCTTTATGAATTTAGTTTTAGAGCGTTTTATTTGGGTTCAAGTACCTCGAAACAGATCAAGAGCTGGATCGCCAAAATGGGAAGCTGTATTGTCGCGAAGACTAATGTCCCGCGCAGCGGTACCAGAGAGGATATCCGACGCGTGACCTGCACTCCGATAGCGCCCCTCATTCTGCTTGGAACCGCTACACGCCATAGATAGTTACCAGCTGTCGCGCTCCTAATGACAAGGACTACTAATCTTACAAAGCCATTGAGGACATTAGAGCGTGAGTATTCTTTCCCTTGGGGGCTTAGCATGCGTGTACAACCAGCAGCAGCTCAGCCAGATTGGGTCCTCTGGTCCAACTGAACTGATCATTGATTGGAAATGGTTATGTTCGGCTACTTGGAGACGATTTGTAATCATTCATCGACTTCATGTTCCCAAGCAACGATGGAATTTTTATAGATGACAATGCGCCATGTCATCGGGCCGCAATTGTTTGCGATTGGTTTGAAGAACCTTCTGGACAACTCGAGCGAATGGTTTGGCCACACAGATCGCCCGACATGAATCCCGGCGAACATTTATGGATCATAATGGAGAGGTCACTTCTTGCACAAAATCCTGTACCGGTAACATTTTCGCCATTATGGACGGCTATAGAGGCAGCATGGCTCAATATACTCGCAGGCAACTTCCAGTGACTTGTTGAGTCCATGCCACGTTGAGCTGCTGCACTACGCCGGCCAAAATGAGGCCCGAGATTATATTAAGACTTTTGAAAACCTCAGCGTATCAGCTTCTCCACGTATGGAGTGTGCTGATTCTGCAACTGTTGTTCAGTCAATGAAAAGCCTCTGCAGTTGTTTTCTTTAGAACTTAATTAAGTTTATACGACCGGTTTCGGCCTTTATATTAGCCCATTATCAACTGTATCTCAAAATTATGCTGTAGAGGAGCAATGTCAAACGATATTTTTTTTTTTTTTTATAATATGACATTGTTTCTCTGCAACATACCTTTCAGGTACACCTGATAATGGCCTAAAATAAAGGCCGAAAGCGGCCGTGTGAACTTTATTAAGTTCCAAGAGAAGCAACTTAAGTGGCTTTTCATTAATTAACATTACTAAGTGCGCGAGTTTTGGCTGCGGCCGCAAATGTGATACTGCGCCAGTTTTCAGTTCCACAAAGCTATCTTCAATCAATCTGAGCAGTTTCGCAGTGTCGCTGACCACTTTTTGTCATCATATTTACTTAATGGCCCAGGTGTTGTTCCCAGAAGAGGGTAATAACAATAATAATTTCGTGTGGCTCGACGTACTGTTCCAAGTCTTTCAATTGGACGTCATTTCGCTGACATGCGAATCCCTAACCCACTCCAGTTATTCAGATGGGAAAAGGGGACCTACAGTTTAACGTGGAATCCAATAGAGTGTCGTTTCTGGCGACTCCTCACATAGATGAGAGGTGAAGGCAAGGTTAAAACGCAGAATTAAAAATCTGTGGTCCGACCGGGACACGCTTTACACCTTTTTTTTCGTTCTGTCTTTTGATCTTTTCATCATTTTTTGTCAGTACTTCTATGCGGATGTCGCTTGACATCCCTCAGTTTTATCAATGAAACTTCACTCAGTAGCCCACCAGGCCCGACTAGGAGGGGTGACATCTACTAACACAATAATGCCTCTTTTCAAGCGGAGCTAATATCCGAGATTGATCTGTTGAGTCTGAACGTGAAACAAGATCTCTCCTCTGTCCTCCACAATCTCCAGATTAACACTGAAGTGGCAAAAATCATGGGATACCTCCAAATATAATGACGGACCTCCTTTTGCCCGGCGCAGGGCAGAAACTCGACGTGGCATGGACTCAACAAGTCGTTGGATGTCCGCTGCAAGTATACTGAGCCATGCTGCCTCTATAGCCGTCCATAATTGCGAAAGTGTTGTCTGTACAGGATTTAGTGCAAGAACTGACCTCTCCATTCTGTCCGATAAATGTTCTCTGAGATTCATGTCGGGCGATCTGTGTGGCCAAATCATTGGCTTGAACTGTCCAGAATGTTCTTCAAACCAATCGCAAACAGTTGCAGTCCGGTGATATGACTCATTGTTATCCATTAAAATGACATCGTTGTTTGGGAACATGAAGTCCATGAATGGCTGTAAATCGTCTCCAAGTAGCCAACAACACCATTTCCAGTCAATGATCGGTTCAGTTGGAACAGAGGATCCAACCCATTCCATGTAAACACAGCCCATACCATTGTGGCGAGCTTGCACAGTGCCTTGTGGACAACTTGAGTCCTTGACTTTGTGGGATCTGTACCGCTCTCGAACCCTACCATCAGCTCTTACAAACTGAAATGGGGACTCATCTTTTCCAGTCGTCTAGGGTCCAACCGATACGACCACGAGCCCAGGAGAGACGTTGCTGACGATGTCGTACTGTTAGCAAAGGCACTCGCGTCGCTCGTCTGCTGCCGTAGCCCATTAACGCCAAATTTCGCCGCACTGTCCTAGTGTTGTTTGTCTGTTAGCACTGAGAACACTACAGATACGCCACTGCCTTCGGTAGTTAAGTGTATACCGTCGGCCACTGCGTTGTCCGTGGTGAGAGACAATCCCTGAAATTTGTTAATCTCGGCACACTCTTGATAATGTGGCTCTCAGAATACTGACTTCCCTAACTATTTCCGAAATGGAATGTCCCATGCGTCTAGTTCCAACTACCATTCCGCATTGAAAGTCTGCTAATTTCCGTCGTGCGTCCACAATCACGTCCGAAAGCTTTTCACTTGGATCATCTGATTACTAATGACAGCTCCGCCAATACACTGCCCTTTTATACATGGTGTACGCAATACTACCGCCATCTGTACATGAGCACATCGCTATCCCATTACTTTTGTCACCTCTGTGTAAAAGTTTTTTGATCGTACTGGTACACAGTGCAGAAATAATAAATTATTAGCCTGTCACCTTCCTGGAGTATATATCGAAGAGTTGAAATAAGTCTCCATCCACGGGACATCTACAACTGTTATTCATTGTCAATGGTAAAATCTGCTGAAGTTGTAAAAGTTATTTATTTCTAAAAAGGGAAACTCTGCCCGCTTACAGTACATACTCGTATGTCCCGTCTCCATGTGCATGTTAAAATGCGAGTCCATAAAGGATGCATAACTAGGAATAAAATAGGTTAAAATACGAAAAATTAGTTGAAATAAGTAAGAAAGATTTGTATTTAACATCCCCTCGATGGCGAAGTCATTACAGACAGAATTCAAGCTCGAATATGATCATGAGGGAAAAAATTGGGCGTGTCCTTCGTGATTCTTGCGTTGAAGGAATTACAAGAAAAAATGAATGTCTAGGACACATCGAACCTGCACATACAACTTTTAGGTTCATAGCCGCCTGTTCTATAAAGGCAGGAAACAGGGCCGCTCATGCGAGAGACGAGGCAACTGCGAGGAGCAGCTTTGGCGATGCAGGGACGCGCATGGCAATGACGTCAGCGGCCGGTCGTCACTCCCGAACCCGGACAGCATCCTGCCGTCTCTCAATACCTGCAATCAAACGTCTAACGTAATCACAAATTATAATATTCATTTTCTCTTATTTTGTAGCTAGCTCTATCCACAAAAATAAATAGTGAGCGAGTGGTATACAACTTAACTTTCGACGAGCAATTACCATTTCAGCTAGTGCTAGCGACAGTTATTGGCCTTTTTCATAAACTAGACCGAGACAGACGCTCTTCGGAATAATATAATCTAATAAACGCGTACAACTTGTACAGAAACAAGGCTACAGTTAAGAGTCGAAGGGCATTAAAGAGAACCAGGAATTGAGAAGGGAGTGAGACAGGATTGTTGCCTCTCACCGAAGTTATTCAACCTGTCCATTTAGCGAGCTTGAAGAAAACTAGAGAGAAATTTGTAAGGGAATTAGAGTTCAGAGAGAAGAAATTAAAACTCTGAGGTTTGCCGATGGCATTGTCATTGTGTCAGAGACGGCGGAAGAGCATTTGAAAGGCATAGATAGTGTCTTTAAAAGAGGATATTAGATGAACGTTAACAAAAGTAAAACAAGGATAATGGAATACAGTCAATTTAATCAGGCGATACTGAGGGAATTAGATTAGGAAATGAGACATTAAAGTAGTACACGAGTTTTGCCGTTTGGACAACAAAATAACTGACAACGGACGAAGTTGGGAGGATGTAAAATGTAAGCTGGTAATAGCAAGAAAAGCATTACTATGAAGAACAGAAATTTGTTAACATGGGATAGCGTAACTTTGGATCTAGCATTCACCTCACAATGATGTCGAGATTCTCCAGAAACGACTCGTGGTTTGTATTCCAAGCTAAATTGTCGTTCCTCTTTCCCAGGTTGGATAACTGGAGTAGGTTAGGAACATGCAAATAGCCGAAGTGGTGCTTTATTGAAAGACTTGCACCAGGCCACTGTGTAACACGAAATTATTATTATAGTTGTTATTAGTGTTAGGAAGTCTTTTGTACGCAAGTGAAACGTGAACGATAAACTTTTCAGACAAGAAACGAATAGAAGTTTTTGAAACATGGTGTCATGAAATAATGCTGAATAATGCTAGATCGCGTAACTAGCGAGGATGTTCTAAATGGAATTGGGTAAAAGAAAAATCTATGGAGCAACTAGACTAAAAGAAATGATCGATTGGTAGGGCATGTGCTGAGGCGTGATGGTATCGACAGTTTGGTAACAGAGGAAAGGGTGGGGGAGAGGGGGGCGTAAAAATTGTAGATGGAGATCAAGGAATACTGTTGAGCACAGCTTTAGAGTCGTTTTTCGCAGTCCCATGAACGAAACGCGAAAAAATTAAGAACCAGTGATATCACGGCAATATAATAACATGGCTGTCACGAATGGCTTGATGGAGACAGACAACTTGACTCACGTCTAGGGTTTTCTTGCTGTTTTCAGTTTGCGTTCTGGGGTCAGTTAAAATCGTCTTGGTGAGCTTATAATACTTGTGTGCGTATGAGTAGGCAATTGCAACAACGCTTATTTTGCTGCTCGAGTACTTGGGCATCCTTGGAAGGTAAAAAAGAAAAGAGATCAGTTCCATCGACGTTGAGGTCATTAGAGACAGAGCATTCTTGTTCGGCAATACTCTCCCCACACTGTCAATTTGGTAACGTTTTACTGGAGGGTAAAATTTGTGGGCTCACGTATCGGCTACGCAAACCAGTCTCTGTTTAATCCCAATGCTTCATTTTTCCCAAAAATCTAATGCAATCTACCCCCTTTGCAATTAGGTTTTCTCCTTTGTACGTGATCATTCGTATACTCTGGCTCCTATTAAAACAGAGAAACAATTTTCTGGGTGCTTCTTTGCTAGTCTTTTAAGTTTAGTACGCTTGACGAGAGTTCTATTTTGGGAATAACGGCATTTCAATCGAGTCTGAGAAGTCTGTGATCGTTGAAATGCTTGTATTGAAAATAATTTATTTTCCTGCACCATCGCAACCATTTCACTACGAATTACCTCTTTCTTCTGTCACCGTCCATCTTCAGATCTACAAAATAAATCATTTTAAAGGTTAAATGAGATGTGCGAGATTGCGTCAAATTTAAAATCCAGTTAAATAACGTGTTGTTAGACAATGAGACAGATGCAGGGTTTCACTCCGACAACTGAGGAAACCACAGTGTCAACGAATATTCGTCAGGAGAGTCCTGTATACAATAGCTAATCTCCAAGTGAGCTAATAACTAACTATTCATGTGCTACTGACATATTTCAACAAAATTAAAGAAGTACATCAGTCAGTCCAATGTATAAAATTACAATAAAGATTTGCAATTGCCTTATTTTACAACAGAATGTGATGCACTGTTGAGAAGTAGATACATTACATAAAATGGTATGACAGTATGCCAATAAGCTCAAGACAGTCAAATTTTAATTTTTTTTAAATTTTAATAACTCTAGAAATTCGTATTGTACAAGAAGGGTCTCTTACATAGACAGTACTATGAACAGTGAGCATTGAACGTACACCGTGACTTGCATGATGCAGATGATTTCTTTTTTGACCAACAAAGGGCATCTAAGTCTGACGCCGTGTTCTCTGTGCACGTGCTCATTTCCTTGTTGACAGCCCTCTCTAAAAAATAGTTCAAATGGCTCTAAGCACTATGGGACTTAACATCTGAGGTCATCAGTCCCTTAGACTTAGAACTACTTAAACCCAACTAACCTAAGGACATCACACACATCCATGCCCGAGGCATGATTCGAACCTGCGACCGTAGCAGCAGCGCGGTTCCAGACTGAAGCGCCTAGAACCGCTCTGCCACAGCAGCCGGCCAACCCTCTCGCTCACACCGTACTGTCGCATCTGTGCTATAAATTACGCCAACTGCAGACTACTTAATGTAATTTTAAACAGTTTATTGACCAAAGTCCTTCTGCGCAGTCTTCTTAGCTTTTTTATACAGGACCCACGTCAATATGTGAACCACAGCATCTGTCTTATGGTATGACAACACTTCATTTTACTTTATTTTAAATTTGACGTAATCTGCGTAGCTTCTGTCTTAACTTTTATACTTATTTGTCTCGTAAATCTGAATATGGTCGGCAACGGCCAAAACTGCTAATTTCGTATTGAAATTTTTGTTATTGTGTCCGAAAATAAATTATTTTCAAAACAAGCAAAAGCTTTAGTTTTTGCAGAGTCTGTAGTCTGTAGTTCGTAATACTGCAGAAATTACTGCCTATGCCACATTTACCAGTGTCGTCTACGGAACGCGTATTGTGAACACCTTGGTTCTTTTCCTTCGAGGACCATAAACCGATGCTACTGCCTTCAGCATCGTGTCTCTTCTTCCGTAATTTGCGCGCTGTCGACTTACTCCACTTGAACATTCTACAAGCACATTCCGTCACCTAAATCTGTCATCCCTTTCCCTTTTGCATAGAAGACGAATTTAATGAAGTTAATAACAAAGCTTCGAGCCTGCCCGCGAAGATATTTTCCCCTAACTCTTTCTATGCTTGCACAGCGAGGTAACAACGCTCATAATTTTTAATTAGGACGTGTTTGTGAGTAATCTAATTTTTCATGGGTTTTGGAGGTCAGTTTTCTTTTGTTGAGTAATAATAAAGAATTTGAAGTTTCTTATGAATAATATTGGAATAAATTGCGTTTTTAAACGATTGCCCTGCGGTAAGGGTGGAATGATTTAGGGAATGCACGGGAACCTAACAAAAGGAATGGATATCGGGATTCAAATTCAGCCCCTCGCTATTAACAATCTGTCACGAACTTCAATTGACAAAGAGTGCTTTTGTCGGTCTTCACGCGTATCGTTACCAAAGAGTTTCTGGTAGACAAATAGCAAAGCTACGCCGCAGCAGGAAACTGACCTGCCATATTATGCATGAAGCCGAGGGGCATCTGACGCAGGCGTATCGTTTTCATCTTAACGGCTCGCTTGTGCAAACAAGAAAGGGGTCATCTCCTCCTGTCGGTTCTTCGCATCCCCCGAAATCATTCAGATCTCGCCAGTCGGCAACTTCGGTAAGGCAAAATGGCACGCCCTTTGCAACTACATACTCCTTTTGTACAGGGCTCTGGCGCAACATCGTGTCTGCAGCGGCCAGCCTTCGGCATTCGGCTTTTCACTACTTGCTCACACCAGTCACAAAATTTCAGTCTCAGCCATGACGCTGCACCCATTTTTATTCATGCGTCTGACTAGATTCTGCTCTAGAGGTTAAACCAGTTTCGGCCCTGTCGAAGAAACTGGCCGGAAATTTCCTTAAGCTGTAAGAGGCGATCAAAGAGTTTCCAATTGAAGGCGTTGCTGTAGTGTATATGTAACATAGCGCGATTCCGATGTGGGTATATAAGCATCGACATGTAGGCAAGGGATTAGTGTGGAATTCGTGTCTTTCCTACGTGCGTGCGATAAATGCACAAACGTCAACTATGGCGTCGTTATTACCAAATGCGTCCAAACAGGACCAACATACAATTATTCTGTTCTTGGCTACCGAAGGACAAATACTGGTAGGCGTCCATAAGGGCAGGCGCACACGGGAGACTTACTGTAGCGCAACCATTTCGTCTTTGTCGCTTTCCTGTTGCTTCGGTTTTTGAGAGCTCGCACACGATGAGCAACCCATTTTCAAGGATTTTTGTAGTGCAGTCGATCAGTGCACAGAGATGGATTGTTTTGAGACTGCAGTCGGCCATAGGCATACAACTACTCGTCGTATGGTTGAATGCACATTTGGCATATTGCCGAACAAATGGCATATTTTCCATAGACCTCTTGATGTTACCATCGATTTCTGCGATACAATAATCAGAGCATGTTGTGTGCTGCACAGTTTTGTGCGCAGAAGAGATGGAATCAATTTTATAGATATGGCTTATGAATGTCCACTGCAGAGTATAGACATTGAACACCAGGCTAGAACGATATCTGCTGTCAATATACGCAACTATTTTGCAACCTATTTTACGTCCCCTCGAGGATCTGTTCCGTCGCAGTACGATGGACTCTGATTTCACTACGACTCAACAACATTGAAAAACTTACTTGTCCTATTCACAAAATATTATTAAGAAGTGTAATATAATAACAATGTTAAAATATGTAAATAAAAGCAGCTTTGTAAAATAATAGCTTACCTGCTTGTTTTTTTGTGTAGAGAGTTGTCCCCAGATCGTACTCCACACGTTTACACACACTTCTTCCCGTAGTTTGCTTTTCAAATTAGCGTCAGAATAAGCTTTTAAAGTTTTATTGAACAATGCAGGACTCTTTTCTACTTCATTTATGAGTAATTCAGGTAGACAGGACGGAGACAGATGCGTCGCCCTTCTGTCGGCCGCCAGAGCAACTGAAAAGTTGTGTCGCTGTCGCGTCGCTCCGTGTGCGCTCTTACATATGATTGTACAGACTCTGTGGAAAAGACGATACAGTTGCACGATAAAAAGTCTGCCGTGTGCGCCCGCCCTAACAGAATGAAGGATGTGTATAGGGTAGCACGTCTGTCGAAAACCACCGTTCTGGAGTAGTCCGGCGAGCGGTGCTGCTGCTTCATAATAACGTACGTCCCCACTCTGCAAATGTCAACTCAAGTGAGAGACACTCGAGCACACGCCCTATAGTCCTGATCTCTTCCCATGCGATTATCACGCCTTCGGTCCCAAAAGACCTTGAAGGGTCGACGATTCCTGTAGGACAAGGATGTACAGGAGGCAGTTACGAACTTCTTCAAGCAGCAGGACACGGTGTCTTACCAAACGTGTGTCTTCAACCTGAAGCCTCCATGGGATGATAGCCTCAACGTTCACGGTGATTTTACCTGATTGGCATACCGATTCTAGACTGTACGGCCTTCGGGTGGAAACTTTTTGATCGCCCCTTATCTTTAGGGCAACTATTAAAACCTAAATCTGCATTTGAACTGCCGTCCTCACGAAAGTGAGATTAATGCCTTAAGCGTGGGCCATCTTGCAGTTGCTTTCCTGGCAAGACGCATGTGATCCCCTCCCACCAGCTATGGCGATGGTGTGACCTTGTGCGGAGCCATGGTGCCAAATATTGTCAGTTCAAGAGCGTTTGCAAGACATGGTAACATAGCTGTCGTGTGATACGATGGCTGAATTGAGATATAAGTTCTCGAATCGGGAAGAAACTACACTATTTATGGGAGCGAAAAGGAAAGTACCACCATCACTCACTGATTACAAATAGAGAACGAACTTTTTGTTGCTGATATAACGAAGCATTTAAGTAAACTGCAGTAAGGATCTACTGAGCATTAACATGTGTGATAAGATTACTGTATCATTGACAAATTGCGTCTATATCAAGGCAAACAGTGTGGAGGGAAAATATTTGAGAACTTTATCATCTACTCTTTACTAAGATTAAATATAGCAAATAATTATTTAAGCAAATAAACCTATCTGGTGTCGTGTCGTACATATAGAAGAATTTCCCAAGTGACGGTTATCATAGCAACTTTATAGGCATGAAAATAATAAAAAACTGAAAATGGTCCTATATTCACTATGCAACAATGAGAAGCGTTTTATGTCTTGCTTGACACCACATCACTTGTAAATAAAAAGAAATGCCACTTTGTGAAAATATAACAAAATGTTATGGCTTGAAAACAATAAAAGCTGGAAAAGGTCCTATATTCGCTATGCAATAATGAGGAGAGTTTTACGTCTTGCTTGACACCAAATATTTCGTCACTTGTGAATGAAAAGAAATGCTATGTTCCGAAAATATAACAAAATGTATGATTCGTGCTATAGTTTAACTTTTTTGGGAGATAGTGCAGCTTGTTTCCGCAGCTTGTTTCTCTCAGGTCTAAGGCCATTTTACTTTTAAAAGCATAATTTTGAAACTTAATGAACTGTGAGATTCCGAGCAGAGATCTGAACCGTCAACCTCTCGAATACGAGTCTAGTGTCTTAGCAGCAGCCTGCGTGTAGAGCTCACTACCAGCTGCAATATTATGAAAGAAAACGTATCCCAGTTGTCTCTTTTCATGGAATCATAGTATTATTATTTCAACTGCTAGTTAATCACAGACCCGTTTTTGGAAATCTTTTGTGACCTATAAATGGAAGACAACCCTTCAACTTCTTTCCTTCTCATAGGAAAACTGAGCTTTTACTGTTTAAGATAAACACTACAACAAAAATGGAAAACTAAAGTTTTGCACCCCATCAGACGTATAACATCTTTCTCCTTGCCATACGGTATTGCGCCCGCGTGAGGTGTTCGCCCGTATGTGTCCGTGGTCGCTGCACGTGCCACAGCCTGTTCATGGCGCTCTTGTCGCAAAGGCAAATTCCTCCCTATGCCCCCTTCAGAAATGGTCATCATACTTGCTAAAACAGACGCCCACGTAACACTCGTTCTTACTTAAATTCATTGCAAAGCAGTTACCATTAAAAGCGTCTAAGATCATATAAATATTCCATGTTTTACATTTGAATCAATGCGCAGCATCTTGAATAATCATACAGAAGTCATTACATACCATGGAATCATCTTCCTTGACGACTTGGATGCAGATTTTGACAGACAGGGAAATAATACATCTAACAGATAACTGCAACATTCATCAGACAACAGCGTTGCTCATGTTCCTCATTTTCTGTTTTTTTTTTTTCTGTTGCGTCAGTGTTTTTGTATTTTAATGCCCTAGAGTAGTCGAATCCACAGACCTAATAAAGGTAGTGACTAAGGCCTTTCTTAACGCAAGAACGTATTTCTCTTCTGAAGTGACTAGGAAAATGCACAATATCAAATCAACAATAAAAACCAGAAAAATTTTATCTTCCCTTGAGGAAGTGAGGTGGTAAGCTGCTTGTGAGTTTTGCGAACCTCTGTGTCAGAATACACATTTCATTAACAGACTGAACTGACGAAGCCATATAGAGCGCACGTGTAACAGATTGAACTCGTCCATGTTGAGCTGTTCGGCAGCTTTGTTCAGAGGAATCCTAATTAACTACGCCCTATCACGACACTTCTGCTGTTGAAATTGTCTTAAAATTCAAATACACAACTCATAATTGCTGGCAGAGAGTAAAGGTAGACCCTGCGACATAAGTAGGGAAAGAGAGGTCGAGACTGTGACATTTTCAGGGCACCGCCCGCTGCAAGTCTGCAGGTAAGAGCGCAAAAGCAGTTCACCTTGCAGCGTGCAAACTACTGAAGGCTGCTATAGTTTCGCCGTAACTATTCGCAGCCGGGTATGAAAAGCTGGCTCAGCAACTAGTCCTAGGCTGAATGTCAGCCACTTCCTGACGCAGTCGTCCTCTTCGTCTTAGACTTAGTAACATAACACGTGCAACTGATTCTGGCTGTCAGAAATGTACACAGTGTACCACGAACAGCACAAAAATAATGGCTATAGCGTTTATCAGTGGAGCCGATACCCCGAGAGCTGCAGAAATCGGATCCATTTGTCGTAGCAGTTCTCAAGTTCTTTCACTTGCAACCAGTTCTTTACAGCCTACTGATCCACAGGACATGTCACAACCCACGCAAATGCCGAAGCGTTCTACCTACTCCTACATGTCGCACACCACGCCTAACTATAATTGTACTGGCATTATTGGGTGGGAGACAGGGACAGTTGTTCAACAGGTTGGTATACACAATGGTGGGAGGAAGGGGGCCGGGGGGAGGGGAAGGGCACTTACTATCCTCCTGGTATCTGTAGTACAGATTTTTCATCCGTTGCAGTATTCCGATGCATTTATAGAAAGGATTATCCGTGATTCTACGAAACCACAGATTTGGCTCTGTCGAGTGCGGAAAGAAATTGTGTGGATGTAGCAGTACCTACACAATATATGTTTATTTAGTTATTACGCTGTTCACGGGAAACTATCTCGTTTCTTTGGCGCAGCTGCGGTTCCGGCGCTTCCCTACATTGAAAGAGAATATGAAGCTTTACAGAAAATTGCCCAAATAAGGTCCCCAATCTGTCGTCTGTCGCTTGCTCGCACAGCCCTTATCGAGCTGTAGAAAAGGACTGATTGGACACCCAGAGTCTGGTGCCATTTCCTAGCATAGGCATTCCTCCCTCGACAGCGGTACGTAAACATAGTTGTGATATACCCCGCCGACATCCATCCCCAAATCCCACAACGGCTCCCTCTACCCATATTGCAAACTTATTCTCAATAGCAGTGTACCTATTGTCAAGTAAACTTAGACCCACGGTGGCTTAAAAAAAAGTCCGTGTTACACTATGCCTCTGGTGCCAAATGCAATGCTCGGAAACACAAAATGCCGTTTTCCGGGCTGGAAAAAGAGAAAAAAACTTTTGAATTTCAAGGTTGAAAATATGTCACTTTCAGAAATTGAAACCGTCTTCATCTCTGTAGGGTTCAGCACAGAGCTACATGCAGTCATGGAGCTACAAATTCGGTATAGCGTGAAATTAAGGTGTCAAGCTACGAAGGCGAAGACAGTCTTGGTTGAATCTTTGGCTGCTAAGAGTCGTTTCCACAGGCCAATTTACTGTTACGTTTTGGTGGTGTTCGATGTTTATCTAGTGGAACATTGGACCTAGAATTCACAAACTACTAAAAAAAGTGGAACTTCTAAGACATATGTCGCTAAGTTGTCATTAAAAAGATAGACTGCCTGACAAAAAAAGTGAAGCTCCCATTATGGTAGGAGGAAACGATTTTAAACCTCACGGGTTGAGAGAGTAAGTGATGGTACATCAGCGATCATAAACTCGAGTCAAATTTACGAAGGACTTGACAGTATAGCCCACTTATCAGTATGAAGTTGCGCCATATCTGGCCTGGATACTTGCATCGCTTCGATTGGGAAGGGTATCATAAAAGCCGTTGTACCCTCTCCTCAGGCAAGTTGGCCCACAACTGTTAAGCTTTTTCAAACTACTAATGTACTGGGTACATTGATGGTTGTCGTAATCGCTGACTGAAAGTGACTTTCAAATAACGCTTTGCATACATTCGTTTCTATCGCTTTAAGTCATGTGCTAATGATTGTAATTAAACATTTAGGGTTACTGACCCAATGAATATTAGAGTCTTAACGAAACAGTGATTGTAAAGATTATTTTTAAATAATGTATAATGGTGAATAAATCACACTTTTAATCTTTTCGTAAACAGCCATCAGAAAATTAAATTTCACATCAGTTGGGAACCACAACACTTGGTATACTGCCAACGTAACGTCAAGCTGCTGAACATTGAAAGTGATCCTATAAGAGACCGTTCATCTTACAAAATTTCGCAATGATGTTGCACCATTCACGAACTAACAATAGTAGTAGAGTTTCCTTAACGGTTAAAGCAAAATTCGTAGCGGATATTCTTGACAGAGATCGTATGTTGAATTCTACACACTGCTGGGAACTGAAAGAACAGAAAAAGTGTCGTACAACATCGACGTTTATTTTCTCGAGAAAATAAATACATACAAGTACATCAAAACATATTTAGAAAACAGTATTAGGTGACAAAGCGAACTGAAGCCCTATCCAGAGTAGTTGCACCGTCTCGTTTACGCCTGAGAAACAACGTACACTCTCGTATTCTTACGAGTGGAGCTCTGTCACGCGCTGCATGCCATACGCTAATACTCTGCATAGAACAACAATAAAACATTCACCGGCACTTTTGTTTAACGATACTCCCCGCATACCATCACTTGACAACATTTACTCACACTGCGACGAATGCAGCTCCGCCTTTCGTCCCAATAAACAACTGAAAAAAACTTCGCGATCGGGCCCACAGGACCGTGTTATGTCGACCTGCCGCCGTCTCTACTCTTCCATATGGCTTTATTCGGATGGTGTATGGTGGAGCATGGAGTCCGCCACCGCTCTTGCGACGTTGCTGGTCTTCCAAACCCTGGAGCAGACACTCCTCATTCGAATAGCTCCTCAGTTGACATCACGTGGCCTGCGTAGAACCCGATCCAGCCCTCCCATCAGGGAAAATTCCTGGCAATACCGCAAACTGAGCACAGGTCCCCCCACATGATAAGTAGACAGATACGATGACTAGTCAGCTGCGGAAGCGACCTTATGCTGCATTTTTTTGTAACATTCTAATGCAATATGCCTTTTTTTTATTCTATTTTAACTGGTTCGCACATGATAACTCTCTTATTCTGGCACCTTCTAAAATGTTGGTAGCCTAGAAGTCTAGATCTGTTGGTATTTCTTTGTATTGGTCATGATACCGCAGGAATTTCTGTGTAATACCACACTTAGCTGCAGTCGTCAGTGGGATATTTATTGTCTGCACTTCTTTGGGAGCCGGCCGAAGTGGCCGTGCGGTTAAAGGCGCTGCAGTCTGGAACCGCAAGACCGCTACGGTCGCAGGTTCGAATCCTGCCTCGGGAATGGATGTTTGTGATGTCATTAGGTTAGTTAGGTTTAACTAGTTCTAAGTTCTAGGGGACTAATGACCTCAGAAGTTGAGTCCCATAGTGCTCAGAGCCATTTGAACCATTTGCACACTAGCGGCATACTCCTCGTTAACGTTTTTCTTCCACAATCCGCCACATTTTCCGGTCAGCAGTGTCACCTCTTTCTCCTTCTCATCGTCAGTTAATTTAATGGCGTTAACAGCAGTTCGTCACACTTGTCCGCGCTGGCGTTTTCAGTGAGTGACCGCTTTTCGCGCTTGCACTGCGAAGTAACCATCGCGCTACTTTGAATTGAAACGTGGCTATACCTAATCACGTGACAGTTTAGTTCCCGCTACGGCCGGGTCGACAGTTCGCTTTATCATTTGCATCTTGTTTTCTTTGTGTTTGCGAAATACTGTTGAAGCAATCTTCATAAAAACAACTTGTCGTCAACTCACGTTATTATTTACGCATTATTTAGGCATTTTCTTATTCCAGGAATTGTATTGTGGAACTTGAATTATTTTTCGCTTTCAGATATTGGATTTCTCTTGTCACGAAAACAAAACAAGCAATAAAATGTAGATTATGAAGACAAATAATCACAAAACCTACAACAACAACATGAATGAGCACGGCGAGAATAGTTTACTTCCGATGACGTCACTACTCCGTCACTCAAAACTTTCTTTTCGAGAATCGTTTCGTACACAGTCTATGGAAATGCTGCAGTTTCAAATGCATTGTGGAATGTTTTGACGTTCCGTTCCGTAATGTCCAATAAGAATCGACCTTAACTCGATTTTTTCCCTAGCCTCCATGTCGAAGTACACTGCAAATACAACAACCATTAAGTTACTAGTTAGGGAGAGACGTCTTTTTAGGGAAAAGCTTTGTAACTGCCAAGGACTTGCAACATACGAACCCTGTACACTGCCCAGTCGCAGTTATTTATGTTGTTGGTGGTGTTATTGTAGTACTCAGCCCGAAGGCTGGGTTGATGCAACTCTCCGAGCTATTCTATCCTATGAAAGGCTCGTCCTCTTCAAGTAACTGTTGCACCCGATATGCATTTGAACCTACTTATTGTATGCGTATCTTGGTCTCCCTAAACAATTTTCGTCGCCCATACTTTCCTCCAGTCCTAAAATGACAATTCCTTCATGTCTCAGAATGTGTCCTGTCAACCGAGCCATTCTTTTATTCAAGTTAAGCCACATTTTTTTTTCCTCATTCCCCTTCAGTATTTCATCATTAGTTACGCCATCTACCCATCAAATCCCCAACATTCTTTTGTAGCACCACATTTCAAAGGCTTCTATTCTCTTCTTGTCTAAACTGTTTATCGTCAACGTTACACTTCCATACAAGGCTACACCACAGACAAATACTTTCAGAAGAGACTTCCTAACACTTAAATTTATATTCGATGTTAACAAGTTTCTCTGCTACAGGAACGCTCTTCTTGCCATTGCCAGTCTACATTTTATATGCTCTCTACTCCGGCCATCATTAGTTATTTTACTGCCCAAATAACAAAATTCGTCTACTACTTTTAGTATCACATTTCCTGATCTAATTCCCTGAGCATCGCCTGTTTTAATTCGACTATATTCGATTACCTTTGTTTTATTTTTGTTGATGTTCATCTCATATCCTGTCGATTCCATCGAAGTTCTTTGCAGTCTCTTAGAGAATTACAATGTATTCTCTAAAAATTTCTTTCGTTTCGTTTACTGCTTGCTCATTGTACAGGTTGAATAACATAGGGGACAGACTACAACTAGGTCTTACTCCCTTTTCTACCACTGTTTGCCTTTCGTGCACCTCGTCTCTTACAACTGCCGCCTTGTTTCTGTACCAATTGTATATAACGTTTCGCTCCCTATATTTTACCCCTGCTACCTTCAGAATTTCAAATAGTGGATTCGAATCAGCATAACGAAAAGTTTTCTCTAATTACACAAACGCGATAAACATGGGTTTGCCTTTCTTTAACCTACCTTCCACGATAAGTCGTAGGGTCAGTATTGCCTCGCCTGTTCCTATTTATATATTCAGTGAAATGTGAAGATCCAGGACAGCAGATAGAAAGTGCTCCTGAGAAAACTTAAGCAGGACTTGTTATTAAAGGAAAAAAATTGTGCCAAATCTTTGTGTCAGAACATAGAATAGTAGAACTATTTGGAAGGTGGTGCTTATGTTAGAGAACAGATGCAACTGGGGGACTAGTTTACGGCAACGTGTGCGACGGAAACAAGGTGACACATTCATGTTCATCTACTTCCACCATCTGATGAGTAGTATCACTGTCCTACAGTACATTGGCATCTACAGGATGCCGCAGACATCGAAGGTTTCGTCCCTAAACATCCCTTGACACATTAAACTAGTAATACGTTCTAACCTCGACAAATATTTGTAGAAGACCCATAAAAATGACTTTTTTTTTTTAACGAGCTCCTCGTCAGGCCGTGAAGGCCGCCGTGACGCCCTCTGCCTTGCAGCGTCATGCGAATGTGGATGGAGGGGCATGCGGCCAGCACACCGTTCTCCCGTCCGTTTTGCAGACTTTCCAGACTGTGCAGCCGACACTACTCGGTCAAGTAGCTCCTCACTTGATATCACGAGGCTGAGTGTACCCCGTACCAGTATTCTCACCAAAGAAAAATTCTTGGCATTGCCGGCAATCGAACCCGTATCCTCGGTATAGCAGCTATCTACACTGACCACTCAGTTACAAAGGCGAAATAAAATAATATCTGACAAATATTAGTTTCATATAGTGTGAAAAAAATTTGAAATAGTGTTGCTCGCAGTATTATACGCAGATGTAGAGGAGCTACGTGTGCAGTAACGCTTTCCTCCTATTCATCATATATCCTGGTCTCCAGAAGACGACGCTTCAATTATTTCAAATCAACCGTCGATATGTTATAGCTTCATACCAGAGTGTTTCTAGAAATCTGTCAGTGGTAGAGAGCCTTTTTTAATTAGTATTGTGTCAACTCTAAACTTTCGAGTTACTGGTGAACCTCGCATGGGTTTAAATAGCTCGCTTTCGTTGTCGAGCTCAATGGCGAGTGGGACTGAGGGGTGATGCGAAGAGCAAATTGAGGGCTGCTCCCGGACGCCGCTAGAGGTTTGCTGACAATACTACGTGTGTTAAGTTAGATTTACGTTCTGCATTAGGAATACTGTGACGTCTACACATTTCCAAAAAAAGAAAAAAAAAAGAAAGAAACAAGACGGAGTAGCCACATCGTTCAACGCCAAATGGGAATAACTTTACTTTTCGTATTGTTTAAAAGCCATGCAAAGTGGTTAATATGTCATCACACTATTATTAACTGGAAAAACACTTATTGGATCGACATTACAATACCAGCCACGAAGACGATAAGATGCACTTGTCTTCTGAAGAACGACAGTGAAAGCTAGCTGAACTGAAGGTGGCTGAAACAAAAAAATGAGTTAAGGGTAAGTAGAGCAGTGACAAAATCTTTTATTTTTTGTATATCCATCCTTTTGGAAGGCGGTCTTTGGGACGACGGCCGTTTACTATTGTGACAAAATAAAACACCAACAACCGTCGTTATGATATGATTTTATTTTGCTGCAAACAGTTTCAGTTAGTTGATGGTTAGAGTGCTGACACATTATCTGCGTATCCAGTTACGCTGACAACTGATTGGATGTATATAGGGATCGTATCGAGCCTTTCCGCATCAACTACAACCTGAAGATGGCGCACAGAAGCGGTGAAACTGGTTGCAACGAAATAAAATAAAATCATCAGGACGGCTGTAGGTGTTTCATTTTGTCACAAAATATTTTATGGTCAACATCACCAATTATTTGAATTCACTAAAGGTCTTAATGCAAGGAAAGAATCATTTTGGTTACAGATATGGCGGACGAGATTGATGCTATCAAACAAAAATCAATCCCGTGGAAAAATCACCTCGAAGTTCATGACAGAGAACGCTTCTCCGAACTTAAGACAGTCATTTATTGTCCAGACGTGACTGACTACGTTTCAGTAATTTAAACATTTAATCATGAGTTCTCAAATAAATTTCAAGATATTACACGACTGAAGACTGACTTCGATTTATTTCTCAGACCGCTCTCGCTTTTGGCTGGTGATGTTGCCCATTATATCCAACTTATTACCTAATAGATGTACACTGTAGCAACCAGCTCAACAACCTGTTTGTACAATCCAGAAATTTACAACACTTTTATTAAATATTACCCCAAGAGCAATATCGTCGACTGCACGGGAAAGCAGCTAACCTTATTTCAGTGTTTATTTCAACTCATGTCTGCGATATTTTTTCTGTTATGAAATTGACAACGTCCTGCCAAAATTCGGGTTTAACAGTTATTAATCTCCGTAACGCCATGTATTTCACTGTATCACGAACCATAGTTGCAGATGTACTGTATCACATATTCTAAAATAGAAATATGTATAAATTTATAAACACCGCATCTTAATGCGACTGCCTATATGTAAATCTTTTTGTAGTTCTGCTCACCGTATTAGCATTGTCTTTTGAACTTAATGAAGTAATAAAAGTTATTGCTTTGGCAGAAAAAATGAAAAGTTGAAAATAAACACACATGACAAATTCCTGCTTACAATGATGCGTAAACGTTGTTTTCGTCGTCGCCGGCGAATGCTGATTTACAAATCACTTGTCAATGTGGACGGCACTCTTGGTGCTTCGACATCTTCTGCGAAGGGTAAAAAGAACGAAGTAAGAGGAGTTGGTAAAACTACTCAATTTGTTCTTATTAATGGACCTACTTTATTTTGTGGTGCGAAGTTAAATTTTTCTTTAATGAAAGTTTCTTCTTCCTCCAGTTTGGGTAACGGATGGCTAACTGTAGCTTTCGTTGCTTGTAACAATGCAGGAAGAGCCGGTTTGGAATCCTTTGAAACTCGGGAAATCTTAGCTTACCGTACTATACCGGTTTCTGAGATTATTATTGCTAGTGAGGGTTCATATCTACTTCCGCAAGGTAGTTTGTCTTTGTCTTGTCGTATGCTACTGTATTCGCCTATTAGAAGTAGTCGCACTGTGTTGCAAACTCGTCCTGCTAAGTTTCCTGCGTGTGCAGCCGCCGGCGAACACCCGTCTCACTCCTACACCTGCTCGGGAAAGCGCAGTGGCGGGCGGGGTGGGGGGGGGGGGGGGGGGGAGCAAGCCGGAGCGCTGAGCAGACTCGGCTGCGCTTGCGAAGCACAAATCTTCCCCAGGCCTGATGTAGACGAATGTGATACGAAACATTTCATTAAAGTACTTGCGGACGTGAAGACTTTCAGCTCGTGCAAAGCGATAAGCACGGCTTCCGTGGCCATTAATCTCCCGAACATTTTGCCCACGCAAGTTCATTTGGCACGGCGAAGCTCGTACACGTGGACGTGCCA
This sequence comes from Schistocerca nitens, assembly GCF_023898315.1. NCBI lineage: Eukaryota > Metazoa > Arthropoda > Insecta > Orthoptera > Acrididae > Schistocerca > Schistocerca nitens. The sequence continues at coordinate 363,088,793 of NC_064616.1, forward strand.
GTAGCTCTGTGCTTAGCCGTTTGTACCAACATTCTTACTGCAGCATCGTGTGCACGTGTTTAATCAATTTATGACATACGTTCGACTCGGGTAGGATAACGTCCAGCAGAAGACCTGAGATCTCGAGAGTGGCAGCGGGCAGCAGGAGGGAACGCTCGAGGCGTCCTTGCTGCGCTGCAGCTGTGCGGGTCATCAACCGGCCGCGCTACCTTCGCCGGAATTCTACCTGCGCCCCGAAATAGACGCAAAAAACTTCCGCGGGGATCTCAGGCTTCACACGCACAGCTTCCAGCTTTCAACTGGGTTGCGTGTCTCGTTCTGCCCGACAGAAGCCTTATGCCTCGCCTCTAAAACGACAGTCAGAGCTTTCACCTCTTCCAAAACGTTCCTTTTCCATTTGCTGCCTCCACTTACGCAGTCGAAAAATTTGAAAGTCTCGCCTCAACGCACTTGTTGCATTTTACGTATTACTGATTACATTTCGTAAGGACTAGGAAGTCGTAAAAAAATCAGAAAAGGATTCGACTAAATCGGTCCTCCACTCCCCCCCCCCCTCCAAATCAACCCATAGTTTTTTTGATAAGATGTTAAAAATTTTGATGGGTGACAAAACACGGAAGGAGGAGGTCTGAATTCTTTTATCCATAAGTCCCCGTGCATGTGTTGTAATACAGTATGACCCATCTATTTAGTCAAGTCGGCTTCAAGCGGGTTACTGTGTTACTTCTGCGTTTTTATGTAGGTGGAAATGTGAAGCAAAACTGTGGAGTGGCGCTTCGTTGAAAATAACGAAAGGTATCTCTCCATTGATATCACAACGCAATGAATGATTCAGCACACACCGTCTTTGCAGTATAATGGCAGTATTGTGATTTCATTGTTTGCTTTAAATATAGCACCTCGAAAACATGTATTCCCAGACAATTGCTGAACGTTTCTAATCAATGGTAGCGGAAAACACAACAGAAGCACTGTCAGTCGCTAGGGACAGGCATTTCCGCACGAAGCAGTTTCCGTTAAACAAATCAGTCTGAATACTATCGGCTACCGTCAACTTTTAAAATTTGTTGCACGGTATGAGAAATTGCGTGCCATCTGTGGACATTATTGCGCAATACCTTGCCAGCAGCTCGCAAGATTCGTTTACAGGACTTGATCTTCGTTCTTACTTTCTTCATAGTTCATGTTCGATTTTCATATTTTTCGTTATTAGAAGGCTACTTGGAAAAAGAGGCAAAAAATGAAAGAAGGTCATTCATTATTAAATGCATATAACTGCCAGTATTTTACAGGCAATTTGGAATGTGAAGGTGTGTGAATATAACAACAGGCAATAGAAAAGTAACACATGCTTACTGTTGCTCAGACACGTAAAAGTCACCCACAGTTTTGTGCAAATATCTGACAAATAACTTCTACACGTTGAAGACCAATGTTGTTGTTGTTGTGGTCTTCAGTCCTGAGACTGGTTTGATGCAGCTCTCCATGCTACTCTATCCTGTGCAAGCTTCTTCATCTCCCAGTACCTACTGCAACCTACATCCTTCTGAATCTGCTTAGTGTATTGATCTCTTGGTCTCCCTCTACGATTTTTACCCTCCACGCTGCCCTCCAATGCTAAATTTGTGATCCCTTGATGCCTCAAAACATGTCCTACCAACCGATCCCTTCTTCTAGTCAAGTTGTGCCACAAACTTCTCTTCTCATATGTACAAATTCCTAAAGCAGAATATCTCTTTGTTGGATTTCTAGTGATGTATCAAGTGTTTGTATAAAAAGATCTGGTAACATTAACGTCGTTCCCGCTCAACTCTCCCATCATATTACACGAATTCTTCATGCATTTTCCCCCTCTTCTTACAACAAAGTAGGGCAACTAACATAGCAGCAACATCTTGATGATCCAACATTTCGGAACGGACCACATAACTGCGTAATTTAATTGGGCTGTCTATAATAAAATTGCACGTCATCATTGTAAAGTAGTATTGACGTCTTAGGGGCAGCTTCACCGCAACACTTAATAAATAAGATTTTAGTAAGAACGCATGTCGGAAAAATTTAGTGAAAACATTTTCGATTACGCGATGGCCTGCCATACTGATAGAGTCTTCCGATGTGGAATCTACAAGCCAAGTATAAACTATTTCGAACAAATCCTTCAGGTTGCAGTGGCAGTAAGCTCCCGATTATCCGTGTGTAGAGTATCGAGCTTGCGGATTATCCGTGCATAGTTCGGCGATTTTTGAGAAAAAAAATAAAGCCTGAAATACTCTGGCATGCTGTCATTTGAACAAATATTTTCGTTTAGAATGCAAGTTTCTGGTTGTGAAGACGTAGATGATCAAGACTTCCACGAGTGAAAAAACGGCATTCGAGTAGCTAAATGACGCGTAGAGAGTGGATAAAGTACGTTCGGTAGTGGAGGTGAGCAGAGGCGAGGCTATCGAGGAACTCGTCGTCACGCATACAGAGGCGCTGAAATTGTTAAACTGTTATTAGTGTGTGCAAGACAAAATTCGTGTGGATACACCCATTTCTTGTCTAGAAAATGAGGACCGTCGTCAGGTAAAAGTGAACGAGAAACAGAAAAAAAAAATTGACTCTTATTTCTCTAAAGTGAAATGAAAGCAAGTAATTCGAAACAAAATGTGTATTAAGTGTAATTTTGTAAATATGTTGTCAGTTTTCTACGACTGACGCGTAAATAAAGTAGTGATATGACATGTACACTGATGAGCCGAAACATAATGACCACTGTCCACCGCGAAGTTGGATGCCGCCTGGTGACGTTGCGCGCACGTGACGCGGTAACAAAGGTATGCAAGCGGAGCAGCCACGGACCGGGGACCATCCTAGCGAAGATAAGAGCTTCGCACGCCTAAGTGTTTCAGAGCACACCGTTCATCGTACACTGTTGAACATGGAGCTCCTCAGCAGACCACCCGTACTCGTTCGCGTGTTGACCCAATGACATCATCAGTTACGATTGCCGTGGGCACGGGACCATCGGAATTCGACCGTCGACCGAAGGAAACGTGTCGGCTCTTCGGATGAATCACATTTTTGCTACACTAGGACGCTGGTCGTCTCCACAAACGCCGTCACCGAGGTGAACGGCGGCTCGAAACGTGTAGCTCGCTATGGACGGAGGCTGGTAGGCGCAATATTATGCTATAGGAGACATCTCCCTTCGCTTGCATGGGACCTGTGGTAGTAATCGAAGACACGCTGACAGCTGTGAGACCTGAGTTTCTCCTGGCGTATACAACTTTCAAATAACTTCCGGGAATTCAGCCAGGTAACACTTTCAGCGACCGCCGATATTTCGGCGGGAGAACACCCCGCCATTTTCAAGGCAAACTGCAACGGACAGGCGGCGTGCATGCAAATTTAATACCTCGGTTCTGCGACAGAAGCAGGAAAGATAACACACACACTGAACACTAGTGCCACCAAAGATGACCAAAGTCAGAGCTATCGATAGTGAGACTATGAATTCACAGGTGAGGCAGCATTGACTCTGTTCCTCTGTTTTTTGACAAGGGAGAGAGCCGGATTCCAAACAGAGTTTAAACAGAAACCTCCATCCCTGTTAACGAGGTTGCTCGCTAGTTTAATCTCAACTGCCTCCTTAATGACACTGTCCCAATAGCTGGACGTACATGCCAATATCTCGGTGTTATTATATAACATGGGGTGACCAGTATCCAAGCAATGTTCGGCAATAGCAGATCTATTTGGCTGCTGTAATCGTGTGTGCCGTTTATGCTCAGTACATCTGTCCTCCACGGTCCTGATAGTTTGACCAATATATGCCATACCGCAGCTACAGGGAATACGATACACACCTGCCTTGGGTCGCTATCGGGCGCTATCACTGCGTACACAAATCAGGGGCCCGTTATTTACGCGAAGTACATGACCTGTGTGTAGACATTTAATACCTCAATAAACCTAGCAACGAACCGTCGGATGCCAGATACGCAGAATTAGTGATGTAATTCGTTCCAAATACGGAAAGGCAAGTTAATAAACAGGTGGTCATAATGTTTTCGCTCATCATTGTAGTATGTTCCGGTAAAAATATGTGTACTTCGGAATATACGTGTTTTCCGTTTATCCTTGCAGTCTTAGGTCCGCGTTAACCCGAATAGTTGGGAGCTTTCTAATTTAAACGTCTAAGAGATTACGGTATACACTTTTCATCAAACATCTTGCCACTAGAACAGCTGTCACTATTAACAACCCCGACATCTAACAGCATCTGCTTAAGGGGGGTAGGACGCCAAACGGGCCGAATTGGAGCAGGAGAGGCATCACACGACATTTTAATTTCTAGTGCCTATACTTTTACAAATATGTTCATAAAACTTTGTCAGCATCACCAGAAAGGATTCAGGATTCACACTCATTGCAGTGAAAGTTCGAAAACATAACAAAATAATTTTCTTTTTTACGCGCGAAATTTCATTATTTTTTCACTTACTAATAGCTGCATTTGTTGCTATAGGTACACTTTTCTTCATAAGTTAGAGAGATTCTTCCATGAATTTTGCACAGCATACATACCATACTTACAGGTGTATGAAACTCTAGAAGTTATTTAATTTATGAAAAAACGAATGAGCTGTTATATTTTAAACTTCATGTTTAGGAAAAACACAAATTGTATAGTTAATTACCTCAATTTTTACCACAGTTTTTAATAGATTTGGAAAATTCTAGAGTTTCATACACCTTTAAGTATGGTTTGTATGCTGTGCAAAATTCATCGAAGAATCTCTCTTACTTACGAAGAAAAGTATACCTATAGCAACAAATGCTGCCATTAGTAAGTGAAAAAAATGATGAAATTTCACATGTAAGAAAATTACTTCGTTATGTTTTCGAACTTCCACTGCTATGAGTGTGAATTCTGAATCCTTCCTGGTCATGCTGACAAAGTTTTATGAATTTATTTGTAAAAGTGTCGACAGTGCAAATTAAAATGTCCTGTGGTGCCTCTCCTGCTCCAAATCGGCCAGTTTGACGTCCTACCCCCCTTAATCGAATACAGTCAGCAAATACTCAGTAGAACAACATCTCATATAAAAAATTTCTATTTATGGAGCAATGACGCGACAGATTTCAGCCGCAACTGTTAAATATAAGAAACAATAAATCCATCGAAAAAGTTCTATTCTTCTTTTTTGTGCGTATTTGTTTGTTTTCATTGGTCATTGCTGTTCTCTATCACGTCTGTGATCTACGGTCGTCTCATTTCATATTGCTTTACGAAGCGATCGTACGGGTACATTGTTTTGTCTGCGTTAGCTGTGACGAACAGCCCTTTTCAGAAACAAATAACACACGCAGTCTTTAATTTACGCACGCCAAGTGTTACATATTCATTGAGACCCCCATAACGTTTTGCTGTGTGGCAGGTGTTCCGGACCGACCGAGGGGCGAGGGGACGCAGTGGTAACTCACTGGAGGACAGCGGTTCAAGTTCCCTCGGGCCATCCGGATTTAGTTTTTTCGTGGTTTCCCAAAATCGCTCAAGACAGATAAAGGAAGGGTTTCTTTGGAAGGACATCGTCTACACTCTTAGGACCCTTCCACAAACCAAACTTATGCTCTGCTTCTAATAACCTAGGCGTTGGCGGCAAGTTAAAGATTAATCTTCCTTCCTTCAGTTGTCCTAGCAGAGACCCTGATTTCATCCGATTGTTGTTTCTGTAACTCGTAACGTCAGTCGTGCGCGTTAATGTTTAATCAGTACCACTGAATCTTTGAAATATTCTTGGCTTAAACGTAATGAGGTACCTCAAACAGAACGACCGTCTTCATGGCAACCAACTTGGATTCCGTAAACATCGATGATGTGAAATACAACTTGCCCTTTTCTCAAATGACGTACTGAAACCCACGGAACAAGGCCGTCAGGTATACGCAGTATTTATCGACTTCCAAAAGGTATTCTCTTATTATTAAAGGAACGATCGTATGTGATATCAAGCGGAATTTGTGACTAGGTTGAAGATTTCTTGATAGGGAGGAGACAGCATGTCATCTTGCGTGGAGAACCATCGACAGATGTAGAAGTAATTTCGGAAGTGCCCCAGGGACGAGTGTTGGGAGCCTTGCTGTTCCTATTGTCTACTAATGATCGTGCACACAATATTAACAGTAAACTCAGTTACTTCATGCAGTCATCTGTAATAAGGTAGAGTCTCAAAGAGGCTGTACTAATATTCAGTCAGATCGTGAAAATATTTCAAAGTTGTGCAAAGACTGGCAACTTGATTTAAATATTCAGAATCGTAAAATTGTGGACATCGCAAAACGAAAAAACATAATATTCTTTGATTATAATATCAACGAGCCACTGCTGGAACCGGTAGGTTCATACAAAAACCTGCGTGTAATTCTTTGTAGGGATGTGAAATGAAACGACCACGTAGGCTCAGATACAGCCAGAGCAGGTGGTAGACTTCGGTTTATTGGTAGAATTCCATGGAAATGCAATCAGTGTACAAAGGAGATTGCTTACAAATCACTCGTGCGATACATCCTAGACTATTGCTCAGGTATGTTCGACCCGTACGAAATAGGACACTGAACGAATACAGAGAAGGTCAGCAAAAATGGTTACATGTTCGATTGATTAGTGATCACAAGGTCGTTGTAGCTAGGCTCAATACCGTTTCTTCCAAATCCACCAGAAACAAACGCAAAATAATTTTATTTAAAAAAGCGGATAAAGTGTCACTAGAAGAGACAATCTCCATTCCTTCCGAACTGACTATGCAAATGTAGACGAGATGTGGCTCAAATTCAAAGATATAGTAGCAACAGCAATTGAGAGATTCATACCTCATAAATTGGTAAGAGATGGAACTGATCCCCCGTGGTACACAAAACAGGTCCGAACGCTGTTGCAGAGGCAACGGAAAAAGCATGCGATGTTCAGAAGAACGCGAAATCCCGAAGATTGGCTAAAATTTACAGACGCGCGAAATTTGGCACGGACTTCAATGCGAGATGCCTTTAATAGGTTCCACAACGAAACACTGTCTCGAAATTTGGTAGAAAATCCGAAGAAATTCTGGTCGTATGTAAAGTACACAAGCGGCAAGACGCAGTCAATACCTTCGCTGCGCAGTGCCGGTGGTACTGTTACCGACGACTGTGCCGCTAAAGCGGAGTTACTGAACGCAGTTTTCCGAAATTCCTTCACCAGGGAAGACGAATGGAATATTCCAGAATTTGAAACACGAACAGCTGCTAGCATGAGTTTCTTAGAAGTAGATACCTTAGGGGTTGCGAAGCAACTCAAATCGCTTGATACGGGCAAGTCTTCAGGTCCAGATTGTATACCGATTAGGTTCCTTTCAGATTACGCTGATACAATAGCTCCCTACTTAGCACTCATATACAACCGCTCGCTCACCGATAGATCTGTACCTACAGATTGAAAAATTGCGCAGGTCGCACCAGTGTTTAAGAAGGGTAGTAGGAGTAACTACAGATCTATATCATTGACGTCGGTTTGCAGTAGGGTTTTGGAGCATATACTGTGCTCAAACATTATGAATCACCTCGAAGGGAATGATCTATTGATATCTAATCAGCATGGTTTCAGAAAACATCGTTCTTGTGCAACGCAGCTAGCTCTCTATTCGCACGAAGTAATGGCCGCTATCGACAGGGGATCTCAACTTGATTCCGTATTTCTAGATTTCCGGAAAGCTTTTGACACCGTTCCTCACAAGCGACTTCTAATCAAGCTGCGGGCCTATGCGGTATCGTCTCAGTTGCGCGACTGGATTCGTGATTTCCTGTCAGGAAGGTCGCAGTTCGTAGTAATAGACGGCAAATCATCGAGTAAAACTGAAGTGATATCAGGTGTTCCCCAGGGAAGCGTCCTGGGACCTCTGCTGTTCCTGATCTATATAAATGACCTTGGTGACAATCTGAGCAGTTCTCTTAGGTTGTTCGCAAATGATGCTGTAATTTACCCTCTAGTAAGGTCATCCGAAGACCAGTATCGGTTGCAAAGCGATTTAGAAAAGATTGCTGTATGGTGTGGCAGGTGGCAGTTGACGCTAAATAAAGAAAAGTGTGAGGTGATCCACATGAGTTCCAAAAGATATCCGTTGGAATTCGATTACTCGATAAATAGTACAATTCTCAAGGCTGTCAATTCAACTAAGTACCTGGGTGTTAAAATTACGAACAACTTCAGTTGGAAAGACCACATAGATAATATTGTGGGCAAGGCGAGCCAAAGGTTGCGTTTCATTGGCAGGACACTTAGAAGATGCAACAAGTCCACTAAAGAGACAGCTTACACTACACTCGCTCGTCCTCTGTTAGAATATTGCTGCGTGGTGTGGGATCCTTACCAGGTGGGATTGACGGAGGACATCGAAAGGGTGCAAAAAAGGGCAGCTCGTTTTGTATTATCACGTAATAGGGGAGAGAGTGTGGCAGATATGATATGCGAATTGGGATGGAAGTCATTACAGCAAAGACGTTTTTCGTCGCGGCCAGATCTATTTACGAAATTTCAGTCACCAACTTTCTCTTCCGAATGCGAAAATATTTTGTTGAGCCCAACCTACATAGGTAGGAATGATCATCAAAATAAAATAAGAGAAATCAGAGCTCGAACAGAAAGGTTTAGGCGTTCGTTTTTCCCGCGCGCTGTTCGGGAGTGGAATGGTAGAGAGATAGTATGATTGTGGTTCGATGAACCCTCTGCCAAGCACTTAAATGTGAATTGCAGAGTAGTCATGTAGATGTAGATGTAGATGTAGATGACCCGTGTGATACATTCATAGAGATGCTGAATAACTGGCAGACTCTTGAAGATAGACGTACACTATACCGATAAAAGCCTGCTTGCAGAGTTTCGAGAACTGGCCTTAAATGAGGACTCTTGGAATATACTAAAATCCTCTCTGTATCGCCCCAGTAGGCAGTAGGAATCGTGAGGACAAGACAGATTATTTATAGTGTGCATAGAGACATTTAAATAGTCATTCTTTCCAAGCCCCATACGCGAATGGAACGGTAAGATGCCTTAATAACTTGTACAATGGGACTTACCCTCTGCCACGCACTTCAGGGTAGTTTTCACAGTGGATGTGGATGTACATTGACATCTTCTATTATCAATGAAATCCATCTGTTGTAAAATTTTACACCATATTCTGGACTCAGATACATTGAAGTATCGCCGGCCGGGGGGGGGGGGGGGGGGGGGGGGGGCGAGCGGTCCTAGGCGCTACAGCCTGGAACCGCGCGACCGCTACGGTTGCAGGTTCGAATCCTGCCTCGAGCATGGATGTGTGTGATGTTCTTAGGTTAGTTAGGTTTAAGTAGTTCTAAGTTCTAAAGTTCTAGGGGACTGATGACCTCAGAAGTTAAGTACCATAGTGCTCAGAGTCATTTGAACCATTTTTGAACATTGAGGTATCTCGAATACAATGACCTTCTGCACACCAGCCAGCATGAGAACCAAACTTGCGCTCACATGACATCCTGAAAGCCGTGGTAATCAGATGGATTCAGTATTTCTTGACTACCGAAAAGCACTTGACTCGATATCGCAACAACGCTTATTAAAGTAAGTACAATCATATAGGGTATCAAACGAGATTTCTAATTGGCTTGAGGATTTTTTTGTAGGGGACGCAGCACATGTACTTGGGTAGATAGTCATTGACGGATGTACAAGTACGCTATGTGATCAAAAGTATCTGGACACCCCCCAAAAATATAAGTTTTTCATATTAGGTGCATTGTGCTGCCACCTACTGCCAGGTACTCCATATCAGCGACCTCAGTAGTCATTAGACATCGTGAGAGAGCAGAATGGGGCTCTCCGCAGAACTCACGGACTTCGAACGTGGTCAGGTGATTGGGTGTCACTTGTGTCATACGTCTTTACGCGAGATTTCCACACTCCTAAACATACCTACCTCCACTGTATCCGATGTGATAGTGAAGTGGAACCGTGAAGGGACACGTACAGCACAAAAGCGTACAGGTCGACCTCGTCTATTGACTGACAGAGACCGCCGACAGTTGAAGAGGCTCGTAATGTGTAATAGACAGACATCTATCCAGACCATCACACAGGACTTCCAAACTGCATCAGGCTGCACTGCAAGTACTATAACAGTTAGGCGGCAGGTGAGAAAACTGATTTATGGTCGAGTGGCTGCTCATAAGCTACACATCACGCCGGTAAATGCCAGACGACGCGTCTCTTGGTGTAAGGAGCGTAAACGTTGGACGATTCAACAGTGGAAAAACGTTGTGTGGAGTGACACATCGTGGTACACAGTGTGGCGGTCCGATGGCAGGGTGTGGGTACGGCGAATGCCCGATTCGGAGGCGGTGGTGTTATGGTGTGGTCGTGTTTTTCATGGAGGGAGCTTGCACCCCTTGTTGTTTCGCGTGGCACTATCACAGCACAGTCCTACATTGATATTTTAAGCACCTTGTTGCTTCCCATTGCTGAAGAGCAATTCGGGGTTGGCGATCGCATCTTTCAACACGATCGAGACCTGTTCGTAATGCACGGCATGAGGCGGAGTGGTTAAACGACAATAACATCCCTGTAATGGACTGGCCTGCACAAAGTCCTGACCTGAATCCTATACAACACCTTTGGGATGTTTTGGAACGCCGACTTCGTGCCAGGACTCATCGACCTACATCGATACCTCTCCTCAGTGCAGCACTCCGCGAAGAATGGGGTGCCATTCCCAAAGAAACATTCCAGCACCTGATTGAACGTAGGCCTGCGAGAGTGGAAGCTGTCATCAAGACTAAGAGTGGGCAAACACCATACTGATTTTCAGCATTACCGGTGGAGGGCGCCACTAACCTGTAAGGCATTTTCAGCCAGGCGTCCGGATACTTTTGATCACATAGTGTAAGTTGAGGCAAGCCCCTGAGCTGTGTGTTGGAACATTTGCGGTTCACGCTGTACATTAATGACCTGACTGACCATATTAACAGTAACGTCAAACTTTTTACAGATAATGCAGTTAAGAAACGTGGTCACAGTTGGAATCAATCAGATCATACAAATAGCTACGTGCAAAGACGTAGCCAAACGGGGGAGAGGTAGAGGGGTAGGAGAGGTTGCAGGAGTTCCAGACAAACCCCCCCACCCCACAACCTAACTGAAATTTCACACGAACTATTTGCCATATAGTCCAGCTGAAAAATATAAGGGGCAATCAATGAGTTTCTGTTTGAGGGCGTTACTACAGAGTTTATGCAACGTATCACCGACATGTAGGCAAAGGATTAGTGTGGCATTCGTGTCTTTCCGATGCGCGTGTGGTAAATGAGGAAACGTGAACTATGACGACATTATTACCAAATGCATCTAAACAGGACCAACGTGCTGTTATTGTTTTCTTGACTGCTGTAGGACAAGCACTGGTTGACATCCATCGGAGATGAAAAATATATAATGGGCAGCATGTCTGTCGAAAAGCGCCGTTGTGGAATGGTGCGACAAGGGATGCTGCTGCTTCATGATAACGCACGTCCGCATATCGCAAATGTCGTAACGCACTAGTTACGCCATCTCAAGTAGGAGACACTCGAGCATCTGCCTTATGGTCTCGAACCCTCCCGATACGATCATCACGCCTTCGGTCCCTCAAAAAAGGCCTTGGAGCGTCGACGACTCCTGTTGGATGAGAGTTTGCAGCAGGCAGTTACGGACTCCTTCATGCAGCAGTACACGATGTTTTATCAATATCTTCAACCTGGTATGATGATGGGATGATTGCCTCAATGCCCAAGGCGATTTTTGCCTGAGTGGCATACCGATTCTGGACTGTACGGCCTCCAGACAGAAACTTCTTGATCGTCCCTATGTTTTGATTTTCAATCATACGACGAGAAAGAGATACATTAGAAGTTTAGCTGAAATTAATGCGTGAATCAATGTTAAGATCCCATTTCTGAAGTTCATAGTATCTGTGTATTCTGTTTTGTTTCACTAATAAATTTGATTGTTACGGTTTCAAGCTGATTATTGAAATAATAATTTTAAAAAGTTCTTGATCACTTAAGGAAATTGAAGATTTTTTTTATGATATGAGAGATAATTTAATAAAACTTGAGACTGAATTGAGGAACTTCGGATGCTTTGATGTGCTGGAGAAATCTGACTTGCTTCAGATAAACCATAAATTGTACATAAGATTATAGCAGGAGAAAAATGACTATTGTCAAAGGAGGTATGAACCCGTTTAACTTTATAAGTTATTCAACCCAACGTTAAGATTCTTCTGCTCTGCGATAGTGAACCTTGTATTAGAAGACTGAGCTGTGTTTTGTTAGCAAAGAGGCAATATATATAGGGAGAAGCGAAATTCGCGCACTCCGGGTTCGCAGCGCGACTCCTCACATGCCAGCGATAAAAAATGTCTCTCACAAAATTTCGTCTGGCGAGTACATCCGGCAGAAACAGGACGTTAAAGAGTGGCAATCTGGCAGCACTGTAACAACACGTACCGTAGCTGCCTCTGACAGCACTTATTACTTGTGCTGTACAGTTGTTGCAGTGGATAGAGTTTTGGGTTAGCATGCAGGAGGTCGAGGGTTCAGTCCAGGGATGGGGTGCATTTTTTTGTTTACTGATTTCATTCTGAAATTTCATACTGTAATATATACACCGTTTCTTATGTCACATGTATCCTAAATTTACAACATTTTGTAACGCTGAATGCAACAAATACGTGGTTAGACAAATAAGAAATAGACTGTTGAAACAATTAATGGGACTATGGTGATAACACATACAAATAGTAACCGAGTTTGGATATTATTCGGTCTACGGCCGCAGGTTCGAATCCTGCCTCGGGCATGGATGCGTGTGATGTCCTTAGGTTAGTTAGGTTTAATTAGTTCTAAGTTCTAGGGGACTGATGACCTAAGATGTTAAGTCCCATAGTGCTCAGAACCATTTGAACCATTTTGATATTATTCGCAAAGGACGTTGCTAGTCCTACTGGTAACGTAAGGCCCTAACGAAATGTAATGGACTTGAACGAGGCAAGAATAATAGTTGGTACTAATGTACGTGACCATTAGAGGAGGGTACAAAGAAAACAGGTTTCGCATCGAGTAGATGAAGTGGTGCGAATAAATTCGAGTCCACGATGTGGAAAGGGCTTCTTTCAAAGCTGGCCACTCTTCCATTTCTACGATTGTCGTATGTAAGTGCAAATGTTATCCAGATGACCTGCTGCAATCGCTGTTGACGATTAAGGTGCCAGATACCATACCACCTGGACTACATTTACCAAATAAAAAGCATATGCTTGAACTCAGGATCGAACTGTCGACCTCCTGCATGCTAACCCAAAACTCTATCCACTGCACCAACTGTACAGACGACTAGTACGTCCTGTCAGAGGTAGCTACGGCACGTGTTGTTACAGTGTTTCCAGATTGCCACTTTTTAACGACCTTTTTCTGCCGGATGTACTCGCCAGTCGGAATTTTGTGAGAGACATTTTTTTGTCGCTGGCATGTGAGGAGTCGCGCTGCGAAGCCCGAGTGCGCGAATTTCGCTTCTCCATGTATATTACTGTTGGGTATATACAACAAATAAAAGTATTTTCAGAATAAAATGAAAAACATGAGCCATTTTTAACAAATCGCTCCCCCCGCCCGTTTCACAAAAAAAAAAAAAAAAAAAAACTGGCTATATCCCTGCTATGTATAACAAGCTGTGACGATATGAAACAGAATGGTCAAGTAGGCTGAGTCGTAGGTAAAACAAGTGAGAAACATCATTTCATTAGTAGAACGCTGGGAAAAAGTAATTAGTCTGTGAAGGACTGCTAAGGAGATTGCGTGCAAAACACTCGTGAGAACCTCAAATGTGTGAGACCCATACCAAACTGAACCACCATGTGATAGTGCCCGTATACAAAGAAGGATAGCACGAATGGTGATAGGTTTATTCGACTCAAGGGAGAGTATCAGGGAAATTGTGAAAAAACTCTACAGGCAGACGAAACAGACGTCAGCTATCCCGTGAAAGCCTACTTACAAAGTTTCAAGAACCAGTCTTAAGGAAGGAATATAGGAATATACCAGAGTCCACAACCTGATGCTCCCAAAGCGACCGCGAAGACTGGATTAGAACTATTTTAGTACGCTCACAAGCATTTAAGCAGCTTTTCCTGCTGCACTCCATTCGCTAATGGAACGGGAAGAAATCGTAATACCTGGTACAATGGTGAAGAGACCTATGTTTGTGCTCCAGCAGCTCCTAGGAATTTTTTTAACTCACAGGAACAAGTCGGCACCGGAGATTTTAAAATAGTACTCTTGCATTAAATCGCAACGTAGCTATAATTTGGCACTGCGCCGGCACCAGTGAACGTGACAATGGGTAGCTAGCTAGCTATAATACAACTGTTTAAACGTTACTGTTAGCAGAAGTTGAAAACATGACTTGATAGTAACGTAAACTACTGACTTGTGCGGATAAGTATCGAGCAGAACTAGGGAGCAAAGTGGTACTATTACGAAAACAGATGGTAGGACCTGTCATTTATATGAAATACTATCGTTTTATTGTTTTCATAATAAGAAATTATGTTTTAAACGCCTGAATTTTAGAGCACTATTTTGTGAAAAAAGATTTGTCACTAAGTTTTATAACAAGTTTTCAAAAATCGAAACTTTTGAGTTTTATGGCTGAGGGGGATGGCGGGGGCAGGGGATGGGACGGGGGGTGGTTTGGCGGAAAAGATGTGTTTCGGCACCTACAATTTTATAAACTAAGCACGTTACAGTAGTTTACAGACTGTGTGTGCTGGTGTAAAAACTATGTTCGGATTATTGTTAATAGTAATGAACCTGCCTGCAACAGAATTCGGCGAAAGTTCGACGAGAAACTGTTAGAATCACTATTCCAACATCCACTCACAATTTTGAAAAACAAGGAAAGAGTCGTCGATGTGCCCCAAATCGTAATAGGAATTACGGAAGAAGCACTGTTAGTTTATTTAATGGCTCACTTTAACTATCTTCGATGACAGTTACGTAGGGAGTCTGTGTGCAATTTCCCTTTTTGTTTTACAGGTTAACTTCCTACAAATAATATTTTGATGACAGCTTCAAGTTTACGTTATGAATGATGTTATATTTAAAAAGACACGTTGTTGTTTTATTGTGGGTGATAGGGTGTTTGAGTAAGAAACAATGAATTACCGGTACATTAACATTAGTCACCGAGGCTGCTGGACGTCTTTCCGAGTAGCAGGTTGAAAAAGGGTATTGATTAGATGCTATGCACAGATGAGCCAAAACATTATGACCACCTGCTTAATAGCTCCTTTGTCCATCTGTGGGATGAAATACATCGCTGATTCTGCGTATCAGTGATCCGACAGTTTGTTGATGGTTTGTGGATGTATGTGGCATTAGATGTCTACGCACAGGTCATGTACTTCGCGTAAATAACGGGCCGCTGATTTGCGTACGCGGCGATGGCGCCCTATAGCGACCCAGATGGGTTCCGTAGGATTTACATCAGGCGAATTTTGTCGCCGAGACATTGACGTGAGTTCACAACAATGCTCCTCAGACCACTGCAGCACGGTTGTGGCTCCGAGCCACGGACAATTATACTGCTGAAAGGTGACATCGCCGTCGGAGAAGGCATTATGTATTAAGGAACGCAGGTGGTTCGCAGCTGTCAGCGTATCTTCGGTTACTACCACAGATCCCATGCAAGCGCAGGAGAATGTCTCCCATAGCATAATACTGCTCTATCAGTCTGCGCCCGTGGTGCGCTGCACGTTTCAAGTCGCCATTCACCTCAATGACGGCGTTTGTGGAGACGATCATCGGCCTAGTGTAACAAAAAATGTGATTCACCCGAAGAGCCGAAACATTTCCATTGATCGAAGGTCGAATCCCGATGGTCCCGCGCTCGCTGCAGTCGTAACTGACGATGCCGTTGGATCAACATGTGAACATGTATGAATATTCTGCTGAGGAGCTCCATGTCCAACAATGTACGACGAATGGCGTGCTCCAAAACACGTGAGTGTGCACTAGCATTGTGCTCTTTAGACAGAGATGCCACATATCACGATCTACCCTACTTTACAGAACAGGCAAGCTTCCAAACCCCACGTTCTGTGAAGAGTTGTGGACTTGATGATTTACCGCCTAGTGGTAGTGTCCCTTTCTAGATAGTCGTTCAGAGAGAGAGAGAGAGAGAGTAATAATAATCTGCCCTTTTCAAAGCCACTTGTCTCAATGTATTTCCCCATTTGCAGCCCATATTTTCGCTAGGGTGGTCCCCAGTCCGTGGCTGCTCCGCTTACATACTACTTTTGTTACCGCGTCACATGCCCGCACGGTTACCAGGAGGCATCCAACGTCGTGTTGGACAGCGTTCGTAATGTTTTGGCTGTTCAGTGTATGAAGTCCGCGGAATATTACACCCGACTGCACTCTCAGTCTGCATCGCCTTCATCTACATATACATCTGCTTCTGTATTCCATTAGCAGGTGATGTGGTTAAGAAAGATAGCGGTACTGATAACTCTCTGAACTCTCCCGAAATTTTTTGATTTTCCCCTTGTGACCATTAAGCGAGTTTTAAGCTGGGAAAAAAGGAGACGATTGCCACATCCCACTTCAGATCATTCAAAACGGCGCTGTTATGTTTATTCAAAAATGGTTCAAATGGCTCTGAGCACTATGGGACTTAACATCTGAGGTCATCAGTCCCTTAGAACTTAGAACTACTTAAACCTAACTAACCTAAGGACATCACACACATCCAAGCCCGAGGCAGGATTCGACCTGCGACCGTAGCGGTCGCGCGGTTCCAGACTGAAGCGCCTAGAACCGCTCGGTCAAACGGCCGGCTGTCATGTTTATTCATCAACTGCAGATAGACAGGGAAAGAACAATATAGTATCAGATGCAGCACTCTAACCGCGAACTTTTGGAGCCTTTCAGTACGAAGTGATGTGAAATGGAGCGAATACCTGACGTAAGTGGCAACAGATGCATACTGGTACTGGCATGGAATAATCCTGGAAAAGCGCAGTGTATTTATTAGTGAAACAGAGTACAAGATTCTACTGCAACATTTTCGGTGCGGTTCTGCTCCAGTTTTGGGATCCTTAGCCAATGGACTTGACAGAAGAAATCGAACGACACCTAAGGCGCACCGGTGGGGGTGTAGCAGATCAATATAGCCCATATCAAAGTGCTGAAAAAATTTCAATGGGAACCTGCTAAAGGACAATCTGCCAGACCCACGACGATCCTGCGACAAAATGCAGCGATGTAACACCACCACGGGCAAAAGACATGACGAGCAGATATTCTGAATTCCTGACCATTTAACAGCGATTTAATATCAGAAGATTGCGAGCGCGTAGCAATCGAAATACACTGCTCTGTCGATAATCACCTAGTAATCTAGTGGCAAACCATTGTGTTACCGAACTGTTGAGACTTTCGTGGTCACTTGTTGACATATTGCTTGTTGGGTTTTGTGCCGGGACCTTCAGTCAACGTTGAGGGTGAACCTTTGACAATGCTAACCGCTAGCGTTGGCGAAACGTGGAAAATATCGTTAAACGAACGTCGATCGAAGATCCCGAAAGAAAAGCCAACATGCAATAGATCCTTAGCCAATGTTACCACTTTGAAGGAAAGTTTAGGCATGGAAAATGAGTGTCAAGGCTGCGGACAATTGGGAAATTCCACTCTGCACTAAATTTTAAAATCTAAGGCAGCGCATTCCCTCATCAGACGCAATACTAATATATTTGAAAGTCAACCTATATTTTAACAAACTGCGTCTTTATTTTAGTGGTTTTAATCAACGACATCTCAACGATTTATTAAAATGAGCAGCCTTCACTCTCACATTCAGCTAATATTCAGTAGGGGACGCACCCGACACATCTTTACTATATAATACAATCAATTCACCTGGAGCGGCTAGTGCAGCTGCTGCTTTGTTTTGCATATATTTGCAGTTCGGCGCTTATTTGGACTGCAATCATGTAATGGTCTGCGTGTTTGTTTTAGACCACCATGAGCAGCAGCACGTTAGCCCGGCTGCGATGGATGCTGGTCGTTGCTGCAGCTCTTCTGGGCGGGGTCGCTTCCGTCAGAGGTGAGTTCCCCAGTCACGGTGCGTACATTATAAATATCCTCATGTTCCTATTGCAGCCAAGAAAACACCAGCCAAGTTCGGCCCTATTTGCTAGAAGAGCGTTTCCAATAAAACGTCAAAAATACCATGTTTTCATAAACGTTTCTCTTCATTTAAGACTCAAAACAAGTTTAGTTTATATAACTAGCCCTATTTTTCCGGAAGCTTTATTACTAATTGCATGATTATTATTATATGATTATCATCATCACTGCAGTCGACGGATTTGTGGATAGTGTGAAGGTCTTCCGCACTCCATGTTCATGGATTCAACCCCACTTGACACTGGGGATTGTTTTTCTATTTCTTATTGCAGTACAAAATCCATCAGATGTCATCAAGTCACTAAATCAACCTTTCATTATCTCTCATGCATTCCCATTAAAATTTGAACTTTGGATTTTGCACCCATATTGTTACTAGTGACACAGTATTGAAAACAAAATCGGTGAGAAACTGACCACTGTACTTTTACACATTGTCCTATAGCCAGTCAGTATTTGTATGAGTGACTAATCATAGTTCGCCGGCCGCGGTGGTCTCGCGGTTCTAGGCGCGCAGTCCGGAACCGTGCGACTGCTACGGTCGCAGGTTCGAATCCTACCTCGGGCATGGATGTGTGTGATGTCCTTAGGTTAGTTAGGTTTAAGTAGTTCTAAGTTCTAGGGGACTTATGACCACAGCAGTTGAGTCCCATAGTGCTCAGAGCCATTTGAACCATTTTTTGAACTAATCATAGTTCTTTCACTTTGTAGCCTAATTTGTCACTGCACTGCTGTTCTTTTTTACAGTTAAATCTCACAAGTTGTTACTAAACCAACTACTGATAGATTAGGATTGGTGTATGATCCTCTGGGTACTATGGTCTAGGGTAGTGTCTTCAAGTACCTCTAAATCAGAGGTCATGGATTCAGGGTTTGAGCCAAGCCACACCTTAAATTTTGAATAAAAAGTCATCAGCTATGCCAGCCGAAGAATTCTGATGTAAGGAGTGACCCTCATTCTACTAGTTGCCTTGTCAATAGAGGGTGAAGAAGCAGATAGAGGTTCAGGGTACTCTCTTGCTTTATACATGGGAAACTAGCTGTAAAGATGGAATAATAAGCAATGCTAAATTACTTGAGGATGCAGAAGGCAATGGAACCACTGTATTAGAGTCACCACAACGTTTCTCCACAGGACATATAGCCCTCTATCATAGTCGCATGATGACCAGTTCCTCTGCATAAAAAGCCAGAGATAAATAAGTCCGTTTTGGATCTCCAGATGAAGACTGGTCAGAAGAGGGTTATCAGGAGGGTGAAGAATAAAGGAAACTGTTCTATGAATCAGGGTGTCGAATGTTAGGCGTCTGAATTTCATAGAGAAATTGGAGAATCTATAAAGAGATAAAGGTGCAGATCCAAGGTTTGGTTCTAGGGGGGATCACAGTTTGTTACTGCCTGTGTCTTCCCAGCACCCTCAAAAAAACCTTTGATAATGGCATCATGCACACAGTATAAAATTGCGCACTCACAATTACAAGTGTTTCACTAAGCAATACAATTGTGAACTCTGGGCTGCAGACTATGACTATACAAACATATTAATGTGGAAATTCTGTTTCTTTGAATCATTTCTACCTATATTTTTCTGTTTTCTGCTTTTTTTTCGCTTGTGGTTTTCCTTAGCGGAGATTATTACCCTTTCTCTCTTCCCTTACTCAGATACCTGTAATTTGCCTCTTCTTCTTGTGAACTCATGAGCCATTTGTTGCTGACATTTGGTAGGTCACCTGTGCGCCTAACCTGGTTGAAATGTTACTGGTCAGGCAGCAAACCCATCCACTTGAGAAGGTCCTCACAAGCACTGAATTAAACAGTGCTTGTAAGTTCTAGATTTTCTTGCCATCTTGGAACTCGTAGTTTTCACGCTGCTTTATTTTCCAATTTTTTAGCGACGAAATCTGGAAATTATATATGTAAAAATACAAACACTTCTATTAATTCCTTCTTGGGATGTGGAGTAATGACCGTCCTCCCCCTCCCACTTGGATCCTCACCTGAAGAGATAAAGAGCAGGTTTAACTACACTACTGGCCATTAAAATTGCTACACCAAGAAGAAATGCAGATGATAAACGGGTATTCATTGGACAAATATATTATACTAGAACTGACATTTGATCACATTTTCACGCAATTTGGGTGCATAGATCCTGAGAAATCAGTACCTAGAACAACCACCTCTGACCGTAATAACGGCCTTGATACGACTGGGCATTGAGTCTAACACAGCTTGGATGGCGTGTACAGGTACAGCTGCCCATGCAGCTTCAACACGATACCACAGTTCTTCAAGAGTAGTGACTGGCGTATTGTGACCAGCCAGTTGCTCGGCCACCATTGACCAGACGTTTTCAATTGGTGAGAGATCTGGAGAATGTGCTGGCCAGGGCAGCAGTCGAACATTTTCTGTATCCATAAAGGCATGTACAGGACCTGCAATATGTGGTCGTGCATTATCCTGCTGAAATGTAGGCTTTCGCAGGGATCGAATGAAGGGTAGAGCCACGGGTCGTAACACATCTGAAATGTAACGTCCACTGTTCAAACAGCCTTCAATGCGAACAAGAGGTGACCTAGACGTGTAACCAATGGCACCCCACACCATCACGCCGGGTGATACACCGGTATGGCGATGACGAGTACACGCGTTCACCGCGATGTCGCCGAACACGGATGCGACCATCATGATGCTGTAAACAGAACCTGGATTCATCCGAAAAAAGGACGTTTTGCCATTCGTGCACCCAGGTTCGTCGTTGAGTACACAATCGCAGGCGCTCCTGTCTGTGATGCAACGTCAAGGGTAACCGCAGCCATGGTCTCCGAGCTGATAGTCCATGCTGCTGCAAACGTCGTCGAACTTTTCGTGCAGATGGTTGTTGTCTTGCAAACGTCCCCATCTGTTGACTCAGGGATCGAGATGTGGCTGCACGATCCGTTACAGGCATGAGGATAAGATGCCTGTCATCTCGACTGCAAGTGCTACGAGGCCGTTCGGATCCAGCACGGCGTTCCGTATTACCCTCATGAACCCACCGGTTCCATATTCTGCTAACAGTCATTGGATCTCGACGAACGCGAGCAGCAGTGTAGCGATACGGTAGACCGCAATCGCAATAGGCTACAATCCGACCTTTATCGAAGTCGGAAACGTGATGGTATGCATTTCTCCTCCTTACACGAGGCATCACAACAACGTTTCACCAGGCAACGCCGGTCAACTGTTGTTTTTGTATGAGAAATTGGTTGGAAATTTTCCTCATGTCAGCACGTTGTAGGTGTCGCCACAGGCGCCAACCTTGTGTGAATGCTCTGAAAAGCTAATCATTTGCATCTTCCTGTCGGTTAAATTTCGTGTCTGTAGCACCTCATCTTCGTGGTGTAGCAATTTTAATGGCCAGTAGTGTAACTTAGATTTAGTAGAGATTAGTGAAGTGAAATGGAAAGAAGACAAAGATTTCTCGTGAGATGAGTCTAACAAGGGAACCTCCCCATCGCACCCCCCTCAGATTTAGTTGTAAGTTGGCACAGTGGATAGGCCTTGAAAAACTGAACATTGATCTATCGAGAAAACAGGAAGAAGTTGTGTGGAACTATGAAAAAAATAAGCAAAATATACAAACTGAGTAGTCCATGTGCAAGATAGGCAACATAAAGTAAAATATGAGTTGAGGAACGCCGTGGTCCCGTGGTTAGCGTGAGCAGCTGTGGAACGAGAGGTCCTGGATTCAAGTCTTCCCTTGAGTGAAGAATTTAATTTTTTATTTTCAGACAATTATTATCTGTCACCAGTGTCGTATAGAATATATCAGACGTGTTTTCCTGTTGAGGAATCGGTTGACCTATGATCCTGCGATCAAATGTTTTCGGTTCCCATTGGAGAGGCACGTCCTTTCGTCTACTAATCGCACCGTTTTGCGGTGCGGTCGCAAAACACAGACACTAAACTTACTACAGTGAACAGAGACGTCAATGAACGAACGGACAGATCATAACTGTGCGAAAATAAAGAAATTAAAATTTTCACTCGAGGGGAGATTTGAACCAAGGACCTCTCGTCCCGTAGCTGCTCACGCTGACCACGGGACCACAGAGCTCCTCGTCTCATGTTTTCCTGGTTGTTGCCTATTTTACACATGGATACTCAGTTTGTATATTTTGCTTATTTTTTTCATAGTTCCACACAACTTCTTCCTGTTTTCTCGACAGATCTGTGTTCAGTTTTTCAAGGCCTATCCACTGTGCCAACTTATAACTAAATCTGAGGGGGGTGCGATGGGGAGGTTCCCTTGTAAGATGATAGCAAGAGCATCAGTGACCTAATGATTCTTCTGAGGATTGAAAGTAATCCAACACCAACCACACTTGTGGAAGTTTACACGCTCACATCACAAACTGATCATGAAGAAACACACATAATATATGTGGCAACAGAGGAACTGATAAAATTTGTGAGGGGGGGATGAAAATTTGATAGTCCTAGGTGATTGGACCACTATTATAGGAATGGGAGTGGGGACCACTATTATAGGAATGGGAGTGGAAGATAGAGTTCTTGGGGAATATAGCCTTGAAGAAAAGACTGGGAGTAGAGAGAGTCTATTAGAGTTTTTCCACTGGTCCCAACTCATAGAAAAGTCCGTCTTCCAGAATCACAGTAGAGGAAGCTGTGGAGATATCAATTAGACCTCATCATGGTTAGACAAGAATTAGAAATCAAATACTCAAATGCAAAATGTACTCAAATTGTTATGAAGCAAGCTGGGATAATTTTACTTCCCCTCTTGTTTTGCCATCTGCTTCCTTAAAATTCGCCCTCCTATCGGAGGTTCGAGTTCTCCCTTGGACATGTATGTGTGTGTCGTTCTTAGCGTAAGTTAGTTTAGGTAGTGTGTAAGTCAAGGGACCAATGACCTCAGCAGTTTGATCCCTTAAAGATTCACACACACACACACACACACACACACACACACACACACACCTTAAAATTCATTTTGTTCTTAACTAATTACCATTAACATATGTGGGCATAATCTGCATTTTCATAAAAGAGAAAGGTTTGATCTCAGTGTTGAAGAATATAACACTAGATCTAATTTTGTGCTTAGTTTTATGTATGTAATTGATTTTCCAATTTATTTTGACTATGCCTAGTTAGTATCTTTTGTTATAGGGTGAAATCAGTGACTGTTTCATAAATTAAATTCTATTGTTGATGTATAAACAAATATAAATTCTGTATTAAATATAAACATTTGGATGAACAACTAATAACATTCTTTAAGCATTTATTTGACTTGATTCGAAAACATGTTAGCAAAGCCCGTCCTTAATAAATTCCAAAGTAATTAACAGTTTTGTCAAAAGTATTGTTTGCATACCTATATATGTTAATTTCATCATTTAAACAAATAATTCGGCTTAAACCTTCTAGTAGAAGAAACTCTTTAAAAGAACCAATTTTTTGATGTATTCAGTTAATTTAATGGGTTAAGTTTCAATTGTAATTTCTGTAAATTTAACTTCGAACAATGTGCAGTTTACATACCTATTATTGTGAGGATATGTAAGGGCCCAATTTTTGGTCCCGAGACAGTCAGTCCGTGACCGAGCTTCAGACAAGAAACCTGTGTTGGTTAGAACAACAACATGCTTCAACTTAATTGTGAAATAAGTGTTACACAATTAGGCTGTGTGTTAAAACAATGACAGTGTCTGCTCCACATGTACCTTTCTATTCTTCAAGAACTGTGAACTTTGTAGTTAGGTTTTTACTGCTCGTAGATGTTCAATAGTAAACTATTGTAGCAGTATATACTTATATGGATATGGTTTCTGTTCTTTCAGACATGTCTGAAAGAACAGACACCATATCCATATAAGTATATAGTTCTGGCAATACTGGCTATGACTTTCTTCTTCTGTGCGGATGCACACATATGCCTCGAACTCTTACAGGACTTGGTAAGAATGTCTTCCACGACTAATGAGTATGTTGGGGTGGGACACTACAAATGTAGTATGTGGACATACGAGGTGAGAATGTGGGTCTCGCAGGAGGTGTGCGCAAGATAGTCCCTGCAGTCGCACTATCCTCTGTGTCCTCGGTGGCTCAGATGGATAGAACGTCTGCCATGTAAGCAGGAGATCCTGGGTTCGAGTTCTGGTTGGAGCACACATTTTCACCTGTCCTCGTTTATATATATATATATATATATATATATATATATATATATATATATATATATATATATATATATATATTTATTTATTTATTTATCAGCAGCTGAAGGTATTAATATAATTCTAATTTCATTGTAGCAGTATGTGGAGGTTTGCCTGGAAACTATTAATGAGTCTTATGGAAAGTTAAAACTATACTGCACTGGCCATATATAACTGTGGATTATTGGGGGTTTTTGATCAGTGAAAGTAAACTACTGTGGAATGCAACTGTGCACCTGTTGGCTACATTATTTAAAGTAGTCAGTGTTGTACTTCTGCACCTTATTTTTCAGGCAGTATCACATCACAGTACAAAGAAAGAAGGCAGAACTGTCACAAAATGCATACTCAGACCATAACCTAGCAGTGATGAATAGCAGGTTGAGATTTAAGAGGATAAGAAAGGACTTTCTGATGAAATGGAATACTGAAAATTGAGGACAGAATCAGACAAAGTGGAAATCCTGTGAGGCAGTGACAAATGGCCTAGGTAAAAGTGTCAAGAGTAATTCAGTAGAAGAGAAGTGGAACTTAACAAAGATAGGAAGCAATTAAGGAAGGAGAGGACATTTAACATGTAGCAAAAGTAAAGATAGAGAAGCCATGACCATGAATAACTCAAGAAATACTTGATCTTACAGACAGAAGAAGAATAAATAACAGTCTTAATATTGAAGTAGAAAGTCATTAGTATCAGGTTACCTAAGAATAAAATTAACAAAAAATGCAAACAAGCAAAGTCAGAATGGATGAGAGAAACATCTCAAGGCACTGAGAAAGATATAATTGTAGTAAAGAATTATACAGCCTATAAGAAGGTTAAACAGAACTCCAGAGAAATAAAATACAAAGGTTTAAACTTACTAGGTGCAGGTGGAAAACCACTATTCAATGCAGAAGAAAGAGCAGGCAGATGGCAAGAGTACATCAAAGGCCTGTATAATGGAGAGGAACTGTTCTGAAGTGTAATAGTAGAGTGGGAGGAAGTCGGTGTGGAAGAGTTAAGTGATCCAGTAATGAGTTGACAGTTCAACAGAGCTAAGGAAGGCAGCAGGAGTCAATAACATACCTTCAAAGATATTGAAATCTTTGTTAGATGTAGGAACTGTGAAGTTATCTGAACTGGTGTCAAAAATCTATGAAACATGCAACTTATGTTTCAGGTCTAAGCAAAAACATTATCATCACATTGCCAAACAAAACATCTGCAGATAAATGTGAAGCCTATCAGACTATTAGACTGACATGCCATACCAGTAATCTGCTGACCAGAATAATATGTACTTTGCTTGCTTATAAGAGCTGTTCATCACTGATAGTTATATGTTCCCAGCTTTTGACTGTATTCTTACATTTGACATTGTTCGCGTGATTTAACAGTTAAGTTTATTAGGTTGTACACGTTATTCATTTAATGGTGTATTTTTCATTTTGTGTTATGTACTTCATTGTTTCTGTCTACAGATAGTTTATCAGCTTTAGAGTACTCAATTATGGCTGGTAGACAGCTCAATACATTTATTTTTTAACTTACCAAGGTACCTGATGTAACTTGAGAGGCCAAAACTTGTCATAGGCTTTTTTTAAAAGAGAAAAGATCTGTTACTGCCACCAATTAAATAATAGTTTCATTTCATTTTAAGTATAAAGGTGCTTGGTTATATGGAAGAAAAAGAAAGGAAAAAAGAGCTAAAATACCTGCAGATATACAACTTCATCATCTTAGTTTTAAAGCTTTTTCTCATTTTACAGGTCGTACAGCATTCGAGAAGCTTACAGACCAGGACTATCGGGGCACAACATATTACTCTGTGAAGAATCTGACACTGTATGAGTGCCAGGGTTGGTGCCGGGAAGAAGCTGACTGCCAAGCAGCTGCTTTCAGGTAAGCTGATTTACCATTATTGCTTCATGCTGAGTAAAATTGAATACTGGCATGTGGATGTCCCAGTAACCTGCAAAAAAATGTTAGAGACCGAAGAAAATGACATTATGCCAGATATTTTCCACTTAATTTACTAACAAGTAATATAGTACTCCACAGAATAGACAATGTATGAGGAACAACCAATGGGTCTGTACAGTTCTCAGTTCTACAAATGACATTGTCTAAACTAACCACTCAAACACCCCCAGTATGTTAAAAGAAAATATAAAGTAGTCTCTAATACAAATTTTGATTTCAGCACTCCAGTGCTATATAAGGCAGTACAATATTCTAGATGGTATTCCCATATGCCTGTACCTTTATTCAACCATCCATTGATGGGTCTACATTTGAATCATGGTGGCATTTTTAACTTACACAAAATATTTTCAGAGGTGAAACTGAAGTAAAGAGCATGAAAATAAAAAGCTCAAAAACGTTTTGAGGCTTTTGTGGCCACTTTTTGACATATTGCATGTTGTCTTCCATCTCAGGTACTTCAGTCAACATTTGTTTGTTTCCTGACATTTTGTCAGCATGAATAGCTGCCATTGTCAAAGGTTCACCCTCTCAGTCTGCCACCAGCAATGGAGGTTGAACCTTTGACAGTGTCAGCCACTCATGCTAGCAAAAGTCAGGAAAATTGTTAAAGAAACATTGGCCAAAGAACCCTACACAGAAGACAACAGGCAATACATCAGCTCAGAAAAGTTTGCACCACCCATATGTCTACAAAAGTGTTTGAGCTTAGGCTCATGAGGAGCAGGGAATGAAAGAATAAGGAAAAAGGAACTTGTTTACTGTAAAACAAAAAGAAAACCATAAACAAAATAAAAGCAATCTGTTTGAAATTGTTAATTTTGTGGCATCTGTGAAATCAAAATCTGCTCCTTGTAACAATCAACATAATGTCACTCCACCCTATGCACTGTAACATACTAGGATCCTCCTTGGAATGTTGTCCACAACTTGATTGAGACTATGCTGCTCAGGCCTGTCCACCTATTCAACAGAAGCTCTCCTGGACATCCTGTGTGTCTAGACCATTCATGCAACAAGGCACTGCAAATTTCAACTGGTCCCAAGCCTCCTCAACTGGATTCATGTAAGCAGATACTGCAAGCCATTCCATTCGCTTGATTCCTGCCTCCTGGAGGAGGTTGGGTGTGGTGTTCTTATGTATTATCGCACTGAAAGATGAACTCATCACTAAAATGCAGAAACATGACTGGCCCCCATCCCCTTCCACCTTCCATACACGATATGGCAAAACCATGAGTGATCCACACAGGGCTGGTTTAAGGCCTAAAAGGCACAAACAGCCACTTGAGGTGCCAAGCTAAGAGATGTGCCAGAGGTGTGACAACTGTAAGACTTCCATACAGTACGTATCACAATTAGAAGCAGCCACTGGGGCACCAACCTTTGTACAAGGCCAGGGATGCCCATATGCAACCTTTGTATACAGCACATATCACTGACATGGGTGAAAGTGTACACATGGAAAAGTGGGGGAGATGTGCGAAATGATAAGTCACTCATGTGGAGAAATTTTCTCGAACCAGCCATTGGTACCTGGCCATCTCCACATTTGTTTATGATGATCACCAAGTATGAAACAAATCATTTACTTGTCAGTGAAGGGAACTTGATGCTACTGTTCCAGATTCCATTCTAGGTGCCCCCTTGCCCACTTTCCACGTGCAACATGGTGCTGATGAGTTTGTAATGTTGTTTGTAATGGATACCTAAAGACAAAATTGATCATGTAGACAAGGCTTCATAAAGCCTGATCAATACAACCATTCACATTGCCTCCAACAAGGCAGCACACAATTCTCTTGGGTTCTGTCAAGGGTATCTAAAAGCCATTATTTGTAGGCAGTGATCAACAGCTGGTGTTTTGGATCACAAGTGACTATGGTGAGGTAGATATTCAATGTTTTGTGCCTCACATTAGTGGTGAATATTTTAACATTGCCACCATGGTTCATACTGCTTCAGCAAGCAATTGCCCACAACTCTTTTCACTGTAAAGTGACATGGTACACAGGGTCTAAGCTAGAAATGATCCTCTGAGGCATGTTGATAGATGATCAATGTACACAACTTACATTGGTCCATTGCCTACTGAACTGCACTGAAAATGGAAATTTACTTTTCCTCAATTTCCTAGGTATGTGATGATTTCATGTACCAAAACAAGTATTAAGGAAGACGTTATTGTTTTTAACTATGCAAGTCATAAAAGTCATACAAAATGTTGTTTGAGCAGTTTATAGTCTCAGGACTGACCAAGGACAGTTCCTGAGATTCTGGATTTTTAGTCTGGCATTCCTCTCATAAGTCAATAAGCTCTTCCAGATAAGCAGATGTGTGTGACTCCATTAAGTTATTACAGTAAATACTCCTTCGTTTGATCACACTCTGTATTTGCCTTGGCTCACTGACACATGCACTTCTTCATTACACACAAGATCATAAAGTGAGGCACCACAGACTGGCGTGCCTTATTAATTTGGGAAATATGTCTATATGTATATGTATTTAAATGCCACATATATCTCATGGAATTTTGAGTGATGTGTAAATGGAATCCTATGAATCTTTCTTAGTTATAGTTCTTCCATTGTCAATTTACTTAATTACTTACTCACTTAGTCACTTACTTGCTACTAATGTAGAACTGTGGATCTAGTTTCTTTTTTTTTTTTACCTGATAGAATGAGATGACATTTTGAATTGTGCTATATGCAGTATTAAAATTTTTCAATTGCAAATGTATGTATAAAGTATTCCTGCTTTCAGTTTTATTAATTGTTCACTCAAGTATGAAATTTGCATAAATGATACATGTTCTTAAGAAGTGACACAAAAATTTCGTAATATTGTGTCACGTTCCTCAAGTTAATGAGAAGTCTCATGTTGAAGCCTTTTGAAATCTACCCTGACTTCTCAAATATAAATAAGAATAGTCCACATAAATCTTTTGTTTCTGTTGTTGCAGCTTTGTAGTTAATCCATTAACACCAAAGCAAGAAACATTGTGTGAACTCCAAAATGAAACTTCAGCAACAAATCCATCAGTAACACCTCAGCGGTCTGTTAACATGTATTACATGGTCAAACTTCAGATAAGATCAGGTAATGAATACGTATTTTAATCATATGTGAGATAAGGCAATCATAATTAATATAAAAAAACTCATTAATATCAATACTTCCAAATTAAAAGACTTTTAATGATTGTGCACTTATGAATCTTCCATGTTCAGCAAATATATATCCACTCTTACTATGGATCTTTAGAAACATGATGTATGAGGAAATGGAAAGATACACAGCAGAGAAACATATTTTCTCCCTGCTCCTCTTTTTATTATATAACTGTAGAACACTCTAATACTGTAACATTCATTAGCAAAGTCCTGGAGTGGTAACTTAATAAAAACAATAAGAGAATTACACATTTTTATTTTTATTTTAGGGGCCATCACATTTATAATATGATAAGAATCATCACTCATTTTGGCCATATTCATTTTCTGTACCTATAGTGTCTGAAGATGGCCAATGTATACAATATGAAGATGGCCAATGCATGGCCAAAATCACTAATGATGGTTATCGTATTATAAATGTGATGATGTTAAAACAAAACTTAGTGAATGAAATGTCCACCACTTGTGTCCATAAACAGAATTTCATTTTTCAGAGTACTATTGATATATTGTTTAGAATAAAACATGGAAGTGGTAACACACAAGAATAGTTAGTGGTATTTGATGTGACCAAACATATCTGACTATATTCGTACACATGCAAGATAAAAATGCTTTTTCTGCTACCAGTTATTGTTGGCAATTGTTCAAAATTTCTTTTCTTTCTCTATTTATAAAGTGTACACTATTAGTTTAGAACTGGATAGCTTCTAGTTCTTTCTTGGCTATTGGAGATTTACTTGTTATTTTTATATCATGGACATACATTACAGTTTACTTGTTCTCTAGTCCATTTAATGATCTTTTGCCAGTGGGATCAACATCTTTTTCGGCGTTCTATTTTATCTCATTTCTTTGGAATAGTTTTTCCAATTTTTCTCCTTAATCTTCCTGTAAACACATTTTAATTCCTTATTCTTGCCTGATTACTGTATTTAGTTTCCTATCATGTACCCTGCAGCTAGTGACTCTTCTCAAAAAATATTGTCTCTGCAGTATGGAGTCCATATTTATTTCCTGTTGTTACTACCCTAGTCTCACTGCCATATATAACATATGGCATTTCCATTGTCTTGTAATAATGTCAAGAAGGTTTATTTTCTCAGTTTGCTATTGAGGATATTGTAAGTGGCCACATTCATATAATTGAATTTTTATACTACAGTGTTGGAAATTCATGGACAGAACAATGTATGACATAAGGGAAAGGCAACCACTCACCCACAGTGGACTAATATGTGGTACGTAGACACATCCAACAGAAAACAGTATTCGCTACCTTTAGAGCTCTGGCTCTTTTTCTAGCAAAAGTATACACATTCACACAAACAATCAGACAGACATCCAGACACCCAAATATTCACTTCTGTGGTGAGACTGATTCTAGATTTTTGAGAGGAGTTGTCTGGACCGATGGAGGTGGGAAGGGAGTAGAGAAGGATGCATGAGGCAAAGGAGGGGGAGGAGGGAGAGGGTAGCAGGATAGTGCGAGGCAGGTCTTTAGCAGATGACTCAGCAGCTGAACAACAAAACTAAAGGAGTTCAAAAGATAGAGTATATAAGAGATATAGAGAGAGGGAAAGGAAAAAAGGTAGAAAGGGAAAGTAGAGGAAGTTGGAGATGAAGAAGAAGACAGGAAGGGGGGAGAAAACAGGGATGGGGGGGGGGAGAGGGGGGGAGGGGGAGAGGGAGAGAGAGAGAGAGAGAGAGAGAGAGAGAGAGAGAGAGAGAGAGAGAGGAGAGAGAGAGAATGTCCACAGGGGGGAGATGGGAGGAGGCATGGGAGGAACAGTGGGGGCAGAAGGCAGTACACAGTCTGGACAGTGAAGGAGTGGAGAGGACAGTGACCGAAGAGAGAAAGGAAAAGGTAGGGAGAGACAGTGGGGAACACGTTAGCAGAGGTTTAGGGGAAAGGGGGATTGTGAGAGTGGAGGACATGCTACAGAGACAACTCCCACCTGCATAGTTCAGAGAAGCCTGTGTAGTGCAGCAGCAGTTAAAACTGGGTGAGGCAACACTGTGGTTAGCACATTGGACTTGCATTTAAGAGAACAGCAGTTCAAATCTGTGTCTGACCATCCACATTCAGGTTTTCTGTGATTTTTCTAAATCACTCTAGGCAAATGAAGGGATGGTTCCTTTGAAAGAGAACAACTGCTTTATTTCCTCGTCCTTGTCACTATCTGAGTTTGTACCCCACCTCTAATGACCTCGTTGTCGACAGGATCTTAAAGTCTAATCTTCCTTTTCAACTGTTAAAATTATTTATATAATGGTGTGCAGAATTTTCATTACTAGCTGGTCAAGTTTGCAGTTTGCCATAGGCCATTCATGCGAATAGACAGTTGGTTACCTGTCATGCCCACATAGAATGCTGTACAGTAACTGCAACATAGCTGATATATAACATCACTGCTTTCACACATGGCCCTGTCTTTTATTGGGTAGAAAATATCTGTGACTGGACTGCAGTAGAAGGTGGTGACTGGATGTATGGGACAAGTTTCGTACCTGGGTCGACCACAAGGGAATGATCCAAGTGGTGCAGGATTGGAAGCAGTGTCAAAGTAGGGATGGACAAGGAAGGATACTCCATAGGTTGGGTGGATGGCAGAACACTACTTTGGGTTATGCAAGTAGGTTTTTGGACAAGATATTCCTTGGTTCAGGACATGACGAGGAGTAGTCGAAGTCCTGATGAAGGATGTGGTTGAGTTTTTCAAGGTGAGGGTGACATTGGGTGTGCTAGCTGTGGCTGGTTAACAGATTCACTATTGTCAGAGGAGCAGACAGCATGGGAGACCTGTTTATGGATGAGATGAATAGAATAATGCTGTCAATAAATACTTTGGTAAGATTAGCAGTATATTTTGATAATTGTTTTCAACTGCAAATGTAACATCCACTGGTGGCATATCTGTAAGGAAGAGACTTTTTGACAGAATGGTTAACAGTTCATCTGGTTCACATTCATTGATGACACTTTCATGATCTGGACTCATGGGAAGGACAATCTTTGCTTCTTCCTGCATAACCTCAACACCTGCTCCCAAATTTACTTCAGCTTGTCCTTCTCAATGTCATGACCCATTTTCTTAAATGTTGATCTCCACCTCTGAGATGGGTGTCTGGATGTCTGTGTGTTTGTGTGAAACAAAGTATTTCTGAAGTAATTGAACTGCTATACTCTTTCTGTTGTTTCACTTCTGTCACTAAGCATCCATATTCATTATTAATTGTTTGTTTTGTAGCCAGTTTTGAAATCTGCCACTTCCCATTATTCATTCTAATATTTTTTTATCTGTTTGATAGCTTAGACTTCCCTTTATTTCATCATTCCATCTATTTCATTAATGTTTATGGTATTCTGATGGAAAATTATTTTAACACATAGTAGTACACTACTTTTGTTTCATTTCTTTTCTTTATAATCTTTCACAAACTTTTGCTTCACCCATCTAATTTTAATACATACTGTTGTCATTAGTATACAATGATTTGTCTCTCTCCCTCTTTACATTCCTTAAGGTTACTTTTTAACTTGTAAAAAAATTATCTGTTATTGACTGATGTTCTCTCACATTCCAGTTATATGCTTTGTTATGTCAGAAATATGTGTTCCTGATTCAGTTATTGTTGAAGTATGTAGATTTTTCCAAAAGATTCCATCTGGAATACAAACAGTGGTGTGAGTAAAGATGTTCCCCACATTGCTATCTATTGGGGTGTCCTCCACACTTCCAGTAATATTTCCAATATTATTTTGATTTTTTGGCAGGAAGGATGGTGTCTCCTAATAGCATGAAGAATATGCAATGGTTGTGGGGTGGGCCTTCCATACTAGAGCTGCCAGGTTTTAATCTTTGAACATCCCTCTTCTTCACAAGGAAGTAGCTTGTATTCCTCGTTCACTTCACTATAGCTATCACCATTTTCTCCACTACTGCTGCTGCAGAACACTTCATACCATGTTAGTCATCACTAGTCTTGCAATATATGGAGTCCCATACTGTATCACCTCAACAAACAGTCACTTACTTTGTAGTGTTGTCTACCTCCTGAGATACACTTTGGGAAGGGAGAATACATTTTTGTGAGACTGAAATTTCTTTTAATTTTAACATGTTTTCAGTTGAAGTTAATTTATTGTGTTAATGACTGATAAAGCTGCTGTTGCCCACATATTTATTTATAGCTGTAATCAAGACTTTGTGCATGTGGAATTTATTTTTAAACAATGGAAAATCCATGATGGAATATGACAATATTATGAAAAGGATAGTTGCAACTCAACAGTTAGTGGAGATGCTGAGTCACAGATAGGCACAACAAAAAGACTGTTGGCAAGTAAGCTTTCGGCGAACAAGACCTTCATTAGAAATAGACAAAACACACACACACACACACACACACACACACACACACACACACACACATGGGGATATAAATAGAGAGCTTGTTTGCTTCATTAATATGGGAGAGCCACACAGAGCTGGCCATGCAAAAAGCAACTGACACTAAGGTCCATGCACGCAACACGCAACACTTGGCCTTATGCTTTGTTTATGGTCATAGCATAACTCAAGCTCACTGGGAATTCTACAAATGTAATGCAAAGTGGTAAATTTTTAGGAATAAGCAAGATTAGTGGTACAAAAACCCACTCACCTGCACCATTCCCATCAAAATTTCTGCTTCTACAACATTACATTGGAGAGAAGTAACTTTCAGCCTCTGTGAGTGAAGTGTTCTGAGGAGCAAGATAATGCATGATGCTTTTGAGCAGAGTTGCATTGCACCTTGCTTTTGCTTTTGGAATGAGTCTCCAAAGAGTGAGAAAGCCTGATGATCTTGAGCCACAGTGAGTCTTACATCATGATCTTCACTGGATTCTTGAGACAGAATGTTGCTCAGTCTTTTAGCAGCTCTGCTGTATTCACAAAGACTTGATCACCTTTTAGACATTTTTACTTGTAATGAAAAGGAAATCAAAATGTAATCAGTAAACACCCAAATCACAAAGCAATTTTAATAAATGTGTTTTCCTTGGCAAAGAATGTAAATAATATCCACCCACATAAATTTAATGTTAATTTGTATTCATAAAGATAAAATTGTGGTGCTTCATTCTCTCAGTGATGTAAAATTCGGAAAACACTTCTGTTGCTGAGGTAAAACAAACTTTCCTAGAAAAGAAGTTAAATACAAATAAAACCTATCGAAAAAAGCAAAACACTGTCATTAAGTGTTTAATACACAAAGTGAAATCAGTAAATCTGTATATCCTAGCCAAGTAAATTAAATGTTAGGTTGTATTTGCAAAGATGAGATTGTGGAACTTAATTCTGTCACTGATGTAAACTTCCAAACATACTTATATCACAGAGGTAAAAGAAAGCTAACAGTGCCATCTACTGGTTCTGTGGTGTACTACAAAACTAAAAGTGCCACCTATTGGTTCCTTAGTGTATTATGCCATAATGATTAAATATCCAAACTATTAACCTGAGCAGATGATTTTTAAGTAAACTTTAAATTATAATAGGCTTTTTCTGTGTTCCAATTTTGAGGAAATACAGCCTATACATTGTTCCAGACTATACTCAAGTGTAGTTGATTTGGAGATAGTATGTTCAAACAGACAGACATGATGCTTTTACAGTTTTATTATTAGTATAGATTTCAAAATTTCCTTCTTGCAGAAACAAGTTACCTGATATACAGTCATTTAGTTTTTTGACAAGATTTCCATAAAAACTACTGCTGACCATTACAAACACTGGATTGTGACTGATATCTGTGTTTGTGTATGCCAAAAGTGTTGTGAGTACCCCACTCTCTATTGCAAGAAATTTAAAACTTATAAAATGACTTTCAGATAATGTGTGCCTTCGACCCTGGGCGTTTGAAAGAGTTCCAAATAAAATGATACGTGGACTAGACAATGCTCTTATCTACACATCTACAAAAGAAGCCTGCCAAGCTGCTTGTCTGAATGAGGTATGTTTCTAGGTATAATCATATAAAAATCCACCATGTTTATATGGGAAATGGATCATGTTTCCCAAGAACAGGACCTGTGATACCATTCAGAAGTCAAGGAATGGTATTAAACACAAAAAGAAAAAGAAAATTCGAGAAATTTACCGTAGCTTAACTCTTTGAGGGATAGTCATAAAGTTTTAATTATCACTTCAAGGAAGTTACATAATTAATATTTTTATTTGTTAGCAGGTGTACATCTGCACTCCTGGTACACACTGAAATCCCCACAAGAGGAACCAAAACAAAATGGCAAAGCCCATTGATAATGTGGTGAACCACATGGTAATCTGTGTACTTTATTTTAAGGAAAAGAACACTGCAACAATCTATCCTGAGTTAGTGGAAGTGTATGGAAATAGATGCTTTCATTGTGGCCAAATAAGTCTGAATGACAAACAACAAAGTGGCAAATCATCCCTCTGTGAAGAACTAGAAATTGTGAGAGAGGTGGAGGTCTAGGTGCTCAAAGACTATCATATTGCAGTCAGAGTGATAGTGGATTGTGGAAGAAGTGAAAATCAGTCATAGTTCAGTTCTCAACATCTCACACAAATTCTGTATGTGGCCAAGGTCAGTGCCAACTGGGTCCTGTGACTGCTCATACCCATTCAAAAAAGCCTGCCAGACCAAAACAGCAGTGGAAACATTGTAGTTGTGTTAGGACATCCAGATGACTACTTTAACCACCTCATCACCACAGACAAGTTCAGCTTGTATCCCTGTGAGCTCAAGACACAGAAACAAAACAAATACTGAAAATACGTGGATCCTACATCTAAATCTACATTTATACTCCACAAGCCACCCAACGGTGTGTGGCGGAGGGCACTTTACACACCACTGTACTTACCTCCCTTTCCTGTTCCAGTCGCAGATGGTTTGTGGGAAGAGCGAGTGCCGGAAAGCCTCCGTGTGAGCTCAAATCAATCTAATTTTACATTCGTGATCTCCTCGGGAGGTATAAGTAGGGGGAAGCAATATATTCAATAACTCCTCCAGAAATGCACCCTCTCGAAACCTGGACAACAAGCTACACCGAGATCTAGAGCGCCTCTCTTGCAGAGTCTGCCACTTGAGTTTACTAAACATCTCCGTAATGCTACCACTCTTACCAAATAAGCCTGTGACGAAACACGCCACTCAACTTTGGATCTTCTCTGTCAACCCGACCTGGTACATATCCCACACTGATGAGCAATACTCAAGTATAGGTCGAACGAGTGTTTTGTAAGCCACCTCCTTTGTTGATGGACTACATTTTCTAAGGACTCTCCCAATGGATCTCAACCTGGCACCCGCCTTACCAACAATTAATTTTATATGATCATTCCACTTCAAATCGTTCTGTATGCATACTCTCAGATATTTTACAGAAGTAACTGCTTCCAATGTTTGTTCTGCTGTCATATAATCACACAATAAAGAATCCTTCTTTCTATGTATTCGCAATACATTACATTTGTCTATGTTAAAGGTCAGTTGCCACTCCCTGCACCAAATGCCTATTCGCTGCAGATCTTCCTGCATTTTGCTGCAATTTTCTAATGCTGCAACTTCTCTGTATACTACAGCATCATCCGCGAAAAGCTGCATGGAACTTCCGACACTATATACTAGGTCATTTATATATATTGTGAAAAGCAATGGTCCCATAACACTCACCTGTGGCACACCAGAGGTTACTTTAATGTCTGTAGACGTCTCTCCATTGATAACAACATGCTGTGTTCTGTTTGCTAAAAACTCTTCAATCCAGCCACACAGCTGGTCTGATATTCCGTAGGCTCTTGCTTTGTTTATCAGGTGACAGTGTGGAACTGTATCGAACACCTTCTGGAAGTCAAGGAAAATGGCATCTACCTGGGAGCCTGTATCTAATATTTTCTGGGTCTCATGAACAAATAAAGCGAGTAGGGTCGCACACAATCTCTGTTTCCAGAGTCCATGTTGATTCCTAGAGAGCAGATTCTAGATTTCCAGAAATGATATGATATGTGAGCAAAAAACATGTTTTAAACTTCTACAACAGATCAATGTAAGAGATGTAGGCCTATAGTTTTGTGCATCTGCTTGACGACCCTTCTTGAAAACTGGAACTACCTGTGCTCTTTTCCAATCATTTGGAACCTTCCGTTCCTCTAGAGACTTGCGGTACACGGCTGTTAGAAGGGGAGCAAGTTCTTTCATGTACTCTGTGTGGAATCGAATTGGTATCCTGTCAGGTCCAGTGGACTTTCCTCTGTTGAGTGATTTCAGTTGCTTTTCGATTCCTTGGACACTTATTTCGATGTCAGCCATTTTTTTGTTCGTGAGAGGATTTAGAGAAGGAACTGCGGTGTGGTGTTCCTCTGTGAAACAGCTTTGGAAGGTGTTTAGTATGTCAGCTTTACACGTGTCATCCTCTGTTTCAATGCCATTATCATCCCAGAGTGTCTGGATATGCTGTTTCGATCCACTTACTGATTTAACGTAAGACCAGAACTTCCTAGGATTTTCTGTCAAGTCGGTACATAGAGTTTTACTTTCGAATTCACTGAATGCTTCATGCATAGCCCTCCTTAAGGTTTTAGCTGCGTTTAAATTTGCAGTGAAGCTCTCTTTGCTTTCGCAGTAGTTTCCTAACTTTGTTGTTGAACTATGGTGGGTTTTTCCCATCCCTCACAGTTTTACTCGGCACGTACCTGTCTAAAATGCATTTTATGATTGCCTTGAACTTTTTCCATAAACACTCAACATTGTCAGTGTCAGAATAGAAATTTTCATTTTGATCTGCTAGGTAGTCTGAAATCTGCCTCCTATTACTCTTGCTAAACAGATAAACCTTCCTCCTTTTTTTTATATTCCTATTTACTTCCATATTCGGGGATGCTGCAGCGGCCTTATGATCACTGATTCCCTATTCTGCACTTACAGACTCGAAAAGTTTAGGTCTGTTTGTTATCGCTGGGTCCTTGATGTTATCTCCACGAGTTGGTTCTCTGTTTAATTGGTCGAGGTATAATATCACTCGATGCTCTGTCCCTACCACCCGTCCTAAACATCTGAGTGTCCCAGTCTATATCTGGATTCATCATCACTGGAAAATTTGAAGACCCACATACCACCAGGAAAGATTATGAGTGTTTTTTGGGACTACCATGGTGTGATGCTAACAGATTATGCTCAGAAGAGGCAAATCTTCACAAGAGCATATTAGCAAAATCTCATGATGAGGTTACAGGGTGTTGTCAAAATGAAGTGCTTCGTTAAGCTTTCCGATAGGATGTTTTTGCTCCTTGAAAGTGCCCCAGCTCATAGTGTACAGTCACACATGCTGCTTCTTTATGCTATAAAATTTTGCTTGCTGCCCTCCCTCACGTTCCCCATATCTCCTGACGTGGGACCCAGTGACTTCTTCCTGTTTCCTCATATGAAGAAATCGTTATATGACAGACATTTCCAGAATGACATAAATGTGATTTTTGATTTTTGAGGTGGAACATTTCCTGAACAGCAAAAATGCAGATTTCTACAACCCAGCTCTCTGCCAAACTGTCCACCATTGTGAAAAATGTGACACACTCAAGGGTCAATATGTAGAGAATGACTAATACCATCAACAAGTATCATAGTCACAGCTTTATTTTTTCCAAGGTTATATTTGAAACTTTAATGACTCCTCAAACACAGGTTTTATTACACAAAATTAATCTCTCTACACTATGACTCTCAGCTCTCATCTAAGCCTTGATTGTTATCTCAAGTTTTCAGACACAGGGTCTTATTTCAGTACTTTTTCTTTAATCAGATGTTATTGGATATACAGTAAATTGAGTTATGAAAGTGAAAAACAAAGGTACAGAGGTAAAACTGGTAATTCAATAACACTATAAATTGAAAATTTTCAATATCATACCTAACAAAAGTTAAAATATGAAGTAATGTATTTGACCTATATGAATATTATTCACAGGTAAACTTTAAGGATTCATCTTTTGTAGGAATCAAAGTTGTAAATATTGTGCAAATAAGTTTATGACTATAACTAGCCATTTCAACTTATGGCTCACATTTTTAAAACAATGTGTCAATTTAGCTTTCACAACAAGCAGAGGTATCATATTCAAAAAATTAAACAAAGAAAATTAAGTTCAATTTCACTATTTCCAAACTGATAACAAAAATTTATTTAAATGCTATTTTTAGCAGTGAATTTCATCCAAAATACTTTAATTAAATTTGATTTCCAGACATACTGTTTGCCCATCACTTTAGGCTATCTTGCTACTTTCATAGACAGCACAAATTTCATAAACAATTTTTCTTTGGCTTCTCTGTTAAAGTGTGATATAAAGGAGAGAAACAATTAAATCCAAAAAAAATTTTCTCACCATTGATTGTATAATTTACAGTGTACTGATGAAGGATATAAATATTAAATAATGAATGTTCTTTCTTTTAGGACCGCTTCATATGTCGTTCACTGGAATATAATTATGTTACGCTGCAATGCCATCTCAGTGAATCTGATAGGCGTACTACAGGACAGTATGTTCAATTTGTTGATGCTCAAGGAGTAGACTACTTTGAAAATCTGTGCCTCAAATGTAAGTACGTTTTATATGAAGTTCCACACATATAATCTTAATTGAAATATTGTATGCCAAATTGTGCAGCAGCCTGAAAGCAATAAATAAAAATAAGAAATAAGCTGCTTAAAATATTGGCCAGGCACATGAGAGGGTACTGTATGCAATTCTTGGTTCGTGTATTCAGTAATCTTTGGCCACCGTAAAACATTACACACACACACACACACACACACATTTGTGTTGAATATTCAGTACGGCCATAGACTTATTTAGTGTCTGACATCTACTTATGGTTAATCAAAAACTGTATAAACATAATAGCATTCATTTCTATGGTTGTTCAGGTGTAAATCATACCAGTATGCAATACAAATACAAAAATACAGATTCACTGTGAAGGATACTTCCAAGGTGTATCATAATGACAAATAAGAGAAGTAGTGTATATGTACAGAAAGGAACCAAATGTATAGCCACTGATTGTTCTGATTATATGGGAGTATCAAGAAATTTTTAATAATAAGCTTTGATAATGCAACTGTCTTGGACAAAGGCACTTACATAAAAAAATTTAGGAACAATTTGCACATGCTGAATACAATGTTTCTAAAGATTGTCGAATAAAAATCAGATACTTATAGAGTCATCTTGATTTAGATTTTGTGTAACTTCCCTAAATCATTTGCAGTAAATGAAAGTATGGTGCATTCAACAAAGCTGTAACTGATTTCTTCCTTCATCTTTGTTGCCAAAGTTGGTTAACAATCATTTTGTTGATGGGCTTTTAAACTATAGTTTTCTGAATGTCATCCAGGGTTGACTCTGAAAATTACTGATAGTGTTGAAACCACAAAATCAATTGTAATTAGAATGGAAATTGTGCCACACATCTGTCCTTAAAGACATGCATATTCAGAAAAAAAAACAGAACACCTTGAATGACTAGAGAGAGGATGTTCATATTCATAGGACAAGTACATTAGTATGTTCTGCAGAAATGAGTTGCATTTCAGTCACATCTGTTCGGCATGCATCCTGTTGCCTAGTAGGCACAGGGTCCACCATGGAACCTGATAACTTGTTCCATATGTGGTGGCATCGATGTGTATAAGGCATGAATGGCAGCCTGTGGTATAGCCTTCCATACTGCATTCACCTGGGTCCAAAGTTCATCTGTGGTGGTAGTTGGCATTGGGTCATACCACTGCAACTGTCATTTCACCATATCCCATACATTTTTTATTGTCAACAAGTATGATGGTCTGGCAGGCCAGGGCAAAAGGCTGACATCCTGAGACACCAAGAAGACAGGTGTTAATGCAGCATCATGTGGTCGTGCATTGCTTTGCTCAAAAATAGTGTCTGGGGTGTTGTGCAGAAAGGGTATGGCTATAGGACACAGGATGTTATTCACATAGGTCACACTGATCACAATGTGCTGGACACACACCAACTGTGATTTGTGGTTGTACTGAATAGCACCCCACACTATAAGACCTGCATGTCTTGTGCAAATGCTGTCACTGTGATGCCACTTCCCCTGTCTGTGGCAAACCAAAATGTGGTCATCATTTTCACACAAATAGAACCTGGATTCTTTCATCGACACTGACGCTATTCCTGTCCACAGTGATGTCATTCCATACACCATTGCCATCTAGTATGTTTCTGCACATTTGTCAAAGGTAGGTGGCGAAGTGGATGATGTGCGCATAACCTATGCCATAATAAACGGTAATAGACTC
This sequence comes from Schistocerca nitens, assembly GCF_023898315.1. Lineage (NCBI taxonomy): Eukaryota > Metazoa > Arthropoda > Insecta > Orthoptera > Acrididae > Schistocerca > Schistocerca nitens. The sequence continues at coordinate 363,130,805 of NC_064616.1, forward strand.
ACCCCTGGTAGTGTATGATGTGTTCCACTGTTCCACTGTTTCACCAGCATTGAGGAGGATGTAGATCTGTCCTGCAATGCCATTCGCATGAAGTGTTGATCTTCTTGGGGGACGGTCTGGGTGTCGCAACCTGACCCATCTCCTCATGTTCTATGGCATTCCATGAACCATTCTGCACACACCTGTTGCATTGCCAAACACTTCATCCCACATGAGCAGCAATTTCCTGAATGGATGGATCACATTCTCTCATGCCAATAATGCACCCTCTTTTCACCTCTCTGATTTGATGGTATGGTTTGTGCGTATGTCTGCAAGGCAGCCTACATGTCTGCTCAAGTCACACTGATCCATTACCTTCAGTTTCTAGCAACAACAAGAGGCGCAGACACATTTTACCGGTAGGTGGTGTTGCACTGCAATATTGATACTGACCTTGCACCTGCGGACTGACATAGTTCAAACGCTAATCATTGCTTCAGAACATACTAAAGTACATATCCTGTGAATATGAATGTCCTGTCTCCAGTCGTTCAAGGTGTTCTACTTCTTCTGAATGTGAGTGTAATTCTTACTCATCAATAATAACACCATATGGGGCACCTTCAGGAAATTTTAGTCTCTTTTTGAAGCAGTTAGACACTCTCCTAACGCGCATCTTACAGGAGGGATGTGATAGTGCTTGGGAACTTCACTGTAAATTTTGTAACAAATTTCGGTGACATGAGATTTAAAAATTTGATATTCACAAACAACCTTGCTTCTGTAGTTAGTTTCCATACTAGTATATCTTCATGAACAAGCACATTAATTGACACTATATTTATAGGCTGGACCAAAATAAGTGCTATAATCACTAGGCAAGTCCTAAAAGGTCTCCCTGATCATGATCAACAAACACTGAAGTTAACACTGCAAGTAATTGTGAGAATGAAAGTTGGCCATACTGGAAAGTAGCTAGAACAATTAATGATGAAATTATTCAGTCTTTTAAATTGTGTCTCCAAGACATAAACTGGAGTCATGTATGTAATTTAGATAATGCCTGTTTCGAGTACAGTTTGTTCAGTGCCAAAGTGGAACTAATATTTGAAAGTACCTTCTCAAAAAAGAGATGTAAGGCCCAAACTAAATAGCCCACCAAAGAACAACAGATCACTACTGGCATAAAGACTTCATGCAAAAGAAACGTAGAGCTGTATATTGCATAAAAAATTTAAAGAACACCACCCAGTTAAATCAACATAAAAAATAGTGTAAAATAATGAGTAAAGTTATTCACAAGTCTAAAAGTTTGATTTAAGCTCCAAAATTAATAAACCTAGTAACAAAAATCAAAGCAATATGGCAAGTGGTAAGGGTGAGACTGGTGCTAATTGCCCCAGTAAGTTCCAAACCCTTGTTTTGAATACTGAAAATCAGCATGTATGTCATGAAGAGACTGTGGTAAAAATGTGATAAAATTTTTTATGGTGTACTGTTTAAGTTTGCTGAAAAAAAAAGGCATGATGGCTATTTAGCAAAGACCATTAAAATACTGAAAGAACATTACCCTAATTCTAGAGATCAGATAAGTATAGCCCCTGTAACAGTAAAGAAAGTAAGGAAAACCATTATTTCTTTAAAAATCAATAACTCAACAGATGTCAACAATATTTTGAGCAACTGCTAAAATCCTGCTGTAAACAGTTAAGTCCTCACTCGTATATTTAATGTGTCCCCCAATTGCAGTGTCTTCCATAACATGACAAAATGTGCTATTATAAAGCTCCTGTACAAGAAAAGGGGATGCTACATATGTTACAAATTCTAGTCCTATCTTACTTTTGACTGCATTTTCTAAAGTATTTGAAAAATAAATTATATACCAGGATTATCACTCACCTTGACAACTTTGACATACTGTAATTAGAAGAAACCAATTTGGATTCAGAACAGTTATCTCTGCAACCAATGCCATTTTTTTTCTTTACAAATAAAATTTTGGAATGTCTTGACAAGAAAACATTTCCAGTTGACATGTTTTGAAAAATGTCTATGGCTTTTGATTCTGTCAGCCATAGGACACTTATGGAGAAAGAATGCTACTGTGGAATCAAAGTACAACTGGATAATTGGGTAATATTCTATCTGCAGGACATATGATAGAAAATAATGTTAGATGGAGACAATACACAGGTAGTATGGGTAGAGTCTGACTGGAGCATAGTACATTATGGAGTCCCAAAAAGTTATGTCCGTATTCTGCTGCCTTTCTTTTTTTATATAATCAACAACCTACCTCTGTCCTCCTGTCCTCCAACAGAGCAAGCAACTTCACAATGTTTGCAGATGACACAAGCATTATGATAGACAATAAAACATCCACCAACTTAAGACCCATTACTTGAAGAGATTCTGAACTGGCTCACAGTATATTCTGTACCAATAAACCTTAGCAAAACTAATTACATTCAGCCCCATTCTGGTCACAAAGCCCTCAGGAGATTAATATTGCACATGTGAGCCAGCAGAAACAGAGGGTACACTGTTCAAAATTCCTGGGTGTCCATGCCCATAATAGGCTTAATTGGGAACACCAAATCTTCCAAACCTTGGAAAGGCTTAGCTCAGCAACATTTGTCCTCTGATAATCTCCAAAATCAGAGACATCAATGTCTCAGAATCTGCCTGTTTTGACTACTTCCAACCATTGATGCGTTACAGAATCATCTTATGAGGCAATTGACTGATATCGAAAAAAGTCTGTACCATTTAGAAAAAGATCAACAGAGTTGTATGTAGAGTGTGTCCAACAATCTCCTCTCATAATCTTTTCAAGTAAGAGGTGATATTAACTACTGCCTCACAATATATCTTTCTGATCATGTCATTTGTGCTTGACAATTATTCTCAACATGAAATGAGAGAGGCATACAACTACTATATCACAAGAAGGAAATGTGAAATACACTGTGACCTGAAGAATTTTTCCTGGGGCAAGAAGGTGTAAAGTACACCATCACAAATATCTTGAACACATTTACAAGTGATATTAAGTCCGCACAAGGTAATAATCGTTGACTTATAAGTAATATAGAGGAATCTTTGCTAGGAAAAAAGTTTCTAGTGTCTAGATGAATTCTTTAACAGAGACAGATATGACTGTCCCTTGTATCTTTCTGTTTTCCAGCTTTAATGTCTCATGCTACTTTAATTACACCTAATAAATCACAGTGTTTGTTTCTGTAAGTAATGAAAATAGTCTTTGTACTTAGTAAATTAAACTCTTTGTTTAGATAATATCAGTGGTTTTTGTTTCTGACCTTTGCATGTGATTGTTAATCAGTATTTATTGAGTGTTTATTTTGATTATTAATTTGTATTTTTGTGCTCAGAATGTGATTCCCTTTCCAGACCTACATGCAAAAATATATCTATGGAACATATATTACAATACATAATAATAAGTAAATAAACTTCTAAATAATACATGCCATATTCTTTGCTCTAGGCTTTTAGCTACAGAGTGTAGAATGTAGAATGTAGTTTATTCATCCCATAACATTCAGAATGTAGATACTGAAGTGTTAACTTCTCTGCACAGTTCTCCCACATCATCTGTTTCTATTCATGTGAACTATAAGCTTACATTGTGCTAATCACTTGGATATTCAAAAGAATAGGACTTAGTCACAAAATTAAAAGAGTTAGCTGCATTTGCAAATCTCTCATCATTTTCCATGTCAGTAGCACCACTTTGTATTCCATTCCAGCCAGAGAATCTGCAGCTAAGGATCAAATTTTAATCATGTCATATTACAGGTATGTGTACAAGAGTTTAATGTCCCACGACCCTACTGACAGTAAATATGAAAACATACTGTTACTGGTACTAAAAATGTTACCAATTTTATAGTTGTTGTTGTTGTTGTTGTTGTGGTCTTCAGTCCTGAGACTGGTTTGATGCAGCTCTCCATGCTACTGTATCCTGCGCAAGCTTCTTCATCTCCCAGTACCTACTGCAACCTACATCCTTCTGAATCTGTTTAGTGTATTCATCTCTTGGCCTCCCTCAACGATTTTTACCCTCCATGCTGCCCTCCAATACTAAATTGGTGATCCCTTAATGCCTCAGAACATGTCCTACCAACCGATCCCTTCTTCTAGTCAAGTTGTGCCACAAACTTCTCGTCTCCCTAATCCTACTCAATACCTCCTCATTAGTTATATGATCTACCCATCGAATCTTCAGCATTCTTCTGTAGCACCACATTTTGAAAGCTTCTATTCTCTTCTTGTCCAAACTAGTTATCATCCACGTTTCATTTCCATACATGGCTACGCTCCATACAAATACTTTCAGAAACGACTTCCTGACACTTAAATCTATACTCTATGTTAACAAATTTTTCTTCTTCAGAAACGCTTTCCTTGCCATTGCCAGTCTACATTTTATATCCTCTCTACTTTGACCATCATCAGTTATTTTGCTCCCCAAATAGCATAACTCCTTTACCACTTTAAGTGTCTCATTTCCTAATCTAATTCCCTCAGCATCACCCGACTTAATTCAATGACATTCCATTATCCTAATTTTGCTTTTGTTGATGTTCATCTTACATCCTCCTTTCAAGACACTATCCATTCCATTCAACTGCTCTTCCAAGTCCTTTGCTGTGTCTGACAGAATTACAATGTCATCGGCGAACCTCAAATTTTTTATTTCTTCTCCATGGATTTTAATATCTACTACAAATTTTTCTTTTGTTTCCTTCGCTGCTTGCTCAATATACAGATTGAATAACATCGAGGAGAGGCTACAACCCTGTCTCACTCCCTTCCCAACCACTGCTTCCCTTTCATGTCCCTTGACTCTTATAACTGCCATCTGGTTTCTGTACAAATTGTAAATAGTCTTTCGCTCCCTGTATTTTCCCCTGACACCTTCAGAATTTGAAAGAGAGTATTCCAGTCAACATTGTCAAAAGCTTTCTCTAAGTCTACAAATGCTAGAAACGTAGGTTTGTCTTTCCTTAATCTATTTTCTAAGATAAGTCATAGGGTCAGTATTGCCTCACATGTTCCAATATTTCTACGGAATCCAAACTGATCTTCCCCGAGGTCAGCTTCTACCAGTTTTTCCATTTGTCTGTAAAGAACTCGCGTTAGTATTTTGCATCCATGACTTATTAAACTGATTGTTTGGTAATTTTCACATTTGTCAGCACTTGCTTTCTTTGGGATTGGAATTATTATATTCTTCTTGAAGTCTGAGGGTATTTTGCCTGTCTCATACATCTTGCTCACCAAATGGTAGAGTTTTGTCAGGACTGGCTCTCTCAACACCGTCAGTAGTTCTAACAGAATGTTGTCTACTCCCGGGGGCCTTGTTTCGACTCAGGTCTTTCAGTGCTCTGTCAAACTCTTCATCCAGTATCGTATCTCCCATTTCATCTTCATCTACATCCTCTTCCATTTCCACAATATTGTTCTCAAGTACATCACCCTTGTATAGACCCTCTATGTACTCCTTCCACCTTTCTGCTTTCCCTTCTTTGCTTAGAACTGGGTTTCCATCTGATCTGTTGATATTCATACAAGTGGTTCTCTTTTCTCCAAAGGTCTCTTTAATTTCCCTGTAGGTGGTATCTATCTTACACCTAGTGAGATAAGCCTCTACATCCTTACATTTGTCCTCTAGCCATCCCTGCTTAGCCATTTTGCGCTTCCTGTCGATCTCATTTTTTAGACGTTTGTATTCCATTTTGCCTGCTTCATTTACTGAATTTTTATATTTTCTCTTTTCATCAATTAAATTCAATATTTCTTCTGTTACCCAATGATTTCTACTAGCCCTCGTCTTTTTACATACTTGATCCTCTGCTGCCTTCACTATTTCATCTCTCAAAGCTACCCATTCTTCTTCTACTGTATTTCTTTCCCCCATTCCTGTCAATTGTTCCCTTATGCTCTCCCTGAAACTCTGTACAACCCCTGGTTTAGTCAGTTTATCCAGGTCCCATCTCCTTAAATTCCCAACTCTTTGCAGTTTCTTCAGTTTTAATCTACAGTTCATAACCAACAGATTGTGGTAGAGTCCACATCTGCCCCTGGAAATGTCTTACAATTTAAAACCTGGTTCCTAAATCTCTGTCTTACCAATCTCATTAGATCACTGAAAACCTATAATTTACTTATGTTTCTTAGTGTTCCTAATAAAATATTAAACATTTGTGCTGTCTCAATGGGATACCCCTACAACTATCTTCATAATCAGTCCATAAACTACAGACACAGCTCAGCTCTTCCAGTTGTCGCAGAGTTCCTACACGTTCTTTATAACGTCATTATAATGAAATGCTGACCCACTTTTCTGAGTAGAGCTTAGTAACTGCCTTTCAATAAAGGATTCTCTACTGAGTATGGCATACACAGCATTACAAATGAAGACCTGGCTGACATAAACAAGAAAAATTCTCTTGTTAGCACTTTTTTGGCTTTATCTTCCGGTCAATGTTTTTATTCAAATAATAAATGGAAGTTTTTGAAGCATTGTACACTCAAAATAAGCATTTCTTCTGTATGAAATACAAATTGTATGATATTGGAGAGCAATATATCTATAGTGAGATGATTTCAGTTTTCATCCATGTAATTTCAGAAAAAAACTGTTTTTCTATTTCAGCTAACCAAGCATGCAAAGGCAACAGACAGTATATCTCCCCAAGGATTGGAGTTTCAGATGATAAAGTTGCACAGTATGCCAGTCTACACTATTATGTTGACAAGGAACTACAGGTACACATATTATAATACAAAATCCTGTAATATGATCATGAAACCTTTCGTAAAGAAATGCTAAACTGAAATGCTCCTTGAAGTTTGTACACTAGCTACAAGACAAGTAGCATTGTTTGTTGTAAGGCTATGGTAAGCAGTAATATACTGCAAATAGGATTCACATCAATATTTACAGATGTAGGTACATATGTTCCTTGAAAAATACCATTGTAATCAAGTATACATGAAGCTGCTAATAGCAGGAAAAACAGAACACTGTAGTATAACTGAGAAGGCAGCAGTTGACAGCTTGCTTCCTAATTTGGTCAATTACATTTAGATGGTATAAGCATGAGTAGAACTAACCAATACTACTTAGTGAAAGTTTATTGTTAATATAGTATATGAAACAGTTTCTGTTATTGTCTTGTTTTTTGTTAACATACACCTAGACTTGTACCACATCCCTGAAGGTTATCCTCCTCAGTGAGATCTACAGAACACGAAGAGGTATGGATGAATTAATTAATTAATTCATCAGAGAAATAATTAAGAATGAGTTTGCTCTTCTGCTAATGAAAAATTGTATTTTTCTCTTCCATTACAATTTTTATTTATTCATTTTGACAAAATGGGTTTCACCTTCTTTTGAAACAAAATAGTAAATTCAGCAACCACGTATTTTGCCAGAAAAAGAAGTGACAGTAAATAATGTCATTTTTCATTTGATTTCCATCCTATAGGACACTGTAACATTTTTGCTCTGTCTTTTTATTTCAACTAAATTTTATATCCTGATTATTTGTATAGTGTAAATGACACCGTGCTAATACTGTATTAATAATTTGTTCGATATTACAAATTTGTGACATATTTGTTGAAATGGCTATGTCCAAAAGATTTCAGTCATCTTCTCATGTGTGTGATTGGAGTTCCTCTGATAAATTAAAGACTTTCAGAACTAAGTTTTCCCATCTGGGTGAGTAATGTGGTAAAAAACAGTCATATTCACAGTATTCAATTCCAGCTAAAATATAAATACATTACTATTATCATTGGTTCCTCTCACATCACAAATTAGTGAGTTTAACAATGAAGACCTTTAGCACTCTGTTAAAGAGATCAGTTTCATATTCAGTAGGACCGTGCTTATAAACCCCATCTAACCACCTAGATTTAGGTGTTTATGGATTCTTGAGGTCACCTGATGTAGATGTAATGGTTGTTCCTTAAACAAAGCAACATTCAAGTTCCTTCTCCATTCTTACCCAATCTGAATTTATATTCTGTCTTTAATGACTTGGATGCCAGTAGTGATTTAAAATGGAATGATCATATAAAGTTGATCATCAGTAAAGCAGATGCCAGACTGAGATTCATTGGAAGAATCCTAAGGAAATGCAATCCGAAAACAAAGGAAGTAGGTTACACTACACTTGTTTGCCCACTGCTTGAATACTGCTCAGCAGTGTGGGATCCGTACCAGATAGGGTTGATAGAAGAGATAGAGAAGATCCAACGGAGAGCAGCGTGCTTCGTTACAGGATCATTTAGTAATCGCAATCGGATGATGATAGATAAACTCCAGTGGAGGACTCTGCAGGAGAGACGCTCAGTAGCTCAGTACGGGGTTTGTTAAAGTTTCGAGAACATACCTTCACCAAAGAGTCAAGCAGTATACTGCTCCCTCCTACGTATATCTCGCGAAGAGACCATGAGGATAAAATCAGAGAGATTAGAGCCCACACAGAAGCATACCGACAATCCTTCTTTCCACAAACAATACGAGACTGGAATAGAAGGGAGAACCGATAGAGGTACTCAAGGTACCCTCCGCCACACACCGTCAGGTAGCTTGCGGAGTATGGATGTAGATGTAGATGTAGATGACATTACATTTTATGTTTTCTCCCTTGCTTGGCACTGAGAAGGGAATGAGATGAATACTCTATGTGTTAATTTAACACAGCATAGCTCTTTTCTCTAGAAGAAACAACAAAATTTTGTTTAATATCTCAATGCCATCAAATAATTGTCTTTAGTTAAAATATAAATAAACTGGATATTACAGCATAATATATTTGGTCACTGCTATACAGCTATATACACTATATGGAAAGTAATCTCAACAGCCATAATTTAACAATCTATTCTTCTTGTATCCTCCTCTTCAGTTGATGTGTCTTTGGTCTCAATGGACACTTTGTACAGTACTACATGATCCAAAAGTAACAGAAAACAGGGAGAAAAATTGTTTGGAATGTACTGAAAGTAGTGTGATGCTATTTCATAAAAATTTAGAGAAAGATTTTTGATTCACTGGAGTTCAAAATTAAAGCAACAAAAGGAAATTTTGCAAGGTTGTGTTTATTTTGCGACAAAACAGTATAAGCAGGTGGTAGTAAAGTAGAAACAATGTAAAAAATACAGAATTCAAACAACTGCAACATGCATAACAGTAAACAAAAATGATGGGGCATGCTGTGAATGACGTCACCAATCTCGTGTTGAGGCAGTAGTACCCATTCTTCCAGCAGAGCTGCTTGCAGTCTTGGAGAGTGGTTGGTGGATGCTGACGTGATGCAAGCCATCTCCGTAGTGCATCCAGGCATGGTCTATGGGATTCAAATTGGGAGATTGAGGAGGCCATGCCATGCACACAGTATCTTCTGTTTACAAAAAAAAAAAAAACATCAACCAAATGTGCTCTATGAGGTCGAGCAGTATAGTCCATCAGTAAGACATCTGGGCCCACAGTACCTAGCAACAACTGCAAATGAGATCCCAAGATCTCATCACGATATCTGACAGCAGTTAAACCTTGCCAATTGACCCATACAATTTCATGAAGAGTGGTTTAAGGGGTAAACACAATCCCTGCCCGCACCATTAGGGATCCTCCTCAATCTTGGTCGCCTTCCACAATTTTTGGGTCCTGAAATAATATTCCACATTCCCTCCAGATGTGATTCTATCAAGAATCACTCTCCAGACTGAATCGGGACTCATCTGTGAAAACAACATTGTCCCACTGTTCTATTGTCCAGGTGGCATGTTGATAACTCCACTCTAAACATTCCCTTCTATGAATACATATCCTTCTGAATACCGTTTGCCTTGATACAACATGTTCAGCGAGTGCTGCGAGCTCATATGCCAGTTGCCATGCAGTACTAAGGTGGTAATGTCATGAACTCACAGTCAAATAACAGTCCTCTCTTCTGAAGTCACATGTGGTCAGCCCTGCCCTCATCTGTGGGATACAGTTTCAGTCTGTATAAACTGTCGCCATATCTGAGAAACAACAGAATGATTCACATTAAGCCATTGGGCCATATCAGTTTGCTACTGTCCCATTTCCTTTCTTTCTATTGCCCTCTACCACATCTTCTGTGTGCCATATTGCAGTGTCTGTGACTGTGTACCCAACAATTGTGGATGTGAGGCTACCCAGCAATCATAACCTCATTTCCTAGATACCTTGACGTCATAGTTGGAATGGTTGGCCATTGACCGGAATGCTATCCCCCCATGTAGAATATGACCATATGGACATATCACGAATTAGACACAGGATGGGGACAAATCTATCAATTCAGTATCAGCTTGAACAAAGCCAGAACATGTAATGGAAATGGACTAATGGCATTCATTTCATTTTTCCTTCCTTTCTTCGCAATGAAGAGTAAACAAGACTAATAATGTTAATATAGCAGAGAAATCTCACAACTATTGCATCATTCACTATGAAACTAACATGAGTTGCCACCAGTTGCCCTCCCCCCCCCCCCCCACCCCTCCCTTTTTTAGCGCAGGCCTTGGTATTATACATGTTATTGTTGTGTTTTCAGTCCAAAGATTGGTTTGATGCAGCTCTCCATTTGAACCTGCTTACTCTATTCATCTTTTGGTATCCCTCTATTGTTTTTACCCTCCACACTTCCCTCCAGTATCAAATTGATGATATCTTGATGTCTCAGAATGTGTCCTATCAAATTATCCCTTCTTTTAGTCAAGTAATGCTAAAAATTTCTTTTCTCCCCAATTCTATTCAGTACTTCCCCATTAGTTACAAGTTCTACTCATCTACTCTTCAGCATTCTTCTGTAGCACAAGTTTTTAGAGGCTTCTATTATCTTCTTCTCTGACCTGCTAATCATCCATGATTCACTTCCATACAAGGCTACACTACAGACAAATACCTTGAGAAAAGACTTCTTGACTCTTAAATTTGTACCCAATGTTAACAAATTTCTCTTATTTAGAAATTATTTTCTTGCCATTGTCAGTCTACATTTTGTATCCTCTCTAATCTCTCCATCACCAGTTATTTTACACCCCAAATAGCAAAATTCATCTAGTACTTTTAGTGTCTCATTTCCTAATCTAATTCCCTCAGTATCACCTGATTTAATTTCAGTGCATTCCATTACCCTTGTTTTGCTTTTGTTTATGTTCATCTTACGTTCTCCTTTCCAGGCAATGCCCATTCTGTTCAACTGCTCTTCCAAGTTCTTTCCCAGAAAGAATTATGATGTCATTGGCAAACCTCAAAGTTTTTATTTCTTCTCTCTGAACTTTAATTGTTACTCCAAATTTTTTCTTTTGTTTTCATTACTGCTTGATCAGTGTACAGATTAAATAACATCTGTGATAGATTACAATACTGGCTCGCTCCCTCCTGAACCATTACTTCCCTTTCATACACTTTGGCTCATAACAGGAATCTGGTTTCTGTACAACTTGTATATAACCTTTCACCCTCTATAAAGTAACTGCTGCTTCCTTCAGCATTTCAAATAGTGTATTCCAGCTGCATTGTCAAAAGCTTTATCCAAATCTACAAAAGCTATAAATGTAGGTTTGTCTTCTAAGATAAGTTGTATTGCTTTGTGTGTTCCTACATTTCTCCGAAACCCAAACTGATCTTCCCTGAGGTCAGCTTCCACTAGTTTTCCATTCTTCGGTAAATAACTTGTGTCAGTATTTTGGAACCATGGCATTAAATTGATAGTTCAGTACTGGAACTGGAACTATTACCTTATTTTAGAAGCATGATGGTATTTCTCCTGTCTCATATAAATATTGCATATCTGGTGGAATAGTTGAGTCATGGCTGGCTCTCCTAAGGATAATGGGAATTCTGAGGAAATGTTGTTTGCTCCAGTAGCCTTGTTTCAGCTTATATCTTTCAGTGCTCTGCTAAATTCTTCTCATAGTATCATATCTCTTACCACATCTTCATCTACTTCCTCTTCCCTTTCTATAATATTGCCTTCAAGTTCATTTCTCTTGCATAGCCTCTCTGTATATTCCTTCAAACTTACAGCATTCCCTTCTTTGCTTAGCATTGGTTTTCCATTTGAGCTCTTAATATTCATATAGTTGCTTCTCTTTTCTCCAAATTTTTCTTTAATTTTCCTACAAGCAGTATCTGTATTTCACCTTTTTGCATATGCTCCCAGAATATGCTCCTCTATATAACATTTGTTGGCATACAGGACAAATTAAGAACATTAAAGCTGTTTCACTGTTGAAAGAAGGAGACAGTAGTAACACAGTAATTACAGGGGGATCAATCTTCTGAATGCTTCTTATAAAATCTACAGTAAATTAATTATTGAAAGGCTTCGAAACATCTCTGATTCAAGTTTATTAGAACAGCAAGCAGGCTTCCATATAGAAGACCTTGTGCAAATGATGCTTTCACTCTGAAACAAATTATACAAAAAAGTTGAGAATTCAGTTTTGAGACACACTTTATATTTATTGACTTTGAGAAAGCATTTGACCGTATCGGCAGAAAAAGCTCTGGTCAATAATGAAGAAAACAGGCTTCCCTAACACCTGGTAACAGTATGCTGTGCTTTATATAGAAACACCAAAATAAGAATAGATACTGGCAAAGAGATGACACCTGAAATAGAGATAAACCAGGGAGTAAGGCAAGGCTGTAGTATGTCACCAACACTGTTCAACACCTACATCAACAACTGGGTCAGGGAATGGATGATGGGCAGGATATGTCAAGGTATAAGAATTGCACCAGGTAAATTTCTAAATACAATGCTTTTTTGATGACAGTCAGGTAATCATGCAGGACAGTAAAGACAAATTACAAATAGTGGTACATAGATTAAACAATATAAGCCTAAATTAGAATCTAAAGATATCAACAACAATAACATAAACAATGGCATTTTTTATGAAAATACCCTGTAAGTATTAATAACATAACAACAAAACAGGTGTCTCATTTGCAGTATCTAGGATGTGACATAACTGTTGCAAAATAGAAAGATATAAATGAGAAAATTAATACCTATCAACAAATATGTGGCATGATGAAAAGAACATCAAAGGGTAAAACTGGAAATGTTGTAAAGTCATGGCATTACCCATAGTACTATATGGAGCAGAGAGTTGGATATTAAGATCAAAAGACCTAAGACAACTTGAAACATCAAATATGAAATTCCTTAGATCAGTGAAAGGCTGCACAAGAGAAGAAAATAAGAAATGAAGAAATAAGGAAGGAACCAGGGGTACAGGCATTAACTGGAAAAATAATCCAACAAAATCAGGATTGGAAAGGAAGCAGGATGTATTGCATATGTCACCTCAGAGAACCCTCAACAAACAGTGGAATACAATACTATTGGACAAAGGGGTGTGGGAAGGCAAGGAAGAGATGATGAGGCTGGAACAGGTCATAGGGCCTAATCATGGATTGGCAGAAGAAGAAGAGACTTGCGTTTGTTCTCTAGCAATTCCTGCTTAGCTATTTTGCCCTATCTGTCAATCTCATTTTATAGACATCTGTATTCACTTTCATCTACTCTATTTCTTACATTTTTATATTTTCTCCTTTCATCTTTTGAATTCAATATCTCCTGTGATATCCAATGATTTCCATTAGGCCTTAACTTTTTACCTATTTGATCCCCATGACTGTGAGTTTTGACCAAATAGAGGTATCAATTTCTGTCATTGTGAATATTGAAGCTAAATCTTCTGCACTAAATATTTGTCACTGAAGTTCAATTTTCTATTCAAGTGAGTGAGGCCTGTTATCTTTAGTAAATGATAACTTCATTTGGTAATGGCCAAAGATTTGAGGATTCACTTCTATTAATATCATTTATAGCAGTACAAATTGAAAACAAAAAACTTGATTTAATTTGTATGAAACTGCCTTGTTTCTTCATGTCCTTCTAGTTGCAAATGAATAGTTTTCATATATCTAACTTTTTGTGAAGCTATTAGTCCTGAATAACTTGATCACTTCTATTTTTTTCTAATAAGCACGTAACCATGTACAGTTCTATGCCTACGTTTCATCATCCTCTGTTCCATCATTGTACAGGTGAACAGTGAAGCAGCTTGCCGGCTTGCATGTGAAATAGAGAGTGAGTTTCTTTGTCGGTCATTTCTTTACCAAGGACCTCCAATTGGAAGTGCATACAATTGTCGCCTGTTTCATCTTGATCACAAAACACTACCTGATGGACCAAGCACCTATTTAAAAGCTGAGCGTCCACTTATAGACAATGGAGAGCGCATTGGTTCATACTATGAAAATGCGTGTGAAAGTGAGTAAATGGAATAATTATTTAAGATTAGATCAGTTCCTACAAATACATTACATTAATAATGTAATTCTTGCTTTTTTCAACAGAGTCAAGCAATCCATCACTGGAAACATTACCAGTTGTCTTTGATACTACAGAAGATCCTAGTGTGAACAATCAGAGTCGTACAGATATCAACTGTGATAAGACCGGCACCTGTTATGATGGTGAGGATAAAACTATACATTTTAAAATTCAGTGGAATAGTACTATGATGATAATAAATGCAGAATGTATAGTTATCACCCATATATGTGACAAGCAAGTTTAATTCTTACATTGCTCTGATATTAATCACAATAAAATTTTGTGAACACATTACACAAAATCAAGAACTGTCACAAAATCAAACAGTTTTGTAATGTCAGTATTATTATCTACTAGAAGGTTCACCAAGAATAATAATTAAATATTAATGAACATTGTGTACATGATTCTCAAACTAGCAAACTAGTTGGGGTGTAATAGAGTTTATTTATCCTTTTCTCACTCTATTGCAGCTGTAACTGACACTCATCCAGCTAGTAAACTCACACCACAGGGAAGTGTATATTTGATACTACTGATAATTTTAACTGTTGTATGTTTGTTAAGAGATGCTGAGTCCAGTGCTTTTTACTTCCCTACTTCCTACTGTGCAGCTGTTGACCTGAGGTCAAACATATGACCTACTAGGTGTACTCTCATAACAGGCCACACATAGACATTGTCTTGTGGAACAATAGTTATATGTGGATAAAACTACTTTATTTCTCATTCAGGATGTAATCCTAAATTATAAAGTACTATAAATTACAGATATAGTATTACAAACACATACTGTCTGATATTTTTGTGTTTTATCTTACAAGTAATTTTCTAATTCACTAATCTGTTACACAGTTTCAGTTAACTGTAAAGATACCAGAATTGCTGTCCAGGTGCGTACAAACAAACCTTTCAATGGGCGCATATATGCACTTGGACGATCAGAAACTTGTAACATTGATGTTCAGAACAGCAACCTTTTCCGGTTGGATTTAACAATGAGTGGCCAAGACTGCAACACACAATCAGTTGTAAGTGCACTTTCTGATAACATTCATCTTAGCTGTTGCTTGATATTGAGAAAAGTGTTTGGATCTAGAATAAGTATATTTTAATGTAAACTTCCCAATTTGGAATATAGTTTAATTAATTATGGAAACTTAAGTCACAAATGATGTCTGAGACATAATTGGCTCTGTTGTGATTTTAATAATGTTTAAGTTATGAAAACAGTTTGAACTTTCTCATAAACTTACGTAGGATTAATATGCATCAATATAAGGTTGAAATATCTAATTGCAAATTGTCAACCAGCTTTTTTAAAAGTAGAAATTTTCCTCCTAATTTTATCATGTTAAATTTAGTGTAAGTTATCACAAAACCTTAAACTAAAAAGTTACTGCACTCAGTCATGAAAAAGATACCGTACATCAGACTTGTAGTTCATTTAATGTTCACAGCAGTCATGGTGAACTCAAACCTAAAATGTCCTCATTTAATGTGGTTTATAGCAGTTTAAGATAATCAGCTATGACTGATAGTTTCTAATAGCTGCTTCTATTTATTGATTTACAGTGTCACTCTTTCTATTTTTCTATGTATTGTTCTTCATGATGAGGCCAATGAAAGATGAAGAATGGCTGAATCTATTAATTAAAAATGACTCATAGGCAAAAACATGAACCTCCACAACAAGCACTTTTAGTTGTTTCTCTCATTGTTTACAGTGAAATTTCAATAAACCTGTCTCATCACCAAGTCTGCAGGAAATGAATTACAAGGAAACTTCTTGAGACCAAATTTACAAAGGAAGGGAGATGGCCTTAAGCATCTTACCAGTGACAACGTCATTAGAGATTAAGTACAAAATGGTTCAAATGGCTCTGAGCACTATGGGACTTAACATCTGAGGTCATCAGTCCCCTAGAACTTAGAACTACTTAAACCAAACTAACCTAAGGACATCACACACATCCATGGCCGAGACAGGATTCGAACCTGTGACCGTAGCAGTTGCGCAATTCTGGACTGAAGTGCCAAGAACCGCTTGGCCACTGCGGCCAGCAGATGAAGTACAGTTTTAGAATAAACAAGAATGGAGAAGAAATTGGCCATGATTTCCCACATCCTTCCCTCTTCCCATCCTCCCCCCAAAGGAAGCAGCCCAGCATTCACTTTGATCAAAATTTAAGCAAACTATGCAAAGCTTAAAGCTTGATAACTACACAAGAACCTGAACAACACTCCTCCTGAACCAAGTTCTGTGCCATAACTGTTGCATCACCTTCCTTGGAGACAGGACTTACAGAATAACAATGTGCTTCATAAAAAAATTTAGTACATGTGTAGGAACATGAGAAAGTGATGATTATCTAGTCCAAAGTGGAATCGTTCAATCTACTCTTTATCAAATAGAATAATTATATCATCTTAATAGTAAGCACTGTGTGGTATGAAATGTGCAGAAAATAAGAATGTAATGGTACGGACTATGTAGGGAGAAGTGGGGAGCTCAAAAATTCATTTAAAAGGTATCTTATTTAAATACCATGTAACAGTATCATGAAAGTATGTTATAATCATATGGCATTTTTTGACATTGTGCATTATCAACTCCCCAACATACAACAATGCAAGTCAGCAGTATTCACATATACATATTTTGACAACAATGTTCTGCGAAACTTCAATTGGAATAATTAACTATTCATATTTTACATCCTACATATTCATTCTGGGCATGTAATACTTTGTTTTATGACCCACTATTTCAGTTACATATTTGCACAACCCTATCTTTGAGAGCAAACCATCCATATAGCAAATGTTGCAATTAAGATTTATGGTGCAGCTATAAAATGTTTAAATAAGGTCTTTCAGTAACTCAGTGTATTGATGACATTGGATTCTTTAGATTTGTCAAAGATTAAATGGAAACAGATGGAAGGGTGACATTTAAATGGGGATTTAATGAACAATATATAGGAAATAAGATATTAGATGAAACAGAGATGCGGCAACAGTAAGGGGTGAATTTGAGAAAGATAGAAAATACACATACAGATGAAAATTTATACGACTGAATATACATAGTTCAAGAATTGAAAATATGAATGGAATACTCTGCTGGAATAGCTGAGATGTCATAAAACAGCTGGTTTGAAAGATAAATCCCATATCAATAAGATAATACTGGAGAGCTAATAAATATTCATTGGCTCTTATTTGTAGTTGTACAGCTGAGAGTAAATAGATGGCCATCGCATGACAAGTAAAAAACATAAGATAGTAAAACATACTTAAAATTCACTAAATATGAGCAAAACACATTTTAAGAAGCAGGACATTTAAAAAAAAAAGGATGCTGTTAGAAGTTCCTAAAATGTATGAAGGATGATGAAAAAGTGATGAAAGGGAAAATCATATTGCAAGGATAAAACAGAAGGGAACAAAAGTAAAAAAGTTGATAATTTTACAAAAAAATAATCTAAATGCTAAAATGCTAACAGAAGAAGTATCTTAAAATAAGACAAGAAAAAAGGAAATGATCATCACAGCAATAGGGAAGGAAAAGGCTATGATAGATAATTGCAGACAGGTGACTCTAAATTAATATGAATGCTCAAGAATTTAGAAACATAGAATGAAAAAATAAAAGAGCTAACAGAAAATTCTTGGATGAGGTTTCATAAACAAAAAATGGGGTAAACTTAAATTTTACGGTCTCTTCTTGAACTGTATTCATTTCATTACCAATATTACCTGTAATGTAACATTGTTTTCAAATGCTGAACCCACTAAAATGTCATAAAATAGCGTTGATCAGAAATATATTTAAATGGCAGACCCATAGACCTCTTCTTTCTCTCCACTATCACCTTTCATAGTCAAATGTGATCATAAGATACACTCTTTCTGTGAGTAAGCATTAATATCTTTTTAACTTCATATACTTCCAACCCTCTGGTACTGCCAGAGAAAAATTCATTGTATATAAACAGGATTAGACTTTATTATAGGCATAGACTTCACCCTTCCCTCTTTCGACTCCTATAATAACACCAGACACTTTAATTACCACCAGAAAATAAAAGGAATAAAGTTCATTATCTTTGGAAATGGGTAAATGACCCAGTAAAGTTTTAACTCACCCAACTATTTCATTATCTGAAAGATCTCATGCCAAATCTGTTAATTTATTATTTCTTACCCTATGATTTCCCTAAATGCCATAATGGTCCCTTCACCAAGGCTAGGCTACATTCAGTCCTCATTATCATTCTGCTGAGCTATTACCTCATCTATAACTTCAATATTAGATTAGATTAGATTAGATTAGATTAGATTAGATTAGATTAATACTAGTTCCATGGATCATGAATACGATATTTCGTAATGATGTGGAACGAGTCGAATTTTCCAATACATGACATAATTAGGTTAATTTAACAACATACTTAAGTTAATATAACATCTTTATTTTATTGTGTTTTTTTGTTTTTCTTTATTTTTATTTATTTATTTATTTATTTATTTTTTTGTTTTTTTTTTTCTTAATTTATATCTAAAAATTCCTCTATGGAGTAGAAGGAGTTGTCATTCAGAAATTCTTTTAATTTCTTCTTAAATACTTGTTGGTTATCTGTCAGACTTTTGATACTATTTGGTAAGTGACCAAAGACTTTAGTGCCAGTATAATTCACCCCTTTCTGTGCCAAAGTTAGATTTAATCTTGAATAGTGAAGATCATCCTTTCTCCTAGTATTGTAGTTATGCACACTGCTATTACTTTTGAATTGGGTTTGGTTGTTAATAACAAATTTCATAAGAGAGTATATATACTGAGAAGCTACTGTGAATATCCCTAGATCCTTAAATAAATGTCTGCAGGATGATCTTGGGTGGACTCCAGCTATTATTCTGATTACACGCTTTTGTGCAATAAATACTTTATTCCTCAGTGATGAATTACCCCAAAATATGATGCCATATGAAAGCAATGAGTGAAAATAGGCGTAGTAAGCTAATTTACTAAGATGTTTATCACCAAAATTTGCAATGACCCTTATTGCATAAGTAGCTGAACTCAAACGTTTCAGCAGATCATCAATGTGTTTCTTCCAATTTAATCTCTCATCAATGGACACACCTAAAAATTTGCAATATTCTACCTTAGCTATATGCTTCTGATTAAGGTCTATATTTATTAATGGCGTCATACCATTCACGGTACGGAACTGTATGTACTGTGTCTTATCAAAATTCAGTGAGAGTCCATTTACAAGGAACCACTTAGTAATTTTCTGAAAGACAGTATTGACAATTTCATCAGTTAATTCTTGTTTGTCAGGTGTGATTACTATACTTGTATCATCAGCAAAGAGAACTAACTTTGCCTCTTCATGAATATAGAATGGCAAGTCATTAATATATAATAAGAACAACAAAGGACCCAAGACTGACCCTTGTGGAACCCCATTCTTGATAGTTCCCCAGTTTGAGGAATGTGCTGATCTTTGCATGTTATGAGAACTACTTATTTCAACTTTCTGCACTCTTCCAGTTAGGTACGAATTAAACCATTTGTGCACTGTCCCACTCATGCCACAATACTTGAGCTTGTCTAGCAGAATTTCATGATTTACACAATCAAAAGCCTTTGAGAGATCACAAAAAATCCCAATGGGTGGTGTTCGGTTATTCAGATCATTCAAAATTTGACTGGTGAAAGCATATATGGCATTTTCTGTTGAAAAACCTTTCTGGAAACCAAACTGACATTTTGTTAGTACTTCATTTTTACAGATATGTGAAGCTACTCTTGAATACATTACTTTCTCAAAAATTTTGGATAAAGCTGTTAGAAGGGAAATTGGACGGTAATTGTTGACATCAGATCTATCCCCCTTTTTATGCAAAGGTATAACAATAGCATATTTCAGTCTATCAGGGAAAATGCCCTGTTCCAGAGAGCTATTACACAGGTGGCTGAGAATCTTACTTATCTGTTGAGAACAAGCTTTTAGTATTTTGCTGGAAATGCCATCAATTCCATGTGAGTTTTTGCTTTTAAGCAAGTTTATTATTTTCCTAATTTCAGAGGGAGAAGTGGGTGAGATTTCAATTGTATCAAATTGCATAGGTATGGCCTCTTCCATTAACAGCCTAGCATCTTCTAATGAACACCTGGATCCTACTATATCCACAACATTTAGAAAATGATTATTAAAAATATTTTCAACTTCTGACTTTTTGTTCGTAAAGTTTTCATTCAATTTGATGGTAATACTGTCTTCCTCTGCTCTTGGTTGACCTGTTTCTCTTTTAATAATATTCCAAATTGCTTTAATTTTATTATCAGAGTTGCTGATTTCAGACATGATACACATACTCCTGGATTTTTTAATAACTTTTCTTAATATAACACAGTAGTTTTTATAATTTTTGATAGTTTCTGGGTCACTACTCTTTCTTGCTGTCAGATACATTTCCCTTTTCCGGTTACAAGATATTTTTATACCCTTAGTAAGCCATGGTTTGTTACAAGGTTTCTTACGAGTATATTTAACTATTTTCTTGGGGAAGCAGTTTTCAAATGCAATTACAAAAATGTCATGAAATAAATTATATTTTAAATTGGCATCAGGTTCACGGTACACCTCATCCCAGTCTAACTGCTGTAGGCTTTCCCTGAAATTTGCAATTGTTAAATCGTTGACTGGACGTACTACTTTGGAGGACTGTTTAGTATTGCTGAATGGAGCTATGTCATATATTGTAACTAGCTGTGCACCATGATCAGAAAGACCATTCTCAACAGGCTGAGCATTTATCTGGTTAAACTTATCTTGGTCTATAAAGAAGTTATCTATCAGTGAGCTGCTATCTTTTACCACCCGAGTAGGAAAATCAATAACGGGTGTCAAATTGAAAGAACCGAGTAATACTTCAAGGTCATTTTTCCTATTACCCTCTTTCAGAGAATCTACATTGAAGTCCCCACAAATAATAATTTGCTTCCCCCTGTCTGACAGATAGCACAACAAGGAGTCCAAATTTTTCAGAAATAGATGAAAATTTCCTGATGGGGACCTATATACAGTTACAATTATAAATGTGCCTTTATTTAATTTAAGCTCACAGGCACATGCTTCTATATGTTTCTCTACACAAAACTTTTTTGTTTCTATACTTTTTGCACAATGATAACTTTTGACATATATGGCAACTCCTCCTTTCTCCATATTTTCTCTCTTTACATGTGCAGAGAGCTTATATCCACTTACATTTACCTTATCCATATCAGTAACAATGTGATGCTCAGACAGGCATAGTATATCTATTTCATTCTCAGCTTCTAAATCTTCTAAACAAACCAGAAGCTCATCTACTTTATTCTTTAAACTCCCAATATTTTGATGAAATATACTTACATTATTTTTAATTATACTTTTATGAGAACCTTTCCTTATTCTAACATTTGCAGTACTCTCCTGTCTGAGTTTCTCATTGTGCTTATGGCTAGTTCCTATACCAGTGGTCATACGGTGTTCAGAGAGGCAGATTATGTCAACTGGGTTGGGTGACTTTAATTCATCAATGCAATTACCTAGGACTGAGATACAACTTGGTGGAGATAAAATTTCTGGTGATTGGTGAAAATTTATAATTGATAGCTGTGATTGGTGATCCAATGTGCTAGAATTGTGCTGTTTAATTTCTTTCCTAAACTGAAGATTTGTTTCAATCCTGACCTCTCGTAGAACTTGACATCTTTCTGTCTTACCTATCCTAAAAAAAGGTGCTGCTCCAACACCTGTAACCACTGGTATTTTACCATTCATGGCAGTGCCTCCCCCCCCTTAAATTTCCTGCTATTACCCCAGCCAGTTTCCCCTTCCCTTTCCTGTTGAGATGTAGGCCGTGCCTGGTATAGTCCCACCTACTGAGATAATCAACAGGAACCACACCAATATGAGCCCCCGCACCCGACCCAAGCAGCCGTTCCAACTCCAAATTAACTCTCCCAACAGAAGAGTTCAAATGAGGCCGGTCATGGCGTCTCAGGACAGATACGAACTCAACATTGGTGTGTCTCGATGCCGACGCAATCTTTACCAGGTCACACTCTATACTGTACCCAGGATCTCTGTCGATGCTGTTCCCTGGCCCTCCCACAATAACCACGGTGTCTTCCCTGGTAAATCCTTTACAGAGTGAACCTAAATCCTCTGTCACCTGATCCAGACTAGCACTTGGTTTGAAAAAATTTGTGACCTGGTATTCTGGTCCTAATTCCTCCTGCAGAAGTTGGCCTACACCTCTGGCATGAGAACTGCCTAACAACAAAACTTTCTTCCTTTTCGATGACTTTCCTACATTCTTTTTCAATTTCCTATTGAAAGTTTGTTGTGTCCTGTCTACACCTACCTCTGCTTATATCAGTGACACATTAAACTCTAAACATTATTTCTTTCTTATTGCTGAGCACCATATGTTTCTTCAAAAGGCTGTTCTCTATTTTAACTCAAACTGTTATAAGAATTTTTTGTTTAAGTCTTCCGCACTTTTTGTCAGTAAGCAGCAGCACTAAAAAGTAAATGTAGATTTGTATAATCTTAGCTCCTGCCCCTAAGTTTTCTACTTTCACTCATCCCTAGGAATCACTTCCTTTTTGTCATTATTTTCTGTACTTCCCTTCTTGCTACCAACTACCACTGCATCCCTACTCTGGATTGTAGCATTCATTTATTTCACACCATAACCCTACAACATGCCCCCCCCCCCCCCCCTATGTAATACAATCAGTCCAGCAAGCCCACAGTAAAGCACCAAAACACCCTCAGAATATTTTTCTCCACCTGAACACAAAACTACCTTAGAATAATAAGACTCAGCACATCACTTAAATGATCCTTTTACCAAACTTTGTCTCCAGCTACAGCAACTCTTCAACTGACAGTGTATGAGATGGTAACACCTATAATCATTAGCTCTGTCTTCTCACTCTGTCATCTCTCCTCCCCCCCCCCCTCTTCCTCACTCCCACCACCACTTGAACCATAATATCACATCTCTGAGTGAACCAAACTTCCCATTAGCATAATAGAAAACACTGACAGGCTCCACACTTAAGTTAAGCACAGCAATGCTTTCACATACAAGATCAACTTATCAAAAGTATGCTATTGTCAAACAATAGTTCCATTTTTGATTCCAGGCATCAAAAAGCCTAGATTCTGGCAAGGAACTCCATTATGCCTGACACAGCAAGGCACACCTGAACCGTAAATCTCTAGTTCACATGAATCATGTCCATTTTCCACATTCAGTCTAGTTCTAGTTCTTGATACTAAATCTAGGTAAAATAAATTTTGTTCAAAAGTGTGTTCTCTGCAAGGCACATAAATAATTTATGAACAGCCTTCAAAGAAAAATGGGATAACAAATTAAAACAATTAAAAACAATCTTTATCAATCAGTTTTCTTTTCTTCCAAAGTCCGTGTCATATTAAGTGAAACAGTGGTTTACATGAGTATTTCCTTTCTTGGATCTTGCCACTGACGTGCCGTACACACCAATTTTAAGACATTACAAAAAAAAAAAAAAAAAAAAAAAGTGCACTACACATTGTTGCATATACACATTTGCATATAAAAATTTTACCATTGATTAAAGAGTAAGTAGTAGTTTCAGTCACGATAAAGATTTTTTATTAACAAATTTATTTTCAAAATTATTTATTTGTGACATGTAGAGACCACACTTCATATGCTTCATTCAAACACAAAGAATTTATTACATACATCCTTACATAAGCATCACTAATCTCATTAATTGTCGAATGAAGTTTCAACTCAGTAATGTAGTACTCAGTATAATTGTGCCTGTTCTTTTCAATTACGGTGTTCTTTATTGCCCTAAAACACTTTTATTAACAGAGTCAGATGTCTTCTTATGTTAAAAATGGACAGATACATGTTTTTTGTTTTGTAATTTTTATTTTTTAGTGTTATACTACTGTTATGTAAGAATGGCAGAAGCAATACACTCAATTTAATTCAATTCAATTTATTATCATCTATTTTATCATATACATGATATAGGAATTGTCATATAGAAAGAAAGAAAGAAAGAGAGAGAGAGAGAGAGAGAGAGAGAGAGAGAGAGAGAGAGAGAGAGAGCATGATTTATATTTTTAACAATTAAGGGAAATAACATTTTGTTAGTTACACTTTACATATTTTGTCTTCTTTTTACATGAAAGATGAGGAAAAAAAATTACAAGGTTTATACAAAGAAAAATCCATTAAGGGGAATAACATTTTCTTAATTACACTTAAATATTTTTCTTAATTAAACTTCACATATTTTGTCTGCTATTTACATGCAAATTGGAAAAAAAACGAAGTGCAAGCATTAAATAATATAAGCTCTACTAATTTTTCTTTTACAGACAGGTGTCTATACTAACACTGTAGTTCTGCAACACCACAGTGTGGTCATGACAAAGGCTGATAAGATATACAAAGTGAAATGTACTTATGACATGTCTTCAAAGAATATAACATTTGGAATGATGCCAATCAGGTAATTTTTAATGACATAATATTTATTTTCTATAGGTAGTGCTCAAAGATGATTAATTACTGCAATTTTAGAATGCACTGTTGAATACACTTTTTGTGACTCAAAGACAGCCTGAATTTGACAAAAATCAATACTCAAAACAAAAAATTAAGTGCAGCTGTGTATTAAATACTGTAGTTCCTGAAGTAATAATTATTTCTGCCATATAATATTCAGTTTTATTATTTTTAAGGAAAGACAACAAGCAGAAGTATTCACCTATGTCATAACTGTCTAGGAATATATTTTAAAGCATACTGGTATTGCAATGAAGAAACCTTTACATATGAAACACTCATAAGCAAGATCAACATCATAAAATTACAATGATGCAATGAATAAACATTGTAATCCAGATGCCATTGATGTCTCCTTCCAGCATTATGAACTGATGGTATCATTGTGTATTACTCGTGATGACCTATAGGATGCAGTACCCCTCTCTTCCACACACTGGACTCACATTCGGGAGAACAACGGTTCAATCCCGCGTCCAGCCGTCCTGATTTAGGTTTCCCATGATTTCCCTAAATCGCTCCAGGCAAATGCCGGGATGGTTCCTTTCAAAGGGCATGGCCGAATTCCTTCCCCATTCTTCCCTAATCTGATGAGACCAATGACCTCGCTGTTTGGTCTCCTCCTCCAAACAACCCAAGGCCCCCCCCCCCCCCTCTCCGCTTGAATCGTGTGGTGTCACTAGTGGACAGCCTCCTGTAGGGCATTTGTATCATTGAACGTCCTTCTTCTTAAAGTTTTTTTCAGTTTTTATTGAAGATATTGTTGCTACATTATGAGAACAGGGAATGAAATAAGACTAGGATTTAATACCCCATTGATGATAAGATCATAAGAAACAGGGCACAGAATTGACGATCTTAGCAAAAGAAATCAACAATGATCTTGTTCAAGGTATTGTCTTGGCATTGCACTGAGTTATTAATGGTAACCAGAAAAACACTAAATCAGGATGGTCAGATGTGAATTTTAACCTCACTCCTTCCAAATGTAAGTCCACTGGGCAACTCACTGCACCAGTTCACACATCAGGAAAATAAGAGAAGGGAAAGGGGGGGCAGGGAAGGTCTATGTACCCATTCTCATATAGTCTAGTTCCTGATTGCTGTAACATGTTGAGAAGGCAGTGCCCTACAACAGTAGTATTTTGCTTATGGATTCTGTGTCATAGATATCCTGCAAGGATTCTGTAAGTATTTCCATTCAGTCTCTCCTGCATGGGTCAATAGATGAGCAGAATTCATTTTGAATACTAAAATATTGATGGCAATGGATTTTCACATCTGAGGGCAGACGCAGATTTTCTTAGGTGACAACTTCTGGAAGTAAAGAAACGTAGAGTTTACACCTAATCAACATTGAGACCATTAGAGACAGAGCAACATTTCAGTCTGAGAAGGAAATCGCTATAGATTGTTTAAGAACTCTTTGTACAATATCCCTGATGTGACTTTCTGTGATCCATTGGAAACTTAAATCATGATGTCAGAGTTGCAGTTATTCTTTCTGACCAGTGTCTTATTTACTGTGACATGTTCCTTTGTAGAAGTCGCTAAAAAGTGACCATATCTGAATCAACTAGCTGTCAGTTGAGAAAAAGGAGCCAGTGGACTGTTGCCATTAATTGCCAGCAGTTATTTGTTGTATTTAATCTACTCGCACTTTTGCTTATGTGCCTGTTCATGAGGTAGCACAGTGCACACAAAACTCCTCCAATTTCATATTGTTTTCAGTAACTGAATATTAGCTGCTGCCCCCAAACTTTGTTAAATGTGTGTTTTGTATGAAGAGACTGGAAATAAAAACATACAGAACTATTTCTGTCATGCATCACCTACTAGGCTGTTAGGTCCTTGCTGATGCCCTCCGGGGCTCAGCATTCATTTGGTGAACCCACAGTTCCTGAGCTGCAGACTCATATGCACCATCAGTCTTCTGTCACTGTAAGCTCTGGGCATGCTTCAGCAACCATCGTGCAGCATGGCGATGGAACCTTGTGTGTCACAGAGAATGAGAACCTGGGACTGACCACCTGGATTGCAAGGATAGTAGGGGGTGTGTGTGTGTGTGTGTGTGTGTGTGTGTGTGTGTGTGTGTGTGTGTGTGTGTGTGTGTGTGTGTGTGTGTGTGTGTGTCTGTGTATATGCGGATGGATATGTGTGTGTGTGCGAGTGTATACCCGTCCTTTTTTCCCCCTAAGGTAAGTCTTTCCGCTCCCGGGATTGGAATGACTCCTTACCCTCTCCCTTAAAACCCACTTCCTTTCATCTTTCCCTCTCCTTCCCTCTTTCCTGACGAAGCAACCGTTTGTTGCGAAAGCTAGAATTTTGTGTGTATGTTTGTGTTTGTTTGTGTGTCTATCGACCTGCCAGCGCTTTTGTTTGGTAAGTCTCATCACTTTCTTTCTTTTTAGATATATTTTTCCACGTGGAATGTTTCCCTCTGTTATATATATATATATATATATATATATATATATATATATATATATATATATAAAAGTCTCAAAGTGTGCTGTGTGACAATGAGATGCATGGCTGTTGAGGTGGAACAGTCACTAGTGAGCAACCTCTGAGGAACCTACAACACCTCAGTTGTATAAGGCTTACCTAGGCATGTGGGGCTCTGTCTAGGTCGACTTTTATTTCCCTAGCTGCTCATGGGACCAAGATGGAGCCCTCCAAATTCTTTTATTCTCCTCCCAAGGGAAAGGGTGGGCTGCTAGTAGGTTCCAACACCTAATCGAGCAAGCAGGCCAGATTTAGCCAACTGTCACTCTGGTTACTACAAAGGCCCAGAGTAATTTTGGATTTAGTGCATTACAGAAAAGACTAAACTCCTGCTTCTGTTTTTAATATGATTTCTCTCGTATTTTAAATGTGCACCACAATTATGTAGCTGTATTCACAGATGGGTCTAAACAGGGGGACTCCATTGCTTTCTCTGTTGTTTTCCCAGATCGAGTGCTCAAGATTCAGTTGCCTCCAGAATTCACTGTATTTGATGCCAAATTTTCTGTGATCTTGAGGGCACTGGAACAGATGAGATGTACCATGCTTGCTGAATTCCCCATCCATTCCAACTCACTGAGTGCCTTTCTGTCTCTGTGAAGTTCGTACCCAGCTGATAATGTAGTCCAGGATATCCATAACACCCTTCTCCACATACAAAGGCTGGGGAAGGAGGTGACTTTCTGCTGGATGGCAGGGAACGTAGGTATTGCGGGGAGCAAAAAGGTGGAAGTAGCAGCCGAGGAGACATGTCATGATCCTCAGTTAGTTCAGTGTGCCATCCCCCTGCATGCTATCATCTCACTGTTGAGGTACAAAGTCATGCATTGATGGAAATATGAATGGTTGGAAGTGACAGGCAGTAGCTCTGTCTAGGAAAGTGCAAAATGTGGCAATAGTGTACCTCCTTCCAGCTACACAGATGAGACAAGGTTCTCCTTACTCATCTTCGCATAGGCCACAGCCCTATTGACTTATGGCTTCTTGCACCACATTTTATTAAGAGTGTGTTTTATTTTCACACCAAATGACAGTGGCAGACTTGCTCAGAGGTCTGCCCTCTATTTTAAGTAACATCCAAATGAATGTTATGAAAATTTAAAGATTTTGTGATTTGTCCAACTTATTTCCTGATACTTTAGGGTAATGTTCTTCATGTTTTAACAAGGTCACAGGAGACCCACTGTTTTTTGTAAGTGGTCAGCTAGTCACACTTCCCTGTGCCTTATTCTTGTCTCCTCTGTCATTTTTCTTCTTTTTAATCCCAGGTATATCACATTTCACCCTTTTTCCATTGTCTTAAGCCATGTGAGATAGAGTGATTGTGCAGGTCAATGTGAGTGAGGTGCCCCCCCCCCCCCACTCTCTCTCTCTCTCTCTCTCTCTCTCTCTCTCTCTCTCTCTCTCTCTCCTTGCTCACATGCCATCACATTTCGTCCAGTTGTCAAAGTTTGTAATTTTGTTTCTGGATTTGTCTCTTTCATTTACCATTTCAGTACTGATCCCTGCTTGTTTCAGATCTTCTTCTATTTCTTGAAATGAATTGTCTTTTTTCATTTAACTGTTTACTACATCAAAAATCCTCTTTTTGAGTCTGTTGTTGTTCTTTCTAAGCATGTGTCCACAGCATCTTAGTTGGCATTTCCTGATCATATCTGTGAGCCTGTCTGTGCATTGATATAATTCTTCGGTTGGTCTCTTCATCCATATACCATCCCAGTGTACTACTTCATAAATGTTGCTGAGGATCTTACGCTCAATTTTTACTGTCTCTGTGATGCCTGAAGCTATGGTTGTGGTCATTTCTGACCCGTAGAGTATTTCTAGTAGTACAACTGTATTGTAGTGCCCAGATTTGGCCTGTCTTGAAATATTTCTTATTTCTTTTATTGTAGTGTGTCTATGTCAGTTTGTACACTTTGTGAAGTTTTCCTGTTCTCTCTATGTTGGACACTTTGTCAGATTCTCCTAATTGTACATATTCCCGGAGATATTGGAATTTTTCCACTCTGATAACCTTCCCGTACCATGTGTACGGTTATTGTTGTTCTTATTATTATTAATGTTAGTTTTAGACAATAAAATGACATCTAGTCTGTAGGTCCTATGTGAATAAATAATTCACTAGGTTTTTTTTTTTTATCTCCAGTGCCTCATCATGAGATCCTAGCTGATCTCTAGTACCTCCCAACAAAGTGCTCTGTTCTGTTGTGTATTTTATAACATCAAATTATTTTATATATTTCCATTTTCCAATACCCTTGTAACCAACAGCTTATATCTGAGACCTATTAATTAGGTTTTAGTTATTTTAAGCTTAAGTTTCTTATAATTCTGCCCAATTTGTTCTAACTTTCCTGATTATATAACAAGAACATAGCTGCCATAATAAATACTTTTTCATCATTTAGATTCTGTGGACTGAAGTATACATCAGCAACAAAAATTTCACCACTGATATATATTTTGTGCCCTTGAAAACCTCTCCTTCAGTAACTTTTGTCACTAGGTTACCATGATTTATTCAATAAAAGGTTTTGAACAGTCTGGTTGCATGTTACCCTGTTTTGTTTTAACAAATTTATCAACAATATAATGTGAAATGTTGGTCTCAAAGGGTTATTTCTCATCAAAATATTTGTCCTGCTGTTCTCTAAGGAGCTCATATACCCAAGTAAAAGCAACAGTGAGAACTTCTGAACAGAAGAAAGTGTCTATGCTTTCAAATTACATCACATAATAACAACCATTATCATTTTTGTTTAGGGATCCAGAGATGATCAGTATTACTTCTGCACCAGAAGCACCTCCACCACGTATCAGAATTTTGGACAGTAGAGGTCGTGAGGTGGAGACAGTGCGCATTGGTGACAAGCTGACATTCCGCATTGAAATTCCAGATGATAGTAAGGAATATTATGTAATTTTATCAGAAAATGTTACAGTTTCATAGTGGCAAATAAAAAGTTGCACATAAATGAAAATTATAACCTTAAACTAAGAACCAAGATATATTAACCTAGATTTTAGGTAGCAAATTTTATAGTTACAAAGCATTCTGTATAAATTTCGAAAATTATTTTTTCTTAGTAGACAGCTTTAGCAAAAAAAACTAGCTAGAACACTAAAACTGTGTGATTTTGAAGATTAATAATTTGTTGCAATTCTCAGAAAACATTCTTCTTAAGTCATAGTTCTTTTTAGAATGATCTCAGACTTTTTAAGGTGGTATTACATACATTAAACTCTTCATCTACCCTAACTTAAATACAGAGTAAGGTAACACTAGTAATTATTGAGGAAAAATCTAAAATAAACAAAGCATTCATTATCCACTGCAAATTTGGAAAAAAATCAGAATTGGTTCTTAATGGTAATGATTACAAATACAGATAATATAATTTAATAGAACTTGTGTTTTCTACTGAATTTAAAATTTTTGATGAAAAAATGCTGTGGAGACAATGAAAAATATTTCTTGTAATGAATGCATCCAAAACAGTTATGTCTGCAGTTTAGAAAATCATGGTTATGTAAACAGTATAGTTGCAAGGAAATAAGATAATTAACATTTCCAGTTCCTGATCCTCAAATGACCACAATTCATTGATGTTGCATGAGGGTAGTAGTATCTTCTTGCACGGTACATAGGCAAACAAATATCATTACAGAATGAACTGATATAGTCCTGTCTTCATAGTTATTAAAAATTATAACCACCAATGTTTAAAGTAACACACATTAAAATGAACGTTTACATTTTGGCACCTAATTGTATTACTTTAGTTTCTCTTTTTCCTTTCTTTTCAAATATGTATTTCATTCATACATAGCATTTGTAACTAATTTTAAATGTGTTTTTATTTCTAGCTCCATATGGTATATTTGCAAGAAGCTGTGTTGCAATGGCAAAAGATTCAAAGAGCACATTTCAGATAATTGATGATGAGGGGTAAGAAAAAATTAATATGACAGATAACAAAGTGGTGAAAAATTATAAAATGTGCACTGATACAACTTATTTTGTTCTGTACTGGTACAACTTATTTTGTTCTAGCTGTCCAATAGATCCCAGTATATTCCCAGCATTCACTCCAGATGGAAATGGGCTGCAGTCAGTTTATGAAGCCTTCAGATTCACTGAATCCTATGGTGTCATATTTCAGTGCAATGTGAAGTACTGCCTTGGGCCTTGTGAACCAGTGAGTACAGCTGACTAGATATGTAGAAAATGTTCTCCATCTATGTGCCTTAGAATGAAAATTTCAAAATGGCACATTCAGTTAATGAGCTCCATATTAATCTTTTTTTTTTTTTTTTTTTTTTTTTTTTTAAGGCTGTCTGTGAGTGGGGACATGACTCTGTCGAATCATGGGGGAGACGTAAGAGATCTATTGCCTCCAATCACAGCAACACTGAATCATCAGAAAATGATGATATGACTCTTAGCCAGGAAATTCTGGTTCTTGATTTTGGTGATGAGAAAAACAGTGAATTTCTTCGCAATGAAGCTCCATTTTCAGATTTTTCAAAAGGTAAAGAGAGAAAGGTTATAATGACACTAATGAGAATTTTCCATAAAGTCTCATGTTTATAGATCTATAATTCATTATTTGCTGCCATTTAATTGGGTACTGCTTCAGAAAATTACAAGCAGAACGATATGTTTAAATCACTGATAAAGCTCATACGTTTGCTTATGTTCATTATTTTTCTGCTTTTCTTTCCAGATAAGACAGTTACAATTGTGGAACCTTGTCCAACAAAAACATCTGTTCTTGCTCTCGGAGTCACATGTGCACTTCTGATACTGATTTACATCAGCACAGTTTTCTGCTACTACATGAAGAAGTGGATGTCTCCCAGGAAGGTGCTGGGTTGAAATTCACGATATTTCCATTATTATGTGAAATCAAAATACCAGCAACAAAGTCTAAGACAGTTCAACAGACAACATTAATTTTACACATAGGGACATCCAGCTACATGTCTATGCATAGAGGGTTGCTGTATGATAAATGTTGCCCAGTGGAAATAATTACTGCCATCACGTTGAACTTAAGTTTGATGCGTGCAAGAAACATGAAGAACCATTCAGATCAAACATTTGAAGTGCTGTGTGAAATACTTCACTTTAAACTAATTCTTCTCAGTTTCAGAAGTGAAATTTTAAAATACTGATGCAAAATGCTTTAATGTTCTTGTTATGGATGTGGATATGTGATACCCATTTTGCCGTAACACTTCTGCTCTTTTGCTCATCATGTACTCTAAGTCCTACTGATTAGTGGGACTTCCCTAATTTCGTATGATTAAGCCCAAATCTTCAGCTGTCAGTGTATGTTGGTTGCACAGTGATTTACTTTAAATTAAAGAAATTTTGAATTGTATCAAAAAGAAAATTCACTTGAGAAAACCATTAAATTATGAGGCAGGATCATTGAAACGTACTTGTCTTCATGAGTCAAAGTTAGTATTGCTCCCTCAGGAAGTGATATATTTAGTACTACATTTTCTCTGTGTTTATGATATTTTTTTCATGTTTAGCTAACCTCTTTCTTTGTACTAAATATTTTGCCTCCTGAAGAAATTCTGAATTATTATTTATATGGCCAGTATTTGGAACACATTTTGTTTCATGTCCCATAAGTTAAACTTTCATTAGAAGTTTAAATGAATGTAGTAAATATAATCCAGGGCAAAAATAAATATAATTTTATAGTTTGTGTGGTGTAGATAGAAACAATAAACAATCTGATTTTTCAATTTTCAAACATTTTTTGGATCATCTTTGTAAGACCACCACCATACTAATTAAAGGCATGATCAGTATTATGCAATGAAAACTTGATGTGGGATTGAAATGTCAGAAGAGATTGATAATTGTATTATATTTAGTTAAATGAACAGTTGGTAAAGTGATACTATTATTTGAAAAATCTTTTGGAAATAGTAGATTATTATGTACCTTAGACATAGCTGCCATTTGCTGCCAACAAAATCTGAAGATTTGGGTCTTATTCATATGATACTGTAGTAAAATTGATGAATACAAAAAGCCTAGGAATAATGAGGGTTCAAAACTCATGTAAATAATTATTTACAAGGCTTTTTGGCACATTTTGGGATAATGGCTGTGGGTGTGGTGGAAGAATACTCATTAGCATGTAAGTAACAGTATCAGCTGCTATTCATATTTTGTATATATTCTACATTTCATAAGTTTATTTATGTAATTAATTTAAATAAATAAGCTACATTTGTAGCAATGCAACAGCAGTATGCATTTTTGTTTCATTGTATCAATTATACAAAAGCTGTTACTTCCTCTTTATATGCCATGAGCCATTTAATTGGAATTTGTAACTTACCAGTTTTGATTTTTCCAATATGACTGCGTACATTGTCACAAAAATAATTTAATTATGACATACACAGTACATTCTCAACCCATAACATGTAGGGAAATATAAGTAACTTTTACTCCCATTACACAACTTTATTTTTTATGTTCATATTTTTGAACTTACGTGATCTCTGTGGAGTCAGATTATGTTATATACCATGCAGCTCATTTGTACACATAAAATTATTACCTTAAAAAAGAAGTATTATACCAACTTCTGAAACTTCCTGGCAGATTAAAGCTGTATGCCCATGTAGAACGTGAACTTAGAACCTTGACTTCCATGGGCAATGGTCGCTATCCAGGCATGACTCATGATCCAGCCCCACATCAGTACTTCTCACCCGAACCTGTGAGCATGGGTCGTGTGTTGTGACTCAATAGGTCAGTCTGTAACAGTATTGCACATGAAAGGCAAGGTTCTTGGTTTGTGATTTAATCTGCCAGGTAATTTCAAAACAGCATACACTCTGCTGCAGGGTAAAAGATTCGTTCTGCATAATAACTTTTGATAACCTCAGCTAAGTCTCTTTGGAGGCATACACACTCCAACTTTTCATAAATTATCTCAGATGTCCATAAAATGCACTTTCAGTGACAATCTACATAAGGTAAACATAAAATGCAATCTGCAAATTGAGGCTGTGCAAACTGAGCTACAAGGATTTTACTACAAACTTCTGGAATCTAGAATTTAATACATGCTGCATGGTGTTTGAAAAGATGTTTTCCCACTGTGAAGAACATGCTGCTTCAGAAAACATAAGTAACATGGAAACACGCCTAACCATCTTGTCAACTACTCATCAATCTACAAAATGTGCTCTCTACCTCTTTCAACAAAAGGAAAATGAACTAAAAGTGTTATAGTCAGTCTCTGTATTTTTTTATTTTCCTTCCATAACTGTTTCCTACATAAGAAATAGGACACTTTTAAACTATTACCTACAATGCCATGAAACTTCTAGTATCTGTCCATTTGCTGGCCACTCCTGCTTCCAGCATAATGCCCTTGACCATGTGTAGTTCACTCCAGGGCCACAGGTGCTTCTCCTTCGGAGACTGTTTACATGCCTCATGAGTGCATTGCACATTCACAAACTGTACTTTCAATAAAATACCTGTTTACACACTGGTGGCTAACAGCCATCACCAGGGGCACCATCATCACTCATAGGCAGTGTACACAGCAGCAACATGCCCATGCTTGTGAACCACCTGAGGACATGCCTCCACCTGCTGTGTATTTTGGTGGCTCAGCTTCCAGCTGGCAGCACTTCATTCAACTCTGGGCAAAGTGCTAGCTGTATCCCATGGCCCATTCATCAGGGTTTTCCACTGAGTCTACACTGCACTGAACCACCATGCTCCTGCAGCTACCAGGAATGCCACTTAGCAATGTATATCAGAGCCTCCTGCTTCTTCAGACCCTAGCTATCCCATGACCCCATGCCACTGCATCAATAGTGCTGCTGTGAAATGTTTACTGTATACTTGTGTTAGTGTGAGCATTGGACCAACACCACTACAGAATTTCATTCTGTTACTCATCAGATCAAGAACAATTTCAGTTGTTATTCCATTTTATGTTTAACTCTGCTTTGTTGTGATGCTGTAATAAAAGTGTACTTAAACATAACCTGGGAAACATCACATCAATCAGCTATTTGTGTGCAACATTTACAAAAACAGGTATAAAAGCTGACAACAAGAAGAAAAGAAGCATTTCTCAGTGTAATCGTCTGGTGTCAGAATTATTGGTCCTTGCTCCCATTATGTCCTGCCTAGTTTTTGCCCTCTGTCTAAGCCTGATACTGTTCCAATAAATTCGAGACGATGCAGACGTGGTTGGCTGTCCAGGAGAGTGTGGTGCAACACTTTGTGCATCTTCTTCTGGGTAAGTTACAATAAGACATTGTTTTTCTTAACTCACTTAATCCTTTGTCATTTCTGCACTGTGATCTGACTGGCATTCTTGCATACACCTATTTTGTTGCATTTTGTTGCTGTGGTGTAGGTCCTTCTCAGATCCTCCCTGTTTCTTCAGGGCAGTGGTAGTGCTTTTCTCTCTTCTCATGCCCCTGTGTCAGTTTTTCTTTGACGATATTTTTCATGGTCCTTAGCTTTTTTCCCTCTCCTGGTCTTTTCCTTTCACAGGCTCCTACACATTCCATATTATCCATGCTCCAGGCATCGTGAATGCTGAATTGTAACTATTGTTCTGTTCTGTTCTTCAAGTTTTCAGGCCTTTCAGCTCTTCCTTTTCTCAGAACCCACAGCACTCCCACAACACAGTCCCATTTCCAACTCCCACGTGTTTCCCTCTGTCCATGGTTTTCACACATTTCTTTTTTTGGGGACCTCTGCCCCACAAGCTTCCTGGCTGTCACATTGTCATATTTTGGTGATATCCACCCCTGGTAGCTGAGTGGTCAGCATGACGGAATGTCATACCTAATGACCTGGGTTCGATTCCCGACTGGGTCTGCTCGGGGACTGGGTGTTGTGTTGCCCCTCATCATCATTTCATCCCCATCGACACGCAAGTCGCTGAAGTGGTGTCAACTTGAAAGACTTGCACCAGGTGAACGGTCTACCCGACAGGAAACCCTAGCCACAAGGCACTTCGTTTATGGTGGCCACTTGATTGAGTTCTGTTTCCCAGTACCACTGGCATTCTGCTGTTGCCGCATTGTCCACTAGCACCATTGTGTTCCCAATGGCTACATTGATCGAGCCCTGTCTTCCACTGCTCCTGGCAGCTCATCAGCCACCATACCACTGCACCAGCAGCTGTATGTATCAGACCTTGTCAGCTGTTGCACTGGTGGCCGCATTGGCCGATCTCGGTCTCCTAGTGTTGCTGGAATCCTGTTGATTCATCTACCCCAATACCTTCCATTTTCCAGCTGCCACATTGTTTGAGCCCTGTCTCTCAGTGCTGCCAGTACCCACTGACATCTTCACACTGCTGGCTGTGCCTGTGGTTTTCGTTGACTATTTCCAGCAGTGTATGTGCACCTTACCAGTTGGCTCCAGTCAGTCACCATGTTTGCTTCCATGGGCCACCGGCTGGGCATGTCTGATCCCATGGTCATTCCTTCCAGACCCACTCCACCAGCATGCTACATCATTCTGCACCTCTAGTGCCACAGTTCTCTTGCACTTTTTTTCATTTCAGCTCTACATCTCCTTTACAGCCATGACCAGGCTGCCCACCACTTCTGTGGACACCACAGCTATGTCATTATGCACCTCTAGTGCCACAGTTCTCCTGCACTTTTTTTTTTTCATTTCAGCTCTACAGCTCCTTTACATCATGCCCAGGCTGCCCACCACCTCTGTGGACACCACTTCTCCACTTAAGGACCCAGGTTCTTGAGACAGGGTTCTAGCCACCAAGAGCTCCTATCACTCTTGGATAGCCTCTGCATCAACTCAGGAGGAGGCAGCCCCTTCCAGTGGACACCTGGCAGCACTGTGATCTCATTCTTTGGTTGGCTCCCAATCTGAGGGGTAGCTTGCAGCATCTTTTGGCTAGTGTTAAGATGGATCTGCCATCTTTTCTTTAACGAGAAGAGAGGTCTAGTATCTAAACATTTGTGGGCCATTCCTACGTTTGGCACAATGCCCATGACAAGCAGGTTGTCTGCTCCAGGGCCTTAGGCACACCTCCTTCAGAGACTGTTTATGTGTCTCACAATAAATCACATATGGAGCCTGTATTGTCAATAAACAATCTGTTTACACACAAATCGCTAAAAGGTGCCACCAGTGGCACCATCATCGCTCATAGGCATTGTGCGCTGTAGCAACACTGGCACTGCAATTGTGGAAAATAGCTTTTATCCGTAGGTCATGTGCCCGTGAAGTGTCCATGTGAATATTTCTCTGCCTGCTGTGTATTTAAGTGGCAGTTCAATCTCCAGTAGGTAACTCTTCACTCAGCCCTTGGCCAAGTGCTGACCACATCTCATGGCAAATCTATTTGAGCTTTCCACCAAGTCTACACTGTACTGCTCCATGATGCTGCTCCTGCAGCTACCAGAGAAGACACTCCACGTAAAGTGGCCAGCAATCTTTGTCTGAGCCTCCTGCTTCCTCTGATCCTGGCTTTCCCAGGACCACATGCCACTGTACTGGTAGTGCTACTGTGAAACTTTGACTGAATAGTTGTGATAGTATGATCACTTGACCAACATCTCTACAGACTTTGATTCTGTTACTCACATCTGATCAAAGACAATAATTTAATTTGTTATTCTTTTTAATGTTGAACTTTGCTTTTTCATGATGCTATAATAAAAATGTAACTAAATTCAACCTGGGAATCATCACATCAATCAGCTATTTGTGTGCAACCTTTACAACTAAGGATATAAAATTTCTCACAGATATACTGCTTCACATTACTAGGATCTAAATATCATGGAGTTCAGGGTTCAATAAGATGCTACAGCAAAACTGCAACAAAGTTAATAAGGGCAAATGCCATTCTAGGCTTTCTGGTCAGTATCTTCATTTGTAGCAATCACTCAGACTGGAGCTCTAATTGTATCTTCTGAAACCATTTGTCCATCAAATAACTTATAAAGATTAGGACCTACTCCAGATTTCTCAGTCCGCACAATCATGAGACTGCTCTAGTTTACTTGTATCATAGGTTTCCACACAAGTAGTGGAAGGCAACAATAATGACTGAACTAACCAAGTAGAGAATGTCATGTATTGTCATACAATGAGCAAACATAATACCCAAATTAGTTGTTACGCTTTTACACAAATATGCGAATGCTGAAAGTAGAGAGATCTCAGCCTTAAAAAAGATAAAATACAAAGCAAAACAAACTAACTGGTAATTAACTGTATAGGGTGTTCCTTTTAAGTGAATACATTGAAATACCTTGAAAACTATGCATAGGATCAAAAAAGGTATAATTCCAATTTGTTTGTCTCAGAGGGGGACATCTAATGATAATACACTCAACCCCGCCACCCCTTCCTGTGTGTGGGTGGCAGGGGACAACTTTGAAATCTTCAATGGGAACCCCCATTTTTTATTGCAGATTAAGATTCTATGGCAAAATCTACATGCATTTTGTCTGAAGCATTTGCTTCATTTCACCACAGATGGTGCTGTCACCAGAGGAATAGAAATGGGTACATAATCATAATTTACCATATGCTACTCAATGGCGCTTGAATATCCAATGGCATGTAGGACCCCACCTCCATGGTGCAAGGATAAGACAGGCCAGTATTTCATAACTTCTAATTGGAAACCCCATTCACAAGATTGTATTCCTCCAACATATCAAACAAGGGACTGCTGTGGCCATGGCTTGAGGCGAGTGCTACTCTACCTTTCCAATTAGAGTAAGTGTTCAAATATAGTACCACCAACTTCAATACACTTTGTGATCCATTTTTCAAATGACTGTGCACAGTACAGAAGCATATCTGTGGGAATGACAGCACTGGTGTTTCTGATGCAGTCGACCTGTTGGCACTTGTTGGTACATCTTATCTTTTAAATATCGCCACATAAAGAAATCTGGTGATGTAGTGCGCCAAATAAGGGGGCCACCTCTGCTGATCTACTGATCAGTGTAAACATGGTCTAATACCTCCTGTGCTCCAATTGCGTAATGTGCTGGGCAACCATGGAGGTGGAGTCTCACATGCCATTGAATATTCGAAGGCCATTGAGTAGCACATCATAAATTACTATTGTGTAACCATTTCTGTTGCTCTGATTACAGCACCATCTATGGTGTCATGAAGAAAATGCTTCAGACAAGACATATGTAGAGTTTTCTGTAGGATTGTTATCTGCAATAATAAACGGTGGTTCCCACTGAAGATTTCAAAGTTGCCCCCCCATCCCCCTACCACCCACAGACAGGGTAGTGTGGTGGGTCGAGTGTGGTATTGTTGGATGTCCTCATCTGAGAAAAGAAATTGAACTTATAACTTTTTTTATCTGATGTGTAGTTTTTGAGATATTTCAGTGTCTTCATTTAAAATGAACACCCTGTATATTTAAACCTCTCCAGGAAGCTTTATCTCTAAAGTGTCAGATATGACATTCTATTCTCCTACCAACAACTCAGTACTCATTTTCTGAAATTTGCCAAAAGATTATGGTGTTTCCTCAATAACTGATGCTGTTTACTGAGGCAATATTTGCAAACAATGTGTGTACATAACATTCTTATATAACCCAGAAACACAATCACAGCAATAGGAAATTTATTTAAATTACATAAAAACCTTTGATTTATGAGATATCACAGATTTTTCCAATATATACTAAACGGTAATGGCAAACAATCTAACCATAATAAGGAAACTATTATCTGCCACCACTCTAATAAACAGAGGAATAGCACACAATGAAACCATTGCATTTTTTAAGTTACCAGCTGCAAGTAAAAGAAATGAGAATTATAGAAAAACAGCATCATTTTTAGCATAAGTATTTTGCCTGAATGTGGCATTTAATAGAAAGATAGAATACTAAATTCTGGGATTTAATAGGCTGAGCAGTAGAGCACTGCAAGTATGTAGGCAATCTGAGTGGTCTTTACTTGGCTGCCACATGCAAGAGATAGGATGAATAAACTGCACTTAGTTTGTATTAAGTTGCTAAAGATGGCAAATACCACATCATCTAATGAAAAAAAACACCTGAATGGCATTTATAGCCCCACAAATCTCACTTGACAGCCCTCACTTGCACGTAGGCTGTGAAGTTGCACTGTGTGCAGGTGCAATACACCACCTTACTTCAGCACTATACCTCACAGGGCAGCGTGACAGAGTTTACAACCATGTTTCCTTAGCCACCTGGAAGGGTCGTGTATTTGTTGTAATACTTGCCATGTGCTTACCTCCGTGAAGGTGACTAAGGGAACTGCCTGCTGAGTGAAGTCGAGTGATGAAAGTAAGTGATGGGAATCAGTGTCACTCTTCTGGTTTGCCTTGTGTATGCAGTGTGCTGAGTCATCCAAACAAGACACAGGCAGGGCAAAAGCAGCATAGGCACAAAGATGGATGGGAGCTGGTGCCAGTGCCATAGAGACTCGTCACTTGCTTGAGTTCCACCAGCGCCACGGGTGGCACTGCGGATGAAGATATCAACTTTGCCTCAGCAATTGCCAATCCACCAATGACTGGGCAACAATGGACAGAAGCCTACTCGCAAGGTGGAAGAGCAGCTCTTGCCCACTTGGTTAT
The DNA here is from genome assembly GCF_023898315.1 of Schistocerca nitens. Lineage (NCBI taxonomy): Eukaryota > Metazoa > Arthropoda > Insecta > Orthoptera > Acrididae > Schistocerca > Schistocerca nitens. The sequence continues at coordinate 363,172,025 of NC_064616.1, forward strand.
AGATCATCATCCCAGACTGACTTAGATAGAGAACGTCATGTAGTAAACTCTTAAAGTGAACAGACAGTTGTTGTAAACTGCATTTGCTATGTACTGTGAAATCTATCTATGATTATTTGCACTTAGCCATTGAGGGGCTTTTTTGTGTTATATTACAAGCAGTGTTGCAGACTTAATCATTCAACAAGTCACAAAGGTAAGTAAACCTTTTAACTCATTTGTGTGATTTTGTTACTAATTTGTTGGAGTATTGTAGAACCTTCATTCTTCTATCCTGTTACCTGACCCTGAGGCATAGCTGTGTAAAAGCGGCAGGGAGAAACTGTCTTAGCGGTGTACTGCACCAGAAGCCATTTCACGAACCCACAAACTTAGCCTCCACAGCAGTAGCGACAAGGCCTTTACAAAATTGGCGTCGAGGGTTTACAAAACAGAGCTCTACTATATGATGTGAATGACATAACAAGACATCTCACATTTTCAATAAACTGATCAAAATTTTCAACAAGTAGCAGTACACAAAAGGATGAGTATTTCACAGTATGGTTAATACTTATAACTTTTTATGAGACAATTATGGTTTTAAGAAAACGAAATTATGCAGTTCTTAAATTAAATTCAAGCCCTGTTGGAATGAGACCTGAAGTAATATTGTCATGTCAAAATCACAATCAAGTCCAAATCTGAAGGCAGAGTCATCAATGAAGCAAACTCTCAGAATTGAAAGCACATTTATTAATGACAAAAGAGAACTCAACTGCTGGACAGAGATTGCAGTTATTTGTACAAACATCAAATATTCCAGAATGCTGGTATTTATATAAACATTAAATATTCTAGAATATACAAACATAAGATGTTTCAAGAACATTACAGAAATGATAACTAATTGCTGGTGGTCGGGTTTGAACTGCTGGCCAACAGCACGCCAATATATCAGGTGGTGGTTGTGGGGGTAGTGGTGGTGGTGGTGGTGGTGGTGGTGGTGGTGGAGGTGGAGGTGGAGGTGGTAGTAGTAGTAGTAGTAGTAGTAGTTGTTGTTGTTGTTGTTGTTGTAGCAGTAGTAATATTCATCTTTTGGATTTGCAGCTATTGTGTTTTTTCCATGTCAGCAGTTAAAATTATTGGGTATAGGTTCCGCCTTTTATATAAAGCACTGTTTTTTTTCTTGTTACCCAAACATGTTTCGGCACCTCTGTGCCATCATCAATGCCACTGATGCTGGCACATAGGTGCCAAAATATGTTTGAGTAACAAGAAAAAACAGTGCTTTGCATCAAAAACACAATCTATATCCAGTAGTAGTAGTAGAAGTAGTAGCAGTTGTAGTAGTAGTAGTAGTAGTAGTAGTAGTAGTGGTTTCATTTATCTGTGCATCAGTTTTATATGGATTTGGACATGTTGCTGTATTACAATGAAAGACTAAAAAAGCATGATTCATTTACAAGGTGAATCAACTAAAACTTACACCAAAAATATTGCAGAAATGGAAAGTGCTATTGATGTGATGTGTGGTTTTCACAGAATTGATTGATAGTCAGGGGCTCATATTGTTAGCCACTCAACAGAGTGTAATAATACTTAGAAGTGCTTTTTCTGTGCAAACATACACTGTTTTAAATGGGTAGTGCCTAATGATATTAACAAACTAAAGGTATGGTAAATTAGACTATGAGTGGTGTTTGTTGCAGGATTCTAGTGAGAGTCAGTTATATGTCATTCAGTCTGCATAGTTGCTAGGTCTGATGTCATTGTACTTGCTTACACAGTGTGCTTCTGTGTTCCTTGAGTGCACTATGACTTGCTGATCAGTTAGTGTGTGACAGTCCCAGCAGTAGATCATGAGTTGATCATGGGATTTATCAGAGTAGGAAAAGCCAACATGCTCATGATGTATGAAGAATGTAGGAAGAATGCAGTTCATTCTTGTATGGTACACATGGCAAGATATCCCAACAGACATCAACCACCTTGGCAATTATTTATCAACCTCTTCAACTATTTATGTGGAAGTGGTAGTATAACACCTAGACAACATAACAGAAGGAAACAAATGATGACCGGCAAATTAATGCTCTTGCTGCTGTTGCAGTTGCTCTGCATGTTAGTTCCTACTCAATCGCATGAGGAAGTGACATGAGTCAGGCAAGTGTCCTACACATTCTTCATTGACATAGGTTACATCCCTATCACATCTCTCTCGATCAACAGATGCATGGAAGTGATTATGAGAGCTGTGTTAACTTCTGTACATGAGCATTAGTACAGGATACTTCAGATGTATCATGTATCTCATTAAGTGATGAAGTCACATTTACCAATCATTGCCAGGTAAATGACCAGTGCTATTGGTCTGTTAACAATCCCTATTGGCTTCATCAGGTGGAATGTTAGCGTCCATTGAGTATAAACATGTGGTGCAGCATAGTGAACCATGTGCTCATAGGCCCATTTTTTGTAGACAGGACACTGAACATGTAGAAGCATTGCAGCCTCCTAACAGACCATCTCAGAACGATGCTAGACAATGTTCTTCTGCCGATTAAGAGGAACCTGTGGTGTCAATATGATGGCTGTCCAGCTCATAGTGCACAAAATACTACAGCATGTCTCCACGAATTGTTTCAAAATCATTGGATTTGATACAGAGGGCCAGCACCTCGGCCAGCCCATTCCATGGATTTGATGATGGTAGACTTTATTCTGTGGGGAAAGCTGAAAGACGCTGTCCACAAGGACATATCAATTACAGTCAATGATATGCAATGATGTATTACTGCAGCCTGTTCAGACTTCTCTGCTGAAATGTTAGGATGTGTGCAGCAGTTGTTCCATACAAAACTGGAAGTGTGTACTGCCGCTGCCGGTGGTCATTTTGAACAGAACCTGTGATGGTCATTTGTCTCATTAATGGTCAGAATCCACATAACTAGTGCTTCCACTTATGTTGTTCTGTAGTGTGTGCTACCACAGGTATTGCACAAGTGTTGGTGTGGGAACTTTTCAAAGTACGATATCTCATAAATCCCTCGCACTAGAATCCTGTAACAAACATCACTGAGATTCTAATTTACTCTACTTTCAGTCTGTTAATGTGAACAGGCATTTTTCAATTTAAAGAAGTGGACGTTTTCAGAAAAATACACTTTCTAAGTATTATTACAATATGTTGATTGGCTAACAATATGAGCACCTTATTGTCAGTTGATTCTGTGAAAATTGTACACCAATAGCACTTTCCATTTCCACAATATCTGTGGTGCAAGTTTTAGGCAATTTACCCTGCATACAAGTATTTACATACTCTCAGGTCTAGTTTGACAACTTAGCCATAACCTTCCATTAGGAACCATCCTGGTATCTGACTGAAGTGATTTTGGGAAGCCACAAAAAACCCGAATCAGAATGGCTGGATGGGGATTAAAGCCTCCATCCTCCTGAGTAGAATATTGGTTTGTTCAATCATTCTTCCAGAAAGTTACTTCATGATGTAGAAAGCTAGAGTTACAATGTCCATTCAATTCTCAACACCAATCACCACACACACAACACACTATAGAGTGTGGTTAATAGTATGGACACAGCCTTCTAAAACAAAAACAAGTGGATAAATATAAATTTAAAGTCAAGTAGTATGATATGGAGGGCAGGGTTCAAATAGGGGTAGTGATGTGTAAGACATGATTTTAAGCAAGTGAAGATCACTTAGCCTCTCCTACTCAATTCCGTTTCTCACCTCCATGTTGGTGAACACCGGGAACCTGAGCAACCCTGTGCAAGATTGGATACCCAACCTTAGTGGGAAACAGGGTCAGGGCAAATGAGAGTGAGAGAAATAGTCCTTCAAAGAATAGGGGTTGGGCTATGGGCTGATAACACATACCCAGAAGAAATGCTTACTATGGAAGCTCAAGGAAATACAGCCAGATGGACCCTAACGCAAAGACATGGCAAAGTAAAAAGGAACATGAGAATTGGATCATGGAATGTACAGATGTTATATAGAATTGGAGCCCTTGAAAGCCTGATTGAAATAGTGAAAACATAGAAGGTGGATATCATGGCCTTGCAAGCAATAAGATGGATTGGACAGGGTTCCTTCCAGAAACAGCAGAGAACTGTGTTCTACAGTGGCCATCACAGGGAACACATATTTGATGTGGGGTTGATAGTCAATTGAAGCACTGAACAAATAGTAATAGGATTTAAAGCAATAACTTCAAGGGTATGTTATATGCAAATAAACAGGAAATTCCTTAACTAAAGTCTCCCAAATGCACATACCCCTCCTGAGGAGAAGACAGCAGAAGAGCAGCTCTTCTATGAGGAAGTGGAGAAAGCTTATCAACAGTGTAAAATGGTAACAAGATACATGACTGCTAAGGTATAGCAGGAGCAGGTATTCTTCCCTACCACTGGTAAATACAGCCTCCACAAACAGAGTAATAACAATGGACTCTGCCTGATAAATTTTGCAGCATCACTTAAAATGACAGTTTGTAGCACATGGTTCTGTTGTAATAGTATACATAAAATGACCTAGTTGTCATCAGACAATAATACTAGGAACCAAACTGATCATATATTAATACATACCAGACATGTTTCTGATTTACTAGAGTGCCATAGTTTCATAGGTGGTAATATGGATTCTGATCATTATCGCCTCACACCAAAAATTAAACAGAAAATTTCAAATGCAAATAAAGTTAAAGGAGAAAGACAAAATAAGTATAATATTTCAGAGCTTAAGGGCCTAGGAAGGCTGACCACCTAACTATAAGTCTGAAAAATACATTGACAGGAATCCTTCAGAATTATAACATAAATCAGCAGTGGAATAAAATCAGAAATGGAATACAGGCTGCTGCAGAGGAAGTGATTGGTATGGAAAAACAGAACAGGAGGAATGAATGGTATGATGAAGAGTGTGAGGGGGCAACAAGAACAGGGAATGAAGCATACAAAAAGATGCAGGCCTCAAGAACAAGAATTATTGTGGATGACTATAAAGAAAAAAGGTGTGCAGAAAAGCAAATTCTGCAAGCAAGAAAGAAATGCAGGAAATTCTATAGAAATGACAGTAGCTTTAGAAAGGAATTTCAACCAAAGACAACACAGTGTAGAGGAAAAATGGTGAACTAATAGCATCACAGTAAGGAGTGTTACATTGCTGGGCAGAATATTTTAAGGAATTATTAAACCCAGAGCATGCTGAAACATGGGAACAAACTGAAAACCAACAAGTGGAAGAAGAGGGAAATGGAATGCCCTCAATGTAAGAGATTCTACTAGCAATAAAGAAACTAGCCAAGAAATCACCTGACAATGACATCCTTATTAAGTGTGGTGGGGAACATTTAGTTAGATGCATGCATGCCCTGATCTCAGGTATATGGACACAAAAAGTCATCCCAGATGATTGGGATATTGGCAAGATATGTGTTATGCATAAGAAAGGGGATATCCTGGAATGTACAAACTATACAGAAATTACATTTTTGAACACTGCATATAAAATTATTATCCTCCCTGCTTTGTACCCATGTAAAACCCTTTGCAGAAAAAGCAGCTTTTAGATCTGGCAAATCAATTATCGACCATATATCCACCCTGAGGCAGTTATTGGAAAAAACAGGTGAGTCCAATATAGAAACATGCCATATATTTATTTATTTTAAAGTAGAATATGACACCATAAAAAGAAATAACCATATTGTAGCCATGAATGAATGGGGCTTACTACAACATTTAATATGCCTCATAAGTTTGACTATGGAGAAAGTAATGTGCGAAGTATGGATACAAGGAAATTTAACACCAAATTTTGAAACTAACTGTGGACTTTATACTTTTTTAACATAGCACTTGATAAGGTAATAAGATAGCTGAAATCAACACAACAGGCACAATATACAACAGAATGGTGCAGCTTCTGTCCTATGCAGATGACATGGATATTCTTGCAAGAATAGAACTAGCAGCTAAAGAAACACATAGGGCACTGGTGGTAGTAGCAATAGAAATGGGACTGGAAGTGAACATCACTAGAACAAAATACATACAACGACAACTAAATACAATGTTAGAAATTGGCCAGGTACAAATAGAATCTGTTACTGAATTTGTCTATCTGAGAACATAAGTAACATAACAAAATGATATTAGTATGGAAATAAAGCAGCACATCCACCTAGTTAATAAATTCTATAATGGGCTGGCCCCACAACTTAAGTCCAGAAATCAATCCAGAACAAAATTGCGATTGCATAAAACTTTCATATATCAAGTATTAACATGTGGCTCAGAAACCTGACACTGACACAACAATGTGAAGAGCTAATAGGATGTTTTGAAGGAAAGGCGTTACACAAAATCTATGGGGTGACTAATGGAAATGAAGCACAGCATAGACAATATAATTTTGAACTTTACAGATTATATAAAGATCTCAAAATAATAAAGTTCATTAAAATAAACTGCCTGAAATGGGCTGGCCATGTTTTTCATATGGAACATGAGAACTCAACAGTAATAGCACTGCTGCCAAAATCCTGTGTGACAAGAAAGCAGGGTAACACCAAGACTTTGATACTTGGATGACATACAAGAAGTTTTAAAAATTATTGGTGTCAGAGGATGGAGATGTAAGTAAGACACTGGACAGGAGTGAATGGAATGATGTCGTAGAGCACTCCAAGACCCATCAAGGGCTGTAGAGCCAGGAAGAAGTATGATATGGTGGAGTGGGAAACCTGGGAGGGGGGGGGGGGCATATAACCAACATGGCAGCCATTTGGGAAGCCACCATATTGGCTGCAGCTCAGTTGTCAAGTGGAAAAAGGGTCATGTAACATACTATATGGAGAATTACACAAGAAAACAAAGTTATTTTTCATTTGAGCATAGCATTATTCATTTTCAAGTTTCGACTGACATTTCTTTCTTACGTGTGTTGAGAATTCTGACTGCTTTAACTTAAGACAAATAAACTTAGATCATCCTGACATCAGAAGAGAGAAGCACCTGTGACAGAGGATGTCAACCAATGCCACCCAGACCAACCACTCATTATCCACAGCAAGGTGGTAGAATGTCTTACAAAATTTCATGAAACTGGCTTCATTGCACACAAACTGAAAGCTGGATGATCACAAATGACTACAGGTGAATCAACATCAATGTCTGTTCTGACACTGTTCAGTTAGAGTCAAGAACACAGTACTCGGTGCATCTCACTGAAGACTGGGGGACAACCATACAACAATAATGAGAATTTTGCCCAGATGTAAGTAGCAACCTTTAAAGCAATGCAAAGGTTACATATGACATACTTTTTACATATGAAGCTAATTTTTATGTGAACAGAGAGATAAATAAACATAATCACATATGCCACTCAGGTGTCAATCTTCATTGGATGGAACCACTGAAGGTAGCTGGCACACTGAAAGTGATAGTTTTGTTTGGAAAATAGGATTCTCATATTGCTGGGGCCTCAGTTATTCAGAGTACACTAACAGCAACCCATTATCTGCAGTTGTTCAGTAAAGATCTGCTGCTGTCAAGTATTGTCTGAAGGGGTGGGACATTTACAATTTCTTTCAGTATGATGGTGATAATGGTCCCCCACAGCATTACAGGTTAGCTGTCCGGGCATACCTAGATATCCAGTTTCCCCAAGGTTGATAGGTCATAAGGCCTGCTAGAGTGACCACCACAGTATTTGGATTTAAGTTCATTAGATTTCCATCCGTGGGGACATGTGAAGCCAGTTATGTATGCAGTGAATATCAGAAACTCTGCACACTTCAGAGAGCAGATTGTTGATGATTATGCATGCATTGCAGTAGACACGTGTGTTAAATTCCTTGAGGAATGGATGAAGTGCGTAACAACAAACTTGCAACATGTTGGGTGACACATCAGCACATTCTGCAGACTTTACGTTTTGTCACTAACATTTGTTACAGTCTGTACAAAATGTGACAAACTCTAGGAGGAATAAAGATATGCTCAAATGAGAGACACTATTTTTTTCCCCTCATGTAATTCTCTATCTGCTTATAAACTTTATCCGAGATGGTGGCTTCCTCCTCAGGGAAGTGCTTTGCCATTTGCTTCCATCCCTAATTCAGCTTCCCCAAGTACTGGCAAAACAAATGGAGCTTTTCAATTCTCTCTGACAGGAATTTATATAGTCTTCTCTATGGACCTTGCATATTCTGCAAGCAGTGTCCCTATGGTACAGTGAAGAAATCTACTTCAAGACAAGGTTAGTTTGACTCATTGTTCAGCTGGATTAGAGTCACAATGGCAGCTCTCTGTACTAAATTTTGCTTCCTGTATACCCCCAAACCACCTAAAAATTTAATAATTTATTCTTCCTATTTTGTTGTATACACAATATACATAAAATTGTGCTATTTCTTATCCTCCATGGGGCTGTAATTTTAATGGCAAACAGTGTATTTCACAGCAGTCTTATTACCTTACTTAGGAAAAATTAGCTTACCACAAAGTCAGTATTTAGAAAGAGTTCATCAGCTGTTATGCACTAATGAATTTTCACTGAGTTGATATTGAGACTGTTTAATTTTGGTGAGCTTAGATAAATAGAATAATTCATCAGGTTAAGACTTTTGACTTCTGCAATATTAGGACCCACAATGCAATAGGTTGAAATTTACTGCAGTGTGAAGACAGCTACATAGAGCAGAATTTTTTAGATGAGTTTGGTCACATTTTGAGCTTATTTAGTATGCATGTTGAAAGAGAAGTCTGATTTTTTTTATACTAAATCTGTGAATACTTGGTCATGCATGAGCCTATAATTTGATTTCATATTGAAAGACTTACAAAAAGTGCTATTAGTTAAAAGTCAGTATACATATGCACATGAAGATTACATGTGTAATCATTCACAATCCTATTCCATAAATCTTTCATTTATTACTGTGTCCCAATTAAAATGTTGAATCAGGACTGAACAACCTAATTGGGACACACTATGGTAGTATGTGATCTCCCCTACATCAGTAAAGCCAAATAACTCTGAAGGCCATGGGACCACATGCAAAAGATAAATGTTGCAATTGCAGGCCTAAGATTGTGAGAGTCCAGGCATACTGCATTAATGTTTTAACTGCTGCACCATCTCACATGGTATTCACAAAAGACCTGCTATTGCCTATCTATTTACTAAAACAAGTGAATGAAAAGAAATGGTTTCAGCAATACAAGAATCACAAAAGCTGAACATACATCAAGTGGACCAACAAATCTACTGTTGCCAATTTCAAGTCATGTTCAGATGGAGAATGCCAAGGGAACAGTACAACTCAGTCAGTCTTATTTTAATTGTGCTGCATGGGTGGAGGTTCTGTGATGTTTTGGGTCATCACATTGTGGTATTAATTGTATCTTGTGGTTACACAACAAGGAAAGGCAAGTAGCAAGGTCTAGACTATTGTGGGTGATCATATTCATTCTGTGATATTGTTCCCAGACATGGGCTGCATCTTAGAAGATGCCCCTACTCACAAAGGTCAAAATGTCCGAGATTTGGGTGATGAGCATGATGATGAAACCACACATCCTCTCTGATATCTTATAATAACCATATTTTAATATTATTGATCTTCTGTGCCCTATGTTAAAAGATCAATTAACAGAACATTAACATCTTCTTGCATCTCTCAGTGAATTTGAAGAGTTTTCTTGCTAGGAATGGTATAAAATCCCATTGACAATATTCACAGTTTACATTCATTGAACCCATGAGGATTAATGTTGCTTAGGGTGCCAAAGATGACTTGACGGTGTGGCGTAGAGTGCCATAAAAATCGATATTTGTTCTGTGCGTAAGTGTGCTATCTTTGAGGAGAGCGCTAAACAACGCGCAGAAGAAATACTCAACATTCGACAGAGAATTACTTGCAGTTTACAAGGCCATAAGACACTTCAGAACTGATGTTGAAGGACGAGATTTCTATGTGCTCACTGATCACAAGCTGTTGGTTCCTGCCATAAAAAATCCTGTGGCTGATCCGCCCCCACGACGCTTTCGTCACATTGATTACATCTTGCAATTTACAAATGACATTCGCTACATCCGAGGAGCGGACAATGTGGTCGCTGATTTTCTCTCACGTGTTGGTACTGTCACAACCTTAATTGACTTAACGGACCTACCTTGGTTGCAATCGGCAGACCCCGATACCAGGCAGTTAATTTCAGACCACAGCTCCTCTCTCCAACCGGTACACTCTACTTTCCCTGGCATATCTGACTTAGTGTGGTGTGATGAATCGACTGGTACGTTGCGGCCATTCATTCTTAAGCCCCTTCAATGCCAGGTCTTTGACAAACTACACACATTAGCACACCCCGGTGTCAAAGCCTCCACCCGTCTGGTAGCTGAACGGTTTGTCTGGAGAAACATGCGCTGTGACTGTCAGTCTTGGGCAAGGGCATGCATGGTGTGTCAACAGAACAAAGTTTCCAGGCACACTTCTCCACCCCTTGGCTGTTTTGCCCAACCTCCAGGCCGGTTTCACCATGTTCATGTCGACCTCGTAGGATCTTTGCCCCCTTCCGAGGGTTTCCGTTACTTGTTTACAGCTATTGACAGGATGACTCGGTGGGCTGAGGCTGTGCCTATTCCGAACATTACCTCTGAGACAGTAAGTCGAGCATTCTTAGATTCATGGATCTCTAGATTTGGCTCACCTGTTTGCCTCACCACTGACCAGGGGCGACAATTCGAGTCTTCAGTTTTCTCTGACTTATGTAAAATGTGTGGTATTGTCAAAATTCATACTTCTGCATACCACCCCCAAAGCAATGGGCTTGTCGAGCGATGGCATCGGACCCTGAAGTCTGCCCTGCGTTGCCATGACTCACTATGGACAGAGGCACTGCCCTTCGTGCTTCTTGGCCTTCGTGCGACTTTCAAGGAAGACCTCAAGGGGTCCGTAGCCGAGTTTGTATATGGCAAACCTCTGGCTTTGCCTGGAGAATTAGTCACTCCGACCCCACTTCCATGGCCCTCTGAACTTCCTTCACTTCTCGAGCGGGTGCGCTTGCACTGCAGCAAAATTCAGCCGCCACCTCCGGCTGCTCATACACCTCCGTGCGTGTATGTACCGCGCACGCTAGACTCTTGTGAGTACGTGTTTCTCAGAGACGACTCAGTCAAAGCCCCGCTTCAGTCGCCCTACACAGGTCCTTACAAGGTCGTCAAACGCTCTGAGAATAACATGGATCTCCTCATAAAAGACTCTGTAACCACGGTCTCACTCAACCGAGTGAAACCAGCTTTCATTGAGCCTCAGGTGAACCTCCCTGATTCTGCCCCTATTTCTCCCACTCCTGCTTCGAGTGGCCATCCATCTTCAAACACCATGCATTTGGGTATTGATTTTCCACAGCGTGTTTCTCTGCCGAGCACTGCTCCTTCTCCGCGTTCATCTAATTCGAGTGGCCAATCTTTTCGGGGCTTCACTCCTCACAGCCCTCGCAGTCGAACTGCCAACCACTCGGATTCTACCATTGTGTTACCATCTTCGTGTGACAGCTCTTTGTCACGCCGTTCAATCCACGCTGGCTCCTCGTTGCCTTCGGTCATGCTCCCTCGTCTGTCAGCTGATCGCCCGAGGTTGTCTCCTGCACAGTCTAGTGCACCTGCCACCCCCCTCTTAGCAGATGCTTCCCCCTGCCATGGCTTTCCCACACCTCCCTGCCTCCCTACCATTGCTCGTACAGGTGCCATCCAAGAATTCACAACACATGTGCACCCTGATGACATACATTAATTATCTGTTGTCGTAGATGGTGATACAGTGTGTGTGGTACTCGCATGTGACAATATTGAGGGAGGAAGTGCACAGAAGCGCTGCATGTAGCAATTTGCGTGCCTTTGTTAGGCCTTCTGGCAAGGTGATTCTCCGCCTGCCGGCTGACGAAGTGCTACACCTTCACTCCAGGACGGGACGTCGTCTTCTGCCGCCGGCGTCACTTGCTGACTTCACCGTCAACGTACCGGGCTTCACCCCCCGGTCTCCTACCAGTCGACCGCTTCCGCCTGATGCAGAAGAACTGTGCGTTACTTTCCTAGCTTCTCACCCCCCCCTCCCACCCAATTCACAGGGACGTACTCCATACTGCGCGGGGGTGGGGGGTGGGGGTGGGGGGAGCTATGTGGTGTAGAGCGCCATAAAAATCGATATTTGTTCTGTGCGTAAGTGTGCTATCTTTGAGGAGAGGGCTTTGGAGAGCATGTTGGATGCTAACGGCAGTTAGCCTCCGGACTTGTATCTGTGTAGACGCTAAGTGTGAATAAATCTGTATATGAGAGAATTCTAGTTTTTTACCTACAACTATACCATATTCCCTCAACGGCATATTATGCAAGTCTTTGTTTTACTTTGCCCAGGCCTTGGATGTATAACACTATATTTGAATGTTCAGCTGTTTAATTGCTTTATGGTGGACTATGTACACAATTTTGAGGCAAGAAGGCCTATGTCATTTGCACAGAACACTTTTAAATACAAATTGAAAACAGGCAGTAACTTTGTAATAGTACAGAGAATGGATTCTATTGATATACTAAATATGCTTAATAAATTTTGTAGTTATAGGACACAGTATGCTGTCATCAGTCCTGTACAATGCCAGCTTCCCAGTAGCAAAAATTGCTACAAAAATCTTCTCTGTTGTCTAGGTGATGTTCCCATTTCTAGTTACAACATAGCCATCACTCAGCACAGTTGACATTTCTTACCTTCCTTCTTTCTTTGCCAAAAATCCTCTGAAACTGGTTATTTGTCATGGCAGGAATACCTGAAATTCATTAGTCATTGATTTGATCACTTTAAGATTTATTGTATACCCACATTTCACCAATTCGCTGAAAATATCTGCCACATTCTTGCCCTGATTATAGAACAACACGCTTCTTAGTTCACCTAAGAACTGTAGAATGAATTCCTCAGCAGCACTATCAACCTTGCTTGTCGTATAACTTCACATATACTTGATTTTATTCATTGTTTTAAATAAGGCCATCCTCCGTCTAACATCCATTTGGATGAAACTGGTTATTTGTCATGGCAGGAATACCTGAAATTCATTAGTCATTCATTTGATCACTTTAAGATTTATTGTATACCCACATTTCACCAGTTCAGCTGAAAATATCTGCCACATACTTGCCCTGATTGTGGAACAACACGCTTCTTAGTTCACCTAAGAAATGTAGAATGAATGCCTCAGCAGCACTATCAACCTTGCTTGTGGTATAATTTCACATATGCTTGATTTTGTTCATGGTTTTAAATAAGGCCATCCTCGATCTAACATCCATTTGGATGTGTAGTGGCCAGTTAAATGTATGACCAGAATCCAATAAGTTTTGACTTTGATTTCCATGTCTCAAAAGCCATTCTATCTGCTAAATGAACCCAGACTAGCAAGTGGTTTCTGGCACACATACATTAATTGCATTTGGACTGAGTACTCAGTAACAAGTTATATGGCAGGACTGGCTCAGAGACCCTCAAGAGGGACATTCAGCTGTGAGCAAGTCTTCCAATAGCACACCATGTCAGCGATTTGCATCCCCCTAAGATACCCTAGTAATGCTGCCAAGGATAGGGGGCTAAAGCATAATTTGGAATCTGTACCATGTACCATTCCTGATATATCTTCATATCATTGAGAAGTGAAGACCAGCATAAAGGAAGATGGAAAAATTTCAAGTTGTGATCCGGATTCTGTACCTTGAACTTATGGTTTCTAGGCATGTGCTTTACCACTCATCAATGAGTGCTATCACCAAGAGCATGAGAACAAAATGGTAGATGAATGGGAAGAACAACTGCGTTTCAGCACTGGTGATCATTGTCTGTTACTGTATCAAATGACAAATGATGCTCAATGATTATCTCAATAAATAGACAGCCTGGGCTGTATGTGCACATACTACTTTTTTTCATTAAATTGGCCAAGGAAAACTGGAGTTGTGCAAAAATGATCTTGAGAGCTTCAGTGTATGGAGGATCATGGCCAGACAGGTACTGTCAGCAGAATGAGACACAGATTATAAGATTTACCGCCTATAAATCAGTGGTGGAAGATGTTGGCAAGGAATAATATGTTACTGATCAGTAACTCATTCTGCTTTTCCCATCGCGTTCACCACATTCATTCTTTAGATCCAGTCTCTAAGCCCCTTATCAAAGGTGCATTAGAATATTTAAAATGGCTCTTTTTTTCTGTAGCAGAAGTTTCTCTCCCTGTACAAGATGCTTATGCCTCCCATATGAATTTACTTATCAGTCCACTGGGTCACTGTGAGACAGGCAAATGGTTTTGGAACATATAATGGTCTCAGAGGTGGAGGAGGAATCCTAGCTCCCAACAGCAGGGAGACTGGAAAAATCTAATGGAGAAAACCATGAAAAGTAATCATTTTGGACTAACAATTGATCTTAGCTTGGAATTTATTTCCTACCATGTACAATTTCTATTTGGTTTTGTTTTGCTTTAGGGCACAAAAAACAACTGGGGTCATACGCACCCAAGTCAAAACTATACAACACAAAGACAAAGATGAGTTAAAAAATGGCTATATGTCAGTCCCAATTGACATAATTGAAGACAGCTAAAAACAGGTAAGTGGAAAAAAAGATGAAAAAGACACCATTCAGAAACAGAGGTCCAAAACTAAAAATTAAATGGCCTTTACTACATCACTTTGGCAGGAAAAAGTAAATCAGGGCCGACAGCCCACACGTCATTCGTTAAAATGGCTGATAACTCAGACAGCAAACCCAAGTGCGAAGGTAAACTGTTAAAAAATGGGCATTCCATCAGGAAGTGGCAGACAGTTAAAACTTGGGTGCAATGTGTACAATGTGGTAGGGTAGCACCATTTATCAAATGACAATGGCTAAAAAGGCAATGCCCAGTACGCAGCCTATTTAAAATGACCTTCTCACAGCGGGAGGGCCAAGAGAAGGTTATCCAAGCCACTGGGAGAGACTTAATAAGCCAGAACCTATTCTCATGAAGGGAGGACATTTGGCGATGCCAAAGAGACACCACCTCCTGACAGACGGCAACACACAGATCATCAGAGGGAATATAGGAACTCGCGGGCTGAGGTATGAGGATATGAGGACTGCAGCCTTGGCAGCACTGTCAGAAGCCTCATTTCCTGGCAGACTGAAATGACCAGGAACCCTCAGAAACATCACACTGGCTCCACCAAGAGTGAGCAAGCGACAGTTTTCCTGGACCCACTGCACTAAGGGATTGGCAGTGTACAGTGCACATACGACTTTGAAGGGCACTGAGTGAGTCTGAGCAGACAACACAATTGAAAAGGCTGTGTCACTGGATGTAGTTCATGGCCTGATACAGGGCGAAGATCTCAGCTGTAAATTCTAAGCAGTGTGCCGGAAGCCAATACTGAAAGACACGGGTGCCAATGACGAAGGAACACCTGACCCCACGGTCAGTTTCAGAGCCATCAGTGTGTACAAAGGTACTATCGCGAAGTTCCATGCAAAGGTCATTAAACTGAAGGCAATGGACTGAAGTTGGAGTACTGTCCTTAGGAAGCAAATGAAGGCCAAGATTAACATGGGCCACTTCACAAAGACAAGGTGGTGAAGGGTTCACTCCCACTGGGAAAGTTGCAAGTAGTGTGCAGTTAAGCCGCTGTAGCAAGTGCCAAAAGCGGACTCCAGGAGATAACAGAGAAGAGGGACACACCCCATACTGTCGATCAAAGGATGGGTGGACATGCATGGCAGACAAATAGCACGCATACCTGCTGAGGAGAAGGTCGCGGCAGTAGGACAGTGGTAGTTCAGCAGCTTCAACATACAGACTCTCAACCAGGCTAATGTAAAATGTGCCCATTGCCAAACAGATGTCACAATGGTGGATAGTGTTGAGGCGGTGTAAGAGGGATGGACATGCAGATGCATAAACAAAGCACCCATAGTCGAGTTTCAAATGGACAAGGGACCGATACAAATAGAGGAGGGTGGTTCGATCGGCATCCCAGGAAGTACCATTGAGGACATGTAGGCCATTGAGGAACTGCGCACAGTGGACTGCCAGGTAAGACAGGTGGGAGGACTAAGATAGTTTCTTATTGAGCTTGAGCCCCACGAATTTTGTAGTTTCAATGAACGGTAGGGCAACAAGCCCAAGATGTAATGATGGTGGGAGAAACCAATTGTGTCACCAGAAATTCATACAGATGGTTTTGGCAGTGGAAAAGCAAATGCCATTATCGATACTTCAGGAGTAAATATGATCAAGACATCACTGAAGACGCCACTCAGTGAGACAGGTCCATGGAGAACTGCAATAGATGGCAAAATCGTCAGCAAAAAGGGAGTCAGAGACGTCCAGTGGAAGACAGGCCATTATAGTGTTAGTGCGATAGCAAAGAGGATGGAACCCTGAGACACACCGTTTTCCTGGATAAAGGTGTCCGACAAGGCAGAACTAACATACACCTTGAAAACTCAGTCTTTAAACACAATTTCTATTGCAGAAAGGAAAGTCCACTAAAAGTAAGCACTACCCAACATGGTAACTCAAAAGAGGAATCCACCATCGCTTTATGCAATGCATCAGGGCCCAGGGTTCTGGGGAGTCCCAACATTTGCAGTAAGGGAGAGTCAGAGAATCCTTGATATCCTTCCAAACTCAAGTTCAAAAGGAAATTCTTCACAAGGATCTTGAATGTAAACTCATTACTAAAAATTGGTAAACAGAAAGAACTTTTAATTCTCTTAGATAAGAATGAAATACAAATTTTAGTAGTAGAAGAAACCAGGTTTTTGAACAAAAATGTTATAGAAACCAAAAACCACAGAATTTTTAAGGATAAATCAGCAACAAAAATCATGAAAAGCATGCCAATACTTGGTACTGCCAGTGGCAGATACAGAAAAACTTCAAGGAGGGGGTGCTAAAGATATCTTGAGCTACCTTTACTTATACTGTGATAAAATATGATCAAGTTACATGCAAAGTTTAAGAAAGTTTTATTTAAACTGATTACACACATATACAAGACAATGCCATCTTATGATATAAAAAGTCACAATTGTGTTTCTCTTCTTTAGATGATGAATTCTATGTGCCTTTTCTTCTTGGAAAATTGGTTAATTACATCAGCAACAGGACAATCAATGTGAGTGTGTGTGTTCAACAGAGCTAACCCATTAAGTCGACCCTGCTTCATTGTTTACCTCTGCCATGTCTTTGTATGCCACAATGTTGAAAAACTTCTTTCTACTGTAGCAATAGATGCAGGTACACAAGAAAATATTTTGTACTGTGTGTGCAAAGTAGGACAGTCAGATCTAGGACAAACAGGCAATGCTTGTGTAACAGAATCATGACCATTAAGGGCATTTATGATAATTTGCTTGTACTGGAGAACCTCTCCTATTAGTGTCTTTTTAACCACAAAGAGTGATTCTCCTGCAAAGAATGATATTTCAGTTAACCACTGATTCAATTTGTGCACCAGATCATTGCCATCACCTTTTAGGAGTTGTGAGGGCAAAAGTATTTTGAATTTTAAATGATAAATATTTTCTTCAGCAAAACGTTCTCTCATGTCAGTTGTAACATGGTCCAGTGTTGGAATAAAAACAGTTCTTTTCCAATATGTCATAACATCATCATTATGATCCTAGTTTTCCCTGTGTCTTTGCCTGCCTGTTAGATGAGGAACACTCATTTCCAGGTCTAACTCTTCCATAACTGCCTTCGCCTCTTCAACAATATGAGCAAAGTGGGTATCAGTATTAGCTCTCATGCCATCATACACCTTGAGCATCAAATCTAATTTTTCTTTTGCCTTCACGATGTCCAAGCTAGGGCCTTGTAAGATTTTGCTGACTGGATATGTAATGCTTATAACGCCACTCAGTGTAAACAGAGTGATGATAAACTCACAATTAGAGAGAGCCCAAAGGAGAAACTACATCTACATCTACATCCATACGCCGCAAGCCATCTGACGGTGTGTGGCGGAGGTTACTTTGTGTACCTCTATCGGTTCTCCGTTCTATTCCAGTCTTGTATTGTTCATGGAAAGAAGGATTGTCGATATGCCTCTGTGTGGACTCTAATCTCTCTGATTTTATCCTCATGGTCTCTTCACGACATATACGTAGGAGGGAGCAATATACTGCTTGACTCCTCAGTGAAGGTATGTTCCTGAAACTTCAACAATACCCCATACCGAGCTACTGAGCGTCTCTCCTGCACAGTCTTCCACTGGAGTTTATCTATCATCTCCGTAACGCTTTTGCAATTACTAAATGATCCTGTAACAAAGCACGCTGCTCTCCATTGGATCTTCTCTATCTCTTCTATCAACCCTATCTGGTACGGATCCCACACTGCTGAGCAGTATTCAAGCAGTGGGCCAACAAGCGTACTGTAACCTACTTCCTTTGTTTTTGTATTGCATTTCCTTAGGATTCTTCCAATGAATCTCAGTCTGGCATCTGCTTTACCGACGATCAACTTTATATGATCATTCCATTTTAAATCACTCCTAATCCATACTCCCAGATAATTTATGGAATTAACTGCTTCCAGTTGCTGACCTGCTATATTGTACCTAAATGATAAGGGACACTTCTTTCTATGTATTTGCAGCACATTACACTTGTCTACATTGAGATTCAATTGCCATTCTCTGCACCATGCGTCAATTCGCTGCAGATCCTCCTGCATTTCAGTACAATTTTCCATTGTTACAACCTCTCGATATACCACAGCATCATCCGCAAAAAGCCTCAGTGAACTTCCGATGTCATCCACAAGGGCATTTATGTATATTGTGAATTGCAACATTCCTATGACACTCCCCTGCGGCACACCTGAAATCACTCTTACTTCAGAAGACTTCTCTCCATTGAGAATGACATGCTGCGTTCTGTTATCTAGGAACTCTTCAATCTAATCACACAATTGGTCTGATAGTCCATATGCTCTTACTTTGTTCATTAAACAACTGTGGGGAACTGTATTGAATGCCTTGCAAAAGTCAAGAAACACGGGATCTACCTGGGAACCAGTGTCTACGGCCCTCTGAGTCTCGTGGACGAATAGCGTGAGCTGGGTTTCACACAATCGTCTTTTTTGAAAACCATGCTGATTCCTACAGAGTAGATTTCTAGTCTCCAGAAAAGTCATTATACTCAAACATAATACGTGTTCCAAAATTCTACAACTGATCGACGTTAGAGATATAAGTCTATAGTTCTGCACATCTGTTCGATGTCCTTTCTTGAAAATGGGGCGGGTGACCTGTGCCCTTTTCTAACCCTTTGGTACACTACGCTCTTCTAGAGACCTACGGTACACCGCTGCAAGAAGGGGGGCAAGTTCCTTCGCGTACTCTGTAAAATCGAACTGGCATCCCATCAGTTCCAGCGGCCTTTACTCTTTTGAGCGATTTTAATTGTTTCTCTATCCCTCTGTAATCTATTTCGATATCTACCATTCTGTCATCTGTGCAACAATCTAGAGAAGGAACTACAGTGCAGTCTCCCTCTGTGAAACTGAGGCTTTGGCAGCTGTTGTTCTATCCCTGGAACTTTGGATTTCTTTGAGAACTTTGCAAACTGTTCTGAGGTCAGCTGCAAATTGAATAACAACACCATGTTGCTCAACCCATCTTGTTTGACAATGTGACTGCAACAAGTGTTTTAGGTGACTCTTCAATATTGCAAACCGCTTGCTAGATGCTGTAAAGAACAATATTACTTCTTCAATAGTGCCAAGTGAGTTTCTCACACTTGTAACTTTGCAACTGCAAGAGACAGTGAGGTTGAGCTGATGACTTCGACTTGGTGCTACTTGCATGTGGATAGCTTTCTTTTTATTGTAGCCACAGCTCCTTTCAGGTTGAACATATTAACTGAGCAGCCATCACAGCCTATACCCACACAGTTCTCCAGTGACAGAAAAAGGCTTTCCATTCTCCTTAGAATCATAGTACCTAATACTTCATCAGTAACGTAATGATCTTCATCTTGCCTCTCGAGTTTCATTGTCAATGTCTCCACTACAATTACTGTCTTTATGGATGTCAACAAAACCCAAAAATCTTTTGTGCAATTTGCCATCACCATCAACATATCTTGCAGCTAAACTGAGTTGGGCGATGTGCGCTATGTCCATAGTCTCATTGAAGATTATGCTGTATTCTCTGTCTTGACAACAGATTTATGACCTCAAGTTCACAATTGTCTCATGTCACCAAAAATAATTTTGCATCTGTTGATCCTTCAATGTGCACCTGAGCTGAGAGTGGGTCTCAAGGTCACCATCTTCATCAGTAAGTTTGGCAAACTTCGTTAGTAGTTCAGTCACAAATTTCTTAGCGATAATGGATTTCTTTCCTCCAACCATTTTTTATTCACAAAAATTGAGCAGTTAATGCAAAGAAGTCCCTTTTTAACTTGTGAGAACACCAGCCATGGATACTGTTCAAAGTGACTATCATGCACTTGTCTGCGTTCAACTCGTCCCTCTTGTTGTGCTCAGAAGTAGGAAAGATATAACCTTTTTCAGGTTCCTTGGAGCTGTGAGAAGCTTGTGTTTTATATCGTAAATAATATTTCCTAATGCTAATATATCCAAATAATTGTCAATACTGGTGGGATTAAAGGAATCAGTTGATGAACTTCATTGTGGAAGTTTCGATGAAGTGCTGGGCTCTGCCTGTACATCTGGTGGTGTTTTTGGGGCTGAATGGTGACTGGGATCTTCAGATGTTTCTACTTTTCTTTTTTTTTATTACATAATGATCCATTTTATTATATTGTTACAATGTAGGTAAATTAGATGCAAATTATTCTCGAATAAACACTTTATTCACACTGAAAAATGAAACACTAGTACATTTATCACTAAAACACATGCGGTCATACTCCATGTATTTCTATTATCACTAAGCCCAACAGTGACTGAAGACCAATAATCGCAGTTGTTCACTTTTTATCACTTCCAAGTTATGACACGATTGTAGCTTTCAAGCTGACTACCTGGCAGTGACTCTACTTCCCTTACATTTGTGGCTTGGTTGTTTCAAGAACATTCACTGCCAGAATGTTCACTTCCAGTCTTTTATGGAGTGTGAACAAATACCTACTGTGAAAGCAATAAGCCAATATATACCTTACAACATATAATATAAGGACGAGTTTCCAATGATGATGTCATCTGGCAATTTACGTGTGTGGAACTTTTATTATCAATTATGTTCTATTCTAGTGCATTCAATTAGGACCTATATAGTAACAATGCATTTTTAGGAATCTTCTCAAAAGTCACTAATACCAGAGATATACACATCAACAGTTTCCCATACCTAACTCTTACTACGAGTTAGGCATGGGAAACTATTGTTACAGTATCAGTAAAAATATTGTTGCATGTCTTGTAACAATGTTTTTACTGAGAAATTACTATTATTAATACTTCACAATCAACTGGTCAGTCTCACTCTTGACTAATCTTCACACTTGCACTTGGTACAACTAGGACTTTTTACTTATTCATTCTTCAGTCTTAATATTTCTGCTTCTGAACATAACTATCTTCCTATTTGGTAAAAAGTCCATATTTATAATGCTATGTATTGAAGGTTCTCTTTACAAGAAAACGTAGAATATTTGTGACTTTTCTCAAACAGATCCCAGACAGAATAACATATCAAGGTCACTACAATGGCTGTGACTTTTCTCGTAGGCATGTGTTAGCTATCTATGTGCCAGACAGAAACATATAAAATACGATGATGCAGACGTGCGTGCTATGTAGAAATGTACAACTACTCAATAACTCAATTCAGTCAAGTCGACTGATGAAAGAAATGAACAAATAGTGTGTGCCCCATATGTATCTGACACTGGGTACGGCCTTCTACATTCATAATAATTTAGCAGATAACATTACAGAATTCAAATCCAGTTCAGAAAGACTCTCTCTTCTCACAGTGAAATGCAATATATATATCTTTGTTAATTGCTATGCTCCAACCAATGATGACAATGAGAAAAATCCAAGTAAAGTAGAAGCATTCTGGGAACTTTTAGGAAATGAAATATTAAAAATTCCAAAATCAAATGATACTCTGGTGGATTTTAGTGCAATAATAGGGAGGGAGAAAGCTTTTTGAAAAATAGTAGAAGAATAACCAGCCCATAAAAGAATGAACAAAAATGGTACAGAACTAATTAATCTTTGTAAAATATTTTAGTTGAAGCTACTGTCAACTTCCTTCAAAAAAATTGCCAAGAAAATCAAAAATATGGGTATCTCGAAATATAATAGTATGGGAGCTCCAGTTAGTGGTGTAGGTGGTGGTGGTGGTGGTGGTGGTGGTGGTGGTTGGTTGGTTGGTTTTTGGGTTTGATAGGGGCTAAACATTGAGGTCATCAGTCCCCTGTTCCAAACTGACATACTTGTAAAAATCCTATACAGTAAAAGCATAACCTCTGCACCCAGAGGGAGGGAACACCAAGGGGTACAGAGCTAAAATGAACACCACAATAACACCAAATTGAGGACACTTAAAAGGGGCAGAGCAAATAGTTGTCTCGAGTAAAACAGACTACAGTGGTTGATGGATCAGGGAAAAGGTCAACCACTGAACTACAAACAAAGAACCTCCAGCTGGAAAGCATTGATAGAGGTACCAACACAACTTGTTGCCATAAAAGACACTATTTGGTAGCCACGTCACAATTATAAGTCGCTGAAGTGGGTGTAGCCTGAGAAATCATGCAAGAGCGCCCACACTAGAGTGAGTGATAAAACCCAGCTGCACAGATAAAACGTAAAACTGAGTCAACTATAGAGGCATCATCACCTAGAATTAAAGGAAGTGCTGCTGGTAAATTAAAGGACTGCCACAAGGGGGCTAAAAGGGGGCAGGCCATCTGAAGATGGACCACTCTCAGCCCTGCATCACAGCGACACTTGGGCGGGTTCTCACGGTGAAGGAGATAGCTGTGGGTCAACTGCGTATGTCCAATTCAGAGACAGCAGAGAACAACTGAGTCCCTATGTATGCTCCTCAAGGATGAGTTCCATACGGCCGTGGACGACTTTACCATGCGGTACTTATTTGGCGTGTTCAAGACAGACCATTCAGAGCTCCAGACATTGCAGACCTTGCGATGTAGGGCTGCCCGGAGGTCTCTTTCCATGAGACCAAGCTCCATGGGTTGCGAAGTGGTGGCCTGCTTGGCCAACCGATCGACACGTTCATTTCCTGGAATGCCGATGTGGCCCGGGGTCCACACAAACATCGCTGAACGAACACACTCGGCGAGAGCAAAAACAGTATCTTGAATACCGTGCACCAAAGGGTCCCAAGAAAAACACTGGTCGAGTGCTTGCAATCCACTCAGGGAGTCACTGCATATGACAAATGACTCCCCAGGGCTGGAGGAAAGGTGAGCGAGCGCACGATAAAGAGCAACCAGCTCCACAGTGAAAACACTGCTCCCACAAGGCAGGGAATGCTGCTCAATGTAGTTACCGTGGATGAAAGCAAACCCAGTGCATCCATCGACCACAGAACCATTGGTGTAGACTAAACTGACATTGCGAAATGAGGCAAGAAGAGCCATGAATTGTTGACGAAGACTGGCAAGTGGAACAGAGGACTTGGAGTCTCAGGACAAATCCAAGCAAAGCCGCAAGCGAGGAAGGGATCAAGGAGGGGTAGTAGACGAGGGCCGGAAGGATGGAGGAGGGGGAAAAGACTCGAGTGACGAGAGACGGGAATGAACGCGGACCGCGATCGGGAGACCCGACCTAGGCTACCGTCGTGGGGAGGGGAGTGCAGAAGATGGAAAAAGGGGCCTGCTGTTTGGGTGGTTGGGCGAGGCATAGACGCGGGCGATGTATGACGCAAGCGACTGTTGTCGGCGGAGTCGTAGGGAAGGGATTCCAGCTTCTACAAGAAGGCTAGTCACCGGATTAGTGCGGAAGGCACCTGTCGCCAGTCTGACGCCACAATGGAGAATCGGGTCGAGGATCTGCAACATTGAAGGTGCTACTGAGTCGTACACCACACTCCCGTAGTCGAGACGGGACTGCACTACGGCCTTATAGAGCTGTAGGAGGGTTGTTCGTGTAGCCCCCCCCCCCCCCCCCCCAATGGTGTGGCTGAGGCAACGAAGGATGTTGAGGTGCCACCAGCACCGTTGTTTAAGCTCACGAAGATGAGGTGTCCAAGTGAGCTGAGCATCAAACAGCATGCCAAGAAAGTGATGCGTCTCCTCAATATGAAGGAGTTCATTGGCAAGGTAGAGCTCTGGATGGAGGTGGACCGTTCGACGACGGCAGAAATGCATTACTCGGGTCTTAGAGGCTGAGAACTGAAAACCATGGTTGGATGCCCAAAAATGTGCCTTACGGATAGCTCCCTGCAGCCACCGTTCAGTGACACTGATGCTTGGGGAACTGTAATAAAGACAAAAGTCATCGGCATATAGAGAGGAACAGAGCGATGAGCCCACCACAGTTGCAAGACCATTAATCACCACCAAAAAGAGGGGAACACTGAGAACCGAGCCCTGCGGGACACCATTCTCCTGAATATGAGCAGAGCTAAAATAAGTGCCAACTCTAACCCGAAAGGAGCGATTGGAGAGAAAATTCCGTAGAAAAATCGGAAGTGGACCCCGTAAGCCCCATTCGTGCAGCGTAGCAAGGATATGATGGCGCCAGGTGGTATTGTACACCTTCCGAAGATCAAACAAAACAGCAACTAGATGTTCTTGGTGGGTAATAGCTGTACGAATAGCCAACTCTAGCGAGACTAAATTTTCGATCGCTGAGCGGCCCTGACGGAAGCCCCCCTGTTGCTGGGCCAGGAGGCCCCAAGCTTCGAGGATCCACATAAGCCGCCAACTCACCATCCATTCCAGGAGTTTGCACGTAACATTGGTAAGGCTGATAGGGCAATAGGTATCAACCACCAGCGGATCTGCACCAGGTTTCAGCACCGGGATGGTAATGCTATCCTGCCAACGAATTGGGAAAATGCCCTCCGTCCAGATGCAGTTAAACAGGGCGAGTAATTCACCCTGACAGTGCGCCGAGAGATGGTGAAGAAACTGGTTGTGAATTCGGTCTGGACCTGGAGAGGTATCGGGGCAAGCTGTAAGGGCACTTTGGAACTCCCATTCACTAAACGGGGCGTTGTATCATTCCCAACAGTGTGTGCGAAACGACAACTGCGTACGCTCAGCCTGCTCTTTAATGGCGCAGAATTCTGCGCTGTAGCCAGCTGTCGCAGAACTATGAGTGAAGTACTCTGCCAGATGTTCGGTGATGGCGATTGGGTCAGTACAAATTGTACCCCAAAGAGAAAGGCGAGGGACAGACGCATGAGGGCAAAAGCCAAAAATGCACCGAACCCGCGACCACACCTGAGATAGGGAGTTTCGAGAACCTATGGTGGTAACATATCGTTCCCAGCAGTCCTGTTTGCTCCGCCAGATTAACCGCCGAGCCCAGGCCTGCAGCTGTTTAAAGGCAACCAGATTCTCTAGGGAAGGATGACGCCAGTGTCATTGCAGGGCTTGAAGGCGGCCCCGGATAGCTTCTGCAATCTCTGGTGTCCACCAAGGGACTGACTTACATCTAGGGTACTTGAAGAGCAGGGGACAGTTGCCTCGGCAGCAGAAACAATGGCCGTAGTGACCTCATCCACTGCCAAATCAATGTCACCAGGAAGTGGAGCAATGGCCATAGTAGCTGAGGTGTAGGCTGCCCAATCAGCTCCACAAAGAGACCATTGTGGCAGCTGGTCAGGGGGTTGGAATTGAAGAAGAGAAACCAGGATAGGAAAGTGGTCGCTTCCATAGAGGTCGTCATGGAACCTCCAACTGAGGTATGGAAGAAGACTTGGGCTACTAAGAGAGAGGTCAATGGCTGAGTATGTGCCATGAGTCAAGGTAAAATATGTGGGAGCACCAATGTTAAGGAGGCAAATGTCCTGTTGTGCCAAGAGAGCCTCAACGTTCCTACCCTGGCCCGAGATCTGGGCCCCACCCCATAATGGGTGGTGGGCATTAAAGTCCCCCAAAAGGAGGAATGGCGGGGGGAGCTGGGCGAACAAGGCAGCTAGGTCAGCAAGAGGGACAACCTCATCCGGGGGAAGGTAGAGGGAGCAGATGGTAAGCTCCATTCCTGCCCGGATTCTAACAGCCACAGCCTCGAGAGCCGTGTGAAGTGGCACTAAGGCATTGGGAACAGTGGCAAGAACATAAACACAGACACTTCCAGACACCCTGTCGCATTGTACGTGGTTCTTATAGTAAACCCGGTAGCCACAGAGGGAGGGGGTCCACCGAACAGGAAACCAGGTTTCCTGTAGGGCAAGACAAGTGGCAGGGAAGCGGCACAGAAGCTGTTTCAACTCAGCAAGGTGGTGGAAAAAACCACGGCAATTCCATTAAAGGATAATGGTATCCGACTGTGAAGACATGAAAGAATCCGGGGCGGGGGAGGGGGGGGGGGGGGAGATAGGTCTCGCCTTAGAAGCGCTCGCCACCACCGATTGCGGAGTAGTCTGATCAACATCCAAAAGAGATGCAGGTCGAGCAACATCTAGCTCCTGAGTGGACGCTAGATGCTCCATATCATCTTCAGGTGCAGTAGTGAACTCCTTTTCTGTCTCTATGTCCTTCTCCTTTTGCTTTTTCTTCTTTTTGGTAGGGTCCCGTTTGTCCTTCGGTTTATCGGGCTGGGTGGGATTTTTCGACCCAGTCTCATGGACCGAGGAAGACCTGGAAGCCCTACAGCCCTCAGATGGTGGCTTTTTCAGCTGCTGGCTGACATCTGGAGGGGCAGTAACCGTGGAAGGGAGGGCACCAATTGATCCCTTCTGCGCGAGGAGAGCCAGAGTAGGCGGGCACTTCTCCGGCTCAGAGGTCCGGAAGAGGGTGTTCCCCCAACTACCAGGGGGACAGGAATAGACGGCCGGGCTGGAGGGCCCACAAAAAGCAGCTGAGCTTGGGGGCTCATCGCCAGGGATGGCGACATCGAAGCTGCTACAGCATACGTCGATGAAATGTGCACAGGGTGAAGTCGGTCGTACTTGCGTTTAGCTTCGGTGAAAGTGAGCCTGTCCAAGGTCTTATACTTCATAATCTTTCGTTCTTTTTGATAAATCGCACAGTCTGACGAGCAAGTTGAATGGTTCTGTCCGCAGTTGACAGAAACAGGGGGCGGCGAACATGGGACATTGGGATGGGAGGCACATCCACAATCCTGACAGGTAGGGTTGGCGTCACATCTCGATGACTTATGCCCAAACCTCCAGCACTTAAAGCAGCGCATGGGAGGAGGGACATAAGGCTTAACATCACAGCGATGTATCATCACCTTGACCTTCACAGGCAGGGTGTCACCCTTGAAAGCCAAGATGAAGGCGCCAGTGGCGACCCTACCATCTTTCGGTCCCCTGAAGACATGTCGTACAAAGTGGATACCGCGGCGTTCCAGATTTGCACGGAGCTCAGCGTCAGACTGCAACAACAGGTCATGATGAAAAATAAGTCCCTGAACCATACTGAGGCTCTTATGAGGCGTAATGGAGACTGCAACATCACCGAGCTTGTCACAAGCAAGCAATGCCCGTGACTGTGCTGGGGATGCTGTCTGTATGAGGACTGCTCCAGACCTCATTTCAGACATGCCCTCAACTTCTCCAAACTTGTCCTCTAAATTTTCCACAAAAAGCTGAGGCTTTGTGGTCAGAAATGAGTCCCCATCTGTTCGGCTGCAAACCAGAAATCGAGGAGAATATGTCTCACCAGGTAATTTAAACCGCCATTCCTCCCCTTGTGTGGGCAGGGAAGGGAACAATTGGGGGTCATACTTTAAGGCATTGAACTTTCCTTTCTTAGAGACTTGTGCTTGTGCACTATTCATATTTCTTTTCATGGTGGTCCCACGAGCAGCTAGGGAAAGGAATGTCCACCCAGACAGAGCCCCGCTTGTCTGGGTAAGCCTAATACAACCGGGGGGCAACAGGTTCCCCAGAAGTCGCCCGCTAGCAACTGTTCTACCTCAACAGCCATGCGTCTCCTCGGCACGCAGCACACCTTGAGATTGAGGTTTTTTTTATAGAGGTTTATACCATCCTCGCGACCCAGGCAGTTAAGCCAAGATCCCTGGGCTCTGTACCATACAACGTTCCACCGTCACGCCTTATGGTGGTCGTTGAAGCACGCTCAGAGCTTATGGTATTGAGGACTGGTGGCGCTTCCCAGTCCCCAGCTCAGGGACCCCGGGGTCGACAAGCCCGTACACAGCAACTAAATGCTGAGCCCCCTGATGGGGGGGTGGGGAGGGGGGGGTGGTAAGTGCCTATGGGACCAAACTGCTGAAGTCATTGGTTCTTTCTTAGTTCCAGTTAGATTGTGTGGCTATTTCTCAATGCAGTATAAGGAAATCATGAAGGTAAAAGCAACAAGAAACAGGCAGTTTGACTCTAATCATTGTCCGAGTGAAATTAAACTGAAACTTATCCCTAATAAAAACCAAAAGATACAGCAAACACTGAATTAATATAACACAGACAAGATCAACATCACAAAAGAGGCAATAAAACATCTTCAAGAAGAAATTAAAATAGGTAAATCAGGGAAATGGGATGAATTATCCAAAGAAATCAACAGGGGAGTGAAGAATGCATCTGAATCAACAAAAATGAAGAAGGAAGTCCTGTGGAATGAAACATGTAAAAAAGCGGTTGCAGAAAGAACAAAATAGTGGAAAAAATTGAAGTGTTCTGGGAAAACTGAGCATCTTGATGAATTCAAAATGCAAAGGAAAGAAACAACTTCTTGACATACAAAACAGCTATGTTAAAAGTAACTACAAGAATTTGTATCAGATGTTTAAAAATCATCTAAGGGCTACCAAGCTAGAAGTCTTTGCTTCAGAGATTAAAGTGGTAAAATAGGTCTAAGCAGTACTTAGAACTGTGAAATACTAAGAAAGTACTTTGAACAACTCTTGAACTGTGAAGAACCAAACTATAAGCTAGAATTTCCAAATACTCATGAAAAAAAGGAACAGATCCACCACCTAGAGCTGAAGAAATTAAAAAATCTCTAAATACCCTGAAAAACAACAAAGTTAGAGGAAAAGACTGTATTACAACTGAACTTAAAAAATTATAACTAACCTTCAGATCATGTTTGAAGAAATATGGGAAAATGAAAAGATTCCAGAAGACTGGAAAGTGGCTCTTGTTCATCCTTTGCACAAGAAAGGTGATAAACATGATGTGAATAACTATAGAGGTATATCTCTATTGCCAGTGCATTGTAAAATATTTTCAACAATATTACTAAACAAGGTATAAGCAACACCTGAGAGCCATTTGGGAGAATATCAGAGTGGATTTAGAAAGGGCAGATTTTGCTCAGAACAAAGTTTCAAGTTGAAGTCCATAATCTGTAACAGATTTACAAATTCTAAAGAACAGTTGTAACATTCATAGATTTTAAAAAAGCATTTGATTCAGTTGACAGGGAAACACCAGGTAAACTGATCCAGTGTAGCATTTGCAGATAATTTTGTCATTCTTTCTGAAAACCTACCAAACGCAGAAATACAAATCAATCTCTTAGAAAAAATCACTAGCAAAGCAGGTTTAAGAATTTCTGTAGAAAAAAAGTTATGACAAATATAAAAAATGGTCCAGCAGTCCTAGTAACAGATACTTGACAGATAAAGAGGGTTAATAAATTTAAATATTTGGGGGAAATGATTCGAGAAAATGGATTAGAAACATTTGCTGCAGAAGAAAGAGTATGTAAAATGGAGGGAGTGTATGGTATAACCAGGAACACAACAAAAGTTCTCTGTCCAAAAATTTGAAAATACAACACTACAACACAGTAATAAAACCAGAATGTCTTTATGCAAGTGAATGTTTAGTGTTGAATTACAAATTACACAAACTTGAAGTCCTAAAAAGAAGAATCATTCAAAAAATATTTGGTCCCCTAATAAATACAGAGGCATGGAAATTAAGAAGTATGCTGCAACATAGAACGAATGGCAACAGGTTAACCAAAAAGATTTTTAATATCGTTGGGACAAGAAGCCTGGATTCAAGAAGTTAGGAAAGAAACAACATAAGTGAAAAAGATGCAACAGAAAGAGAGATTTTTAAGAGAAAAGTGTTAAAAATTGTAGTATTTCCAGGAAGGACGAGAAGAAGACAGGGTCAAAATGGTCTGAGGAGAGAAACAAGATACATAATGAGAAGAGGAAAGAATACTGGAGGAAGAAGAAAGAACGAAAAAGTGGAAGCATTGAAATTGGCGAGTGGTCTTTAGATGACCTGACCCAAATGGGAACATGAAGACGTGACAGAATGGTGGAAAGGTTTTATCATGTTTAGATGTGCCCATGACCATAATGGGAATGAAGTTAACCAATGTGTTGGTGTATTAATGTGGACTGTCCAATGGGTGTACAATAAATAGTGTACGACTTGGAACAATGTAATGTGGCATAAGAATAGTGATGTAAAACATTCATAACTGACAGGGACATCAGATGAGTGTCACACCTTGTCAGTTGCAGCTGGTTTCATATACAACAGAAATTGCTCCTACCAGTGGATGCAGGTACATCTCAACCAATTTCAGGAGGAACACTGCAAAGGAAACTGCATGGAATGGACACTCGGAGTTGGGTACCTCACAAAAGGCCACTACTCACAGTGGCACATAAAGCTGCATGACACCACCGAGATGAACAACACAGAAACTGGACAGTAGATGACTGTAGGCATGTGTGTGGTCTGATGAGTTGCAATTTCACTCACTTCAAATGATGTAAGGCAACAAGTGCAAAGACTGCCCAGTACAGCGTTTAACCCACCACCACGTGTCGAGGGTATAGTTCAGGCCAGAGGTGGTTCTGCAATATGAGGTGGAATCCAAAATTTTTGGGACTGGTGCTGCCATCTGGAAAGTAGGAGTAGTAGATCTTTGCACCGTTTGGTGGCGAGAGCTGCATATCTGATGAGTCAGTGAGCGGAGTGGCATTCACCTGGGAGGACGTGTTGCGTGTACACAGTGATTTCCGTAATACTCTGTGTTTGGTGTGTGGCAATTTTATGATGGATCCACAAACAGAACAGCACGTGTGTATCAAATTCTGTGCGAATCTTGGGAAAAGTGCTACGGAGACCCTTGAAATGATTCAACAAGTGTTTGGGGGACAGAGCATGAGCCGTATGCATGTGTTTGAGTGGCATGCTCAGTTCAGGGCCGGCCGTACAGACTTTTAAGATGATGCTCACACTGGAAGGCCCATTAGCTACACAACGTCAGACATTGTTGCCAAACTTCAACAATTGGGTCGTACGGATTGACGTCGAATTCAAGACCTTGCAGGTGAAGTGGGTATTGGTTATGTGACATGTCAACAAATGTTGACTGATGAATTGGGCATGCATTGTGTCACCACAAAATTTGTGCCAAGAATCTTGACTGTCAATCAGAAGGCACAGTGTGTTGAAGTGTGCACAGACCTTCGTCAGACTGCATCTGATGATCCAACCTTCTTGTCACAGGTTATCACCGACGACAAGAGCTGGATTTACGGTTATGACCTAGAGGCAAAGCAACAATCATCCCAGTGGAAGAGTCCGGGCTCTCCAAGA
The DNA here is from genome assembly GCF_023898315.1 of Schistocerca nitens. Lineage (NCBI taxonomy): Eukaryota > Metazoa > Arthropoda > Insecta > Orthoptera > Acrididae > Schistocerca > Schistocerca nitens. The sequence continues at coordinate 363,203,802 of NC_064616.1, forward strand.
CCCAAAAAAGTGAGACAGGTGAAGAGCAAAGTGAAGAGCATGGTCATCATTTTCTTTGGTACCAAGCGAATTGTGCAGAAAGATTTCATCCCACGCAACCAAACAGTGAATTCCGCATACTACTGTGACATTTTGTGACGGCTCCACGAAAACATGTGGCGACGACAGCCCAAACTTTGGCGCCAAGGGAACTGGCTGCTGCATCACAACGCGTCCTATCACGTTCTTGCTCACCAGGACCTTTTTGGTAAAAAACAACATGGTAGTTGTAACCCACCCACCATACTCACCAGATTTGGCACCTTGCAACTTTGCACTATTCCCAAAACTGAAACTGAAGTTGAAAGGCCATCGGTTTGCCAGTCTAGAGAGAATTCAAGAAGCATTGCTGGTGGTGATAAACACCGTCAAAAAACAGGACTTCCAGAAAACGTTTGACCAGTGGCAGAAGCGCTGGGACTGGTGTATATGTGTGGATGGAAACTGCTTCAAGGATGATGGTGACCATTAGTCCAAAGTTAAGTTTTTCAACAGATGGCAGCATCAGTCCCAAAAATTTTGGATAGCAACTCGTATTATGAGGGTGTTTTTTGTACCATGACTTGGGCCCACTCATACAACTTACCATGAACACAGACACAGACAATGTTTATTTCAACATCCTCAGTGACCGATTGTATGAATATGCTGTGGGCACCATTGTCTTCCGAGATAACAACAGTAATGTTCACTGGTCTACACATTCCTGGTATAGCAAACACTCAGATACCCCATCATACCTTGAGTGGCCCACCAATCCACATGATCTTAATCCCATAGAAAATATCTTGGACTATCTGGAACAATAGGCGGAACACAGCAAACAACTTCAACACAATGTGCTAGCTTTACAGGAGCTAATTATCAGTGGGTGGCATCAGTTGGATGTGGCATACCCAAAGAAACTTGTGGTCTTTCTTGTCAAATTGAGGTCATTATCAAAGCTAAAGATACTGTTACATAGTGTTGGTAATATATCTATTGGTGATGACTGATTTTTTGTCTGCTGGGCCCTCCCTGGGCCATTTTAAAGACCTTAACTTTTTGTTACAAGAACAATATTTCCCCACAAACATGTAACATTTGTCCCTTCTTCCTTCAGTATCACAAACTTTATGTCTGATGCTTAATAAATGTTGTCATCATTGTGAGAAATAGAATGTCACCACTAAATGAATCCTGTATGAATAACTTAATGTTCAGAAATTTATTGCAAATGCAACTAACATATTCATTAGCTGCAAGCCAAGAATTGATTCTTCCCAATATATCATTTACTTTATTATTAAGTTCCTCATCTGAATATGCAACAAGTACACTTATATCACCAAAAGTAGTATTGGAACTACTTGGTATGATATAACTGGCAATTCATCGAAGAATAATATGAAAAAAGTACTTCACCAAAATATGCAACTTTATTCCACAAGCTATCTCATGGTGTGTGTGTGGCTGGTACCACTATATTTGCCTCCCTTTCTTGTCAATTCATCACCGGTGCATTTGAGGAATAACTGGCAGTCAGCATCAGCACAAGTTCAAAATTTCTCCACTTCCCCCATCATGGTTATTCGGCATGGTTTATGTGGAAGGAAAAATAAGCCTCGTGTCTTGGATTTGATCCCAGCCACTTCTTAGATTTGGAATGAAAATTATCAGCAATGGCAGCCAAAGATCTCCGATATCAAGAGTACCCTCATAATGCCATTAGCCATCTCAAAGAGAATGGAGGAGGGGATACAAATTCAGAGCACCTTCTTGCCCTCAGGTAAGGGAACTGCTTCAAAAGGCAGGAGAATTGGCAATGATCAATTACACAAAGATGCAGAAGGCAAAGGAGAACCACTGTATTAAAGACACACGATGTGTACCTTCAGGAAGTGTGGTCTATAACTGAAAAAGTATCATGACAATCTCTCCATTTCCAAAAGATTTCAGATCAGTCCCTAGGCTGAATATTTAGAATGGGACTGCTGAAGGGCAGCCCAGCATAATAAATAGACTGAAAAACTGACAATAGGATAACACTCTATTAGTCAGAGTATGGACTGCCACAGCCTGAATGTGATAATGAAAATAGAAATCTGAAAAGGAAACTTCCAAGGCTTCATATGGCTGGTTGATTTTGGGGGAAGAGACCACACAGGGAGTTCATCGGTCCCATCAGATTAGGGAAGGCTGCAGAAGGAAAGTGGCCATACTCTTAAAAAGTGACCATCATGGCATTTGCCTGAAGTGATTTAGGGAAATCATGGAAAACTTAAATCAGGATGGCTCCATATGGCTACAGTAAGAGTCAGTAAACTGAAAAGTTTTCTGGATAGATTAATATAGGGTAACATGAAGATAAGCAGAGAATGGTATAATGAGAGCAGGATTCATTATGAATATGAATGTAGGGCAATTGTGAGTTACTGTCAACAGTTCATAGACAGGATTATGATCAGATTTGAAAGAAAATCAATGCCAACAATAATAGTTCAGGTATACATGATGGCATCAAAAGCATGAGATGAACAGATAAAGAGAATATATGAGGATACTGAACAGGTACCTCAATAGAGAGAGGTAAGAACCTAATAATGAGGGAATGGAATTCCATACTAGGGGAAGTAATCGAAGACAGAGTTACAGGAGAATAGGGGCTCTGTATTAGGAATGAGACAGGAGAAAGACTTCTTGAGCTCTGTAATAAATTTCAGTTAGTAATGGCAAATACACCATTCAAGAATCAGAAGATGAAGAGGAGGTATACTTAGAAAAGGCCTCCAGACACAGAAGATAACACCTGGATTATGTCACGGTGAGAAAGAGATTCTGAAATCATACACAGTTTTGTAAGATATACCCAGGAGTAAGTACATACTCAGGTCACAATTTGGTAATGATGAAGAGTAGGTTGAAGTTTAAAAGACTAATCAAGAAGAACCAGTGTGTAAAGAAATGGGATCCTGAAGTAATGAGGAACCTTACTGGCTTGTTTTGAGCATCTTTAGTCTCATTAAAATCCATCAGTCTAATGTTCTTCTGATGACTGTTAAGCTATACAAAAAGTTAATAATGATGCAACACAACACATTTTTACCTTTTCAGTCCATTGATATGTATCATTACTCCACTCTTTAGAGTGTTAGCTTGCTGGTAATATGATGTAGATTTCATAAAACAGATCAGTAAGTAGAAACATAGAAGATTGGTAAGTAGAAACATACGAGGGCAGTTCAATAAGTAATGCAACACATTTTTTTTCTTGGCCAATTTTGGTTGAAAAACCCGGAAATTTCTTGTGGACTATTTTCAAACATTCCCGCTTCGTCTCGTATAGTTTCATTGACTTCCGACAGGTGGCAGCGCTGTACGGAGCTGTTAAAATGGCGTCTGTAACGGATGTGCATTGCAAACAACGGGCAGTGATCGAGTTTCTTTTGGCGGAAAACCAGGGCATCTCAGATATTCATAGGCGCTTGCAGAATGTCTACGGTGATCTGGCAGTGGAAAAAAGCACGGTGAGTTGTTGGGCAAAGCATGTGTCATCATCGCCGCAAGGTCAAGCAAGACTGTCTGATCTCCCGCGTGCGGGCCGGCCGTGCACAGCTGTCACTCTTGCAATGGCGGAGCGTGCGAACACACTCGTTCGAGATGATCGACGGATCACCATCAAACAACTCAGTGCTCAACTTGACATCTCTGTTGGTAGTGCTGTCACAATTGTTCACCAGTTGGGATATTCAAAGGTTTGTTCCCGCTGGGTCCCTCGTTGTCTAACCGAACACCATAAAGAGCAAAGGAGAACCATCTGTGCGGAATTGCTTGCTCGTCATGTGGCTGAGGGTGACAATTTCTTGTCAAAGATTGTTACAGGCGATGAAACATGGGTTCATCACTTCGAACCTGAAACAAAACGGCAATCAATGGAGTGGCGCCACACCCACTCCCCTACCAAGAAAAAGTTTAAAGCCATACCCTCAGCCGGTAAAGTCATGTTTACAGTCTTCTGGGACGCTGAAGGGGTTATTCTGTTCGATGTCCTTCCCCATGGTCAAACGATCAACTCTGAAGTGTATTGTGCTACTCTTCAGAAATTGAAGAAACGACTTCAGCGTGTTCGTAGGCACAAAAATCTGAACGAACTTCTCCTTCTTCATGACAACGCAAGACCTCACACAAATCTTCGCACCCGAGAGGAGCTCACAAAACTTCAGTGGACTGTTCTTCCTCATGCGCCCTACAGCCCCGATCTCGCACCGTCGGATTTCCATATGTTTGGCCCAATGAAGGACGCAATCCGTGGGAGGCACTACGTGGATGATGAAGAAGTTATTGATGCAGTACGACGTTGGCTCCGACATCGACCAGTGGAATGGTACCGTGCAGGCATACAGGCCCTCATTTCAAGGTGGCGTAAGGCCGTAGCATTGAATGGAGATTACGTTGAAAAATAGTGTTGTGTAGCTAAAAGATTGGGGAATAACCTGGTGTATTTCAATGCTGAATAAAACAACCCCTGTTTCAGAAAAAAAATGTGTTGCATTACTTATTGAACTGCCCTCGTAAAAGTTTAACTAACTGACATATATCTTCATTTTTTAGCTAGCAGCCACTGACTGTTGAAAATTACATAATGAAAACATAGACTGTGCACTCATTGATGACTACATAGCAACAGCCTCAGGCTTCATGTGGAACACCTATTTGTAGATATACATGTTACAGAAATTACAAAATGGTACAATACATGTCCATTGCATTTTGGATATTAACAGGAAAGGTAGAAAAAATGAAAGATACAATAGGCAATGAAGCAAGTTTGTTTAACTAATAGCTGTATAATTACAAAATGTCAAAATAATAGTTAGTACTTTATGAGAGGGAAGTATTAATATGCACAGGGATTTGCCAAGAATTTCATAGAAATTGAAATTTTATAATTTGAATAATTATTAAACCAACAATTTATTTTAAGAAAATTGAAGGGAAAAAAAGAGGAATGAAAAGAACACAGCTAAAAGTTGTACCATAGGGTTTTGGAGACAACTGAGTCTTAAGTTTGGAATACTCTGGAACTTGATAATTTTAGATGCAAATAACTTTGAAATATTAAGTTTTCAGAAAAAGTAAAATGTTTGGTTGAAAGAGGAGAATGAGGGCCTTCAAACAAACTAGGTCTATCTAAAAAAAAAAAATAAAAAAAATTAAAAAAAAAAAAAAAAAAAAAAACAGGTTCTAGTAGTACTGAATTCTGCCATGCACGTGGTTTGTAAGAATCATAAATTACAAATATTTATTTACATAAAATGTTTCCATATTAACTAAATATACCCCAGTCATCAGTGATTGAAAAATTATACTATGATTGATGAAGTTTAGTGAAATATTGCATGAATAAGAATTCAGTGTTTTTATGTAACTATGGTATATGCAATATTAACGAAAATCAATGAAAAGGGGAATATATATTTTTGTCAAAATATGCAAATACAAAAACGTTCAGAAAAAGAAAGGAATACAGCAGTACAATTCACTTGGGAAGATTGAGCAAAATAGCCGAAGGGAAAATGTGAAGATAATGAGAAAGAAGTTTTCCGCAGCAGGACAGATTCAGTATATACAAAAGTTGGAATAAATTATGGCAAAATTAAAAGCAAAAGCCCCAACATTAAGAATGCCACAAAAGATAAATCAGAGGAGAGAGTGGATAGGTGGAAAGAGTACATTGAGGGCATCCATGAGGGGACGGGATTGTCTGTAGATGTGATTGAAGAAGAAATTGGTGTTGATTTGAAAGGCACACAGGATCCAGTATTAAGTGTTAGAATTTGACACAGTTTTGAAAAAATTTCTTTGGAATTTCTAAAATCATCAGGGGAAGTGAAAATTAACTGATTAATCAGGTTAGTGTGTAGAATCTATGAGACTTGAGGCATATCATCAAACTTCTTGGGAGAATATCATCCACATAATATTGAAAGTGGCAAAGATAGATAAATGCAATAACTATTGTGCAATCAGCTTAACAGCTCAGGCGTCCAAGTTGCTCATGAGAATTGAAAAGAAAATCAAGAATCTGTTTGAAGAGGAGCAGTTTGGCTTCGTGAAAGGAAAACGCAACAAACTGGAAAGTCAAAAACATCAAGACAGTTTTATAGGATTTCTCACCCAAAGCAAGCATCCAGCAGTATAAAATCATGCAAGATGTTGGAAATTATCAGGAAAATACATGTAATCTATAGGGAAAGACAGGTAATATACAGTATGTACAAGAACCAAGAAGGTACAGTAAGGATGGAACAAAATTAGATATTAGTTTGGATTAAAAACGATGTGGGGAGGAGTGGGGTTCCATCTTTCTCTCCTGTAGCTCACTGTGTACACTTATAAGGAATGATGGAAAAGAAATAAATGTTCAAAAGTGGTACTAAAATTTTGAGTGAAAGGGCAACAATGACAAAGGTCATTGATGACATGGTTATCCTTAGTGAAAGTGAGGAAGAATTAAAGGGCATGTTAAATGGAATAAGTGGTCTACCAAGCACAGAACATGGACTGAGAATAAATGAAAGAAAAATGAAAGTAATAAGGAGTAGAACAAGTTTGACTATTGATAAATTTAACATTGAATACAGAGACCACATAGTACACCAAGAGAAGGAATTCTGCTACCTAGGAAGCTAAATAACTCATGATGGATGAAACAAGGACAACTTAAGAAGCAGATTAGCACACACAAAAAGTGTACTCCTCAAGAGAAGTCCACTAATATGAAACAGAGGCCCTAATTTATGTAAGAAATTTCGGAGAATGTACATCTGGAGTGTAACATTCTATGGAAGTGAATCGTCGACAGTGGGAAAACTTGCAAAGAAGAGAATTGAAGCACTTGAGATGTGGTTTTACAGAAGGATGCTAAAAATGATTGGTTTCATAAAATAAGAGATGAACAGGTTCTCCTGAGATGCAGAATGGAAAGGAGTATATGGAATACACTGACTATAAGACACTACACAATGATAAGACGTGTGTTCAGGCATCAGTGGATAACTTCCCTGGTAGTAGAGGGAGTTGTAGAGGGCAAATACTGCAGGGGAAGAGAGAGATTTGAATATGTCCAACAAATAATTGAGAATGCAGGGTGTAAGCACTACTCTGAAGTGAAGAAGTAGGAACAGGAGAGGAAGTTGTTGCAGGCTGCATCAAACCAGTCAAAATACTGATGACCCAAAATATGTAGAAAGAAGTAATATGTTGTTTGCCTCTTCTTTCAACATGTTGTTGTTTTGCTCTTGAGTTCAAAGACTGGTTTGAAACAGCTCTCCACACTAGTCTATCCAGTGCAAGTCTCTGCATTTTTGCGTAACTAATGCAGCCTACATCCACTCGAACCTGCCTACAGTATCTGAACTGTGTTCTCCCTCAACAATTTTTAGCCCCAGAATTCCCTCCATTACCGAACTGATGATTAATTGATGCATAAGAACGTGTCCTAACAGTCCATCCCTTCTTCTAGTCAAGTTATTAAAAAAAATATTTTTTTCTGCAACTTGTTTATCTCATTAGTCATTCAATCTACATATCTTATTACCAATATTTTTCTGCAACACCATATTTCAAAAACTTCCACACTCTCCTGGTCTGAACCGTTCATCATTCATGTTTCTCATCCCTTAAAGGCAACACTTCAAATACCTTCAGAAAAGATTTTGTAGCATTTAAAATTTATATTCAGTGCTAACAAGTTTCTATTTTTCAGAAATTCTTTTCTTGCTGTTGCTAATCTGCATTTTATATCATCTCTAGTTTGCTCATCATCAGTTTTCTGCTACCCAAATAGCAAAACTCACTATTTCTTGTGTCTCATTTCCTAATCTAGTTCTATCAGCATAACCTGATTTAAACAGACTATAGTTCATTACCCTTGTTTAGCTTTTCCTGGTGTTCATTTTGTATCCTCTTTTACAAGGCACTACTCTTTCCATTCAACTGCTCTCCAAGTCCATCGCAGTCTCCAACAGAATGACTGTCAGCACACCTCAAAATTTTAATTTCTTGTCCTTCAACTTGAATTTCTTCTCCAAGTCTCTCTTTTGTTTCCTTCACAGCTCCCTCTGTGTACAGACTGAACAACATTGCAGATAGTTTATAACCCTATCTCACTCCATTCTCATTACTGCCTCCCTTCCACATCCTTCAATTCTTGTACAGAAACCAGACTGCAGTTACAAGTTGTGAATTACTTTTCACTCTCTGTATTTTACCCCAGTTACATTCAGAATGTCAGTGTAGTCCAGTGAAATTTGTCAAAAGCTTTCTTTAAGCCTTCAAATGCTATAAGCATAGGTTATTCTGTCTTTAATCTTTCTTCTAAGACAAGATGTAGGATCAGTATTGCCTCAGGTGTACATTTCTCTGGAACCCAAACTGATCTTCCCAGAGGTCAGCTTCTACCAGTATTCCTACTCTTCTGCAAGTATGACTTATTAAACTAATACTTCAATAATATTTACATCTGTCAGCAACTATCTTATTTGAATTGGAATTATTACATTCTTCTTGAAGTCCAAGGGTATTTCTTTCTGGCTTCATATATCTTGTTCACCATGTAGGATAGTTTTGTCGCAGCTGGATGGAGGGAATGTAGTCTACTCCAATGGACCTTGTTTCAATGTATGCCTTTCAGTGCTTCGCCAGATTCCTCTCATAGTATCATATTTTCCATTTCATCTTCATTTCAAACTGCTGTCTTAAAGTTAATCTTCCTTGTATAGCCCTTCCATAAATTCCTTTCACCTTTCCATTCTTTGCTTAGCACTAGCATTCCATATAAGCTTTTGATATTCTATATGTGGCACCCATTTTTCCCAGTCAGGAAGTGCTTCTACAGCCTTGCACTTGTCCTTTAACAGGGCTTTGTTTGTCATTTTGCACTTTCTATCAGTCTTGCACTATATGCATTTGGAATTTTAACAGTAAACTTACCCATGGTCAAGAGTACCTTACTTACAGTATCTGTCACTGCAGTTTGTTGATGATCTCTGTAATGCACTTGTGTTTCCTATACAAATCCATAACAAAATGTGTACCCTTTCTTGGAACTCCTCTATTCATTCACTTTAGTCTGGGTCCCAGACTGATGAGAAACACGCAAGAATTACCTAAAAAATATTTTGAACGGCACTTCTTTGGGATACTTCTAATGAATCTCAGTATGGAATCTGCTTTTCCTACAACTAGCTTTACGTGGTCGTTCCACTTTAATGCTCTCTGAACAGATATTTTACAAATTTTACTCGTTCCAGTACAGGTACAGAATCTTTGTGGGCACCTCAAATGAAAAATGTGAACTATACAAAATCGTAGTGTTTATTATTACTTAGAGTGGCTAAAACCTGCTGAACTCAGCTGGCATGCTCTAAGTTAACTAGTGTCATGTTCCACAGATCATTTGCACAACAAATCTTAAAGACTTGAAAAAAAAAAAAAGTCATTTTACATACACATCACAACTTGATTTTTAAATATGGCTACATGCTGAACAAGTATAAAGATTTTTTTAATTTTATTTTTATTTACTTATTTTAAAAGCATTAAATAATAAAACAGTGCTGGTTGGTGTTTTCTGTGACCTATGTATCTGTGTGGATCACAATATTCTCCTAGATAAATTGAAGTTTTATGGGATTGGTAGTATAGCCACTTAGCGGATAATGTCACACCCGAAAAAAAAAATGTTGTCCAGGGACATTATTCTGACTGGGGAGAAAAATCATGAATGGGGTTCCACAAATCTCAATCTTAGGTCCACTATTGTTCCTCATGTACCGAAATGGTCTTTCACTTAATACACAACAAGCATAAATAGCTTTTTTTTTATGAAACTAGTATTGTAGTCAATCCAAGCATGCATACAGAAACCGAAGAAATAGTAAACAATGTTCTTAAAAGTATCGCTGACTGATTCTCTGTGAACGGTCTCACCCTCAATTTTAAAAACACACACAATATTCAGTCCTGCACATCTAGGGGTACTACTACCGAGTGTAATACATGCTGAAGAAATAAAAAGTAAGGTGTAAACTTACTGTAGATAGGGTTTAAAGTGAAAAAAAAACACATTTTGGAACTCTTAACTTAGTTCAGCCACATTTGCAGCTAGACTCATTGCAAATCCTGGGGAGAGAGAAATCAGTAAGTTGACATATTTTGCATATTTTTATACTCTAATGTCATATGGAATAATGTTCAGGGTAACTCATATTTATTAAAGAAAGTTTTCATTGCTCAAAAACATGAGGTAAGAGTAATGTGTTGCGCAGACTCACAATTCCCTTGTAGACATCTGTTTAGATGTTGGGAATTCTGACTACTGCTTCACAGTATATTTATTCCCTCATGAAGTCTGCTGTAAACAATCCAATGGTGTTCAAAACGAACAATGATATACATAACTACAAAACCAGAAGGAAAAATGACACTCATTACTCCACATTTAGATTGTCTTTAGCACGAAAAGGAGTACACTATGCTACAACCAAAGTTTTTGATAACTTACCCAGGGATATAAAATGTCTTACAGTTAGCAAAGTAAAATTTGAAAACACACTGAATAAATTTTTCTCTTTGACAACTCCTATGTTACAGAACAATTTCTATTGCTGTAATGTGTAAAAGGTGGTGGGTAGGAATCACTAACAAACATCAGTACATATCTCTTGGCAAAGGTTTTGATTTCTACAATTAGCCCTATGTTTATTTCTGATTGCATTATGTAACACGATTAGGGACTGCTTTGTTCCATACACATAATGTAATGAGATGGTGCAAGTTTGGAACAAGAATGAAGTTACTCGAATAAATTTGTGTAATAATGTTACATTCTCATAATACTCTTAATCCAAAACATTTTCTTCAATGAATCATTTGGTTACTGATAACTTCACTGTGGAAATTTTGAGAAACTTTATTACATGAAAGAAACCTATTTTGAAGCAGTGTAAAGTGACCTCGTTTCCTACTGCATAAATAATAGAGAAACTAAATGCATGACTTTTGCATGATAACATAATCTTGTAATTTTTTGAATATCAGTCAGTACTGTTCAAAAGCTTTTGTTATGTCACAAAAGATATCTAATAACCAGTGTTTTAATCAAAGCCTATTGTTTCATGTAAGCAATATAGTCTATGGTCAATTTGACATCAGACCTTGAGTGTGATAATACATTACGGTTACTGAAGTAAGCATCAATTCAACTGCACACTGTACTATCAAATCTTCCTAAATCTATCTACATCCACCCCAAGTCTCTTGTATGATGCATTGGGTACTTTGTACCAATATCAGCCACATCCTGTCCTATTTTACTGATATATGAAGAAAGGGATAAATTACTACTTGCACACACCTATACACATCAGTTTCATTATTCCTGCAAGAGATACAATGGGAGCAGTAGAACAGTTGAACAATCTACAATGAAAACCAGTTCAATAAATTTATCTTACAGGGTTTTGTAAAATCAATATGACCTTTCTTCCAATTATTCTCATTTAACTTCTCTGAGTGTCTATATTATACATACATATGGTGTACACCAACTTATCATCTTAATAGTGTCAGGATTCTTTGATGCCTTCATAAATGTAGTCAAGGTGCAAGGTTAGACACGTTTACTGCAAAATCTGAATCTACTATGTTTTCTAAGAAGTGATGGAAAATTAAGATCATATAACAAATCTTACGTGGCACCAGAATGAACAAAAGTAATAAGATGCTCAGTAATAATTAAGACTGTAATACAGCTGTAATTTGTCACATGTTTTATAATTTCTAGAGGAATTTCATACAACTCATTATCAGATACAGTACACACGTTCCATGAGTGATGGTGGGGAAAGAAAACACCAACAAATTATCTGCTGCAAAAAGGAACTATAGATGCTTAATAATGTTCCAGTCTGAAGATTAAGTTGTCCAGGGGAAAAACTGAAGTTAGTTCACATTTTTCAAAGCAAGCCTAAACAAAAGAAATCACAAAATACAACGTGTCAGCATTAGAAATGTTATGCCCAGGCATTGATCTAATTGATCTATCCTCTTACAAAATTTCACTTCAGTCAGCAGTGGACCACAGTATGTAGTAAATTGCACTTATTTATACTTTTATAACTAATGCTACAGAAGACGTAACATTACTAGTAGGTAGGCTTGTCACACTTTTTTGGGCCTAAACCAGGAAATATTTTTTTAAATTACTTAAAAAGTCTTAACTGTTTACTGAAACATTAAAACTTACTTTATTCAGTTGTATTTTTCACTAGATATAACAATAATTGCCTCAGTTTTGGCCCTATCAAATGAAAATTTTGTGTCATAACTTTTTAAGCAGCTCAGATGTGTAGTCTGATTTTTTGAAACTGAGTTCATGTCTAGCACTGTGGTATGAAAATGCAGCACACTCCAGATCACAGTTATTTCTATTTTATTTTTTTTTGTTTAAAAAAATTCTTGTTTGGTGAAACAGTTACTGTCATTACACAATTATAAAAATTTTTATTTTTGTTGGAGACTGCCCACTGCTAAATGATAAGACAAAAAACAAATAGAAATAAACACAAAATGTAGATGAGCTACTTCAAACATGAAAACAACAAATGCATAGCCCCCACCACCACCACCACCACCACCACCACCGCAAATTTTGAAAACACACACACACACACACACTGGTCATTCCATTGTTAAAACTTTAACATTACCTTCTTCACACCTCCAACGCAGAGCATATTCCAAAGAATAATTTGCTGGTAGATTATTTCATAATTATTTATATTTTGTATATGAATACTTTTATACACATAAAATAATCATGAATTGCATTTACATTGTGCAAAAGCTGAGCAACATAAGCATACAAAACTTATACAAAATTACTGTTATAAAGTAAGTTTATAAGTGGGTTTATGTACATACTGTTCATAAGGACACTTGTGAACATCACAAACGAACACACACAGAATAAATCATTTAAGCAGTATCTCAGAATTACATATAGACACGTACTGAAAAACAATGAAAAACATTAACTATACAAAATCTTTAAGTTTTTTAGTTATTCGTTTCAGTGGTAAAAACCTGCTGAATATATTTAAATGTGATTTGCAGAGTATCCACGTAGATGTCCTATTGGCAAAGGGTTTGGTTTTTGGAGTTAACCCTATGTTTATTTCTGATTGTGTTATAAAAGAGAAGGGGCTGTTCTGTCCCATACATATTGAACAGACATGGTGCTTGTTTTGGAAAGAGTATGAAGTTTCTTGAATAAATGTGTGTAATGTTGATGCATTATTGTAAAAAATTCACATAATATTGTCACTATAAACACTTTCTCCAAAAAATCATTTGACTGTTGACACTTCATTATGGATACTCAGAAAAACATTACTACATGGAAAAAACACATTATTTGCCACTTGTTTGACCATCTATTTTTGCAATCAAGGTTTCAGTTCATTAGCCCATTGTTTAGTATAATAACCCAAAACCCAGTAGGCAAAAATAAATAATCAATTAAATAAGCGGCAAAAATGTAGTTTCTCATATCCAATCAGTTATTATTAAAATAATAATAAAACAAACACACACCTGAGCATATACTCACCCCCCCCCAAACAAACAAACAAACAAACAAACAAACACACACACACACACACACACACACACACACACACCAATCAGCCTGGTTCAATATAGCTGTGTAGATGTACATATCTGTATCTGTGTTGTTTAGTTAATTCTAAAGGAAAACAATGTTTGAAAGCTTAGCAATGATTTTAGTCTTACATATGTTCCTATTAACACTTGAATTATACTTTTGCTCTTTCTATTATTAATATTCCACCAAGGAACTTCCATTAACATAGTCAACAGACAAAGACATGCATTAGAACATTAAGGTGTCAACAAGTTGGGGTTGGGGTTGGGTTGTTTGGGGAAGGAGACCAGACAGCAAGGTCATTGGTCTGATCGGATCAGGGAAGGATGGGGGAGGACATCAGCCATGACCTTTCAAGGGAACCATCCCAGCATTTGCCTGGAGTGATTCAGGGAAATCACGGAAAACCTAAATCAGGATTGCCGGACATGGGATTGAACCACCGTCCTCCCGAACGCGAGTGTCAACAAGTGTTCCAAATACACCTGTAGAGGTGTCAGGCAATAAAACTGAACACGGCTACTCAAACTGTAACTTGATATAACATCATGAAACATGAAAATGGTTATGAACCCATGACACTAATGGGTGACTCTGGATACCGAAGGAAAGGGTGATTCAAGATATTTATTTCTGTTATCATGCAAAGGCGGGCTCCAGTGTGCAGATGTATGTCCTGAAATTCTGCATCTGCTTCCACAAAAATGTTTTTGCATTAGAAATTAACTGTAAAAAAGAGAAACACTATTACATTGTTGGACAATTTGGAAGCTCAAAGTACTCCCCATAATGTGATAGGTTGCAGTTAATGTATTCATTTAATTCATAGTTAAATAATAAAAACCTCTTTAGAGGACATAAAACATGTATTATTAAAAGTGTCATTCAATAAAATAAGGTCTGTGTGTTCACAGTGTACAGTATTATAAAATATTTTAGTCTTCACAAAATACCTGAATTATGATAGCCACATTGCACTGTTCTGCAGCAGTCAAGATCAGTGAACATGAGGTGCTACTTAGTTCTTAACAATTAAAAAAAGTCATGAAAGCCAAAACAATAGACGTGCAACTCAAGTACTCAATCAGGTAATTACATAAAACACATCTGTTGCAAAACACACTGAATATTTTCTGAACACCAAATATCAACCTTTTATATACTTTTTAACTATTGCTTAAACAAATGTTTTGTTTTTGTTATGGCTATCTAAAAATAGAACTACATTCTACATCACCAAATACCTAGATAGAAGTCTGTACAAAATTCACATGTAACAATGGTTTTAGCCTTAATAACATACCAGCACCAAAACACTCACATAAAATCTGTTTATGTCCATTTCAGACTGCACAGCATAAAACTGTGTGTTTTCTAGATCAATGCTGAACAGCATTGTCTTGGGCAACAATTACCCACAATGCAGACCACAATTCTAAAACTAAACACAACCCCAACAGGGGTACTTACAAAACTGCAGTGTTCATATTCAAAACATTGAGGGAAATGTATAAAAACATTAAAACACATGACATCTCAAATTGGAAAATGGGCTTTCCATCATTTGTAACAAAATTATTGGAACACTCCGTAAGTACCAGGTCTTTCATTTACTATCAACAATAATTCCAGTCTAAATTTTAGTCTCTACAAAAATCTTAACAGTATCCAAGTTTTTCAATGCAATGAAATTGCCTCCATCCCTGAACATGATTTGTTTACTGAAAATGACATACGTAATGAGATCCCCAAGTTCTGACAGCCACACAAACATAATTCAAAACTGCACACAAAACCTATGTTGAACTAATAGACACTGATTTAACAAAACTCTGTTTATTTTATAGTCAATAAATGTATACATCTGCTAAGTCAAAACTGTGCAATCTATTAATTTATGCCACCCTGTGTGCATTGTTCAGAAATTTGAAGTACATCTTTTGGCTACTGCAAAATCATATTGTTTACTGTATGTGTTCAATAAATATAGTGTCAGTGACATCAATAACTTTGTGCAATTATGTAACTACCAGTTTTCTGGCAGCTAACACACATAGTTGTTACATGTTGACCACAGTGTTTATACTACTGTCACTAAATGACTAACATGGCATATGATATGATTCATAGTGTCATTGTACCATGTGGTAGGCTGCAGATGTTCAGTTAATAAGATAATGAACTTGGCTGAAAACCACGTGATCAGTGTTAAATGTGATGCATACATGAAAAATGCATAGTAAAGATTAACATATTTTGTAGCAGAGTGACTGAGCAGGTGTATCTCTGGACAATAAATTTAACTCATTCAGTCACAGTTCTCTAAACTGCAATTTATTTACGATTGAAAAAGTCAAAATATAATCCTTCACTGCTTGTTAACTGTGACATTTTTTTCCAAATCTGGCAAAAATTAAATAATTTAGGAATAAAGGAGACTACTCAATGAACAGAAGTATTGAGTCGTCGATCTGCACACACAAAAGAGAATGAAAACTTTGATAGCTTTTGTTATATGAAATCCTCTGATGGGCAAGAGTGTGACACACACACACACACACACACACACACACACACACACACACACACACACACACAACCAGTGCACCAACTACATCGTACCAGCAAGACAGTCAATTCAGTGGGTGGCCTGGGTTGAGGGTTGTGTCGAGTTGGGTGGGTAGAGGAAGAAAGAGGCAGAAAGCTGGAGGAGGGGTTGGGGACAGATAGCTAGTGGCTCAGAGGAAGGCAGCAAGTGTGCAGGCTACTAATGTCGGAATGAAGGGTGCCAGGTGCCCAAGCTAAGCATGTGGCACATGGGGACCGGAGATGATGAGGTGCGGTGCACGAAGAAGATGGTGTGAAGGCCTGGATTGGGAGGAAGTGATAGGACAGACAAAGGGTAAAGTGTTAGATGGAGGGTGTGTGGAGAATGGGTTGGCTGAGATTGAGGCCAGGAGGATTATAGTATTGAAAGACGTGTTCCAAGGCTAACTCTCATCTATGTTAATCAGAAAAGCCGGTACTACAGAAAAGGAGTCAGCTGATATGGGTTGTGAAGCAGATACTGACCTCAAACATGTTGTGCTCAGCAATGTGCTGTGCCACAAAGTGGTCAACTTTGTTCTCGGCCATAGTTTGTCAGTAGCCATTCATTCTGGTGGAAAAATGTTGGTGGTCATGCCGATATAAAATGCTATGCAATTATTGCAGCAGAGCTAGTATATCCTACAACTGCTTTCGCAGGTAGCCCTGCCTCTGATGGGGTAGGACAAGCCTGTGACCAGCAGACTAGACTAGACTAGACTAGACTAGACTAGACTAGACTAGACTAGACTAGACTAGACTAGACTAGACTAGACTAGACTAGACTAGACTAGACTAGAGTAGAGTAGGGTGCGCTGCATGCACGAATCAGACAGGTATTGTATGTGGGTCTTCCACAAGGATATGACCCATGTGAACAAGGGGGTGGTGGTGGGAGTGGCATAAGAATGGGCAAGGATGTGTAGATTGGGTGGATGACACAATATCACATTAGGTGTGAGGAGGATCTTTGGCAGGACGTTCATCATTTCCAGGCATGATAACAAATAATCAAAGCCCTGTTGAAAGACATGGTTCAATAGCTCCAGTCTACGGTGATATTGGCTGGTGAGGGGGAAGCTCATTTGCAGCCGATTCTTGGGTGTGGTGGGAGGATTAGGGGTGTGAGGATATGACACGGGAAATCTGTTTATGGACTAGGTTTGGGGGATAGTGTCTGTCTATGGCAGTACTCTTGCGCTGCATGCCTAGCCCACACACCTGCCACCCCTTCCTCTCACATTCCTAGCCTGCACATCTGTTACCTCCCTCTGAGCTGCCAGCTATCCATCTCTAACTCCCTTCCTGCTTCCAGCCTCTTTCTCCCTCTACCCATTCAACCCAACACAATCCCAAATCCAGTCCATCTGCTGAACTGTCTATCCAGGCAGCACACTATAGGTGCACAGGGGTGTGTGTGTGTGTGTGTGTGTGTGGGGGGGGGGGGGGGGCGTGCTCGTGATCACTCATCAAACACTTTCTCCCAAATGCTAGCGAAGTTTTCACTCATTTTGTGTGTGTTTGTCGATGACCCAATGCTTCTGCTATTCGATATGTCGTCTCCTTTAACTCCTTTAACTCCTAAATTATTTAAATTTTACCAATCCTTATTCCACAATAATTATGTCGTTGATGGCTTTATAACAAACAAATGAATTTTACATTTCATTTTATTGTTAAATGAAGTTTAGAATTCTCTGCTTGAAATGACTATTTTACAATATTGTTTTACTTCACACAAAAATTAGCTAATGTGTATTACAGATTCTTATTGTCATGGGTAAATGGACGAAGATGGGTTGACTTTTAGGAGGTAAAAATACATTCTGCTGACACAGTGGGAGACTGTACCAACAGTCTGCTCAACAATATTGAAGATCTGTTAACATGTATGCATTCTGGATTAAACAACAAAAAATTTGCTATCCCAGAATATAAAAGACCACCACCACTGCTCAATTAATATTGGACAGACAGTACGCAAGTACTTGATGCTGTGATTGTCTAGTGGCTCTGGGGGTCCCGAGTTCAATCCCGGATAGAGGTGGGGATTTTTCCTCGTTCCACTTTCTCCACGATGACCCCAGCTCCACTCAGTCTGCTATCAAATGAGTACTGGGGGATCAGTTTGAGGGTTAAAAGGTGGCTGGTGCAATGTGCCTGCCACCCTCCCCCTCCTAGTGCTATGGCAAAGAAAGACTGAACTCTCCCTGCAGTCAGATCAATAGCCAGGTCGCATGCTTGTGCCACAGATTTTACCTTTTCTCTATGCAAGTATTTTGCTATCTCTATTTGTGTTCAGAAATAAATTTGATTCACTATGAAAATAAACTTTTTTTTTCTTCTTTATTTCCAGTTTTCAGGTCATTTGCAACAATTGCCGGACTCATATTGGACAGGGAACAACTTTGGGCACATGAAGGATTGTAATTGCTGCAAATTAATAAATGTAAATGTGGAATAATGAAAACTGACTGAGTTGCAGATGAGGAACTGTGTGACGACAGGTAAAGAAATGAAAAAGAAAGCACCGAGTTTGAAAGCTGATCCTAACACTGAAAACTTCCCACATGTCAATCTGGGAAAGAACTTCTGACAAAATGATACAGGAAAACGATTAACTCACTGTTAAGGAGGAGCGATCATTATTTGACAACAATGTTAGCTCAGCCATTACACCATCCATTTCAGTTTGTTTCAAAAAGATTGCATAAACCATATTTTCCTTAACTTAACCAAAACCTATCCATACTTGCCCTTTGTATTAGATGAAAGATTAATCACTTTCACACTAGACTGTTTCTGATAGTAAGAGATAGCTAGATGATGATTATGATGATGGTGATGATAATATGATAGTATCATAAGTAGACCAAACCATATTAACTTTTTTCTGGCTGCACACAAGGTCATGCTATAAGACAAAAAGGTGCAGTGTGTTTAGCATCACTAAAAAAACCTGGTACTTCTAAAGAAATATTTGGAATGATGACAGTAAAATGTTTCTCCAAAACAAGATGTTGGTAGTGTTAGAACAACGAAGTTAACTGGCATTAGTTGTTTCAGTTTATCATGTTCCCTCTGCTTATACACTCACCAGATCTCTTAGAATCAGATTTTCATATCTTGTGGGTTACCGAACAAAACAATTAAAAGCAGAAACATGATGAAGAAGTTATTCTAAATAAATGTATACTGGATTGCAAAATTTTATTTCCTGCAGCATACATGTGATTATTATGTAAAGCTGGCATAGAAGCACTAAGTTTATGACAACTACACTGAACAATTGCAATCAACTGATGTCAGTTTATGCAATAAGTACATTGTGAAACAATATAAAATCCCTTTTCATTTAACACATCTCTTAAAAATGTAAAACAATTTAGAGTAAAATAAACAAACAAACGAAGTACACTTATACTGCAAGAACAGATTTCATTGGTTTGTCTGCCATTAGCCTGGCATACTACGTCTCGCCAACCTAAAGAGCAACTTTCCCCTGCAACTGGTACTTTCCTTACACCATTAATCTTCTCAGTGTATTATAGTTTCTGATTGTTTAGGCACTGTTATGGATATTAAGTTATAATTTGTATTTTCTGCATTATCAATAAACAAATACATATATATAAATAAATTAATGACTTTAGTAACAGTTCAAATTGTATACAAAACTCTCTGAACACAACAACATTAACATTAACACACAGTATTAACAACTATAACAGCAGTAGCAAAAAATTATATTTATAATATTTCATATAATACAAACTTAATAAAATGGGAGGGAGTAGCAATATCTGTAAGTCATGGGTATTCCACATTTCACACATAGTTCCTTTAAATACAACACTCTTAAAAGTTCCTGCAACAGGACTCACAAAGCAGCTAAGATGAAATAATTACATGTATTTGTTACTAGATAATTTTGTAATCATAGAGTATTAAGCCCTAAAACTGAATAGTACATTATACTACACACGTAAAATTTGCATCATGCTCATAATGTCCTTTAAAACATTCCTTTCAATGTTAACAGTTACATATATAATTACCAATAAATAGACATAGTATTTGCCTAGCAAATATACAAACATTTTACTGCTTCCCCTCCCACTTAAAACTTGAAGATAAAATATTAAAAAAATATCATCACATATTCAAGTTCTGCAAGGACACATCGAAATTAGATAAACTCAGCCAGCGAACAGCAGCTCTACTCAAAGAAAACTGTACTGTATTTTGAAAAATCTCAAATTTAAGCATTGTCAGCAAACACAGTTGCTAATTCTAAAACTAATGAGACAAAGCAAAACTCTTATCTATGGTATACTGATGGATTTAAGTACTGTGTCACATTAGATAGTAAAACAACAACAAAATGTTTCAAAATAGTCACACAAGGTCCCTTTATCCAGGTAACAATATTTCACTCTTTACATATTTTACAAATACTTATTAATATCAAAATAGTTCACCCATGAACTATTTCAACATGAAGTACACTGGAAAAAGCTGAAAAACCGCATCACACATTTTATAGCAGATTTATATGTCCATAATGCACAAAATGTGTGGTCCAGAACCAGTAGTATTTAGTACTTGACTGAGTCAACAGGCACATTCATGAAAATACTATACTTGTTAAAAGGAAGAGAACTTCCAAAGGAACATTACAACATAATACTCATCAGATTATCCTAACAGTAACTGTCTGGTTCCATGGGTACTTAGGAATGATTAACAGCTAAACAAGACTGAAGACATAACTTATCTGTATAACCAAAATACCTAAGTACTAACTCTAATAATCATCTTGGTCCAAGATGGAAACTCTTCCGCCTGTGAGACTTCCTTTCCCGCAAAGTGAGGTATTCTTTTCTCCGTACACTAGATCTTAATTCCAAAATATGATTGACTTTCTGCACAATTTCATCAGCTGTTGCATGATCAGCTTCAAAATCATGGTGCTTATAACTGGCTGCTGCAGGCTGATTTTGCTCAGCTGATGGTGCATGGTGATATACAAGACGAAATGTTGCACGGCCACCGGATTTTGTGTCTGTGAGGTCACAAGCAGCTACATTGTCCATGTCATAGCTTACAGCTTTCTGTCGCCCCCAGAATTTTGATGCCACTTTCTGCTGTACAACTGGGTCAATCTCTACTTTCTCTCCAGATATTCCTGTGATAAAAGCATACAATAAATTTATTTTTGCTCTTGATAGCAGATCACAGCAGAAGATTTTTACATATATTAAATTTATTTATAACACCAGTTGAAACTATTACTACAAAGCAAACTACTGTATATTAATTACTAGATGATGCAAAAATACTATCTCCATTAACACTGATTATTTAGAGAAATGAATTGCAATGAAGAGGATTTTGTTAAAAACAAACTGCATTTTTTCAGTTGCACATACACGTAATCTCAAAATCATAAATAAAGTATTGCTACCAACTTCATAATGCAATTATACAAGACAGACATTCTGTGCATTGTAAAAAAGCCAATGCCTACTAACAGTCTCATGCCAGTGGTAGTTCACAAAGGTATATATTACTACACATCCACACTGTGAGTGACAGACATCTCATTTCTCTTCAAATCTATAGTTATAGTCTTTAAGTAGTCAGGCAAAAAAAGCATTTGATTTAAGACAAATAATTGTATAAAAGAAGTTTCTTGTTTAAAAGCCCTTACTCAACTTCCTATTTAATATTTCATTGAAGAATTATTCATGTCAATTAGACACTATATGGTTTTGTGCAAGAAAACAATGTGCACTGAGATGTTACAGCAGTAAACAAAACTTCCAACAATAAACAAATCACATTAGACATTGCTGATCAAAGTATGGTTTAGCAGCAATCATTTGTAACTGAAGCAGACTGCTACTTCACAGATTCTTATGTCAGACAAAAATTTCAACAAACATCAAAACTTTTAACTGTTCTGTTATTAACTACTCTACCTCTGCCAGTAGCAGGCACTGTGTTTATTTTTTACATTTTTTATTTCATATCCCCACAAATTGCCACACCCAGATATTTGTCTGAGTTGAGTGAGTTCAACTGTGAATCATTGGCATTTTAGACATAGGATACTACTATTCTTCATTTTGAAAAGTGCACTGTTATAAATTTCTGAAAATTTAAAGTAAGTTCCCAATATTTTCATTACATTGAACTCATCATGATTTGACTGAATATTTATGCAGTTTCTATCAAACATTATTTCATTATAGATAATTTCATCATCTGTGAAAAGTTTGAGGTATTTGTTAATATTTTCTGCCAAGTCACTAATATACAACATGAAGAACTAGGGCCCCAACACACTTTCCTGGGGAAAGCCTGAAATTACTTCTCCATACTTTTGTTAATAAACATTGGTGAGATAGCAAGTCAAATGATTTTTGGAAGTCAAGAGATACTCATCTGCTTTCTTGATTCATGGCAGTCAGGACATCATGTGAGATAAGCACATGTTGGCTTTTGCATAATGGATGTTTTCTGAATCCATGCTGGGTGGTATGGAGGAGCTCACTTCAAGGCACCTCATTGTTTTTGAGCTTATTGTAAATTATATGATTCTACAACATATGGACATCAATGAGATTGGACAGTAGTTTTAAGGACCACATCTATTACCCTTTTTGAAGACACAAGTGGCCTGTACGTATTACCAACCACAGGGCACAGTTTTTGTTAAAGGGATCTATGGTATATTATGTTTAAATGGAGCTAACTGAGCTGCAGATCCTGTAAAGATACTTGTCAGGATCCTATCGGGCCTGGAGTCTTGTTTAATATTAGCTATTTTAGCTGTTTCTCAACACCACTCTCACCAATGTCTATAGTTATCATCTTTGCAGTGGTGCAAGAAGTTAAGTGCAACAGTAAATCTGTATCTTCCTTAATAAAGGAATATCTGAAAATTGAGTTCAGTTTTTCTGATTTTACTTTGTTACCCTCAGTTTCAGTTCCTATATCATCCACACATGTGGACACTAACTTTGGCACTACTTACAGCATTTACACATGACTAGAATTTATTTGGGCTTTGTGAGTGATCTTTTGAAAATATTCTGTTATGGTAGCCATTGTAGGATTCATGCACTGCTGAGAGCCAAATAAATTTCATTCACATAATTCTACCTATGGTCCTATGCTTTGTTTTAAACCTATCACAGAAAAGACACTGTTTCTTTACAAATTTCTTTACAGTGATTTTATTCCTCCCATCATGAACTTTTCTGCTATGTACATATCTGTCTAGTGCACTGTCAACTATTCTTTTAAACTTGAGCCAAGGTTCTATATGCTCCTGCCCAGAAGTAAATATTTTGAGTCCTCTTGGAGATGTGACATGACTGCCTCTTATTCTAACTTACAACCCATGTAAATCTTCCTACTTGTTTCAGCTGTCCTTTGGACTTTACTAATCACTGATGCTCTAACTGCCTCATGTTCACTGATGGCAGTTTCAATATGGACATTCTCAAGGAGCTCAGCTCTATTTGTTGCCATTAGGTTTAATATATTTCCATGACAAGTAGGTTCTGGAACGAGTGCATTTAGTAGTGTTTTATCTCTTGTCAGGACCACCACCTTAAAAAGCCGTAATTTTCTCAACTGATTGTTGGATATTTAAGTCTTCAACGATAGCACGATTGGGCAACATTCATGCTAGCGAAATGAGATTTTCTTTAAAACTTTTGCTTACATCTGAGGGTGGAGAAGTGGGTGACAGAAAGATCCGATTAAAATTTTTTGACCAACCTTGATACTGAATCTTAGCCAAACAATACCACATGCAGTTTCAATTTCTATCTTGGTGAATTTGAGTTGTGTTTACTGTAACAAATACACAGATGGGCAAAAAATCACAATATCAAAAAAATAATTAATGTAGAGTAATGAAATTTTGCAAATACTTCTCTCTAGGCAACATATTTAAGTGATTTACATTGTAAAATCATGGGTTAACGTAAGCATGAGATAACACATTGCAAATGCGAAATGCTGGTACATTAAAAAAAAAAAAACAAACTGGTGTAACCACTAGAATGTTGACTGTGAGAATGCAAATGTGCATGCATTGTGTTGTACAGATTCTGGATATCAGTTTAAGGGATGGCATTCCATGCTTGATGCACTCGATTGGTCAGTACAGGAACGGTTAATGCTGGTTGTGGATGATGCTGGAGTTGTCATCTGACGATTTCCCATATGTGCTCAACTGGTGACAGATTTGGTGACTGAACAGGCCAAGGCAACATGTTGACACTTTGTAGAGCATGTTGGGTTACACAACAATACTTGGGTCAGTGTTATCCTGCTGGAAAACGCTCCCTGGAATGCTGTTCATATACATCATCACAACAGTTTGAATCACCAGATTGATGTAAAAATTTGCAGTCAGGGTTTCTGAGAACCACCAGAGTGCTCCTGCTGTCATAGAAAATTGTGCCCCAGAACAGTCCCAGATATAGGTCCAGTGTGTCTAGCATGCAGACAGGTCGGTTGCAGGCTCTCAACCGGCCTCCTCCTAACCAATACAAGGCCATCGTTGGGACCAACACAGAACCAGCTTTCATCAGTAAACACATCAGACCTCCACCCTGCCCTCCAATGAGCTCTTGCCCATAATCACTGAAATCACAAGTGACGGTAGTTTGCGGTCAGTGGAATGTACACTACAGGGCAGCTGGCTCGGAGCTGTCCTTGAAGTACTTGATTTGTAACAGTTCATTGTGTCACTGTGATGCCAAGTGCTGCTCAAATTGCTGCTGCATATGAAGTACGATGTGCCAGAGCCGTACACTGAAGACAACGGTCTTCTCTCTCAGTAGTGTCACATGGCCATCCAGTGGCCAGTCTTCTTGCGACCGCACATTTCCTTGACGACCACTACCAGCACTCGTGTACAGTGGTTACATTCGTGCCAAGTCTCTCTGCAGTACTGCAGAAGGGACATCCAGCTTCTTGCAGCCCTATTACATCACCTTGTTCAAACTCAGTGAGGTGTTGATAATGGCATTATTTGTCATCTTAAAAGCACTCTTGACTAACATTAACTCACCATGTCCAATCTCAAAGCTAACTTAATGCTCACAACTATTACAGCTTTTATTTAAAGCAAACCTGATTTGCATCCTCATAGTCGCACTACTAGTACCACCTTTATGCAACTGGCACAAAATTTGAAGAGACATCATCTTTCAGATGTAGAAACATGCCTACCAACTTTTGTTTATTTGCACAATTCCTTCTTGGTGTTGTGATTGTCTTACTTCTGTAAGTGTACACCACCTTCTTTTTCCATTATGCTAGCTTTTCAATATACACTTAAACTTACCCCAAAAATTCTCACTGATGTCAATATTGGCATTTTGGCAGTTTTTTTATACCTAGTATTGTATGAGCTCCACTGTCGTTTTGGAGTGCTTCCAAAACTGGGACATTGTTGCAGATGCTTTTGTGTTTCATTACTTGGATTTTAACTGTTTCATTGGTAAGAGCATTTCTTTGAAAACTACCCTAATACTTTTGGGTCTCATACAACTATCATTACTTGGAATTGATGAAGTGTCGCTCTACTGGGTTCAGTTGATTTGTTATACATACTTGTTAAAACTGATATAGTTTTTTCATAACACTCAGATTTTTATCATCAGTTCTGGGGACATTACTGCAGGTTGCGAACTTAGCTGAAACTCTGTGAGCAAAACAGATCTTCTCAACCCTCTCTGCCAACCACTTGAAAGCTACAAGTACGACTTCAGACTCGAGATGACCGCATCGTTCATTCCAACATGCACAGCCATATCCAGTTGTTTGCACGCTGTTCCCTCAATAGTTGCCAGACCAGCCTCTTTCACATGTTGAATGGGACCTCCAATAAATATGTAACAAAGTCAAAAACAGCATTACTGTAAGATAAACATCAATGAAGAAACTTCCTGGCAGATTAAAACTGTGCGCTGGACTAAGACTCAAATTTGGGACCTTTGCCTTTCTCGGTAGAGCACTTGTCCATGAAAGGCAAAGATCTCGAGTTCAAGTCTCAGAGTGGCACACAGTTTTAATCTGCCAGGAAGTTTCATATCAGCGCACACTCCGCTGCAGAATGAAAATTTCATTCTGGAAACATCAATGATGTTAACTACAGTTGAAGTGAGAAACAAAATGGAACATAATATATGACAGTTGTAACAAGCATGAAATAGTGAATTTACTCTCAAAAAACTAATAGAATTTACAGGTTATGAAAAACTGTGTGGCCTAAATAACTGAACTATTTTGAATATCCCAAAAACCTTGGTACTTTTTTTTAGTAAACTGTTAGCTTTATGAATCCATGTAAATGACATTTGTCCGCAGACTGTCTGTCAGCCGAGAAAAGCTGCCAAGTAATCATTTCCACTTCATTACCATTGCTTAGGCAAAACCCAATGTAGGTGAACATACAAACTATTTTCCTTTCACAAAAGTCACCTTAACTTGTAAGAAAGAATTTTGCAACACATACGATCATACCATTTGGACTAGTAAATATCATATGGTTTAGACTAGGGCAATAAAAATTAACAACTAAATTCTGTACTGTATTCATTTGATAGTGATGAGACGTGTATCTGTTACATAGTATTTGTTACTTGTTACTTTTGTTACTGACTGCCACTATGTATAGATGTTTCCTGAAATTTCTTGTGGACCCTTCTCTGGAAGAGTATGATTGTCAAAACAAATTGCACTTTGTTTATTTCTTGGTTCTCCTCTGAAAAGGTCACACTGCTTTTTCTCTCCAAAATGACAGCACAACATAATGAAAAAATGTACTACACTATCGGTAATGTAGACTCATATGAATAGAACAATACACCATTGTAGAACTAATCTCACCATTCAGTTTGGGTCACAATTTAATTTTACAATCGAACTTGACACACTGTCTACTACTTGCACACAGCATTTGAATTCACAGGGCTTGGCCTATTTCATATTCTGTAAGATGTGCCATGTCTATTGTAGAGGTTTCAGATGTTCTAGCTATGGGTCAGATACAGCAGCTAGGAATGGAGTTGTCTGAGTTCGTTGCTGTAAAAACATTATTGTGTAAATGAGAGTGTGCTAAATCTGATAACCGAGTTAGTGTTTTAATATATGTCTTAATTTTTATACGAAGAAAACTTAAGTTTTTCATTTCACACAGTATTAATACTGCAACACACTTAACTCGATTTAAAAAAAGAATTCACTAAAAATATCTTCATCTTCTCTTCAGGTATTAGGCAGGAATTGCCTGTTACGGTACCCATCTCTGTTGGGGTCACTAAAAATATCTTAGCTTCATAATGAATTCCTCTTGTTTTAGACAATTACTCTGAATAAAATGTATGTAATGTTTGAAATTTTTTTTAATCTTGTGAAGGCGCTGATATCTATGTTTCTCCATTCATGAATATAAGGTTGTAATCTAAAAGTGTTAGTACCATCCACTATTGCAGTTTGGTGGCAGACGCTATTAACTGCAGAACAGCTGTTGGCTTCTGTGTTACACAGTTATCTGTTGCAACAATCATAGCTGACTGGAAGTGTGGGAAAATTTTTTGGTAACGATAGTGGGAAAAAAAAAAAAAAAAAAAAAAAAAAAAAAAAAAAAAAAAAAAAAAAAAAAAAAACACCGAAATTAACAGCTCTTACTGAAATAACATGAAAGCAGCAATTTTTATCACATATTGGGAAATTTGCAATTTTTCCAATAAAATGTTAATAAATCCATGACCAGCAGTTTACTAATATTCGAAACTGATAGTTACTGAATATTAAAATTGCTTTTTGACTTTGGTCTGCTCCAGCTTGTGGCTTGTGTATAATCTTAAAATGACAGTTCATTTCCCATGTAATAAAAAATTTGATGTGACGGCATACTTAGCACAGAAATTGGCAAAATTTATAACCGAATTTGACAAAACAGAACACCAAATGTCAGAAAAGAACATTGAATTTTAGAAAAAATTACCAAATTTTGCAAAAAAAAAAAAAAAAAAAAACACCGAATTTGGGAAAAAACACATCAAAAATGCCAAAAACCATGGGAATTGGCAAAAACGAGCACCAAATTTAGCAAAAAGAATACCAAATTTGACAAAATGAACTGAATCTGGCAAAAAATGACATAGATCTGGCAAATAAGACATGAATTTGACAAAAAAAAACATTGAATCTGGCAAAAAAATACAACTTTGGCAAAAAAGGGACACCAAATGTGGCAAAAGATAACATGAAATATGGCAAAAATAGCAATTAATTCATCAAAAGTAACAACTAACATCATAAAAATAACATCAAATGTGGCAAAAAATTATACTGAATGTGGTCATAATATAAAACGAGTTTTTCCTGTCCCTGCTGTTAGCTCAACAAAGATGAATCATCAGAATTTACTTGATTTGTATATCCTTTATTGATAGTAGCACCAGAGAATCCATTGGGTTAGTCTAGCTCATTGAAACTGAGAATTGTTCAATGCTTTATAGCTCCAGTTTGAATAACTATAGTGCAACAAGGACAAGTGTTTTTAATTTCTACTTGATGACTGTTGTAAGTTTCAACAAGCTGCATTGTTGGTTACAGAATTATGTACAACTGCAAAATTCCACAATGAATCATATCCAGCCTATAGA
This sequence comes from Schistocerca nitens, assembly GCF_023898315.1. Classification (NCBI taxonomy): domain Eukaryota; kingdom Metazoa; phylum Arthropoda; class Insecta; order Orthoptera; family Acrididae; genus Schistocerca; species Schistocerca nitens. The sequence continues at coordinate 363,232,839 of NC_064616.1, forward strand.
AATTCTGGTGATTACAATCAAGCAAGCAGCTTCATCAACAAAGCTGTTACAGTATTGAAAGGATTATCGCCTTAAATGAAAAAATTACAAGTTCGGAAACCATTATGGCATATTAAAACCACTGGGAAAATAAGGACCTGCAGAAGAAACAGGTGCAGAAGCATGTGTATCATGAATAGGCTGATGGGATCACTAGTTCCCTCTAGCTCCTGATTGTTAAGTTAATATACATTTTGTGAAAAATGCTGTGGGACTTGTCCTTTCAGAAAAGGTTGCTACTGTTGTAAATATGTTGGCATTCTGATCTGGTTGACTTGGCAAGTGATTTTGCTTTTTAATGTTTCGTGTTTCAGTACTCTGATTTGGAAAGTGATATAAGTATCGTCATTGAAATCTTTTACTGAACTACTCAATGCATGGACTTTTTCTGTATCTAGAGCCTCAAATTTTTCATTAAGAACCGTACATACTTCTCTCTAGGCAATAACCATGGTATTGGGATCTTTGAGTACGACTGTAGTCTTGTCACAGAGCAACGGCCATTCCTGTGTTAAAGTAATTAATTCCTCTGCGTCTGTTTCAACATCCATTCTTTCACAAAAGCACCACGCACAAAATAAATAATACAAGTGTAAGAGCAAACTGCTTAGTGTACAGCTTTATCACTTGGTGTGAAGATAGCCACTTGTCCAATGTAGGCAGAAATGGCTGTCTGCCATATGGTGGCCAACCTCCAATTCACAAGGCACAGAGATATATGATTGGCAAACAGCACTTACAGTGTTGTGGCCACTTGCTGTAGCATGTGAAAACCTCCATTTAATGCTGTGGGTTATCAAAAAGCCAGCAATCTGCCATACCACAGAAACTGTAGTGCATGGAACAGTATTTTTGATGAAGAATGGGATTAAGGAAATAGAGACTTACTGACAGTGTCAACTTGGCCTGAGCCAGACACATACTGTATGCAGGAAAGAAAACATGGTGAGTGACAAAATGCAATATGGTACTTCAAGTCACTAATGATTTTGGCCACTGAGGAGAAGAAATTGGAGGTATGCAAAAACTACTGAGTCAGCACTAACTGCATTTGGGGAAAAAGATGAGAAAGTGACAAAATGTTTCCATCACTCCAAATCAGCCAAGATAACGAATGAGAGGAATATGAAAACTACCAACTCAACCCAAACGGAAAAACTGTGTGCAGGGAGATTATATGCGAGTAATGAAATTTTTCAGGCAGTAACGAAATGGTACTTTGAGTCTCGCAGCATATTTGTTACTCATTGATGAATATATACTCATTAACAAATATGTACACTATCCAGCAGCTCTAGCTCAGACCACGTCTACATCTACATTCCTAATCTGCAAGTATAGTGCATGGCATATGGCACACTGAAGAAGTTCAAGCAGAGATTCAACAATGGAACACTAAGTGTTAAAATGTACATTGCACACCGGGACTACACTATGAAACTTCCCTAACCTAGTAGCACAATGGCAAAAACAGACAATCTCTGTATGAAATATATAACAAGAAAACTCGTGCCATTGTGCCTGAAAACTTTTCATATCTTGCACAAAATTTCCACAAATTATATTGTGTGGTCTTTCAGGTACAATGGTTCTGAGTTTAGGTTGGTTAGTTCCTGAAGAAGACTGACTACTAAGGGAATCCAATGTAAGATATGACTCGATAGTTAGCCATGTCAGGATCATTGAGTAGGTTTATATAACTCTGGCACAACTATAAACTGCTTCAGAAAGTGGAAGACTGAACTTTTGAAATAGCGCGTCAACTGTTACAAAGAGCCTGCTACTATAGCACCATTTTAAACAGATAACATTTAGCTTAACATTACATGACACAAAGAGGACAAAACCATAAATGAACAGCAACAACATAATTAGTTCCAATAAAATTATCCACACTTTTGTAAATAAACATAGGTTCAAACAAAATCCTATGACTTAGTTTAAGTTGTGCACCTAATGACCTATGGATGGATGGTACTGAAACAAGATGATAAAAATCTGAAAATTATTAAAAAGCTATACCAGTTTTAACACGTATTCATAACAAATCGACTGTGAGCTTATGGAAGGAACTTTCCCACGCTGTATAACTCTGTAAGAGATTATTAGTTATATGGACAACATGTTAGCAAAGACAAACATACCTAGAAGAATTTCTGTTTTTGTCAGTTTGTTGATGATGTACAAACGATATGATTGATACAATGGTGCTTCCATAGCTGTCATATGGTTTCTCATTCTCTGACAATCTTCAGCATCTTGTGACAATACTAGAAAACAGAGAACTTCAAATTAATTACTATCCAGTGATATATATATATATATATATATATATATATATATATAAGAAAATTACCTAAACACATAGCCCACTTGAAAGAATCCTATGATAGGTCCGAAAATTCAGTGCTACATTTTAATTTTTTGAAAACAAAATTATTGTAAGACTCTTGAGCAGCATGACAACAAAAGTTGGACTAACAATAGGTATTCGACTGGATTTGATCCTTAACTGCCCATTCTTTAAGCTATTGGGATGGTACATAAGTTCATAGCATTTTTCCATAAGTTTAATAAACACAACACATACACATAACACAGACTTTCATCGTCAATAATAATCTCCACTATTTACAACAGTCTACAAATGCTGGAGTTACTTTTCAGTTCCACGACTTTCGAAATATCATGGTTTTCAGGTGAAGAACTCACCAAGCCACATTTAAAGTGCATTTTCCACTGGAAATGTTGTATGACAGAGTGGAAAAAATGAAAATCTGAGGGTGCTACGTCAGGTGAATAAGGCGGGTGTGGAACGATTTCTCAACCCAAATTATGTACAGTGTTTTTTGTCAGTCTAGCAGAATGCGGGCAGATATTATCGTGGAGTAGCATTGCTTCACACAGTCTTGAATTGCGTCTGCAAGATATCTCAGTTGTTGACAGTGACAGTTACACCACAGGGAAGCAATTTGTAGTACATCACGACATCGCTCTTCCACCATATGCGTGACATTATCATTTGTGCACAGGTCTTTAGCCATAAGTCTTTGTACGAGGAGCTGCTGCTTTGTTTGGGCCCTGCCATTCCTTTCTTTTCGTTTTGCTAGCATAAATGATTTCTTGTCGCAAGTAATGATATAGGATAGGAATGGTCAGTGTTGTTCACAAACCCATTGATGATGAGCAAGCAGAGATCCACATACGACCACCCATTGATTTTTGCGATTTTGGCTTAGAGCGTGCAGTAGTCATACACCCAATTTTTGAACATTCCTCCCCATTGCATACAAATGTTGCACAATGGTGGAATGATCGAAGTTCATCACATTTTCAAGTTCTTGAGTATACTGATGTTGATCACTAAAGGTCTTTCTGAACACAGAGTGTCACTAACATCAAAACAATCCTCCTTAAAATGAGAAAACCAGTCTCTTGCCATGCTCTGTCCAGTGGCATTATCCTCATACATGGTGCAAATGATTTTTGCCATCTCCACTGCTGTCGTACCTCTACTGAACTGAAACAGAAAAATATGTTGGAAATGTTGTGGTTTCTCCATGTGACACTCCAGTTTCTAGTGTCTGTACCACCACTCACTATCTTCAAATGACAACATGTACTCTAAAATAGTAATGTCACTCTACAAATAAAAAATGACAATTAAAAATAAACCCATAGCAGCAGGAGCACCAACAAACAAAACAGCTATGAACTTATGCACCAACCTAATACAAATAGTTTTGAGCAACAATTGCTAACATACATGAAGAGTGATACTGAAGTATATAATCTATCACATTTATTAAAATTTACATGAAAATATAAATTAATTAGATCCTTATTATAAAATTTTATATTAATAAAAGTAAAATTAACTGCAAATGAAGCTTGCACAAAACATCACAAAAAAGGAAAATACAATGCTCTATTGACCTTGATATGAATGGTGGCCACATGTGATCTCATGACATAGACAAGTAGAACGTAGTATTTCAGAACTACGATGAAAATTTGGAAAGATGATGGTGGTAGAGTATACACAAGGAAACTCAATTAATAAATTGTTCAATGCCACAGAACAGTTCATCATACTGACCATTCACAAGAAAAAATTGAACTAACTTCTAAAGCAGCATCCTGTTCAAAAGATGAACACATTACCTTTAAGTGAATGAGCCTTTGCCAAATTAAAAGCTCTGACATAACCATATTTGTAGTTGGAAGGTAGATAGCTTGCAACACAGAAAATGAAAGCTGTTGTAACTTTTGCATTGAATGACTTTGTGTTATAAAAGAGAAGGGGCTGTTCTGTCCCATATATATTGAACAGACATGTGTGTAATGATGATGCATTATTGTAAAAAATTCTCATAATACTGTCACTATAAAATTTTCTCCAAGAAATCATTTGACTGTTGACAATTCATTATGGATACTCAGAAAAACATTATTACATGGAAAAAACACATTATTTGCCACTTGTTTGAGCATCTATTTTTGCAACCCAAGTTTCAGTTCATTAGCCCATTGTTTAGTATAATAACTCAAAACCACACACACACACACACACACACACACACACACACACACACACACAAAATTAAATTCACTTAAACTTCAAGTGAGAATTATTCAGAACATATAGTCAATCTACAAACTCAAGAGCAAGCAAGTAAGTCCCTGTTCTATGAAGCAACACCCACTGCACTGCTAGATGGAAACGGATTCTTAGTCACTCTGTACAGCAGTTATACCATTCTTCCATGAAAGGCTACATCCCTCATCAACAGTACTCTTTAGCTTTCATGTAGATTATATCTTCAAGATGACAAGAAGATATCAAGAAATATGTAATGACCGAATCATGAAGGGCTGCCCGAAAAATTTAAAAAATCACCTAAGTATGAAAAGTAACAGTAAACCCTGATAACTTAGAAAGAGACACAGTGCTTGTCACTTTCATCAGTTCAGTAGGAGGTCACACGAATTAAGAGACCAATGATTTCATGCTCACTGATTGAGAACTGAACGCAAAAAAGCAACACATTCATGTGTCAGTCATCCAGCTCCAAATGCAGTACATTGAGGCCATCAAATGTCAAGCAAGGCAGAGTTCCAAATTATAGCAAAGTTTCACCCAGCCAGCACCTCGGATGAGCAACAGCCAACAGCAGAAACTAAGTGAGTTAAGAAATATGCTCAATTCAGCTTGTAGACTAAAAAGGATTTGTAAAACTTGCCTGTATGTACCTCTGGACTGTGTTTAGTGGTTTCTTTTGTACATCTGCATACACATACCTGTTTCTGTTTGTCACTTCCATTCCAACATGCAACTAAACCTAAGGGACCAATGAGAGACATAGAAACTGGATCCTTTCCATGATTTGCAGTATGAAATACCATATAGTTCTGCGTGTACACTATTCCAAATACAGTAGTGTGAGGGTCATGTGGCTGTTTGTTCTTGTAACTGGTTAATAATCTACATCTACATGATTACTCTGCAATTCACCTTCAAGTGACTGGCAGAGGATTCTTTGAACCACCTTAAGACTATTTCTTTGCCGTTCCACACATTCTTTTTTAGCTTGAGCCCATCGCCACCTCATTCCTTACACATGCTTGCAGGCCGGAGATGGATGACCTCAAATCCCGCACCACCTCTCAACTGGCCGTGAGCTTCAAAGTAAGTATGTTGTGACCCACATCGGGTTACAACATATAAACTGATGTCAGATGTTGGACCCATTCTGAGACAGATCAGGCATATACAGGAAAGTTTTACAATTACTTTTTAGTGACAAACTTAACAGAGTATAATTCTCAACTCACACAGTTTCTGGTTTTGCCTGCTGGTCATCTGAGGCACTGGGTGGGTCAAACTTCACTGCTGGTTGGAACTCTGTCTTGCTTGACATTTGGTGACCTATATATTCTGCATTTGGAGCTGTTTGCTTACAGATTGTGCCCCACTTTTGTATTCAGTTCACAATCAGCGAGTGTGAAACCAATGGTTTCTTAACGTGTATGACCTCCTACTGAAGTGATGAAAGCGACTCCCACTGTCTCGCCATCTAAGTTACCAGGCTTTACTGTTAATATCCATACCTAGGCTTTTTTCCTGGCACCCCTTGACGAATCGGTCATTACAAGTGCCACACCCATGAATCAGTGAATGATTATGGAGTTACCAAATATTGCCTGAGATGTAGCAAAGTCTGATCTACACAAGCAGCATAAACAATGCATTTCACAACTAATACAATACACTGCTTGAATGGATCTGGACACATCACACTGCTACAGAAACTGCTTAGCCAGCCTTCAGATATGCAGGGTGGCTAAGTGCTAAAATAAAATAAAAAAGCTAAATAAATATCCCAGTGAGCTTTATTGTAACTAGGGCCAGAAGATAAAGCACAGCCAGAAATAATGTTGAGGTGTATTGATGGTAATCTACATCGTAATTTAAGAGCAGGAGGTTTGAACGGTCCTCTTCTGCAGAAGCTGTTGTAATTATTTTAATTTTTTATCTTCATCGGAAAATTCATTCATGAGGTTTTTTTTATATACTGACAAAACATTGCCAGTGGTCCACTTTAAATATTACAAATAGATAAAACTTTAAGTCTATAATAATCAAAGGAACAAAAAGACAGATGACCAGATCTATGACAAAAGGAGTTATTTAAAGGTCTACACATTAACAGAAAGTAATGTACAACGTTTTTAAATGTCCAAACAGATTTATCATGAGACCCAGCCGGATAGCCATTTGTGTTAAAGTGTCACTTTCGCACCAGGGAAGTGTGCTGCCCCCAGATCAAATCTGTCTGGAAGATTAATGATGAGTGTCAGTGTGAAGGCCAACACGATTTCCCAAATCTCACTATGTGAATAACAGCCTGGTACCGAAGTCCTGCCCCAGTTACATGATTCACAAACATTTACAAAACTTCCACTCACTTAAACATGAATAACACTACTCGCAGACAGTTGAGGTACAGATATTCCATCACTGGGGAGTAACTGGGTGGCAACAGGCAGGGCATCCAGCCACCACTTAAATTAACCATGCGAATCCATTAATAACCATGTCGACTCAGTGCTGATGTTGGACAAAGGCAGAAGAAGAAGAGAAATTTATCAGAAGATTCCATGTGAAAATGTAGTGAAATCACATTCTGTTGTAAACTGTATTTCTTATTTTCCTGCCCATCATAGTGCCTACACATTTCCTGTGAAAATAGCCCCCCAACCACTTAAGCAGATGTTAGTGCAACATAATGCTGATGTTGTCATGTGAAGCTCCATCTCAAGTCATGAAACAAGTGCTTTTTTAAGTGTTAACTTCATTTGATTATGCATGGCGAAAGGAAAATATATTTAAGGGCATAAACAGTGACTCCATTAGCAGTGATGCACAATTTTTGGTTAAATGATAATGAGGAGGAGGAAAAGGAAAGACATCAGTTATGGCCTTGTTTAAGAAATCACCAAGTGATTCAGGGAACTTGCTGGAACCACTTTAGGGTGACTGGATGGTCAGCATGCAGAATAAAAGCACGAAAAGACTGTCATATACACCAACCCCTATCACATTATCCACACTATTATCTGCATGCAAGCCTTTATATCAATAAGGAAATAGCATACACACACAAATTCATATTAACTCTTGAGTGTTGCCTGATGAAGTTCAGCATTGCATTCATTTTGATTTTTCTACCTCCACTTTCAATCCTTTACTTTTTTTTAATGTTATGTCATTGCACAAACCTGGTCCCCTCACTAACATTAACATTTCTCTTAACTGATAAATAACCTCTGCTGACTAACTTAGCCAGCAAAATACACATATAATAAATCACAAACACTACACCACAAAATAAGATCACATCCCTATATTGTGAAAAAATATGGTCTCTTCCAGTGTTATAGAAACCATGTAGCTATTTCTGGCAATGAAATTTACATCTCCAAGTTGCAGACATGCATTTCGAATACCACAGACTGTATTGGCACTATCCAACATTACCACAGAAGCCGAGTAGTTGGTGCAACATTACCTTTGAAGGATGTGGTGCCACTAATCAACTAATGCTGATCCCCACACACCTCCACTGACAGGATTATGCCAGATTTCAGTATATAAGCTGCTGCAGGGCCAGTTTCACTTTGTGTTCTCCATGTGTTATGAGGTAGGTAATGAAGTGCGCACTGTGAGTGTTACTGTACTGGCTATAGTGTTGTTATGGTAAACTATAGCTTTAATATATGGAACTCTGGCACGACTTGGACCAGACTTTGCTTGAGAATACAGACCTAATCTAGCTTACACTGTTCCAGAAACATCTTGTACATATATCTCTTGCTACGAATAAACATCGTTGTGTGTGTGAGTAGAATGCCTTTTAACCAAACTGACCCTATAGGTGATTTGAGTAAATGTAAAAATCAACCACAAAAATATGATGCTGTTGTTTTTTATTTCTCCTTGTAGATTATATTCAATTTATTTTTATGCAGTTCCATTTGTTTTTATTCCTTCCGAGTCACTGTATGTGCGTATATTATATTGTCCAACATTTTCCATTTGCCTTGCATACATCCACCATCTGTGTACACTTTGATTATGCCTTAAGATGATAAAACAGATTTAAAAATGTAGTTTGGTCCACATTTTGTTCTGTTTCCCAGTAAATCTAGAATAATACTGAGTCTCTCTATTATGCAAGACAGAAAACCTCTACTCACACAGCTGATAACAGTAATTAAATCTGGACCAGTGGCAGCCCATAGTTAAAGGTTCTGGAGCAGAGTGCCCCAAAAGATATATTAAAATATAGTTTTCAATAATATGGTACATAATTTAAATTAGCAGAAAGCAATAATTTCAACCTGGATTCAAATAATGACACTCAACTTCTTTTTATCTGTTGATACCAAGTGACTTTTTTGAACACGTAGTAGCTAGCCTTTATGCTGCACTTTGAAATGTCAGTTACCTCCATTTATTGAAGGAAGGAAGAAAGATTAAAATTTAATGTCCTGTCAACAATGAGATCATTACAGACCAAGCACTGGCTCAGATTAGGGAAGGATGGGGAAAGGAAATTGGCTGTGCTTTCTTAAAAAAAAAAAACATCCTGACACTTGCCTTAACTGATTTAGGGAAATTATGGAAAACCAAAATCTGGATGGCCAGACATGGATTTGAAGTGTTTCTCTCCCATATCATAGGTTTATCGATGCAGTTCTATGAAGTAGTTACTGCGACAGTGAAGTCTAGGGAGTCATACCATCCTAAAAATGATTTTCACAATCTGTCTCTGCAGCTCTCTATTATGCTTTGATGCTTTATTAATCAACATATAATATTATATTTTGATACTGTTACCAATACTTTCTGTTTCTGGCATTGGCAAGTCTGCCAACTGGAGTAAAGGAATGCCAAGATTGTAAATTTCTTGCTACAACACAGTAGTCACCAGAGTCTCCACCTAACACAAGTTTCACAAATAATTAGATGAAATTAGGGCATGAACAAGTGCTGTCACTTTCAGTTGTTAATAAGATTGATGCTTGTTAACAGTGTTTGCTTCAGAAACCACATTATTTAAAATAAATTTTATGCAATGTGTGCATCAGATAGAACAGTCAAAACTATGTATTTTGAGATATAATAGAAGCGGACCAGAAAATTGGCAGGACTCTCCACCACTTGCGGATCTGAACACATTGGTAACAATTCCCAACCGTCCACAGTACGAAAATCATGAGCTATCTTGTTGCACCAAGTGCCACTATGATCTGTTTTCTTGTGGATCTCAAATACTTTTGATGTTAAATGCTAGTCCATAAAGCACAAGCAAAGGTAATGGAACAAAGCATGTGTGGAACACACAGCACGCCGTAAACTTGACGCACTATAAGCAGCTGCCACCGTGTGGCAAGCATTGGCACTTTAGCCTCAGCATGCAAAATTTTGCTGCATCATGCGATTTGGTTATCAATAAGTAAGCTTTTCATCAAAAGTAAGAGGAAGAAACCTCACTGATTTTTAAAACAGAGAACTGTATTCATCATTTTAAAGTGTGGAAATGGATTGCAAAATCTGATGAATGTCAATGGGGTTGGGTTGTTTGGGGGAAGAGACCAAACAGCGAGGTCATCGGCCTCAGTGGATTAGGGAAGGAAGTCGGCCGTGCCCTTTCAAAGGAACCATCCTGGCATTTGCCTGGAGCGATTTAGGGAAATCACGGAAAACCTAAATCAGGATGGCCGGACGCAGGATTGAACCGTCGTCCTCCCGAATGCGAGTCCAGTGTGCTAACCACTGCGCCACCTTGTTCGGTATGAATGTCAATGAAATAGTGAGAAATTTTTGTGAATGGCATAGTTGTTTGTACATGTGATATTCATAGCACATTTTTTCCAACTTTCACACAAAAGTAAAGGGTAGTTATATGTTGACAGCTACCTCAAGTTGTCAACGTAACATGCTATTCAGAACTACAAAATGGATAAAATATTATGCAGTCATAAAACATGTTTATTTTAAAATGTGGGCTTATGACCAGATACAAAGTAAATTTAAGAGCGTTCATATGGATGCCAGCACACAAAACCATTCATAACAGAACAAATAAATTTAAAGTTCTTTGAACAAGCATAAAACTGAGTCAGGATGACAAACTGAGGTTCTTTTTGAAGAAAGAATTGATAATCAAGAAAGGACCCATTTATGTTTGGTAATGGTGAAGCAGCAACATTCAAACCCCCCCCCCCCCCCCACACACACACACACACAAATTATTCCCCATGTAATGTTTCTTTGTTTGCTAATTTTAAAAAAATTGCACCAAGCATAAAGGGAAGAAATCTTTCTCATATGGAGAACCTGTATGAGCTGTAAATGGGAACCATAATATTCAAATATCTTCCCTGTTGGAATAAAAAGGACTGCAGTCTTGCTAGGCCAATATATTGTAATCAGTTTAAACAAGTAATAAACTATCTTGGTTTCTGCAACATACCCAGTTGCCCTACAGTTGTAAAGGGGTGGTAGGTGTTACAAGATTGGCAGAACAGTAAAAAAACAGCAAAAACATCCAAAAACAATGTGCATTTAACTGACTCTCCATACTGAAGGTGATTTATCAATAACTGTTAAAATATCATGTCAGTTGCAATTAAAGAGTGAAAATGAAAGCAGGTATTCGGGAGACACCACTTTTTTGTTAATTTTGTCTAACAAATTCACTGCTACGATATATGAAAAGTCATCCAGAATTAAAGACTGTACCCAATTAGAATGTTCCCCCGGAAGCTTCATTTGTGCAGGTACCAAAGATATTATGCTTCAAAGGAGCATCACAGGTTATCTTAAGGAAAGGATGGCAGAACAGGAGATAGCATTCTCAGTATTGACTGAATAGGAATGTCTCCCTGTGCATCAACATCCAATGGTAATGCACACTGCTTAATGTATAGCCCAAAAAAAGTTATGAAAATTTTGGGGATATTTGCAATCAAAGTCTCTCTGTCAAAGGTTTCTACAGGAGCAAATTAAATGTTACACTGTGTAACACTGGAATTGCTAAAAGATCAGTTAGATGAATGGGAGCAGAGTGGCATTTGTCATTCAGACTGACAGCCAGGGAACCACTGGTTCGTCCATAAAGAGATCACCATTTAATTGAAGGTTTTGTCCTCAAAGGGCAGAAGCAGTGATGTGTCAGAAATGTATCTACTGTCGACAAAAACACAGCTATCTTTCTTCTACAAAAACTAAGTTCCTCCACTGTTTTAAAAAAGCCATTTATCATAAAAGTTTGTTCTTTAATCTTTCCTTCATTTGGGGTAGAGAATAAAAATCTAAAGAGGGACAACTGACTGGATCAGACATGTTACTCAAACAGACTTCAATTTGCTTAATGGATTTATCTTCCTCAAAGATTACACACACTTTCCTCTCTGCAGTGCAGTTCTGCAGGTGTTCCTGGATGATTAGAGTTTGTGAGTTAGCAGTGCTGATCAGTTCTCACTTATTGAAACCCAAAGTTCATAAGATCTAAATCTTGTCACTGCAGAGAGATTTCTGGACAGCACTTTCCATTTACCACCACCGACAGGGCTTGTGTACGTTAGAAATGCTATAGAGTTGATGAATATTATCCTTCCTTTGTCCAAACAAAGGAACAGCCATAAATGGATATCTCTATACTGAACTAAAGATAACAATAAAAAATTAAAAAAGACAAAAAAATCAATGTGGCCCACGACAGAAATTTGAGAAACAATATCTGCATATCCATTTTGGATTTCAGAGTAGTAGTCAGAGGCTAAAAGGGACTACTACTCTCTTGAGGATTTCTTTCGTAAGTGGACCCCAGATATTGTCACAAATACGTTCTGCCTACTGGATACTACCACGAGGTCATTCACTTGGGATGTTTATAACCAGTAAGTTCTTTATTACAAGAAATGTCTCTCATACCTGTCAAATGGATGGGTACAGATCAGAAACAGGCAATAAAACTAGCAAAATTGACATGAATATCTGCATAAATAAAGATCATTTCTCTTATGTGCACAAAGTGTATCAGGTACAATACCACCTCAAGAGAATTTACTGTTAGGTGACTACAATACAAAGAACAGTCGAATTTTACAAATCTGCTACTGGATAATGAAGAAAATATACTAAACATACACTGTAAGATTGACTATTCATATACACAGATTAGAAACAATACCGATATGCTGTTAAGGGGAACAATATAATACAATAGTTGTTAATAATGAAATAATTGTAATCCCCCCCTCACCCACCCACCCACACACAAACACAAACACACACACACACGTGGACAGGGGAGGAGGGAAGTGGGGTGTGGGGTGTGGTGTGTGGTGTGTGGTGTGTGGTGTGTGGTGTGTGTGGTGTGTGAGAGAGAGAGAGAGTGAGAGAGAGAGAGAGAGAGAGAGAGAGAGAGAAGTATTCAAAAATGTTATCCTCCTTCTCATGACTTGGATATTCTAAACAAATAATCAAAATATTACCAACCTTTAGGCCTTGTCCCACTCTCTGTGGTTCCTGAAATTTCAGCAGAATACCTGAAACATTAATCATTCATAAATCACTATAACCCTCATTAAGCAATATCCTATACACCTAAAAAATGTTCCATGTGCACAGTTGCATAATAAGTTAAGTTTTAATTCTTTCACAAGACTTTCCAACCTGGTGCAATATCAATCTGCAATCAATAACGAATATTTTAATGTTAATAACAAGACCATTTTGAGCACAATTTTATTGAAACAACTTGTTTAAATAAACAGACAAGAGAAAGAAACACACTTTAAATACTTAAAAAAACTTTGCTTGTGTTTGTATCATCACAGAGGGGCTGACAACCTAACAGTTCTCTCCTGTTAAAGCAGTCATTCATTTGCCATTCATAGTATTTATGAACTGTAAGCTAAGAGAGTGCATGACAAAGGCAAGCAGAGAAAAATTGTCTTTTGAATCATCATCAGAGGATGTTTGATAAATGAAGAAAACATTTTCTTAAAGCACTGGGATGGGGAGGGGGTGGGGGTGTTTCTTGGGAGTTTGTTGTTGAGGGAAATGCTTATGTGGGGGAGAGAAACAGAGGGAAGTGGTGAGTGCAAAGTCTGGATAAGGGAGGTGTAATGTTAAAAAGGCAGGACAGGTAGAAGGCAGATGGAGGGTGAAGGTGGGAAGAGGAGTCCGAATGGGAGGAGTGGATATTTAAGCCAATGAGGTTGGGAGTACAGCAATACTGTATACATGGTGTGCTGCAACTGATGTGCAGCATACTGTGTGCAGATGGAAATTACAGTATTTCTGTCTACAGTAATGATGACTGACACTATATCTGACTAAAAACTCTACCACCCAATTACTGAACATGCTGCACACCACAGCATCAATAATTTCAACAGCTGCTTCAGTACCCATGACATTTAGTTTCCTACCTCCTCCCTTCCCCAACTTAACTATACACATGGTACCCATCATTTCAGCATAACTAATTCTTGCAATCCTTTTGGCTTAAACTCCCCTGGTCCCCTTCACAATCCCTTACTGTTTTCCTTTTTGGTTATATTGTTTTCCACACCACTGATCCTGCATCCAGACCTTTTATTTACCTCACCACCAGCTCTCTTATGACTGCCACCTTTTCCAGTCAACATTTCACTGCAGATATTGAGAGCCATCTGCCTTTCCTCTCATATCTTCCAATAACCTACCCCACCCCACCCCACTCCACTCCCTTACTGCCAGCTACACATTTCGCTCTCCATTTAGTATGTTCCTTTCCTCTACTCTACCACTTCTATCAGACTGAGCAATCACTCAGACAACAAGTGTCCCTATAGGTGTGTACATCTGGGTTTGTGTGTGTGTATGTGTGTGTGGGGGGGGGGGGGGAGGGGGGGCATGCAAGATTCAATTACAAAGATCAGTCACTCTGAAGCTAGTAAAGTCTCTGATGAACAGTGTATAGTAGAAGCAGGTGAACTGAAGGTATTCCACAATGTGCTGAGAAGAGAAGTGAATTCCAGCACCACTTCAAAACATCTAGAACCAACAGACATGCAGGATTACCATGGAAATGGACCACAAAAGAGCCCCTAACTCTGGTTACATGTATAAAATGTAATGTACAAGTGCACACAGTGTTGTGTGACTGAGTAAGACCAAATCCCAGTAGAAACTTGGCATGGTGAGGGGTAGGTGATAGGGGGTGAGGATGGGGTTTGGGGGTGGGGGGAGGGGAGGAGGATGATGGAGAAGGAGAAGAAAGAAGAGCATGTAGTGACGCAACAGTAAATCAATAAATTGTAAAGCAATGTAGATTCACAAAAACAAGGAAACTCAACACTTGGTAACTGTTTAACAGTGCAACCCTGTAGTCCATTTGCACAAGAGAAAGAAGCACTTGATACTAGACTGGGAGAATTAGTTTATTGTGATCACCTGCCCGAAGAACAGAACAGGAGCACTTAATTTTTTTTTTTTCATTTGTGGTGCACAGTTTGGCCTGATAACAAAAGCAGAGTTTAAAGAAGTGAAGTTGATTACAGTTAAAGAGGTACAAATAAAAGGAATTTCAGGTAATATTCACATTGCATGGAATTACCAAACTGTACTTGCAAGCAAACAGTTGTATCATAGCAAAGTAACCTTTACACATTGTAAGATAGGATACTGTCCTGCCCCATGTTGGAATTCTAGTACCAGAGAGCTTCTCAATTCATCATAATAAGTGACCCTGTCAATGGCATGTTTCAAATGTTGGAATTCTAGTACCGGAGGGCTTCTTAATTCATCATAATTAGTAACCCTGTCAATGGCATGTTTCTGTGTGTGTGTGTGTGTGTGTGTGTTGGGGTTTATGGGCGCTCAACATCGAGGTCATCAGCGCCCTGACACACATTAAAAGGAACGAATGTGGACAGACCTAAGAAAACTGAAGCACACACGCAAAGAAAGCAGGAAAAGAAAGAAAATGCTATATAAGAAAGTAAAACCGAAGGAAAGGGAAAACAGTTGGCAGGTCCGCTGGCAAGTCAGCCGCGGCCCGCTGGTCAGAAAATAAAACTCAATCCAATAAAACGTGGCGCACAGTGACCTGGACGCCGCAAGCACCACACATTGGAGGGTCTTCTCGCCGGAGCAGGAAGCCATGCGTCATAAGGCTGTGGCCTATTCGAAGCCGAGTGAGGAGAACCTCGTCCCGTCGATGGGGCTGAAAGGAAGTACACCACACACGCGTTGTGGGCTTGACTAGACAGAGCTTATTGTCAGTCACTTCCAGCCACTCATCCTCCCACCGACACATGTCTCGTGAGCTCAACAGCGAGGTGAGTGCGTGCAAGGGGATAGCACACTGAGATACGTGTGGATCGAGACACGCCTCCTTGGCTGCGAGATCTGCCCTTTCATTCCCAGCAATGCCGACATGCCCCAGAACCCAGCAGAAAGCTACAACCTTCCCCAGTCGCTGTAGTCGGAGGAGGGCATCCTGGATGGTCTGGACTACTTTATCTGCCGGATACAAATGGTGAAATGATTGAAGGGCACTGAGTGAATCAGAACAGACAAGAAATTTAGGAGAGGAAGAATGTCTCATCTGCTCCAGCACCCACAAGATCACAGACAATTCTGCATCAAAGACAGTAAAAGTCGGAGGCAGTCGGACCTTGAGGACACGATCCGGAAAAACAACTGAGCAACCAACAGAATCCCCTTGTTTCGACCCATCCATAAAAACAGTTACATAGTCGTGGTGCTCAGATAAAATAGCAGAAAATGCTGCGTTAAAAACGGTGGCAGGAGTGCAATCTCTCTTGTACTGCAATAAATCGAAAATCACTCCGGGCCTCTTCAGTAACCAGGGTGGCAGGCGGTTAAAACCCTGGATTTGGGGTTGTACAGACTCCACACCGAGCGACTCTAGCACACGTTGCACACGGATCCCAAATGGCAACGTAGCCCAGGGACGGTGGGAAAAAAGGCGATCCAGAGGTGGATGGGCAACAAGGCGGTGAGCAGGCGAGCTGGGAGCTGCAAGAAACTTACAAGCATGGCGCACCAGCAGGAGCTGCCGCCGGATGGTAAGTGGCGGTTCGCCAGCCTCAGCACAGAGGCTGGGTATGGGACTGGTCCGATAAGCAACCGTGGCCAGTCGAATCCCAGCATGGTGGACAGCGTCAAGGATCTGCAAATAAGACGGCCTTGATGACCCATATACTGTGCACCCATAGTCCAGCCGTGAACGCACAAAAGCCCGATAAAACTGAAGGAGACACGCCCTGTCCGCTCCCCAAGATCTGTGGCTGAGGCACTTGAGGATGTTCAGTGCCTTCAGGGTTCTGGCTTTCAAGTCACGTAGGTGTGGCAGCCATGACAACCTGGAGTCAAAAATTAGGCCCAGAAACCGCACTGTGTCTCTAAAATGTAGGAAAGCATCCCCCATATGCAAGGCAGGCAAAGTAAAAAGACGACGAGAACGATTAAAATGAACACAAACACACTTATCGGCAGAAAACCGAAAACCTGTCTTTGCAGCCCACTCCTCTAACCGCCGCACTGTGAGCTGCAACTGACGGCTCACGGTTGCAACACCGGAGGAGGAACAGAAAACAGCAAAGTCGTCCACAAACAAGGAGCACTGTACTGGACTCCTCACTGTAGACGTTATACTGTTGATGGCTATGGCAAAGAGGGTAACGCTTAAAACACTGCCCTGGGGGACACCATTCTCTTGCTCAAAGCGATCAGACAGTGTGTTACCAACGCGGGTCTGAAAAAACCGCCGAGACAGGAAAGACCGAATGAAAATGGGGAGGCGGCCACGAAAGCCCCATTGATGCAGTTGTCCAAGAATACAGTGTCTCCAAGTAGTATCATATGCCTTACTGATATCAAAGAAGATACCAATACAGTGATGCTGACGGAGGAAAGCCTGCTGAATAGCCGCCTCTAGGAGGGTCAGGTTGTCGACCGTGGACCGAAATTTTCGGAATCCACACTGAAAGCGGCTAAGGAGCTGTCTAGTCTCTAACAGCCAGACCAGACGACGGTTAACCCTCCGTTCCAGGGTCTTTCCGACACAGCTTGTCAAGGCGATACTACGATAACTACTGGGACATGTGCGGTCCTTTCCTGGTTTGAGGAGAGGGATGAGGATTGCCTCCCTCCACGAGGTGGGGAACACTCCTGTCTGCCATATCAGATTAAAACATTCGAGGAGGATTTCCTTTGACGCCGCTGGCAGATGTCGAAGCATGGAGTACCGGATGCGGTCGTAACCTGGTGCAGTGTCAGAAGTCGCAGTAAGTGCCGATTCAAGTTCCCACATGGAGAAAGGGGAGTTGTAGGCCTCAGAACTGTTCGACCGAAAGTCCAACTTCGCTCGTTCGACAGTCGCACGGTAGCGACGAAATGGCATGTTTCAAATGAGGGAATGTAACCTGCCATTACAAACAGAATGCAGGATCTCACAGATGTTTGGAGTTGTACAATATATGGACAATGGCTGTAAAACAAATGCTGGGATGCACTGCTGACACAAGCTGGAATCACAGTTACACATTGAAGTGCCTAATGCAAGCTGAAAGAGTTATACATGAAGTACTCTCAAGAGAAAGCACATGAAGACAGCAAAAAATAATATACAACTATGCAATGCAGGCCCAGAGCTAAGCATGAAACAGTGACAATATAAACAAGCACACCAGTACCTGCTGCACACACTAAAACACGCAGAGGATTATCCACAGCAACAACAATGTGGCTTCATGCAGAAAAATCTTTTAGAATCAACATCATGAACTCTACCTGCAGAGAAAGAGTAGAACAAAAGTGTGAAATACACCCAGGACTGTACTTGCCAGAAGAAACAGCATGTCTTGTTAATGGAGAAATATCACTATGGCTCTACATAGTGGGAGATGGATAGGGACCTTACTGCTTAAATATGGATGCAAGAAGAATTGGCTGCTGTTGAGAGACAGCTAGAAGCTACACTGGCTATCATGCACACACTACAGACTTTAGGCTGATGGCCTGAATTGCACCAACTTCGGGCCACCTTTTGTGCTGACAGAATTCCCTGATGTCTTTGTGCCTTCTGATATGCATATCCTGACCAGTTAGTCCTCAATCTGGATGAATGGTAAACAGTTGTGAGTTCCTTATGCTCTGGGCAGAAAGCAAAAGTGCATACTGGCTACACAGCTGTCCTCTACACTTTAGTGACAGATACAAGGTGCTACCCACAGTTGACACCAGATCTGAACCTGCAAAGAAATCTTTGTCTGCTAAGCCTGTGACTGCACTGCCTGCAAAGCCCTGACAAGCAGTGATGGTGGGTATGCTGGTCATTGGGAGCTCTAAAATTGGGGGACTAATGTGTCCTTTCAGGGAAATAGCTGTAAGGTTAGAAAAGAAGGTCAATACACAATTTGTGTTTTTATTTGAGAGGGGTGTGTGTATCTGTGATGTGGAGAAAGCTCCGTTAACATTTACTGAACACATCAGGTGCAGCCAGCTTCAAACTGCAGCTCATGTTGGTAGGAATTACATCTGCCACCTGTGTTCACATGCCATCCTCTATTGCTCTACATTGCTAGATGAACTGATGACTCCAGAAAGCATTGCTTTGCAGCAGTGTATCCAGAAGCAATTGCAGTCCCCCTTTTTTGGAGCCCATTGGAGGGCTTGAAAGAGAGGCACAGTTAATTCTGTAATTATTTCTGATGTAGGTTTCTTTATGCTTTCAGATGGAGCATAGGAGCGCCCCTCTCAACAAATCAGGTTTGTACTGCATGCAGTAAATAGGTATTTGGGTGGTAGAGTATGTGTGGCATGTATATGGGAAATTTTTTGGTTGGAGGATCCTCTCCATAGGCTTGTTGATGAATTATATGCCTAATTAGAGGGAGGAATAGTTCACCCACATTAATAACAAATAAAGGGCAATCACCCACATAGGCTTGACACTAGCACTGCCATGGCATGTATGTAATTCTGTACAGAACTCTATACTACTCTATACTACCTAATGTTGTTATTAGGATTCCAAATGTGAAATATTCTGTGTGAAGATAAGCATACAGCCAAGTCTAAAATGGTAACTGGATGCTTTTATAGACCATATGTCTTCAGAGACAATATTCTCAGAAAAACTTGGAAAATATTGTGCATAGATTTCCTGATAGTGTTATAGTGATGGGGACAGATTTCAATTAGCCACCTCTACAATGGGAGACTAATATGATTAAAACAGATGTTAGGCACAGGAATTTGTGAGACTGTCCTGAATGTTCTTTCTGAAAATCACTTTTCACAGTTAGAGAACCAACTCCATGGTAGCAACATCCAAGATCTCTTGGTAACTAAGACAGCCCAACTTTTTAATTTCATTAAAGTAGGGAAGGAAATCAGTGACCATGAAGATTACCAGAGCAGTCAAGACCAAACACTCTTGAATGTGGATAAAAATGTGGAGCACAAATGGATAAAACTCCAAAGTACTGTACAATATGCTATAGACATGCATGTGCCAAACAAGGTTGTGAAGGAGGGAAAAAGACATCTTAGGAAATTGCTACAAAAGCAAAGAGAGCTTCATCATAGATTTCAATGAAGTAATAATAGCATTGCTGACAAAGAACAACTAAAAAAAAGTTGAAATGAGTCAAAAGAGACCAATGCAAGAAGCATTTAATGAATGTGACAGGAAAATTTCTTAGGAAGTACAATCACTGAATACCTGCGTTGACAATTTTGTCAGTTCATTGACTATTCAACAAGAAATTCCTGAAAAGCCAGTGCGTTACAAGAAGCAGTAAATTGATAAAAAAGCATCTACACAGGCTCTCAGTAATTGTACTGTCACTGAAATGGAGAGAGAATCAAAATACTGAACTTTTCCAATATTGTAAAACAGTTCCCCTTTTCAATCATTGCACAAATGCTGAAATGTCAGATATTTACATAAATGACTGCAGAATAGAAAATAAACTAGAATCACTCAACAGAGTAAAGGCAGCTGACCCCAATGTGATATCTATACAATTATATATAGATTATGTAAAAGAACTGGCTTCCCTTCTAGTAGCTGTTCACTGTAAGCTGCTGGAGCAATGAAGCATTCTGAGCAATTAGAAAAACATGCAGCTCATTCCTGTTTTCAAAATGGGTTACTGGAAATATCCACTTAATTATAGATCTATATGACTGATGTCAATCAGTTGTGGCATTACGAAACTAATTTAATAGTGCCATATGACTGCCTTACAGAACAAAAATTTAGTCTGTAGAAATGAACACAGATCCTGCAGTCAGCTCTGTTCATTTATGAGATACAGACTGCAGACATAACATACTAAAATTACTTTGTGAGAGTTACTAGTAGAACAAGAGTACACAATCAAATATGCAAATAATACTCATTTTTGTTAGTAAATCTGGGCATGTATTTGACAAACGATCTAATACTGATTGACATTCTACTACTGCTCACTGAATATGGAAATCAATTCATCAACTTTCAGTATATGTACACCACTGGGGACCTATACCACAACAGAATGCTGACATAATAGTCTATGTTCTAGTGGTAAGAATTATTCTGAGATATGAAATACCCTCCACAATGTCCCATGAGAAAGGAAGTTATTTCCTCAACAAAACCACGTATACCACATTTTAATGACTACATGGGAACAGAATACATTTACAAACACAATGTGCAGTAAGGAATGGATCACTTGAAGGAACACATCGAGCACATGTCAAATTCCCACTGAGTTCAAACCATTCTATTTTAAATACTGCTTTTGTGCTCAATATTACATAGTGTACTACCTGAAAGTGCACATCTCAAGAGTCATTCTACAGATGAAAATGCAACCCTTCAATAGAATTGCAGACAAAACCTACTGAACAGCAATTCAGATATCATAGCTACACCAGATAACTAAAGAACCAACTGCATTGCTTACACCAGTTAGCACATGAGCACTTTCAAGACAGCAATATTTTGAATGAAGAGCAGTATGAAGGAGGTAAACTCACAAAGTTATCCATGACAATCATTTTTGCAAATATGCTGCTCAAAATTACCCAACAGGATAACATATGGGGCACAACTGCAACCAGAAGGTTATCCACCTTTGCCACAGTTTACAGTCACAGCTGGACAGTAAAGTAATTTGTATGTGATACCTGAAGAATGAGAATCTCTCCATTATGTGAAGAACAATGTCACTCCATGCTGTTCATTGACACAAGAAAGCTATGCCCGTGTAGTTGATTTTAAGGCTATGGAACTAGAGTCTGCCTGCAGATGGAAGACTGACTGACTCAAAAACCAATAAATATCATTGCCATATATGGACAACTGAAACAGCTGGAGAGCAATCTCACTTTGACAAACTGAGATCTAGTAGCACCATGTGGCAGATCTGACACTTTCCGCATACTGCCTAGAGGAGCTCACATCAACAGCACTGTCAGTTTTCAGCAGGAGCAGCAGTACCACTACTGGACAACACTGAAGCTTTCCTGTGCACTGCAGTCACCAGGGTCTTGCTTACACAATACCACATCTAGTAACCACCTAATGTTGACATTGCTCCTGCACCACCCACTGGTGTACAGGAAAGAGTTCACCCACAGGACATATGCCACAACCACCAGCATATCAGAAAGACATTGCAAATTATGAGCTCACTGTGCCTGTGTCTAAGAATGCTGTTGAGTGTCATCAACAAGACAATGGAAGAACAGCAATGTCAAGAAAACTTCACCAAGCAAAAAGGAGCCCAAGATGTGAAAATGCATTATTAGACAATAATACTTACCATACCATCAGAAGCCGGCCGGAGTGGCCAAGCGGTTCTAGGCGCTACGGTCGCAGGTTCGAATCCTGCATCGGGCATGGATGTGTGTGTTGTCCTTAGGTTAGTTAGGTTTAAGTAGTTTTAAGTTCTAGGGGTCTTATGACCTCAGCAGTTGAGTCCCATAGTGCTCAGAGCCATTTGAACCATACCGTCAGAGCAATAAAGCCACTACCTCTTACTTGTCTTTTGGCATTGCCTGCAAGTCAACTTTTGAGTCTCTCAGTCTCTCACACTCACTTCCTTTACCTTTCCCCATTATACATTTTATGTACTTGCATAATTTTACAGTGCAAATGAGTGTTTATGCTATCACCCTGAGTAGTAATTAAACCTTTGTTCCTCCCTTTCAGAAATCTGTGTGGACCACTAATGCAAGGTGTAATTAATCAGGTGTTAGCAACAGAGTGTTGAAAATTTTCCAATACAGTGGTGTGCACATCAAGACAGCAAGTGGTGAGGCAATGCACAGTGGCAAGGATCAGTGTACCACATGACACTCCAGTCGACAGCACCATTCTGCCACATCAGCCTGTATCGTGCACTTCCATGTGCACATAGATCTTTTATTGTTGATTTTGGTACAAGCCTGAGTATGGCGAGTCTGCATCTGTATCTCAGTGGCTAATGTGTCTGGCGGCTATACTAAGGATCTGGGCTCAATTCCAAGTACTGTCATGGATTTTTACTTGGTGGGGGAGCACTGGTACAGGGTGCACTCAGCCTTGTGAGGCCAATTGAGGAGCTACTTGAATGAGAAGTAACAGCTCCAAGGTCAAGGAAGCTGACAACAGCTGGGAGAGTGGTGTGCTGACCCCCACACTGCTCCATACCACATCCGGAGGATGACACGGCAGTCAGTTGGTCCCAACTGGTCCATCAGGGCCACAGTACAGAGCTTTGCTTTTTCTTCTGCTTTTGCATATGGTGATGTTACTTAGCCATTACAGTGTTCATTATGGGTGGCCTTAAGCAAACATGACAAGTATTATGGTAATAAATGATGTAGTTTTATGAGTACATAAATTCTACAAAAGAAAGTCAGAAGCAGTATCAGTGGCCCAGTACAGCACTTACCCCAGTGCTGCCAGTTGCCATGGTGGGCAACAGCTGAAGCATGTGCAGTAGGACACAGACAAAGTGCACACAGACAACACTGCAAAGTATTCTCCACCTCTCTCTATGTAGAATGCATCACAGAGCACCCTTCTTATGTGAACATCACTATAATGGTTGCCTGTACTGAATGCTAAAATTATCCTCCTCTCTGCAGTCTTACTTTTCGATTTCTTGCTGAAAGTTTGATGTCCTCTACACCTGCATCTATCTGAGGCTCATCCATTTCCAACTGCAGGAAAAGGTGAAACTTATTTTTCCACATTTACCACAAAGCTGTAAGAAGAAGTCCTATGTCTACACCTTCTACTGCCTGTTATCACTTCCCACCTCTGTTTAACCTTCAGTCTCTTTAACATACCCAGATCTTTCCTACTCATACCTAGTTCAATCTGAAGGTCAACAGCTCTCCCTCCTGTTCCATTTTCTTCCTATCTCTATCGTAAAATTGTTGAAGAGCCTCATTCACTTCCCCAGCTCCCATGTTACTACAGTCACCCCACTGGAAAAAAAAAACTAAAGCATCCATTACACCATACTCTGGAAATTATAATTCCACCAGAAGTGCAGCGGTTTCCAGTCATGAGAAATAGTGATTTTAGAAGAATACATTAATTACATTAATGAGAAATAGTTGCACATGCTTACAAAAATTTGGTCTTTATGCAATTCCATGGAAACAGATACTTGTATAGATTTGCTGATCCAAACAAAACAAAATTTACAATTCCATTTACAGAGGCAAAAGAAACAAAAATAGAACCATAATGCAAGTTTACAATCTTATCACATTTTCTCAAATAATATGTAACTGGTAAAAGTATATAATATCTTTTGATAACATTACTTATACTGTCCGAGGCATGCACTGTTCTTTCAACAGAAATGATATCATATTACCCATATGAAAAAGGACCTACATAATAGTCTCCTACACAAAGCTTAATTCTCAGTCTCAAGCAACAAATTGTTCTTTGTTTGAAAGAAAGTGGAAGGCTGTATCAGTTTTAAATATAGACTTTCAATAATCATGATTGAAATTGCGTGTCAAAAAGTGGACATGCTATTTTCTAGGATGACATCCACTTTTCTATCACATTTTTTTTTTCTTGCATTACTTCACACAGCCTGAATTACACATCTACCCATGAAACATATGGTACCAAACTACTGGCAGAATCTTTACTCGGCATAACTCATTCAGTCCACGGATTTTCTTCTGTTGAGTAACTGAAGCGTTAAGTTTTGTTGTTTCAACATAGATTTAATCACAATATCTTATTTCAGATTTCTCTTTGAAATTACATCCAGTGTAAATGTCACTCACCTCTCATCTTTGGAGTTGTCTACTTGCTTCACTGCTTCTTTGAGTTCAACAAGGGCCAAGTATGCAAATGTAAACTTTCCAACAGTCTCTCGTGGATCAATACAAGGGAAGTACCAATCAACTTCTCCATCATCTTCAGCAATATAAAGGCCATAGTAAGCAACATTGTCCCTGTTAAGAGGAAAAGTATTAATTTCCTGCAAATAGTTTACATTAATCTCTATTTAAATTACTACCAACCTCCTTCATGTCATAATCTGTAATACAGGTTACATTACAGGTGCACCTATACATACATCTTTACTCCGCAAGCCACCTTATTGTATGCGGTGGAGTGCACTTTGTGTAACAACAGCACTTCCCCATTTAATGTTCCAGTTGCAAATGGTGTGCAGAAAGAATGACTATTGGTTAGCCTCTGTGTGAGCTCAACTCTCTCTAATTTTTAACTTCATGGTCCTTTCATGAGACGTGTACGAGAAGGCAATATATTGGTTGATTCTACTAGGGATGGAAACTCCACAGACTTTAAAAATAAACTATGCTCCAATGCACAACACCCTCTTTTGTAATCTCTGCCACTAGAGTTGGATTACTATCGTCTGTGACACTTTTTAGTTTACTAGATGAACCTGAGGAGAGATGCATTGCTCTCCTATGGATCTCCTCTATCATATCTAGTAATAAATTTTTAACTATCACTCCCACAAAAAAATTAGGTTATGTAATTAATTTTTAGTTTGTTCATAGGTACATATATCCAGTCTTGGTAATCACTGGAATTCCTGTATCACAGTACCATACCAAGCCACAACAAGAGCCGAAGCAAAATAGTGCAGACCAGTGATGAAGTGCAGTATCATACAATATTTTGTTTTCTACATCCTAAAGGGAACAATGCTCCAACAACCCATTCTGAGTTGGTAGAACTGTATGACAACAAAGCACAATCATATGACACAGTGGTTTGGTGGCATAAACACTTCTAGTGTGGTCAAACAAGTTCATTCGTTTGTTTGTTCATTCATTCATTCATTCATCAGCTGGAGGGTTCAGGGACCAAACAGCAGAGTCATCAGCCTCTCAGTCAAGAGGTAGTTAATCTAGTGCCAGTGATGACCATCAGAAATGTGATCAGATAATGAAAGTATGTTTGAGTGGCAAAATCAAGGCACCGAAGGCAACAGTGATGCCCAAGCTGAGAAATAATTTAAGAAGTAAAAATGTATGGACTGGGTCAGGAACAGCAGACAAGGGGCCTCCATGGCTCATCTGTGTCAAGAGAAATCCCAACCGTATCCAACCACCTCACCAACCTGGTTAAGAGCAATGACAGTTACAGAGTAAAGAATGCCTTTTAGTGGTAATGGACATCACTTGACCTATCAATAATAAAACAAAGTGAGAGAAACTGTCAAGGCAGCCAGTGAGTGGGAACAGGTGAGTGATCCCTGCAACTCTGTATGCAACAGGAGCCATCTTTCTCACAACTATTCCACCCCCAATCCATTATAGTCAAGACATTGAAGAAGGGAACACAACACACTATTCAACTAACTGCTACCACTAAAATGGGAAACAGGCTGTGGCAGAAGGTGATACAAGAGTAACAAGGAGATGACAAAGACAGCTGGCAAAAAGAGGTAGGATCAAGGGACCAAAAAAACTGGGACTGCACAATAATGTCCAAGCAGTGGGTACCAAAGTAGAGTTCTGGATCAAGATGGACCGAGGTATGACAGAAATGCATGACTCGTGTTTTTGCAGGGGAGAAATGGAAACCACAGGAAAGATTCCAATTGCAGGCCCTCTGGATGGCATATCAGAGCTGGCCTTCAGTCAAGACTACAGAGTGAGAGCTTTATCCAATGCAAAAGTTGCCAACATGTAGCGTGAGGGTAACCAGTAGCCCATTGAGGGCAATGAGGAAGAGTGTAACAACTCAGCATGGAGCACTGCACGATACCATTCTCTCGGATCCATGAGGAGCTGAGTGTAGTACCAACTCTAATCCAAAACAACCACTATGAAAAAAAACTGATGAATAAAAATTGGTAGGCAGCCTTGAAACCCCAGTCATGACAGGTAAGCTAAATGTGATGGTACCAAGTGGTGCTGTATGCCTTATGTAGGTCAAAACAGCTGTCGGATTGCAGTTTCAATCCTAACCAGATGGTCAGTTGGCATTATCCCTCCCGGAAATCACCATGATAGGCGGAGGAAAGGTCCCAAGATTCAAAGTAAGGAAGATTAGGATTTAATGTCCAGTTGTAAATGGGATCATTAGAGACTGAGTATTAGCTCAGATTGTTTTCTTAAGGACGGAGAAGGAACCTTTCCAAGGAACTCTCCTGTCATTTGCCTGGTGTGATTCAGGGAAATCCCAGAAAACCTAAATCTGGATGGCCAGAGACAGATAGATTCAAGGACCTACCACAACCGATAAGTGACCTTCCTTTCAAGCAGTTTTCAGGGCACACTGGTGTGGCTAATCAATCAGTAGCTTTAAATGGAATGGACACAGGGTTTTTGCTAGGTTTAAAGATTGGGATGATAATACTATCTTGCCAATGCAAAAAAAAAAAGACACCTATAAACTCCTTTGAACTTATTGTTTATGTATTCGAAAGGTAACCAGTTAAGAAGAGTATGCCAGCATTGTTGCAAAGTGGGTCACAAGGCGTTCACCAAGATCAAAAACATCAGTAAAAAAAACAATCTAAAGGAAAAGACTTGGAACAGTTGCTGACCTCTAATGGCCCATAAGACTACAAAATTTTGTCTGCATCTGGGATGAAGAGGTGTACATTCCCAGGGAGGTGACACAGTATTCCTCCTTTCTGCATTTAATTAGATGTTGAGTCTTACTGTGAATTCTCTTGAAAGTGAGCAGGGGAGTCCGTGAAGGATATCTCCTGAGATATTGCACAGCTCTTCAGCAATCCCAAATAGCTGTTTCCATGTCTCTGGTCCATTTTACAACCAGGCGCAACACATTTTTTAGCACGTACTGTGTGAATTACTTCACAGATGATGACAACACCTGAGCACTAGCTGTCATTCATATTACAATGACCCTGCAGCAACCAGAGACACAGGGTGTCACATCAGCATTGCGTCATTGTTGTGGAACTATTGCCAGCTGCAGCCAAACAAATGGTCTCTGAGGTGTCATTTAGACATGCACATCGAGCCACATGGGCACTGACCCAACAGCCACAGTAATCAGATGGCAACCACACACTGTCCAATTGTGCCGACGGTTGAACCCTCCATCTGTCCAGCACCCGCTGGGCAGCCACCATTCATCGTCAGCTGTCACTCTTACCTGATGGTTCATAACTTTAACCTGCCCCAGTGCTTTGGCCACAGACTGCAGCACAAGGTGAGTTGAGAGCCCTTGACCACCAGTCATTTCTGCTGCTGCTGATTCAGCTCCAGCTCAGCTAAGGGCAGTAGTGTATCAGCTACCACCAAGCCCAGGACTGCGAAGTGTCACAGTGCAACCTCACTTTACATGACCCAGAGAGGGAGAGCTGAACATGCCTACAGGACATGGTCACTTATTCTTCTCTGGTAAACATATTTGAAATATTATAAGAAAAGTACAACCAATCTTTTGGCACCTTTCTCACTCATTCCTGTTTCCTACGACTGCCATTTGAACCCAAAATGCCTGGGTAGGGAGCAGTGGACACGATCATGACACAGAAAAATGGCTCACCACCTCACCAGTATGGTTGTAAAACCCAACATCTCTACAGCTGCTTTCTGTGTGGAATGCACACACGACCTATTATGAGGGGTCCACAATTCTCCACTTGACAGTACAGCTCAAGAAATCTGTAGAAAAGATTGTCTGTGAATTATTTGAACCATTGGTCTAAATCCTGAACTTGGCTCCAAACCAGGGGACCACAATCTGCAATGACTGCCACTTTACATCGTAGCCAGATATGAAAAGCAAAAAAATCCAAGAAGTAGCAGCACCATGTCCTGCTATGGCTACCTTGGTCGATCCACCAAAGAGATTAACAACAACAACAAAACACTAGCCACAGCACTACGACTGTACTCACGCAGGTGCAGACACTATGCGTGGCCTTATTTAAATGAGCACACAGACCACTGCAGTCAGTTCATCTCGCTTCTCTGTGCTATGCTGTTACCCATGCCAACGATCGGAAGTTATGACTGCACTTTGAATTCTGTACTAACATTTTGGTATAGTCTATCATTCACTGCCTACACTTGGCCAAATTAACTGGACACTGTTTATTGGAATGGACTTTGGCTTGTGAATTGAACTTCTATTTTCATGGTGTTTGTGCAATAAACATGTCAGTGAATGCGTCTATGTTCTTTCAGCCATAACAAGACAGTTCTGGGAACAAAGATGCAAACCACTACCTCAGCTTCCACCCTGCATGAAAGGTCAGCTGTCTTCATCAGTGTAGTGAGCTATTGTAGAAACTATAGAATGGGCTCTGAATATGGGCAGCAGATATCATATGAGCTGAAATGAGCTGGTTGCACCCAGTGAGCTCCATAACTGTTTCCACATCTCTGATTAGACTGCATGGCAAGCACACAAAGTTGATACTGGCCAACTGTCCTGACCTGCCTTTTATTTTCCCAGTGGTCCCCAACAACAACCCAATGCTGAACTTTCCAATGACCAGCAAACCCAACCTTTGTGCCTGTCCAGACCTTTCAGGAAGATCAGCCCCAGACCCAAAACACAAGATCACAATATGTATCACCCTGGTTCAGAAGTTTTTTCAATAATAAGCAGGCTATGGAACCTGTTAGAGTGGAAAATTATGCAATCAGTGTCACTTTCACTGTCTGTCCACAGATTTACAACTCCATCACAACTCTTAATTCACACTCTGGTGTATGTGTGACTGGCAAGGTTGAGTGTACTGGAAGGTGCTGCAAATATCAGAGATCTCAAGGGCATTCCCCTTACCCCCATACACAAGAAGTGCACTCCCTGTCCATCTTTAACCTACATTTCATCTACACAAGGAATATAACATTAACCAAAATAGTGTCTAGGTATAATCTACATACTGCTGCAACACTGTTTCTGGCTATCGCTGTGCAACAAAATCAGCTCATGTGACACTAATCATTGAAAAATACTTTGAAAAACCTTAATAAACACTATTCAAGACAGACAAATATACAGGTACCGTGCATTTCTTCATAGAAGTACATAAAAAAGGACTTAACACGGTGTATAAAGAAACACTGCTATGGCAGCTGGAGGTTACTCTTGCCTTGAATGCTTGAGCTCTAAGAGAAAATGTTGAAACATTATCTGCTCTGAAGCACCATTTGGCATTAAGATACAAAGTCAGACACCTAAGTCTATTTGAACATAGCATGCTACCTGCACAACTAAAAAAATTGCTGGCATAAGGTTCTGTAAAACAATTTGCAATGCAAAATTAACGTTCTACATCTGTTAATGTACGACATACTTCAGCTTGTTCATGCCATATTCTTGCGTCACTTTCCAGCATATCAGCCCAATAAGGTCTTGCACTTTTGCATTTGCCAGTACAACAACATGCATTGGATAATTCCTTTGCTCTTCTGGTAACATAGTTAAAAAGATACCATACGATCTTTTGGACATCCCAACCTGAGCCTGCAGAGAGAAAAATGAGATATTATTAATAGACACTCAGGACTTGGGACTGACAAAAAAGGCAATAATTTAATTTCACACCGAAAACATTATGAAAACACATCAAATTAGTCACATTGGCAAAACATTTTCAAACAATTACACTCACACAGACTAATCTAGAAGCCAAAAAGAAAAATGTCTATAGAAAAGTACATTAACCAGTATCAGTAATGTGTTTGTTCCAGGATGATTTTATAATGATAAAAGATCTGTCAGCTTAATACAAGGAAAGCATCATTAGGTGAGAGGGGTCATTGTTCTTGTGACAGTTGCATTAAGTGCAAGGTACATTTTGAAATCAGGTACTGGATTTTTACTGCACCATATTAGTTTCTCACATTTAACCAACTCTTGTCACGCATTGCACTGCAATTCAGCATAAAAGGCCTGTAAAATATGTACTCTTGCAATGAATAAAAAGGATGTATTCTGGATGTACAGTTGACACATCCACTCTGTAGTCTATTTCAATATTTTTTAACGTATGTATATTTGCTGGTGCTAATTACAATTTTTATTTAATCTATGTTATGCACGAGAGATTTCCAGAAATTATTCCCACTATCAAGTGTTTTTCTTATAGTATCATCTCATCTTATGTGTCATATGTATCAGGTGCTGCACCATTGTGGTAGATTTACCTTAGCGTAAACGTACAAAAATTTTATCGTTACTGATGTATCTTGTTCAATACATGATAGCAAATGTGAAAATTCTGCGAGTCTACTTATGCACAGTGCAAGTTAAGGCACAAGTGACATAAGCTGCAGGTTGGAAAGCCATAACTAAGATTTCTAGACAAGACTTATCATAATTAACAGCGGCCATTTGGAGTGCAAAGTTCAGAGGAGCACCCTGAGCACTCAAGTGCAAGACTTTTATACAGTGCTTATCAAAATTACTAGCAAAAACTGGCATGGCTGAAAATGTATGAGGGAAAATAGGGGAGGATGCCACATGGTAGTCATTTCTGTGCAAAACTGTTCAACTGGCCCTGCTTATACAGAACTCGCAAAAGCTATTCCTCATTTACAGAGTACACTTAAAACATCTGTAACTAGAATCACTTTCAAATTTGCCAGTATTATAGTTTTAAGATGTCAGTTTCATTGCTTTCTTAAAAGAAGTGATGAAACAATAGTATTTAACAAACCAACTCCCAATTGCCTCCTGGTCTCAACCTTCGTTAGTCATTATCCTTACCCATCCAGCCCCTTCACTGTTCCTATTCCAGCACTACACAGCCCTCTATTCCACCAATGCACCCAGTCTTTTTACTTCTCTCCCTTTCTGCTACCCCCCCCCCCTCTCTCTCTCTCTCTCTCTCTCTCTCTCTCTCTCTCTCTCTCTCTCTCTCTCTCTCTCTCTCTCTCTCTCTCTCTCTCTCCCCCCCTCCTCTGCCCCTTGTCTAACCTCCCGACTGCATCTAGCTGCCCCACTCTCCAACTCATCCCTGCACAATCCCAGCAGCACTTTACCGCCCCCACCCCTATCCTGCTATACATCGCCCTCCTCACCCCAGCCTCCTCCTTATACCCACACAGTTGCCTCTCCCATAATGCCCTGCAGCTCGCAGTCTGGCTCCAACTGCCAGAGACTGGTCATGTCTGTGTGTGTGTGTGTGTGTGTGTGTGTGTGTGTGTGTGTGTGTGTGTGTGTGCATGTTGTCTAATATTGACAAAGGCCTTGTTGGCTGAAAGCTAATAGTATGACAGTCTTTTCATTATATTGTTACAACTACATAAGGAAAATACACACTACTAAGAAGGAGAGTTTACAGTCTTTTAAATTTATCTGTCTAATTGTTTACACAAAAAATGCTAATTTCAACAAAACTAGATGCTATGTTTTTCGAAGTCTCAGGCCCAAATGGTATTCTATGAATCCTACACACTCCTCCCTCAACGTTTACCCTTCTAGTGTCATATTTCAATAACACAATGTTTACCCACAGCTGACCTGAATTTTCAAGCCTTCTCAACAAGAAGACAGACTGTATGGTAAGGATACATAACTCATCCACCAGCAGTCAACCTAGCAGACAGGTAAAATCTCTAACTTGGTCCATAACATTCAAAAACTTACAGCAGCTCACAAATACTAAAGGAAATACTGACTGTGATAATGATGTTTCTCACGATGAGACATCCACAAGTGTTTAAATATCATTCATGATTGATAACACCCACTACAATTGTAATAAATTTTTATTTTCCATAAAAGGAAAGCACAACCAGGTGCATAGAATGTCCATAAGAGTCAACTAACACAGATTAATACAGCAATTCTCTGGTACATGGCTTGTAAGAAGAAAATCCATCTCATATAATCCTCAGCCAGATGGAAAACCTTTTGAAGAACAGGGCAATGATCCAGGCTTAAGGGTGTGACTAATAAGCTTCAGCATAAAGCGAGGTGGCCAGACTAACACAGTGTACTGCATACATGCCCATTTAGTACTATACCACCCACACACCAGTGTTAAAATGTGCAAATAATGTGGCTCACCTTCAAACCCTTCAGCACCATTTAAGTTTCATAACAGTTTCAAGAGCCCTTCCATGGTGTTGCAGGTTTCACCAACAGCAATTTACACTGAGGTGACAAAAAAAAAAAAAGTCATGGGATACTTCTTGTATCATGTTGGACTTCCTTTTGCCTGACACAGTGCAGCAACTTGATGTGGCATGGATTCAAAAAGTCGTTAGAAGTACCCTGCACAATACTGAGCCATGCTTCTTCTATACCCATCCACAGTTACAAAAGTGTCGCTGGTGCAGGATTTTGTGCACAAATTGACCTCTCAATTCAATGGGATTCACGTTGGGCAATCTGGGTGGCCAAATCATTTGCTTGAATTGTCCTGAATGTTCTTCAAACCAATCGCAAACAATTGTGACCCGGTGATGTGACACATTGTCATCCATAAAAATTTCATTGTTGTTTGGGAACATGAAATCCACCAATGGTTCCAAATGGTCTCCAAATATCCAGACTTAACCATTTCCTGTCAATGATTAGTTCAGTTGGACAACAGGACCCAATCCATTCCATATCAACACAGCCCACATCATTATGGAGCCACAGTGACTTGTTGACAATCTGGTTCCATGGCTTCATGGGGCCTGTGCTACACTAATCCTACTGTCAGCTCTTATCAACAGAAATTGGGACTTATCTGATCAGGCAATGGTTTTCTATTTGTCTAGTTTCCAACCAATATGGTAATGAGCCCACGAGAGGTCATGCAGGTGATGTCATGCTGTAAGCAAAAGCACTTGTGTAGGTCCTCAGTTGCCAAGTCCATTAATGCCAAATTTCACTGCAATGTCTGAACAGACACGTTTGTCATATGTCCCATATTGATTCCTGCAATTATTTCATACAATGTTTTTGTTGGTATTGACAACTCTACGCAAATGCCGCTGCTTTTGGTCATAAGTGAAGAGCGTCAGCCACTGCGTTGTCTGTGGTGAGAATAATGCCTTAAATTCGGTATGTTCAGCACACTCTTAAAACTGTGGATCTCTGAATGTTGAATTCCCTAATGATTTCAAAAATGGAATGTCCCATGAATTTGGCTCCAATTGCTATTCCGTGTTTAAAGTCTGTTAATTCCCATCATGTGGTCATAATCACGTCGGAAACCTTTTCACATGATACTACAATCATTTGTATATGTGAATATCACTACTGAATGACTTTTTGTCACCTTAGTGTATTTCCTATACTGACACATTGGACTGTCTGATTCTCCTTCACAAGTTATTGCCGACTTTTTATTACTAATTTTGTTGCTCACACTTCTTTTTCCATTAAATGCAATTTAGTTTTCAGCTTTTAAAACTATGCCTGTCTCATTAGCAACAGAATCTCGAACCTGTTGCTTTGGGGGGTTTTTAGTCTGTCAGGTTTTCTGCAACTTTCTGCTTTTCAAACAAACATTTTCTTTTGTGAGGGACAATAATTTCATCCAGCATCGCCTTCTTTTCATAAACAGGAAACACATCAATCAGTCCTGATTATCTCTCAGAGAATAATCTGAATTGCACATAATTTTGATAGAGGTAGTGATTATTTACATTAAGGGAATATTGAATTAACTGAGTAGCTAATTAATGAGTAATGCATGCACTGTGAGACTGTATCACTGTTTAATTTTAACTCTTTTAATGTTTTTTCTGGTGATTCTGTTGAAGTAAGATATTTAATTTATGTCTTAACACAGTTCATTTACATACTTCACATTTATGAACTAACAAATTCCCAAAACGGTATAACAATTCTGAATAAAGTATTTTTAACTAGGCATAGATTGGAAGAACTTACTGTTCCATCATATTTGGCATAGTCTTGGAAAGGATTTGGTGGCAGATTGGGATACTTCTCCAATTGATCAGCTAACAGAGACTGGACTTTGCCACTAGGAATGGTATTCCTCCTTCGAAAATCCTTTCTTTCAAAAAGGGCTGCTCTCTCTTCACCTGTAGAAGGAATAAATCAACCAAAATTAAGATGATTTGTTCAAACACACAGTGTATCACAACTAAGGAACTTAAATCCTTGCAGAACAAGCAGTTTCAAATTTAACATTCTACTTGGTTTTGTACTAATGTTACAAAG